>NW_024500683.1:5931640-6550209 GCF_017590055.1 Onychostruthus taczanowskii | reverse complement strand
TCCTTACAAATACTCTTCTGGTCTCTCTGCCTGGTTCTGTAAAATGGCAGGAGCTCATACTAAAAACTTATAAAGAACATGTACTTACAACTTTGAAAGAAATAATTTGGATCCAAAGTTTTCAAGTTTGCAGTACTGCCAGGAGGTATAACTGACCATTTATATTTCACTGTTTTTAACAAAGATTTCTTTCAACTTGGAACAGAGAGGCAATAATTCTGTAACTTGCTGTTAAGCCAGTAGATTGCAAAATATCGAAGAAAATAACACATTTTTATAGAGAATGACACTTCTAAGAAATATCTGTGCTGTACCTTGGAATATAGGTATTAAACTCAATTTAAGCCATGGAAAAAAAAAAGTCAGTAGTGGACTATAACTAAAATCTAAGCAAAATTCATCCTAACCAAACAACATTTTCAATAAGAATGGGTAGAAGACTGGGAGGAAAAAAAGCAGGAAAGCATTTTTAACTAGAATACTTAACATAGCTATTAGTTACATGTAATAGTAAACAACTTAGTGGGAAAAGCAGCTTTAATACTTCCTCTTAATTTTCAAATTAACAGTTTTCAGTTAGAGGCAATACTAATATAAATGCAAGGACAATTTAATTCACAACCCACATAAACATTGTTTAAATGTTAAGTCAGCATCTCACAAAATGCCTTGAACAAATAATATGATCTCAATGCTACGGTACAGAGTGCTGTAATGTACAATAAAGTTCATTGCTATGCATCACTGCGAACCTCCAGCATACACCAACAAACAACAAACAACAACCTGAGTAACAGAAACAATCAAGGCCCTTTCCAATTGAAAGTAATGTAAGAAACCCCAAACCTACAACAAAACTATGAAAGAAAAATAGGAATGTGAATGGGAACACCAATGATTCAACCTTTTCTAGTCTGACAACTGCTCAGAGATCGCATTTGGATTAAATGCATTGGGTGATTAAATGCATGCCCTAAGAATGGCAGCAGTAATGTGGATTCTAATGAATGTTTACAATTTTAAATAGACAAATATACATTTGAAGCTCACAGGATGACTTCATAAAGTACAGAAAATCACCTCCAACATAAAGAAAGAAACAGGGAAACACTCCCTGGAAATTCTGTTACTGAGTTTTAAAAAAATCCTTTGGTACCACAATAAAGAAGAAAAACAAAACAGGCCATAGGGCTCACCATAGGGCACAAATTTAACCCTGTTCACTTCCATCTTTGTGTCCACAGCTGTCTGTCAACAGGATTACTTTCTCTCAAATATCACTAGTTTTCTATATTGGGTGTAAAAATTCATCATACTGGAACAAAGCATGCAGGTGACAATAATGTGTGGAAGATTAATAGAGATGACAGCTTGCCATCCTTAGGGGAAAGAAAACTGCTGTTGCACAGTCTGTCTTTGGTTGAAAGCTAATGGGAAAATTTTCTGCTTGTATGTGGAGAAATAAAGCACAGGTACTCCTTAGAAGCACACACTGCCTAAGAAAATGCTGTGTAACACATAATGCTTCCACATTCATCTTTAAACAAAGCAACATGAACTGCAGCACTGCTCTAGATGAGGCTGCCTCCACCGCCGCCTCAGGAGAGCTTTCAGATTTGGCAGGGATGGTCTGAGGACTGTCTGTGGGGGAAGGCTAGCAAGAAGAGCGGCCAACAGCAGACCAGGAAAGTGACAGAAACACAGAGTGACAAGGGTAACATCTCTCATGGCAGAGTTATTTTCTATGTATTGAAGAGAGGCTAGAGTATTGAGTGCTTTCCAAAAGCCCTCATTTAGTTTTTACATTATGTGCATTAAGATGATGCATGGTTGCTTCTTTTAAAAAGCCTTTCTTTTTAAATATTTGCACTTGGTAATGAATACATGTGTGTTTCTCCATACCAGTGCAGAACCTAGGGAGTACTGGCTATGGCCTGGCTAAGGGACCCCTTTTTTCCAGAGGTGATTAGGAGAAAAGGTTATTGTTGGCAGATTATCTGAAGAGTAAAGCCAGTTTGTAGAACTGCTGAATGCAGCCAAATCTCTGCAATGAAAATTAATGAAATAGAGCAATCCGAAATGCGTCAGTTATTGATCTTGTAACAATTAGTCATGCATTCAATTGTTACTTCTTCCCGGACTTCTGCCTTCTGAGCCCACAGCGAGTGGAGCATTGCTCAGGGCTGGGCACAGGAATTAGCACAGCCCACAGAGCCTGGCAATTCCAGGTCTGGCAACAAAGACACTGCCTGCTCTGAGGAGGCAGAAGGAGCATTGTCCACTGGCAGGGGATGGACAACTGCCCAGTCAAACAACCCTGTGTGTCAGCTTTGCTTCTGCATTAAACCACAGAGTCCTCTGAGGAGAAAAACTGGAAGACAGGAAAAAATGCATCAGTATGACCACAGCATTATCCACAGCAGTGATCATCCACAGACTTAAAAGGCAGTCCATGGACCACCTCTATCCTTCACTGTCCATTCTTCTTCTCATGGGAATGCAACCAAATTATTTTGGGGCCACAGAAGTGCTGCTGTGGGGACTTTGCCCAGCTTCTGTGTCCCACAGTGTCAGGTATCTCAAAATCCTCCCTATGAAATGGATGTGAAAGGAAGCAGCCACAGTACAACTCCCCATCTCTCCTCTTTTTTGCTTTTTACCTTAAATCCCAGAGAATAGGTGGACTATGGAAATAAGTTCCTTGGACAAAGGGACTCCAAGATGACAGTGGGGAATTATTAACACCTCATGGGACAACTTGGTGAAGTCACAGCGTGCTGGGTGGGCTTACAGACTCTGGGCCCTGTCATCTGAGACCGAAATTCATGATGCTATTTACTAGAGGATAAATGCCATTACATTTTTGTTGAGAAGTTTCTCCTCCTTTTGAAAAGTGAATGGAGCCATATTTGATAGGTTTTGAAATTATTATCCTTCTTTTTCTTAAAGCTAAAATCCAACTACCTTCTAAGTACTTAGGAAAGTCCAATATATTAACTGCTGAGAAGGTCATAGCAATTTAAATACCTAAAGAACAAAGAACTGCTGCTTAAATGGCTAACCTTTCTTAAGTGATTTCTTAAATTGCCTGTAAGTTATCTGGTCACTAGAAGTACAAGGAAATAGGAAACAATATACCAAGTTGTACAAGCAGGAATTAATGAATGCAGCAATTTCTAATATAAGTACTATGTTCCTGGGTTTACCAAGAACAGGATGGACAAAGGAAAAGCCTTGTTAGACACCAAAGGGCTTAACACTTTTCAGTTTTCTAGGATCATTCTGAAAACCCAAAAATATTACTATTCTTGTCTGAAATAATTCTGTATTTTTTAAAGGGCCTTATTCCTTATATTAAATTGCATAGATGAATTTGTTAACACAGCAGCAATGGCACAGATTCTGGTCTGAAAGGTCTCTAATTTATGGGTATGAACTAGAGCTATGTAAATAACCTTCAGTGAGTATTTAATTTACTTGGGTAAATTAAACTTTAATTTACTTGGGTAATTGGGTTTTAGCTTAAGAAAAAGAGGGATACTTTCAAAACCTATCAAGTATGGATCCATTCACTTCTCAAAAGAAGGAGAAACTTCTCAACAAAAATGTAATGGCATTTATCCTCTGGAAAATATTCGGTCTCAGATGACAGGGCCCAGAGTCTGTAAGCCCACCCAGCACGCTGTGACATGGAGATTTTTTCTGCTGTGTTTCAACATAGTCCAATTTTGACATTGTGGCATTGCATCCAGGTGGGACTAGATCCAGACCGACACCAGCCAAGTCTGCACTTCACCGAGTTGCCCCATGAGGTGTTAATAATTTGCTTTTTCTCCCAAAGTACCTAGCAGCAGATTCTTTGATGTCAATGCCTTTTACATGGAATCAGCCAGTGAGCTGAATTTCCCTAGTGTTTATTGACCAGAATGTTATTTGACTGTCTTGAGTGGATGAGCATCTTAGACACGAGGAATCAACAAAAGTGGACTACCAAGGGTATTTCTGGATGTGATTCTAAAGTTTTCTAGCAAAAGTTGATCAAATACTGATGCAGTTTCTAGAAAAGGAGCGAATAAGGAAGACCTATTAACTCACCCTGTGCCTGCTGCACGTGTAGTGGTGTGGGCTGGGATAGAGTTAATTCTCTTCACAGTGTGATGTATTTTGGCAATGTTCTGGACCATGCTGCAGTGCTGGCAATACCAAGATGTTTTTGCTATTGCTGAGCAGTGAGCCAAGTCCTTTTCTGCTTATCACCCAGCCACACCAGTACGGAGGCTGGAGGTGCATGAGAGTTGGGAGGGACACAACCCAACCAGGACAGCTCATCCCACATCTGATGCAAGAGACATTCCATACCATATGGCATCACGCTCCGCATAAAAAGCTGAGGGAAGAATTAATAAATGGAGGGACATTTGAAATTATGATGTTGGTCTTGATAAAATTTTGTAGTTTGGAAGGGACCTTAAAGACCATCTAATTCCAAGCTCTCTGCCATAGGGCAGACACCTCCCACCAGACCAGATTGCTCAAAGCCCCATCCAACTTGGCCTTGAACACTTCCAGGGATGAGGAGTTCACGACTTCTCTGTGCAACCCATTCCATTGTCTTACCCTCACAGTAATGAATATCTTCCTAACATCCAAGCGAAACCTAATCTCAGTTTAAAGCTGTTGTTCCATGTCCTATCCCTACAAGCCCTCCAAGTCCCTCTCCAGTTTTCTTCAGAGGTAATCCTTACATGTGATGGAGCTCTGCTTTCCTGGGGAAGGCTGAGCACCTGGGAAGTGGTAAATGAATTCCTTAGTTTATTTTGCTTGAATGTGTATCTTTTGCTTTACCCATAAACTATCTTCATCTCAGCCCATGGGGTTTTCTCATTTTTACCCTTCTGAGTCTGTCCCCTCATCCCACCAGTCAGGGAGTGAGTGGCTGGGTGATGCTGAGCTGCTGGCTGGGGTTAAACCACAACACTTTGTAAATAAATATCCAGCCTATCTTTCCCCAGCACCCTGCCTTGTACCCAGGTGTTCTGAAACTAAGTGTACTCATGAAGACATCAAAACTTTGAAGTTCCCTTGACACCTCTGGAGTGCTATCAGCTTTCTGGAAATTAAGTTAACATGGTCCTTGGTCATTAGTTCTTCTCTATTTTTTGTTCTAATTAGTTATTTTTAAAATGCAAACTCCTCTTCTAAAATTACACAATCATTTTTATAGTACTCATTCCTAGGTTCATTCCCAGGTTCATGAACCCCTATTTCTCATATCCCAGACTTTTTTTTTCTCAATGAATTCAAATTTGACTTGAGACTGTAATGTGAAGCATTACAGAAAATGCAAGGGAAATAACAGAATAGGCACAGCACTGCAATGGGCAGGTCAATGAACCTGTTGGATGACTTGTGGGATGGAAAGGGATGATGTTGATCTGGCAGATTTTCATTAGAAGAAAATCAGTGAGCAGATGTAAAACAAAAACCAGGATCTTCTGACCTAAGCACGTCTGTTGTCTGAGAGGACATTTTCCAAAGTTATCCCTTTATTACAACACATTTCAAACTGCATGGAAAGAGGGTGAGAAGAACAGGCCTTAGTCCCTTCCTACGACCTTACACCACGGTTGCACAGATGTGGCACATAAGACCATTTCCAATACAAATATTGGATTTCATGGCATGCAGGTTTTCCTCAGACATAAATACAAATCAGTATACACAGTGTACATTAAAAATCCCTTTCACCACCTCTGTGTTAAAGGGCATGGTAAAAATCAGTAAAGACTCAGATGATTACCCCAACTTACTTAAAAAATGTTTTTATCCATACCACTCAGACTTGAAAGACAGTAGAGTATCTGACACATGCTTGAGGAGGAAAATTGCTCAAAACTAAAGGAAGCAGAAAAATGTTTAACTCACAAGAATGGCTTATCAGCCATGCTCCCAAGCAAGTGGCATGAATATTTTCCTGACTACAGGCACTGAGGATATTGTTAGTGCTTTATAGTTATTCTATGTAGGCAAAAATAAATGAATTAAGTATTCTGTAATAGCTTAGAAGTTTCTCGAATGAGTGTGTGGCAAGGAAGCAGTAAGTGCCTTCTGTCTATTGAGAAACAGAAATTCAAAATATGGAGGAGTTACTCCATGAAACAGGCCCAAGTGAGATGACATTTCTGATGTTTAATGTTTATTTGTATATACTGGTTTTGTGGGATGGTGCCTCCTATCTACTGAATTACACCACTTTAAGCCATTTTCTGCCACTTCACCTTCCCAGGATTTCCAGAATCCCCCAGTGGGATTTTTATGGCACTACCGACTGGCCAGGAGGCTGCAGACAACTGTTGGACTGATTTTTCCTTCCTCACCAAGGAGGAAGTGCCACTCTGTACCTCTTTTCTTAAGCAATAAATTCTTGGAGAAAAGTCTGGATTCTCATGTGGAATATTACGCTTTAAAAGGCAATTTCCTCAATGAAATTACAAACTCTGTGAACTGTGCAGAGCCATGTCTCCTGGCACGTGCTTTGGAAGACGCTCCCCTGGGGCCGCTGACAGTCGGGCAGCAGAGCAATGACGCAGCAGCTGCTGCCAATGCCCAGTGGGTTTGGTAATGTGAGCAGTGTGTGCATGTGAAAAAACACTGAGCTGTGCTTCCTAACACTGGCTACGTTATCCACAGCACCCTTTCACAGGGTTCACTCTGGAAATTAAGAACGACAGCTTGTGAGAACTTGGCACCATGCCTCATCTTCTGAGCCCCAGGCTGCCAAAGCCCAGCAATTAGAGAAGAGGAAAAGGCTTTCAAGCACAACAAGAAAGGATGCAGCAAGTAAGACAACTGCTGTGTACACAGTGGCAATGCTGGTGGCCTGAAATGAATACTGCTGAATAGTTGGCAAGATGTCTAGAAGACTGAGAAGTTCAGTCTAGCAGCAAAACTGGGGATTGAAAACACTGAGAAACTGCAAAACCAGATATTAAACAACTCTGTTTAAACATCCAGATGTGATGAAACTGGCACTCAGAGTACACATCAGGGGTACAAGAAGGATTTAGAAATTTCTGAACATTATACGAAACAAAGGGATGTCTAGGTAAGGGTAACTGGGAGACAAATAAAACCGAGCCACAAGAAATTAAAAAGAATTTAAGAAATTAGTAGTAGTCACAGAAGTACATTAAACCCCTCAGTACTGACAAAATACTTGGTCCACAATCCTAGCTGTATGCCAAAAACCGTATTACAGACAAGACAGGCTATTTTCCAAGCAGTACAAGGCTACAACATGGAACATCCCAGGACATACCAGTGGGTATGAGAAGTTGAACAAACATAAAAGGTGGGAGGAAAGTGCGTGGGAGGTGAAGGTCAAAGTTCACAGTACATAGATCATGAGATACCCTCAGGCACTTTAAATGGCACTACACGCTCATGTTTAAGCAAATCAACACTCAACGCTGACCAGAGAATAATTCAGCTTGCCTTAAGACAGATGTCTGTATTTTGTCACATGAAGAGATAATTGCACCTTAATGACAGTGCTCATTATATCTCCACCCATTCCAACAAGGGTTTATGTACTTTGTTGCCATATAGCCATTTTCCATTTATGCATCTGAATCAGGTGCTGTACTTAGGCACAGAAGGAATTTAGATAAGATGGCCAAAACTTTGTTTGGTCAGCGGGACTGAAAAAGTGAAAGTAGAGCAGCACCCTGATTTAAAAAAAAAAAAAAAAAAACAAAACCCCCCAAACATTTCCAAGACTTGCATGACCTTGGCAGGTAGAAGGTTGTTTATTTTTTCCCAAATTACACATTATTGAATCTATAGTAGACAGTATTCTTTTTCTTGGATTAAATCCACATGCACTTACTAGCTTCATTAGATTTTTCTAGAAGTGTGTGTTTTCTGAAGTACCATAAGAGAAATAACACTATGTCCATATTAATTCAATTATTACTTTTTACTGTGGCTAAATATGTTGCTCATGATACCTAATTTTTTTCAAAAGTTTATAATGGAAAACTGATGTCCTTAAAAATATGATTATTTTCTATTTTTTTTAAACATTTTTAGTTTCAGAGTTCACATCAAAATTCAAAAGAAAGTTATATGCTGTTCTGCAGAATATTTTATACCATATTACAACCAACATATTCTCTACAAAAGTATGACTTTATATTTCAAAGATCTTTTTATATTATGTTGTAAAAGTACTCAGTGATGTCATTTTTACAAAAGCTACTTGACAAATCATACCTATCCATGTCAAAACTAAATGGAAATGCAGTATTTAGTATTTAAGGGCTGATCACCTAAACCAAGAGTCTGCCAGAAACATGCATTTATGAAATGCCTAATAAGAACACTGGAATCACTTTTGAAATTATATTCATATTCAAAAGATTTTGGAAAAACAGAAAAATAAAGGTCAGTAAGGCAACTAAAAATTGAGATGTAAAAACATTTTTCACTGTAGAAGACAGTCAAAAGTTTAAAAAGATATAATAAACTAATGATGTATAATTATGTAATAACTGTAATTTGAGATTTTGTTCTTTTGCACATGATCATAATCAATGAGAGCCAAGTAGCCTATTTTTTATTTTTTATTAAAAATTTAGAAAACTATAAACAGTAATCTAGTACTTAAGAACTGTTATTTTTACTTAGGAGCTACTATTTTTACTCAACTTGGCAACACTGATCTTAATATCTGATTAAGGTAAGAAAAAATTCCTTTTTTTCTTTTGTTACAAAACCCCTGTCTTTCTCAGGCTCAATAAAAATGTTCTCTGCAATGATAACACTCTAGCCTGTCAAAAATTAATCCCACTCAAACCTATTAATGAGATCTTGATATGCATATGAATACATTAAAAACTGTGATACAGGAAAAAGAGTGGGAAGATCTGGAAATAATAATAACAATCTAACTAGGTAAGAATCATGGGCAAAACTGAAAACTATACTACTGATTGTTTTCAGACATAAAATCTGAGACAACAGAGATTTCCTACACTGGTATCTATTTGAGCAGCAAAAGCAGAATGCAAATAAATGACATTTGAGATCTTCTACTGAACCCCTTCCAAGATCACTGAAGAAGTTACCTGACTACATCAGTACTTTATTTAAATGCGGATTCAAATTCAAAGTCAAGCTTTATCCTCTCACTATTCATTAGGATAGACATAAACATTTAGGCTTGGTGTTGCACACCCAGATAGCTTTATGCCTTCCCAAATTAAATCTGTATTTTTATCATAGAATAATAGAATGGTTTGGGTTGGAAGGGACCTTCAAGATCTAGCTCCAAGGGGTCTATTATTGGGCAGGGACATCTTCCATGAGACCAGGCTGCTCAAAGCCCAAAGCCCTATTCAGTTTGGCCTTGAACACCTGCAAGGATGGGACACCCAGAACTGCTCTGGGCAACCTGTTCCAGTGCCTCACCACCCTCATCATAAAAAATATCTTCCTAAACCTCAGTCTAAACCCACCCTTTTTCAGTTTAAATGCACTGTCCCTTGTGTAAAAAGGATTTCTGTGTGATACATTAGCACTACTGGCCTAAAGAAGCAGCTTGAGGTCATTCTTATGCAAAGGTGGTCGCACCACCCAATTTCAGGCATGGACCTTAGCTAGGTAAGTGAGAACACTGATCACTCCTGGGCTACCCAGCACAGCAAACAGCCTTGCCTGAAGGATGGCAGAATGCAGCAGTGAGTTCACCTGTGGTGATGTGAATAGCAGTGCGTGAAAAAGGTGAAGTTTCCCCTTTCTTTAATGTCTGAGTTTACTGAAACTTCAGAGACGTGCATGTTGTTTGCAGAATGTAGCACATCCAGGTCAAGTCCACACCAGGGACTGTGCAAGCACAAAAAAAACCAATCAATCTGAAGGGTTAGACATCATAACACAATGCTTCTGAACTGAGAATAAAGTAATAAACAAGACAGAAATAAAATTCTACTTAAAAAAACCCCCAACAACAAAAAAGACAAACAAAATCCAAACACATGTAAAAAAATACAAGCAGCTCAAAGTTCCAGCTAATGACTACAGCAACTCAGTCACCAAAGACATCTTAAAAAAGTATAAAACAATAAACAATATAGAATTATCATTTTATGTGTAGTCTCAGCATTTTTGGTTTTATCCCCTGAGATGCCAAAAGGCAACAGAATAATTGCTAACATTTCCAGTCACTCAGATACACTCATATTAGTCCAGAAGCACATGCATCTTCTTAATGACACTCAACTGTGGCCAATTCAACATATAAAGAATGACTTTTTATAAATTAAAATGAGAGCATACCTCACAAATCACAGAAATAAAGGAACATAACTATCATAAAGTTATAATAAAGGAAGAAACTATCATAAGTATGTCATGGTATATGGAAGAAATCCCAAGTTTTCATGCCCCATAATATTTGAGCCTTAATGCAATGATGTTTCCTTTAAGTCTATAAACCCTTTTCTTTAACTTAGAGAAAATGAAAGAAATAAATCAAACTCAAGATAGGAAAACTCATCAGACTGGACCACCTCTTACAGCTTTTTTGCAATTCTTGCCTAAAAAGATTCTTGGATTTCCTTTCTGGTATATTGATTCTCTTCTAATACTTGCCTACAATACTCCTCCCAAACTTTCACGCCATACATAAAATATATTCCAAAGACACAAAAGAGCTGTGCTTTTTTGCTTTTTTCTTTCTAATGACATTTCCTCATCCTATGCAACAAAAAATCTTTGCACAAGTATCTTTGCAAAATTTAATTAGGCATGGTGAATGGAGACACATAACATATGCTTCTGTGCTAGCCAATGTATTATGAAGAGTTATTTGATACTGTATTTCATGGTATACAGTGATAACTTATGTGTGAGAGAAACAAATTCTCTCCTCAATCACACTAGCTTTTTCAATTATCCTAGAATATAATTTGCTCCTCTTTCTCCTCTCAATTTTATAAACCACTGAATACTATTTCCAGAGCCAGGAAATGATACCAGATGAATTAATAATTCATTGTAGTATGACATCTCCTAGATTTCAGTGCTGAACGACATTCTACAAGTAGTATAAAACAAAATGTGAAAATTTGGCCTTATTGCTATATAATAAGAGCAAAATTTATAGTTGTGACATGGAGAAGCCCAGTTTGGAAACTAAAGTCCACACAACAAATACCATGGTCTATGACCTATCATAAGCCCTTTCTCATCGAAGCCCATGTGAAAAAAGTAATTTAAGTTTACATAGCAGGCTTCTTTGCTGTATTTTTGTGCTACACATGTAAAATCCTTTCATCCTAGTTTTAATTATAGATTATTCCCTTAATTAACTGATTGCCAGAATCCATCTGAAATGTATTTCTGTACATGTTTTAGGCCAAAATTCCATATAGTCCTAACGCTGAATAACATATTTTTTGCTATACTTCAAGTACTTTTGGAACCTTTTATAAACTATTCTAGCTGATATACTTCAATGAAATGAATGTACCATCTTCATTTAATAGGGAACTTGTATTAAAATTATTTTATCTGAGTATGTATCGGTAGATCATAATGCATATTGTATACTTTGTACACTAAGCAGAAAGTAATAAAGAGTAAGCCCCAAAGAAAAAAAGATAGCAGTTACTGTATGTGAACTTCATTAAAAATCTCCACATTTTATAAGTTCACCCACTATATTTTTAATTTTTTTTTTTTTTGCAGAATACATAATAGTAATGCTTCCCCTACAAATTTCAGAATAAGAAGCAGTGATAGCTGTCTGTATCATGAAAAGAGAAAGCAAATGTGCAGATTCAGTATGTCACTCTGCTGATGTAACAAGAAAGACAAGAGAGAAGGTGGCAGACAACAGTCAAAACTAAAGACAGCCGTTTCAAATACAGGAATTGTAAAACACAGGGACTCAGAGTCATGGACTGACAGAATGGTTTGGTCTGGAAGGGACCTTAAAGATCATCCACTTCCCACCCCCTGCCATGGACAGGGACATCTTCCACTAGACTAGGTAGCTCAGAGGCTCATCCAAACAGGTCTCGAACTCTCCAAGGATGGGGCATCCACAACTTCCCTGGGCAACCTGATCATGTCTCACCACCCCCACAGTAAAGAATTTCTTCTTAATAGCTAATCAACACTCGCCCTCTTTCCATTTGAAGCCATCGCCCCTTGTCCTGTCACTACGGGCTCTCGTAAGTGAATAGCCTCTCTCCATCTCTGTTGTAGGCTCCCTTCAGCTGCTGGAAAGCTGCAATTAGGTCCTCATCTCAAATTATCCAGGGTCTGGATCATGAAGGGGGCAAAAAAAAATTTCAAGGTTTAATATCACATCATTTTTTTACCACACACTTTTCAGCATCATGATTGAGCCTTCTACTTAAAAGTAGAAGGAAAAAGAAAAAGCTTCTTATATCTAACTGGGTGATGATTGCAAGAGATTAGTTTCTGTAGAGCATATTTTAGCAATTTCAGCTAAATCTTCAAAAGAACAAACTGAAATATTAATTCTGTTTGTAACTGTTGACACCCAGGACTTGGCCTTGAAATAGCAAAACAGAATTAATAATTTATTGTCAAACTATTCAAGAGTAGACATTTGCTACATCAATTTAAAGAAATGTGAAACATTAATTTCAGACTCATATATATATATACCTTTGGATTAAATCTCTTAACAGCGAGAGATTCAATATAGCCAGTGTTACACTAGAGTTCAGAGTTATATAGATGGCTAATTATATTTTTAATTAAGGAAGTAAAACTTGCTGGACATTCCCTATAACCCCTCATTCTGTAAACAGACCCCTGGAGAAAGATTACCAACATAATACAAAGAAAAAATTATTTTTCTTTCTCTCTCATGCCAGATAAGCATTTGGTAACAGATTTTTTTTAACACAAGAGGAGATGAAGCAGGACCTGCTGCTGGATAGAAAAACAGAGAAGTTTTTATTTATTTTTCCTCCTCACATTATAAAAATTACTCTTAAGTGAATTCTTTAGAGTTTATAGACACCCCCTAAATCACTCATCTGTTGGAGCACCAAAGAACAAACACACAGTGCAGCCATTGATTTTCACAGCATGGTTTGTAAGCACAGGAAGATTTGCCTGCAAGGCCAAAATTCAGCAAAGCATTTGCACATTCATAAACTAAAAACATTCCAGCTGTGTTCCTACATCCTCTAAACACAGTTTATGAGATCAGGGTTCAGTAAGTGCTAGAGTTACTACTAAAGATTTGTTTTCAAGGAAATTTCTCAAGAGACTGTGGAAGGAAGATGACAGGAAGCAGGGATTAGGGCAAGGCTTTGTGTTGATTTTAATCACTGACTGCTACCCCTCTCAACTCCTCCACAAAGTCTGGAGAATTAAAAAAAAAAAAAAAAAAAAGAGTATTCTATTTTGTATTAGAAATGGACTTGATCTGATTCAAACCAAAGGAATATCTGAGTTCACATATAGATACAGTATCATATCAATTAAAAAATAGGCAAAAGAGCCTGAAAGCCTTGAGCACATCCACAGAAAAGGACGTCCTTAGGTATGGGATATATTCTGTAGGGACAACAACTCATTCATCTTAAGTCAGAAAACTCTGAATTTAGTGTATTAACATGTCACATTTGTAAGACTTATAATTACCATCAAATTAATTCTCTCTGCAGACACCTCTAAATTAGATGGACAAGAGCTTTTACTGTAGGGAAAGTAAGAACTGAGAAATAAAGCCAAAGCCACACAGTGGTGGGAACTAAAGGAAAACTTTATAGCCCTGCAGACTCCAAGTCCAGCTCCAGATTGGACTGAATTCATGTTCACCTGCAATCAAAAAATCCAGAAACTACAAAAATTAGGAAAAAACCAAATAATATCACTTGCAATGCTAATACTGTACTTTCTGATTCCGCTGCATATTCAAAACACAACTGTGAGAGCTGCACATATGCCTTACTGTGCTATGTTTGATAAGGCAGAAACATACCTCACACTCAGGCAAACTTGGAAAGAAGCTTGTCAGAGAATACCTCTCTGTCAGAGAATCTTCTTTTCAAAGAACATGAAAGAAAGATGGGGTGTTTTTTCTTGTAATAAATGGCTATAAACTGAAATTAAATCTGTAGAGATTTCCTTAAAGCTATTATTGGGAAGCCGCAAATTATTGTGGATTACATAACAACTGTACTGCGATGAAGTTATACCTCTAAAGTTATATTGATGTTGGGCAGATAAGTGAAAAAGGAATGCTACACTACAACAGCAATCAATCTGAAAAATGATCCAGAGACTAATCAATGCAACTGAAAAAGAGAACATTAATCCCTGATGGAGATATTACAAAGTAAATAATATCTAACTCAGCTATCTAAATTCCATTCACCATATTCTTCTATTATGTTTCTTGTGGAATTGAATTTCAGGGGACTCCAAAGAGTTGTTGCTCCAAGTCTGATTTTTTTTTTTCATTATTCTATTTAATTGTGTGCACTGTAATTTAATTTACTGCAATGCTGCTTCTATTGTGGCAATGCAAAATTCCTTGTAAAGAGTAGCCCATTAAAGTATATTAAAAGTATTTATCATGATCCTCAAGAGAACAGATAACATTATGCATGGAAAACTGGGATTTAATGTAATTGCCACAAATATTTCAAAGCAGTTCTTTCTGTATTTATCTATATGTAAAACAGGAAGAACAATAATCATAAAACTCAGCAAGATCAAACCTGGTCTTTATGAACCTTCATGTAGATAAATAAAATACTTTGGAATATAAGTCACTGTTCTGAAAAAGTATAGATGGGAAAAAACATCAGTGTGAAAACATAGTCAGTTCCCCGAACTGCTGTAAGCAATTGAGTTAATTTAGTTTAATTTCCTTGTCTCTCTTTTTTTATCTTCCCATCCCTCATACATAAATGTGCTGCTTTATTTCTTCCCGTGTTTATTTTTTTTTTTCAGAAAACTTATTGCCTGTTCCACAGGCAGGGACATCAGTGCCAGGACTCACCCTGACAATGCCATTCAGGATTGCAAATGCCACGTGCAGGAGAAGGGGGTGTCCCAGTTGGGTGCAGCTGGTCCCACAACCAAACTTCTTGGGAGATGTGAGGCACAGGAGTGCCCCCGCAGGCACAGGACACTGTCAACAAGCACCGACTTGTTCTCTGACCAACGATATGCATACAAGTGAGCTGAAATCAAGAAGAGTTTGGCACAAGTCTGGATGTGAACCTTAGACTTTTGGGCATGAAATTGGCACTACTGCAGACAGAGGGGAGATTGCAGCTGAGTCACTTGGCAGCTTGCTTCTAATGCATAATACGTGTGTACATAGAATACATGTGTACATAGCTTTGTTTACTTTGCTGGGATATTTAGAAAACCTTACAATATTCCACAAACAAAAAATTTAAACTGCTTTCAGGTAAAAAAACCTACTAAACATTTACAAGTTGACAAAACAGAAAGCATATTAACTTTTTCTCTGCTAAGGGCTATCTCTGCACTTCCCACATTGCTCTCCTGCCACTTCTTTGCCTTGCCTTCTTTAAAGTTTCATGGTCTTCCATTACCTTCAACTTAAAAAGAATAAAGCTGAAGCACTACCTCAATGTTTTGCCCTTTGGAAGCAGCCTGATTTTGTAGAAAGAAAAGAATGTGTCCCATCTTTTTAAACCCAGCAGTGTAAGTCTTACAAATGTCCTGTCAGAACTACAAAATATGTAAGTCTGTTTTAACATTACATTCAAGGGAGGTGATAGAGACTTTTAATATCACCACTGTGCTACATCAGTAATAAAACAGCATCTGCTTGAGGTCTGATGTGATTCTTATGTGAGGACAATGCAATTTTCTTAACTATCAGCTTCAGAGTATGAAAATTTTAGCACAGAGCTAAATGGCCCTCTTGGCTATTCTGTTTTGAAAATGCCATCACTAATTACATGAAAGCATTGTATAACTCCAGAAACTGTGCTAGCAGGAAATATTTGCATTGCTATATCTTGTTGAATCCCTACAACCACTCTAACAGCTCACTTTTCCGTCTGGAGCTCTAGTCTAAAAATTAACAGAGAACAATACGGAGATTGCCTGTGAATTTCATTTGCTCACTCAGCTAAATACTAAGAGTTATTTATTCCTTGCACTGGTCATTGGCAAAACTGCCAGTGGCTTCAGCAGTACAAGAAATGCACGTGTGGGACTCTGAAAGTGTTAGAGGATATCTTATGGACCTCCTTAAGCATTGAAGAAGAATACTCCAGCAATTTTCAAATTTTATTTAAATGACAAACATTTAAAGTACTCAAATGAGAGTCCCATATTAGTCGATGTTTTAACCTGTCTTGGCTCATAACCAAGCTATGAACTTCATTTTTTCATCAGTAATTAATACAGGTTTAACATAGGAAGATGTGATAATCTCAATTTTTGTGCCAATTTAAATTTTCAAATTTAAAATAAAAACTTGTGTTCCAATATTTCATGTGTATGAAGAAATATAAGTATTTTTTTATTTGATACCAAACAAATACATTAAAACAAGAATACAAAAAAAATCAGAGACTTCATATTTTTTCAATAAGCACACAAACTTGCACAAATTATTTGGCATTTATAGCCTTTTTCAAGAAATCACAGACAAATATGTTACAGAATCAATGAAGCAGACTGTTTCAAGTATTGACAGTCTGAACTTTACAGTCCAAAATTTGTCTGAGAGACAAAAAGGACATGAAGTTTTCTTCCATTTATTCAATTCATGATTTTTCTCTCCCAGGGAATATTTACTGAGCAAAACGCCACCAGAGCAATCTTCACCAAGGTCTTTTTTGTTACCATTGCCTTAAGGAGACACTGGATAAGAAGTGCTCAGGAGATAAATGTGATGCTCCTGTGACCCAGCAGCTCCTGATAGCTAATTCTTGACTCTGATGATAGTCAGGATCTTGTACCACTGAAAACAAACTCCAATACTGAGGAATAACATCTACTTTGTGCAACATCCTGTGCCCCTTTTCAGAAACTAACATGGTGTACATGTGAGTACCTAACTGCACAAAAATAAGCTGCAGTAAATTGGGCTCTAGCAATAATATTCGAATGTTGTAAAACAACACAATCTCACACAACACGGTCTGACACAATCTCACATGTAGTAGTTTTACAAAAGTGCAACTAAAAAATTTCCAGCTGACATGAGGGCAGGAACAGGTTGCTTACTGAGAAACAGAAATGACTTCCCTAATGGGACAAAAAAAGTCCTGTTCACATACTACTACAGTGTTCAGGCAGAAAATGCAGAGAAGAAGTGGAACCTGACTGGAGAAGTCAACAGAGTGCCCCAGTGCACAGTCTTCAGACCTAGATTCTGAAGTGCAGGTCAGAGCTTACAGGCAGCACAAAGCACGAGCCACATCTCTAGAGAAAGTATTTTTCTAGAACGTGAGAGACTCAAACAAGGTGGAAGTCACTGTTGCAGAGACAAGGAGCTGCACTGCCTCATGTGTGGGCAGGAAGCAGTAATTTGGTGGGTTATGATACTGCTATCTTTTTCCAATATAGATATATTTTTCCAAACCAAAGAATGGTTTGGTACTGATGCTTTCTCTTTACATGCTGCATGAAACTCAGCAGAAAAAGAAAAAAAAAACCCATTTAGGACATGAAATGATCTGGAGGCTTATTCAAGTATGACTTGAGAAGGCAGCAGGTTTTATATCAAAGTGAAAGGAACATTGTTGACTAATTTGGTGATAATTGCGAAGTAATTTTACTTGAGCTACTTCAGCTATACTTCTCTTAAAATGTAAATGATGCCAACTCCATTTAAAATGCAAGTCCTACCAATGTGTAGAAACATTTAGAAAATGAGTTACAAATCAATCTTGAGACTTTGGAAGTGACTGTGCCTCTTCTGGGGATAAAAGAGTTGGACATTAAATGGCAGGAGAGTTTAAAATGGTCAAGAGACAGACATCCCTAGTCACTGTGCAGAAAAAGCCAAGGAACTGGCCAACATAGAGAGACTTAATGCTCAGCCATGAATTGGGGCAATACATCACACACACATCTTTCTTTCTCCACATATACATAAAGATAACAAAGCTTTCAAAAGGCTTACCTTAAGCCTGACTCCTCTAAGCAAGGTCAGAGTGGTTACCCACCCAGTAAAAAAAAGCAGATCTGTTCTTAACCCAAAAGGAATTGTTTAAAAGGCTATTTTCTCTGCAGCAATATGGCTACATCCTTGAACCCATACTAAAATTCAGAGAGAGAACAGTGTAAATCTCTGATATAAATACAACAAACCACCTTTGTAAGGAAAAAATCCATACTGCAAAGAAACAAACTTGAGAGAAATGGAAACAAATGGATTTCCAAAATGTTATAGCACAAACTGAAAAAGCCAGTGACAACTCTGCTGCAGATCATTTGAAACTGCATAAATTGAAGGAAAAGAGGCAACTGCTCTTTCTAGCCAGGTTCCAAACCCAAAGTTACTGGGAGATGCCTGTTAACACAGATGAGCTTTCTGATATATGTGGAATGATCTGTCACAAGGCATCTCCTGGTTTAGGCATGCAGGTAAGATCATTTGAGTATCAGGAAGGGAAGAATTTATCCCAGTGGGACCAGTTAACTCTTTTGGCTCAATGACTTCATATTTTTGAGCTTGATTCCACTTCAGCAGCAAGCTAGACAAACAGGTAACTAATGGAACCTGCAGAAGCTATTAAACAGAAGATGTTCCTGTCTGCCAGGGATGTGGTGCTACAAATGATCTTGGGAAAGACAACAGATCCTATATCTTTCCCAAAATCATTTGTAGCACCACTTTCCTGAAAAGTAGGCAAGAGTCATAAAAACCAAAACATGCAGGGATATGACAAGAAAATAAGAGGTTTATGGATCCCATCTAGAATGACTCTCACTGAATAAACATATTCTTTTTGTGCTAGAGGGAGGATAAATGACTGAAAGCACTCAGTTTACTGTGATATCAAAAGATACAAATTTAGTTAAAAGGGTGTGGCTGAGAAGCAGAAAAGAAAAAATGTTTATTTCTAGGTGTTGCACTCTGGGTAACATGGAGTTTTCTGAAAAAAGAAAAGGAACAACTTTCTGGAAACAAGCTGCTTTGCACAAATCTTTGAAACATAAGAGGGGACAGACAAGTGGAAGAACCTAAGAGAAGTAATGGTGGAAAAAAGCATTTTTCATTAATGTCTCATCCACTGACTTCTCACAGATTGATTCTATAGGCAACTGTAAGTTTAGATGGAAGAATAATATTAAGAAAAGGAAAGAAAAAAGTCAAAGAAATGAAAAGTATGTGCTGAGAAGGTGGTGCTTGAAAGCTTCCCAAGGACTGGCAAGCCCTGGAGAGTACTGGTGCTGGTGAATGAGGACACACTGGGGTCCATGTGAGTCTGGAACTCAGCCTGTATCCAAGATGACTGCTCTATGCAGAGGAAGACTATGGGGTCACACATGCAGCTGATGAAATAGAGGATCCTCTGACAGACTTTTTGAACACCTACCACTGATCTGCCAGAAAAGCCCTCTATTTTCTGAGTATATAGTTAGAGCTGTCTTCCCAAATGTTGCTCTAACCAGGTAATCATGAGACTACAACTCAGACGTGAGACTCAATAAGGTGAATAGCTTCTGAGAATAATTATCTTCCCTCAGTAAAAACCTAAACAACCACAATACTTAATAGAATCAGTAAAAGTTTATAGAATAAAAGCTATTCTAAGAAATATTTGTTGTGATCTGTATCTACCTCAAATTGTCTCCCCTATCAGGGGAAAAAAAGACTTTACAACGCATGAGGGGTGATACACAGAGGTATTTTCCAAGAAACTGGGGTGGTTGAGCAGCTGGAAGTTGTACAATACAACACTGGAGGAAACAGGGATAAAGATGATCTCTTCTTTTAATCTGTGCCTGCCAACAGATGTACATTTTCTCCATATAAGGAGAAAGTACTTTATTTAGTATGTTTTTTTCGAGTAAAAACCTAGCTTTGATTGTGAAAGCCTTTGCCACCTTTTGACATGCTCACTTAAAGGAAAAACTGAGAGAATGAGGATTACAGAGTAAAAACCTAGCTTTGATTGTGAAAGCCTTTGCCACCTTTTGACCTTTTTAAAGGAAAAACTGAGAGAATGCGGATTACAATAGGATTTAAAGAGTTAACATCCTTTTTGCCATTTTGGTCCTTGAAGATTTCACTTTCAAAAGATGGGGTGGTCTGCTTTTTGTTTGTTTTCTTCCCTTCTTTGTTGCTGGTTGTTTGTTATGGTCCTTGTAGCCTCACAGCAGTTCATACCAGGAAGCTGAAGATATTTAGGAAGACAAAAAAAAACAAAAACTGTGCTGCAGCAGAAGCAGCGTGCTCTTGTGACTTTTGCTCACATCTTAAAGGCAAGCTGAGGAGCCAATCCTACTCTTGGTCATAAACCTGTTTGTGGGGTGAAATGGGTGTAAGCTGTAAGGTGCTCTGTCTGGAGACATAAAAATACAAAGTCTTTATGACTTTTAAACACAAAAAAGGAAAACCTAACAGAAAAATACAAAATGGGTGAGCATCAATTAGTGATTTAAAACTGCTATTGATGCTCCTAGCTGTGAGCTAGTTTTCTAAATTAAATGCCATTCATTGCTCTATATTTCCTCTGGAGATTTTCCAGCTGAATATGATAAAGAAGTACATCAAGGGAACAGAAATACTTAGCCTAAGAAATTAACATTTCAGAGATTTTGCATAAAGTCCAAATCAAAATTCCCAGCAGGCTGGAAGTAAATCTAAAGGTTATCTTTTAAAAAACTGAGTTTTTATAGGAATTCCCAAATTTCTATCTCCAACTCAAAGAGCTGAAACTCCTGGCAACACACTGAGCTAAACTACCAGTGCCATAAGCCAGAGCAAGAAACCTCCCAGGCACGGGTGGAGTGGCACCAGTGGAAAATGTGGTGCAACGGACAACTAGGTGATATTTGGTTGGTTTTGTTTTGTTTTTTTTAAACTTTCTAAAGTCGTTTGTAACTTCTTATTCTTGTTGAGAAAGCTGACACTCTCACTAGGAAAAAATATTGCATATGTACCCATACTGCATGACCTTAAATATTTTGACAGGCAGTGGCCCGCAAAAGCTTTTAAATTTCTGGACACTAAAGACAACACCTTTCATCTCACATTTCAGTGAAGCAATAGCACTGGGAAAGAATATAATGCAATGCTTGGACCACAACATGCTATACACAAAACCTGCTACATTTTTCTTCTCTTTTGAGCTATCTGAGCATTAATTTATAACTTTTTTGAAAAAACAATAAAGTCAAGACAATCCTATCAGAGAACTGACTTTCCACTATTAGGACACTATGCCCACTATGCCCACTATGCACATGACCTAGTGAAAAAACACATTTGTGCCTCGAACCAAAAACCTATAGGGCATTATTCACATTACATATGGACTTAATCCTGTAAGATGTTGAAACAGTTATTTAAAGGTTGCAGGCTTGACCTCACAGCACTTATAGGGAAGTTTGCAGGGAAGAGACCAGTGCACACTGAAACTATCCCATATTTTCAAAATCTTTTAAAGGCAATCACATAACACAGCTGTTAAAAACCACCCTAAAGCCAACATGCTAATAATTGCATCTCAGTAGTTACACTGTGTGCTCATTTCAGATCTTTTTAGTTGCAAACAAGCTCTTAATGCTTGGTTTTCTTATAAAGAAAACATAATGAAACAAATTCTGTTTAACAGGAAAAGCTGTTGTCCAGTGACAGTGGACCTTATTTGGAAAGCACTTAACCCACAGATTTAAAGAAAGGTTCATAGTTCGACTGCAATGATCTCCTCTTTCCTTAAGAACTAGTTTTAACAAAAACTGAAACTTGAAGAAGGCAGCAGTTAAAAGGGCTCAGTAGCTGATAAAACACTGAATCACAGAAAAGTACTTTATGAGATTTTTCAAAGCTGCAGTGCAAGTTTGTTCTCAATTTTTTTTGTTTTATAGGAAGACAACATGAATCTTTAATAAGAGAATCCTTTCAATAGCTAGGACAAATGACATAAGTGCAAGTTTAAATTATGAGAGAAATGGGTAATAAACAGAGAGTGTGCAAAATAGGAAATGGTGTTGACAGGATTTCTCTGGGTAAAAAAGTTTTAAATTGGAATGGCAATCATGTATCTGTCACAGCTGAATTATGAATGGCTATAGGAAGGCAGCCTTGACTCCATGCTCAGAAGGCATGAAGAGAGCATTATTCAGCACTACAAATATTTTATAGACAGGACCATTCACCCAGAACCTGACTGATTCTTAAACAATACCCCTCACACCACTGGTTAATTACAAACAACACTTTTTAAAAATATCTTTCCATAAACATCACGTAAAAACATTCCACATGTTCGCAAACACCAGATGCAGAGATGAAGATAAGAATTGTTTTAATTCTTTCTCTGAGCGTTCTCCCAACTTTCCCCAGGACGATGCCTGGGAAAGTTATCTGTTTCTCTTTCTGTCAGCATCCACATACATCAGTCTGCAGAAGATTTAATGCAAACACTGTAACTTTGTCACTTACATTTTCCTTCATGTGTGTCTGAGAGCTCATGTGCTGCTGTAAAAATCAATGTTTTAGCTTTTTTTAATCTAATATATAACCATGGTATCAGGACACCAATTTCCAAATCCTGCTCTGTGTAAGTAAAACACGCTTCAAAAATACATTTGGAGCAAAGACAGTGTGATCTCCATTACTCTAAATAACTGATCAGTCTTCTAAATATCTTGGAGGTGATGAACAATGAATTTGCAGGAAAAGATATGCAGTTTAAAAATCTATTTTTCATTTTTTAAAGAAAATTAAAAGTAACAAAAAATCTTTCTTTGTCTAACACTTAATATATCACTAAAGGAACATTAAAACATTCTGTTGTCCATAGGTTATTCTGCTCTTCCAAATAGACTCCTTTAAATCACTTTTAAAATAAAATTAAAAAAAAACTACTGATGCAGCTCTACTTGGGCATCTCCTCAGTAACTTCTAACACAACTTTCTGTGACATACATTAGCTCTGTGGTGTTTTGTGCACAATTGGAGCTGTTCATAATACACATTTTAGGTAAGTTGCATTGCCTTTTCAAATTAATCTATCCTGTTCCCACATAGTAGGCACAGCAGATACTCAGGAATCTCAAGTCACTCTTAACAAATGTTCGCTGTTGCTCTGAAAGGAAAGAGCCTAAAATTTTTAGCCTCTAAAATTTACTCACTGGTTTCTTTAAAGAAGATAAGGAAGTTCTGAGGAACAGACACACCTCTGTCGATATAAAACCACTTCCCAGACACGGAAACTGCCCCTCTGTATGACCAGAATTACTGACTATAGCCTGAGCAGCTCACTGTTGAGCCAAAACTTCCCTCTTGTCATTTTGGCACTAAAAAACCTCAAATCAGCAGATCAGTACATTTTGAAGATTTAAGTATCTAGGGATCTAGGGCATAAATGTACTCAGCACTTTTCAGCAGAAATTCTGTTTCTGCTTCTCTGATGCAACTCAGCATCCAGCTGCACCAGACTGGAGGGGAAAAGCACACGTGCCTCCAGTCTGTCTAGGAACTGCTATGGCTCATGGCATAATATAGACAGCTTTAAAGAAATTCTAGTTTCTAGAGAGAAATTACATCGATTTTTCTTGAATACTCCTGCAAAACAAAGCCAATACACATAAACTGACTTCTTTTATCGCACAAAAAACCCACAAAAAGCCTCCAGACTTTGGTAATTTGTATTTAAATCAGTAAAAAAGTACTGCATAAATGATACTAGTGCACTTGCTTTTTGACAAGAAAACTGTTTTAACCAGATCAAGTTGTATTTTCCTTAGCAATGCAGCAATTCACACCATTATTTATGCTCACAGTCAAACATATTTTCTCTACATTTTATCAGTATCTCAACCTAGAACAGCCTCTCTGAAATGCTAATTGTAACTACTACCCATCCCATGATTTTTCTCACACTCTTTTGCCAGGAACTGGTAACAGTGATGTACACGGATCAGAAAATTCCTACCTCTCACTGCAATTGCACAGGGATTTTGTGTTCTTTTGAGTCAGTAATGTTTAAATTGGATTAAGATAAATTGCTTATGAGCCTTTCTCCACAGAAACTGCTTTCATGACTGCTATATTTAATGCCAGTTTACCCTAAAAATTCATTTTTTTACACCAGTCTCATGTGAATGAGTCTCCATGAAGCCCATACTGAATTTCAGATTATTCTTAAGGACTAAAAGCCTTTTGAAGACATACTCAAATTTTGCTGACATACTCATGAGTAAATGTAGTACCTGTCATGCTGGCACTGTTCATTATGATCAGACGGAAATCAAAATATATAATCAGAAGAATGACCAATCTCAAAATCAGAAGTCTTAATCTGTCTATTCATGTGTTTAAACTTGTTTACACTCCCCTGTCTGGGCAATTGATGCTCCCAGGAATAATCATCTGAGTGGGTGGCTGAGAATGGAGCGACTGGGCATCAGATGCAGTACTGATGCAAATTACTGCTATTTAGCAGGACATACATTCTTTCATCCAGGGAAGTATTTATGATCCCAGAAGTGAGACATAAGTAATTAAAATATTTTACCTGTTGATACCTGGAAATAAAATCAATAGTGTATTTAATATTTATTATCTTATAACTGAAGTGTCACTAAATGTCTGACTAAAGTGTTATAAAGAAAACTCTGAAAAATTAAATATAATCTGTGTGCCTAATTTGTCTAGTTTGTGAGTTTATTTTTTTTTTAATATTGCAATTGCAGACATCATAATGTCTATGTGATTTGCTGATACGCATTACCAAGACCAAATAATGCCACCCGAAAAATCCTGAATTGGTCTTCCCTTTATTTCGGCATATTATTGCTTTCATAATTTTAGATACTGAGATTAATGACAGAGGTGACAGGAAGGAAAGAAGAATAATGCACAATATTACTAGAGGCTATACACAGTTAAAATATATTGAAATTTGAAGTCATTATTTCTGTGTTGACCACAGTACTGCTGTTCCATAGATTCTAAAAGACATCACAATGCAATCAGTATTTGTTCTTTAGGTCAAATATACATGAAAGCTTCCTTAATGTCCTGGTTTTTGATGGGATAGGATTCATTTCCTTCCTAATAAATGGTACCCTGTTGTGTTTGAGATTTAGTATGTGAATAATACTGGTAACACACTAAAGTTTGGGTTGTTGTTATTTAGTGCTTACCCCAAGCCAAGGACTTTTGAGTGTCTCATGCTCTGCCAGCGAGGAGCTGCACAAGAAGCCAGGAGGGAGCAAAACCAGGACAGCTGACCCAAACTGGCCAAAGGGATATTCCATACCACAGAGCAACATGTTCAGTATATAAACTGGGTGGGGAACTGGTTGAGGAGGAGTAACACTTACCTGCAAGTAATTACTTAGTGGCATTGACCAGGCTGTGATTTCAAACATTTTCATTTTTTTTTCTTTGTCTATAGTGCATTTTTACACACACTTAAGCAAAATGTCCACTTTGTTATCTTCTCCTAGAACTATATACCCTGAATAAATATTCAACATTAAAAAAACCTCCATCTCTAAAGAAACAGAAAATAAAAAAGAAAACTCATTTATGTACACCAATATTAAAGCAGTAATACATACAAGCTGTACTTTCACAGGAGAAAGAGACTTTTCTCAGAACAAATGAACTTTAAGCTGGTTTCCCTTTTATGAGAACTACTTAAATAACAGTGATACTATAGCAACTGTGAAGGTCTAAGCAATGTTCGTGTAGCAAGAAAAAAATTATATTTAAGCAAATGATGTAACTAGAAAAAAACAAACTAGCCTTGCAGTCAAGAGTCCATTATAGGCCTTTTAATTGAGTCATTAATAAACAGACAGGCAATCTAAGTGTAACACCTAAAACAACATATGTTTCAACTAATTGCAACCAGAATGCAGACACAGTACCTTAGCTTTATCCCTCATGGATCCTTTTCCCAGGATAGACATTTTTGCACCTGTTTCTTCTTGTAGCCTCTTTAAAGAGTTTCCTCTTGGTCCAAGCAATTTCCCAACAAAATTGAACTAGAATGAAAATAAGAGAACTCTTTTAGACCCACAGGTACTTTTGCAAAACCTTAATAAACATGATGACTAATTAAGAACATTTTACTTTCCTTTAAAAGAAATACTCCTACCTAGCTTTGAGCCTAATTGACAGAGATACAAGAATGAAGAACAAAGATATTCACCCATCTAGTGTGTAAGACAGTAAAAGCATTCATGGTTTATTTGAACCCTGGGAGGCTCCTCTCCAGGAATAAGAGGCCAGTGGCTATTTGGTTTAGTGAATTGCTAAGCAAGATATTTGCTCATGAGGTGTTACTGATGAAACTCAGAGAATGCCTAGGTTCTTTACCAAGTTAGCCAGCTTTACTTGCAAGTAATACATCCTGCAAAGTTAGAGCTTTAGGTAGATTTTTAGGATTTGACGCTTCACACATCGACTTGAATGTAAGTGCTGTTTTGTGTATTGGCTGTTCTGCCAGCACCAGAACAAATGACAATCAGTAGATTGTGGTAGATATTCAAGGGCATTTTCCAAAATGAACATGGCTTTGTCTGCCACATTGCTAATATTCCTAAAAACTGCACACTTCATGTTACACCTACAAGAGTTTTTTCTGTATGGAGAGGAGAGATGTCTATAGGAAAATCAGAAGATAGAACAATAAATAAATGAGGTGTTAATATCATGTCAACACAAATCAGCAAGAAGGGAGGAATCTATTAAGTAATTTGTTTATTCTGTAATCAACAGTCTCTTCATTTATTTTTTATTATTTCCAACATCTTTTAGAAATGCTATGGTATGTGGTCTTGAGAAGCTGACTGGACATCATCAGCACTTGCTTAAGAGGTTTTGGAATTATGTTCAAGCCTGAACAGAGAGTATTCTGGTCTGGCTTTCAACAAAGAATAAGCTCCACCAAAGCAAAAAGGGGTGTCATTGTATCTGCACTTCCTTGGGTTTATTTCAGAGAAAAAAACATGACATTAGGAAATATCAATCAAGAAAATGTTGCTGTCAAAAATACATACAAAAGTCTATCAAGATGTTATATGTTGTTTTGAACTACCTTCTATTCTAAAAATTAAAATATGGGGAAATAGTCTTGTTTTCACTTCAACCAGCAAGAACGTAACAACACAAATGCATCAGCCATGTTAGTAACACCCAAACTCTGAATCATGCCAGATTCTCCAAATCACAAGCTCACTTTTAGTCTAATTTTTAACTTCCTTCAAATACTGGTTAAGCTATCTATGAAAATAGTATATAATACTAGGAAAAATAAATATGTACAGTAAAATCTACCAGCACCTAAACCAAAAGATAATATGCCCATGGGGGAAATAATAAGTGGTTAACATTTTCAGGAAAATGTAGCATGATTTGAAGCTCCAAAACCAGATTTTTCAAGCTGGTGTGTTTTTACTTTTTTTCCAACTCTACCTGTTGATTTAATAAAAGGTATCAGCTCTTCAAAACAGGGTAGGATTTTGAGTCAATGTCCCAGTCAAGGTATCAACAATCCTATGTCTTCAAACTGTTGCTCAGCCTCTTCCAAGGAAAACCTTGCTTAGAAGAAGTTGTTGGCTTCAAATTGATTATTCAATTTTGTATGAAAATAACCAAAGAATGACGAAGAAACGGCAAGAACTGAACTTTAATACTCGACATCAGATTTAATCTGTTTGATAGAAATAAGATTTGAAAAATCACCCATTTATATACCCATGTATATAAAGGTTTATTAAGGATGGCTGAGCAGAGCTTTTGTTTCTCTGCAGGGACTCTCTCACCTGTGGAAGAGAGGGTGTCACAAGTTACAACACCAAATCTTTTGTGATACTTATACATCACCAATCAGACTAGAATCATGTCCTACTGCATCCTTTCAGTGCTTCTCAGTATTTAAGAAAAGCCACCTCTTCAAATGTGGAAGAACTGTAGCATTATGTACCTTTGGAGGAAACTACGAGAAGGCCAACCAAAGCTTGACTACATTTGTTCTCTGAATGGAATAAAACTATTAAATTACACTCTGTGAAGATTTATGTTGACCATTTATATTTAAGCACTTCATAAACTGTATAATCATTACCTTGACGTATTGCTGCAAAGGAGAAGTATGGCCAGCATAGACCATGTTACATGCTAAGTGGATTTTAATCACTTCACAGGAAATAAGTGGCTGGGGATTTTAATTCTATTGATTATGTAGCAGACACTCACATTTCATCCACTATCTATAAAACATGTATCAGGAAGGAAGCAGTTATTTACAACTAAAAACAGCATTGCTCTTAGTTTGGTTTTGTCTAAAATTGCAGAAAAGCCACGGCACTATATCTGGCATCCTACTGTTATGCTCAGTCTTCCAAGCATATCTGAAGCCACTGGATATCCTCAGCACAATCTATAATCCTAAAACTCCCCAAGGCCCGAAAGTACTGGTAGAGTAACTTTGACTCAATAACTTGTGAAAAATTATGTACTTTATGTTTACATATAGGTAAAAGCAGCACATAAGAAAGAGGATAGGAAATCCAAAATATAGGAAATCTGAAACACAACTTCATTTCTTTTTTTTTTTTTTTAATTAATGAAGATATGCTGGGCAGAGCCAATTTTAATACTGGAAAGCTTAGTCTCCAGTTAGAGCCACATGCACGCACACGCAACCAGAGCACAGAGACAGTGAAGGAAAATGGAAACTCAGGCACCTGGACTGCATGTAATGATGAGCCTTGCCCACAAACACACATTCCTGGTACAGCAGATGTAAGTGCAGATCTTATTCTGCAATCTCAGATCCAATCCAATTCTGCAATGCGTACAAATTTTCTTCAAATAACTTTCTCTAAGTCTCTGGGATAGTATCTGGTCATATTAGAAGAAGATAGCTAAGAAATGCTGACATACAGAAGAGAGAGATTAAAAGAAATCTTTTACTGCTAGGGAGCAAACAAACTTCCATTCGAAAAATATTGTTGTGTTTCTAGATGTTCTTATAGGGGGCTTAACTTTTCAATCATGTTTATGAACATGATGAACAAGCTAGGCTTTCTAGCTTGCAGACACCCTTCCTGGTTTATGGCAGAGATTTTTTAAACTATTTTTTTAGATTTTTTTTATCATTTATCTGGGGGAGATGATGCATGTCTTCATGGGAAAATGATCAGGTGAAAGCAGGGGATGCTTTACTTCTAATCAAATGCATGATGTTTTGTGTATCAACAACTGAGGAATAAACCTTCTCCTCTGCAAAATAAAATCTGACAGAGAATACAGCTCAATAGATCTTTCCTTTATCTACAGCCAGTATCTCCAAAATCTTCCCCAACCAATATATACACACAGTTTCAGCAGATTTATCTGCATCCTGATTACTTTCACACTTCACACAAGCAATCAGACAGTAAGGTGCCCAAAGCCAAAGCTCTGGCTCCCCAGTTTTCATTAAAAGTTTTTTGTTCAAACTACCTCAGGACAACACACCACAGGTATAAAAAATCTAAGGGATAGTTTATAGCATCAGCATTCAAGCTGCAAGCAAAGTACAATGACTGGTAGAAAATACATGTTTACATTTAGAAGAATATTTGTTTCCCTAATTGATGCAGCCTGAATACATTTCTACTAGAAATCTAACACTTCTTACTTTATAAAACCTAATTTAATAGGGTTTTACAACCAGAATCAAGGAATATGCTTATCATTCAAAAAACATGCTTGTGTCAGTGACTGTTTCTATTTTATACACAGATCAGTGTTCATAGCAGTAACAAAAGCTAGATAAATAATGAATGGGATAAGACAAATGTTTCAAGCTGTAAGATAATGCAGAACAAAGCCCTAAACTGGGAGAAGAAATTAATTTCTTCTAGAAGCAGCAAACCAGAAATAGCCCTGGCTTGACAACATGAAACAGGTTTATTATTTCTCAGTGTTTTGTTCACCATTGCTATCAGATCCTCTGTGGAGAGACAAAGAGTCATTCCATTTTCAGAGCTACTTATCCTCAAGAAATCCTGTCCTTATTCATGGAGAGAAGGATGGGGGTAGAAGGGTGGGGAAGAATCTTTCTAAGTTCAGTCCTGTTCTCAAGAACAGTGGAGAAAACAAAGACGGTCACACCTAAATAAAACCTTACTGTTTGAGACCTGCCTATAATTAAGGTCCTATTCTAGGACTTCTGACAGTTCACTTAATTTAGAACAGCATTTATTTTAAAAGTATCTCATGTTTTGATGTGTACAAGGGATTTCATGTTACGGAAGTACAGGACTACTATGAAAGCAAATTTTATTTTTCTCAGCATTTTGTAAGCATTGTATTACAATGCCTGCAATAACATGCTTTAACTCTTGGTCAGCCCTGAATTGGTCAGGCATTTGAGCTGAACATGTAGGTCTTATCCTGTTGGAACTATTCTGCTGTGGGAAATGGAAAGATAGAAACTTCCACAGACACAGGAAGGTTTGATTTGCAGCCTTGGAAGAAGCTCGGATTGATGTAAAAATAAAGTACACAGACATTTGGCAGAAAAATTATAAACCTATGTTTCTATAGCTGTAAGTAAGAATACGCCTTAAGTAAGTGAGAAACTGTATTGATAAGATGGTGAAGGGTTTATAATATAGGGGTGTAATTGCATAGAGTAAGCCAAGAGTTCAGATGTTGTAATAGAAGCATATGTGTGCATGTGTGATAGTAGCCCACTGGATAAAAGTATCTGCAGTGCAGCAGAATTAAGTAAAGCTGATAGGTTAAAACAGCAAAATAAACTTTATGTCAACTGTCCATTGGGTTAGAAAGTTATGTATTGTCTTGTAACAAAGAATTCATGACCATTTTGAGCTATGACCAACTGCTTGCTCTCTTAAACCTCACAGCCTCTGAGACTGATATTTATCTGAGAAAAAAAATCATTTTTAGCCCAACTGTGGTCCCATCCCTTCATTAAAAGCAGCAATAATAACATTCTATTCTAGTCTAGTCTAGTCTAGCCTATTCCCTAGCAGATTCTGCAGAGTCCATGTTTGTCTCCCTCTATATGCACCTGCTTACCCCATTCAATATCTAGTACTTCTTGGCTTTAACAACATGAATTTAGTGTTCCAGATAAGCATGCAACATTATTTTTTTACTACAGCTATGTGACGTGATGCTTGCTTTCTCTTGGAGAAGAGCTTCCAAGACACCTATTTGGTTGGACTGAACTTTGCAGGTTCTACTTTAGGAGGGCATGTCAGGAGACAGCAAATACCTGAAGCAGAAAATGAATGTACCCTGGAGATCTACTCCAAATAACGTGTGCTACTGCTTTCTTCTAGCCATGTATCAGAGAAATGTCTCTGCAGCAGTCCCAGAACAAAAGGAGAAATGGAGAAAGCTGCCCTTTCCTACAGAGCTCACTGGGTCTCATCTCTCTGTTGGGCTTTGAACAATAACCTAATGCTAGGCTGTGCACAGAAAAATTACATGTTCAAAGGCAAAATACAACTTCTTGAAAACTCCAGGCCAAATTAATTTCAGGTTTAAATCAGTGGAATTGCTTAAAGAATAAATTAAATCTGACTAACAAAGTTAGAATTGTTAAAGTTACTGTGACTAGAAGATTTACCTAAGAAATAAATGGGTTTTTATTACGCCTTTTTTAATCTTGAGAAGTGCTGGGAACTCGTATTTACAATGAGCTAGAAGAAGATGCTGCAGTAGTTGTCTGGCTATTTACTAGCTCATTGCAAGCATCTAAATCTACAGTGAAAATACATTTTTGGCATAACTCCATGAAACAGATGGTCAGCAACTCCAGACAAAAATCTTCTATATAGAATTCTACACTGAGATAGGAAAAGTATCTCCTCACTTTTCACTTTTAGCAGTTTTCTGAATGAATTCTGGTAAAAAGTTGTGGCATTCAAATAAAGCCATTTAAATGAGCCTTAAAATGAAAATGAATTTTCTGATAAAAAGAAAAAATTGATGTCTGGTATATCCTTATTCAGTTAAACTTTCTTAAGTCAGAAAAATTTGAATGGCTCATTCTCTAATACATGCATCAGTGGTGTCATTTATTAAAATCTGCTAATCTGTAAAACACCCAAGCATTTTACTTCATGTGGTTCTGTTTTTAAATCTAAGGTGAGGTAATTGAGGAAAAGCCAAGGTACAAATTAAAGTTGTGTGTCTACATTAAATCCTCAATTAACAAGTTGTTAATTGCAAAGGTTATATTATTTAGTTGCAGAAGTATCCAGAGAGACCCATTGTACCAGGGACTGCACAGCCATGCAGGAAGACATGATCTTGACCCTACAGAGCAGTCAAGTATCTTTAAAAAACCCAAACCAGACCTTACTGAATGAATGTAGCAACTGTTGTTTGTTTGGACTGTGAGGAAGTGACTGCTGAAACCACTGCTATTAAAATCATCAGGCTCAGATATCAAAGAGGGCATTCATACTCAAAGTAAGAGCAGCAGCACCAGCTTCTGCTGGCAGAAAGACAACACCAGAGCCTGCTTTTTGCAACTCAGAAATAAGGAAGAGGATCCTAATGTCCAAGGCAAGGCTAGATGGGGATCTCAGCAACCTGGTCTAGTGGACGATGTCCCTGCCCACAGCCAGGGTGACTGGAACCAGGTGATCTTTAAGGTCCCTTCCAACTCAAAACAATTCTGCAACTCTGTGTCACACTTTATCTTTGGCTTTTGTCCTTCTCCTGCACTCTGGATTATTACACTTCCTAATTATTCTTCCTAAGAGTGTCCCTATTTGTCCAGCCCAGCTGGGGCAGTGGTGAAGGCCGAGGGCCAACAGGAATGGTTCACAGGCTTCTTGAGCCTGTGCTGGGAAGGGGTTAGAGATGCCAGCAAACTGGCCACCAGTCAGAGGTCCTGACTTATCCCAACCCATGTTTCTAAAAGGTAGGGAAGTTCTTTGTTGGCTCACTGCTCCTTACTGGGAAACTGTGCAAGAAGAGCAGTATTTTTAAAAACTGCAGAGTATGCTGAGCTAAACATGACTTTCCCCTGTACTGGATTTGTATTTTATTGAATAAAGGCCAAGAGGATTTTTTAGGACAGGAAGTCACCTGGCTTTTAACATTCACTCCAGCCAAGCTTGAAGTAGCCAACTTTTACTATTTATGGGAAAATAAAATACAAAGTAAGTAATAAGGAATTCCTGGAACTACATGTCAAAGACTGGCTCATTTGGAAGACATTATCTAAAATGGTATTTGTACAAATGCCAACAATTTAGGCTGCAGAAGTGCACCACAGAGCTTTTTCCAAAGTGCACAAAGAAGTTTATACTGAACATACTCACAGGTATGGAAATAGGTACCAAGACTACAGCACTTAAAAGCACAATCAACATTTGGCTAATTGGGTTTATTACTCCCACAGATACACAATTTACCGGTCACAGTAATAAACACCATCTGCTCTTTGCTAACTGGCAGCAACCTAACAACTTCTTTCTCACTTGAAGAGTTTGTAATGTAAAAAGAATATCTAGAGAAGTAGTAAGTACAGTGGGACTTCCATGCATATCATCTTACTCTTCCTGGATATGATTTCCTATTATGTGAAAGATTTCTCTTTGCCAGATGATGTATTTCCCAAGATAAGCTCTTAAGTCAACAAGAAACAGAATAAGTTAGGGCTGAATACCCAAGCATAAAAAATAATGTATCTCTCTCATGTATGATGGTGGACTACTCAAATGTAACACAAAACACAAATTTCTGATCAGTCAAGGAAATATAACAACAGTTAATTTGGACCCAGTGTGTTAATGGATTGATTTAACATATGTGCATATAGTATCTGATTTTATAGACACCATTGTATTAAATCACAAATGGTTTATGTTAATATAATTAAAAACTCTGTTAGACAACTTGATTTTGCCTTTTGCTATTAAAGTAATTATACTTACAGCAGCATTTAAGTATCAATTTACATATACTGAGCACTATGCAAACAATTTAATTGTCAAGTCACGTCCATAATCAAAGCAAAGCATTACTTTAAAGTGACTGACATATGCAAACCACATAGCTCTGTGGAAATTAAACAAGCCTGTGAAAGCACTCCAAAATATTTTATAAAACTCTGGTTCCTTCACCTTCCCCTGCTGCATTTTCCACCCTGTTTTTTTTGTTCTTTGTTACTAAAGGCAAATTCAAGAAAACATTTTCTTTTCTTCCTTCCATCTCATTATCTTCTACTTCTACTATACTTAGAGAAGAAAACCAAGTGCCCTTCAAGATTTTTTAATGAGGTCTTAGCTGATCTGAGATGGTAATGTAAAGAAATATTTTAAGGGGGCAAAGCATTCCGAAATAACATTGACAAGGAGGAAACAGTTAATACTCCGTTAATTCAAGGACTCAAACTACTGGTGAATTCTGTTCCCAAAGAGCTCAAGTAAGACATCTGTCTGATTTCAACTATATTCAGGTGAAAATCCTACAAATTTAAGAGAACAGATATTATTCTTTACTTGTCCATTCAGTGAGATGTGACAGGACAGAATACAAACTGGGACAATGAAGGTTAAATACCATTAAGTAAATTGCCATTGTTCATGAGCTGATTCTCAAAAGACATCTCCTGTAGCAAACTGTTCGAAGAGCAGACTGCACACTAACTGAATAAACTCTTTCTTAATTATTTTTTTTCTCACATTGATGAACTTTTGGAAAGGAAATAGCCAGCATTACCTACATTATCTGGCAGAGAGCTTTCCCTTGGTTTATACAGGTAACATACTGGGCTCAGAAAGAGCATGTCCATTCTCCAAAGTCGAACTTGCATTGTAAACATGCAGACCAGGGGACCTGCAGAGCCTCCTTCTCCACAGCACACAGGGCTAATTCTAATAGTAGAAATCAATGGAGCTGATACCTGATTTTGCATTTCATTTAAGTCTGCTGATTGCAAACCCAAATTTAAAATATACAGAGAGTAAATCCTCTGTCGTTTGACAGCAATGCAACAGATTTGCTAACTGTAAAGAATCAATCACTGTGCTAAACAAGGATACAACATTATTTTTGGTTGTTGGAGGGGGTCCAGAGGAGGCCATGAAGATGATCAGTGGCCTGGAGCACCTCTCCTGTGAAGAGAGGCTGAGAGAGCTGGGTTTGCTCAGCCTAGAGAAGAGAGGGCCCTGGGGAGACCTCAGAGCAGCATTCCAGTTCCTGGAGGGACCCTACAAGAGAGATGGAGAGGGACTCTTTACATGGGCATAGAGTGACAGGACAAGGTGAAAGGCTTCAAACTGATAGGGGGTAGATTAAGATCAGATATAAGGAAGAAATTCTTCACTGTGAGAGTGGTGAGGCAATGGAGCAGGTTGCCCAGAGAAGCTGTGGATGACCCATCCCTGGCTGCGTTTGAGGCCAGGTTGGATGAGGCCCTGAGCAATCTGATCAAGTAAAATGCGTCCCTGCCCAGTAGACAGGTTGGAACTTTAAGGTCCCTTCCAACCCAAACCATTCTATGAACCCACGATTCTATGATTTGTAAATGTGCATAATTTGCCAAGTTGAAAGCTCATAGCACTTACTATTTGCAATTCAGAGTATCTATTCATTCCCTTTAAAAAAACCGAAACCACAGAGTTTTATAGTATTTGAGCATCCAAAGAATCCAAAAACCTGAGACTCATTTGTAATACTCTGCTGATGGTATTCCCTTGCAAGCAATGTAACTGTGTTTCAAACTTCATTAATGTAGCACAGAAAAAAGTACTTGCAGGACAACACCTTGAAAGATGGAGACATACAGTATGTGACAAAAGAGATGGCAAGCATGAGCTGGAAGGCCTGAGTGCCTTTGAATAATGCAGGTTGGAATACCCAACAGTCTTGCCATTGCCATACAAAAACTCCTGGGTGAACACAACAGTGGTAGGATGCCCCTACCTGATAAAATATTAAATGACCTGCTATGTTTTTCACTTGCACCTTTTTTTTTGATTCTTGCACCCCAGGCAAAGATCTGTTTCACAGTTAAAAGAATATTGAATTCTCTAACACAAGATTTAGAAATGCCTCAGGTATATTTAATAGCCATCTGATTTTAACTTAATATTTATTCCATCATAATTACCTTGCTTTAGCACATCTACAACCTTCAAGAATCATGAACGTGTTTGTAAAATACATATTAAAGAGAGCTATCAACATGAAGGCAGAATATTTTCGATTCACCTTGTCAAGACAGTATGTCCAAAGCTCCAGCTGGTCAAGGGAGCTGGGAGTGCTCTCCTGGAAGGGTTGAAGTGACACAGTTAGCCATACCCAAATAATAGATTTGGTATCTAGGAAGATGATTCAGGCTTTGAAACTCACTTTCACAGTGGCACCTGACCAAGTTGTGTGACTGCTGTCTACGTGCTGAATTTCAAGCACATCAGTCCCATTTCCACACCCTTCTCTGCCTGGAGCTGCTATTCATCTCCAGTTCAACTGCCTCATTCATTCAGTAACTCTGTGAACTTTGGGATCTCACACACATTTACATTTACAAAAAGTCATAAATTCCAGGTCTGGAGCTCAATGCCTAGGTCTTGCAATGAACAGAAGAACAAATTCTAGTCCTCTTGGGAACCTGCATCTTCCAGTACTCTTTAATATTCCTCCAGAAAATCACTGCATTCAAGTGTTACAAATGAGGAAATGTTTTGACTTGCAACTGCCAGCATTTATACTCCCTTTGTGTCTGCAAATGCAATAGTTACTGAAATGAACTAAAACAATGACAGCAAATATGTGACAAAACCATGTGAAACAATAAGGAAAATTAACTTCCAGCAGACACTGAGGGGAAATGTAAGTGCAAGTTTACATGGAACATTATATGCTGTGTACATCTCAAAAGTGCTTTCAAGTTTTTTTATTTGATAAAGACCATATATGTCTCAAACATTTAGATTATAGCAAAGTAGAGGAAGCAAACAGATACATTCTTAAAGGTAAAAACTAAAGATTTCTTCCATTTGTAATTTACTGGCAAGGTTTTCCCACTGCAAATTTATTTACAAAACAATTTTATTCCCCTTAAAACTGAACACATCTGTAAATAATATTGCACCAAAACAAGAACAAACCAGTGCACTTCAACCTGCAGCAACAATAAAATCAATGGACAACTACTCACTCATGTAATCTTCTTCACTTAAAACACTATATAATGATGCTGACAACCAAGCAAATCCATCCTCACATTGATAGCACTATCCTCCAATATCACAAACTGGCATATATACTTACATCACCAGATTAACAGGAGAAACTGCTTTATAAGATTACTTATTTTAAAATCTGTGCATAACATCAAATTTCATGTAAAGCATTTAAATTCATAGAGATTTGCCTCAGAGGACAACTTTCACCCTTGCCATCTCTTCTCTTTTGGCATGTGGCATTCTGCATTTTTTGTAATTACAACAGAAAATGGATATTTCTGAGTCTATTGTAGAAGTGTAATTTCCAGACTAAGGTTTGTCAAATGCTTGTAGATGCAGAGTATGGCCATTACATGTTTGGTTATTCTTAGGCCTGTACATCACCCACTCAGAATAACGCAAGCAGCTGTCTCACTAATCTTTGGCAAATACGAAATAAATGAATTCCATGCTTGCTAATAAACATGGATGCCCAAATCCTAAAGGGGCTTTCAGCTGATGAATTCCAGTGTCACAGCAGTCAAGCCTGCTGAGCCTAGAACTTCACTATTCTCTTAGAAATATCACAGAATATCGATAAGCACGACATGGACAGAGACCTGAACTGGCTCCGAGGAGAAGTGCCTCCTGCAGACCCCATATGTCTGCGCAGGCTCCAGAGACACACCAGTGGTAGCAATTTAGAGTCCTTACAGTAAAAAAAGAAACAGACAAGGGATGTAGGACAGAACTGCCAGAGACAAAATTCTCAGGTCATTTGAGAGCTGAAAGCTGCGATCTGCACAGCAGCAGCCTTTGCCACACCCTCACTATGGCATGAGCAGACTCAGAGAGAAGGGGATGCTCTGAGGCAAAGCTTCAGCCACGGGCTGAAACAGCAGTGTCAGGAGGAAGAACTGCCACACACCTGGAACTGAGGATACATCCAAGATAGGAAGAGTCTGTACAAAAAAGAAAAGACCTCCTTTGAAGTACAAGGGATCTAGCTGTGGGTATGCCTAAAAATCAAAGAGATTACATATGCAATGTATGGAATTATATTTAACTCAATTACTGAATTCAAGAAAAAGATCTTTTTAAAATCCAACATTGTATTCAAATAAGGAAAACAAAAACAACCATAAATTATTAGCCTAAAAAAACCCCAAAGTACAGTTTACACAAAGGAAGTAAAACAAAACTTTGAGTAACAACTTGAGGAAGTACAAAAAAAAATTAAAATAGTATTCAGAGATTTGGAAGCCAGACAGACAGCTAGTAGGGCTAACATGTTCAGGCTATAAAAGGAGGATTCAAGAAAGATGAGGTCAGAACACAAAAATAAAATACTTTTTCTCCATCTGGGTTCATATTGGAGGAAACTGTGACAGGTGGTTGGGAGGAAGATAGTGCAATAAAAATTTTCTAAGAACTTCCAATTAAATTACTACAAATCAGAATAAACAATGCATTTAGTGAACAATAAAATAAATAAATTAGATAGGTAAAGAGCTGAGAAATGGCTATTTTAAAGGGAAGTAATTTCTCAGGCATCTATGAGTGTTCTCTAAGGAACAAACTAACCTGGACTCGGTTAGAAAGTAAACTGATAACCAGATACCTGATTTCCACAAGACCAGGATGATGTGGTGTTAGAAGGAAGGGCCTCTCATGGAAACAGAAAATGTTTTTAAATACTGGTGAAAATTTGTAGTAAATCATCAGTATTCACACTGGAAGGAAGTAATTAGTTGAGTGTTTCAGAGATCCAGTAGGAGACTGAAGCCAGGGAAAGCAATGAACAGTGGGAAATAGACTTTATTGATGATGCTGAGCTAAGTCAAGGTTCAGAAGGCTGGACTGGCTATAAAACTATTTCTTATGACACCTAGTGATAAAATTACAGCTGAAATACCATGTAAATAAATGTAAAAACATTAAAACACACTCCACTTTTACAAACAAAATGATTTGCTGATTCTAAGTCCTTGGAAATTGTATCAGGAAAAATAACAGCTGTGGGGAAAACAGGAGACCCTTGCAAGCAGCAGTCTCAGAACCAGCACAAGAAAGCTTTCTGCACAGGAATCCTCCTAATTTGAGTTTTAAGGATTGACCAGAAGATTCACCAGAAGAAAATATCCTGAGCTCAGGATAGCCTTGGCAAGTTTGGATAATATTCTGGAGATGTATCTCTGCACACTTTGACTCCTTTCTATTTTGGTTTTAGTCACAGTTTCCAGTGTTGGTCACTGCTGGAAGAGCTAAATGACAACATTAGTCACATAGGAAATGGATTCTAATGTCATTTGCAATATTTTGCAAGAATTTGAAATCGTCAGAGATAGTGAAGCAAGTATTACCATCTTTTTATAGATCGATCACATGCTATGTTCATTAGGTGTGCTGTCACCAAAACACTATGCAAAAAATATTAGGAAAAAAAAAACCAAAACAAAACACACCAGAATTTTGTTCATACTGTATTATACTGAAAATTTTATTATATATTTATGCAAAATTTTATTTTGAGATATAATATTATACTCTAAAACTTTAGGCATATGTAATTCTTGTATTGTAGTTTGAACATAACTGACTGAAATTTATAAAAAAAAAAATTTTGAAGTACACTTTGATCCAAATATTAAGCTCTAAAGATGCACTTTTGGCAGCACTCTGGAGTCATACCTAGAGATTCTGTTCAGATGCATGGACAGCAATTTATAACAGTGATAGCAATTAAATAAATTATATTCTTCATTTAAATAAATTATCATCCCTGAAAAATTAACTAGAATCTATCTATGGTGGCATGTTTTCTTTTGCTATTCAGGAAGAGATCTCAATGTGCATTTTTTTATTTCATCCAGACAGAATATGACAAATAAATAAGTTCCTTGAGTTTCTTCATACTGCAACATATAAAAACAGGCTGAAGGCCTAATCCTACTCCTCTATTTGTCCAGGAATTTTCATATTTTCAGGACTAAGAAATGGATGCAATGTAATTAACAAGGATGTCACAGAATTATTGCTCAACACTCTGGTTCTCATACAACTCACACTTGGTCTGCTTCAGACAGAAAAACTCAAGGAGAGTGAAGAATGGGGTTCTCTCTGCTTTTTCCTATTGATTTACTAAAACCACATTGATTAATGATCTGATGTACACTTTATAAGAATTAATCTAAAAAAGGTTATTATTCATCTCTTGCAACCTCCTTGATTTTAAAAGATAGCACTTTATAGCCTTTCAGTGTAGATTCAGATTTAGCAGCTAAATTGTAAGTCATATAATTGTGAAATAGCCTTTTATAGTAGTGACATTAATTAAAATTCCTCTTTTACTTTTTCACTGAAAAGCATCAAATTCATTTACAATATGACAGAATTCACCAGAACAGACTGAATAGGTGAAAATGTGTTTGTTATAAGATGCAGAGATCAAGGTTCATCTGTAAAATATATATTTTTTAAAATATTTATTCTATATTTATAGAGTTTTGAGACACTTATAGGCCATAGGCATGAGGTAATGGCAAACTCCTGAATAATTATTTTTGAAAGGTGGTTTTAAAGTGATGAAGAACTATCTGTTATTAACATTGCAGCAAACAAATTCGTTTATATAAATTTAGAAGACACAAAGATAAGAAATCAGTCAAAAAGAAAGTGAGTCAGAGATGTTTACAGCACAGGATTTATGGAAAGTCTTCAGAAAACATGGCAAAATATTCTTTTACTATCACAATTACTGTTAATTTGCACAATCTGAGTCTACTGCATATTTTGGGAAAAAATGTATGTCATTACATAAAATTAATGAAACATTCAGTGTACTCAGTTTCTCCTAATTTTCATATAAATGGTTTCAGAGTGCTGTTGTAAACTGCTAAATGACAACTTTCACAGCTAATCAATATTTTTTGTTTTATACTAAAAGAGGTTTTTTAAATACCATTGTCAGTAGATCTGTATGTATACAAATAAGTCCTTGCATCTTAAATTAACTCCATCAAAGATTCTTTACTGTAACCTCTCATTTTTTTATAAGCAGAGCACAGTCCCCATTGACCTGAAAACTAGAAGTAATCAATGTGCCAATGTCTCCAAGCAAAATTTAGTACAGCATCTCTGAAAACAAATCAAGCTCTAAGCAGAAACAGTAATTTGTAAGGAACTATAAATACCTTCCCATTCTATACAAAATGGTTCCTTATAACTGAGATTTCCCTGTACTACTGGAAAATACAAGCCAGAAAAAAATACTGATTAAAAAGATATTGCTTATGTTTTCCCTTTCAAGTGTTTTCTTTCTTAGCTCTTTGTCTTAGCCTGTATCACTAAGAGTTCTAACATGTTTAGTTAATTATTATAAATCCTTATGTGTTTAAAGTGTCTGTACACATCTAATCACATCAGTTTCCTCTCAGATGACATGGCATTTTTCAATCCCATTATCCTGTTAAAATAAAAAAAGTCCACTACCTATTTAAAGTATTAAGACAGATTACTATTATGGACAAACTTCAGAAATAAAGACTCTGCTCTAACCTTGCCCAAATACGTATTTATGTTTCAATACATTTATTGTACTTTGGCACAGTCGAAATTACCTCATATAGATATATACAAAGAAATTATAAATTGCCAGGACTTCGAGAAATTTATTGTATTGTGGGGCAGTGTCCCAAAGGAACTAGTGTATGAACCATAAACCACAGAATTAACAACTTTGAGCTGACTAAAATATACATTAAATATATGCAACACAGGACTGTTCTCCACGTTTCACATATTCATGTTGATGTATTACAGCTCATTTAATTCAAAATAATTGCAATGCAATGACCATGCTGTCATTCGGATTATGTGTCTGCACAGATTTGAAGAACCCTTTTCCATTTCTCCACTCTGGCACAAGTGGAGAGGAATTGCTCTCGCTTCCATGGTCAAGCAGGTCTTGCTTCTGTTTGGACTTTGGAAATTATTCAACCATCAAGCAGAGGGTGTTGCATGGGCTGCATATCTGCATGAACACAGTGCCAGCACGACAGCCGGACAGTGGTAACACCAGCATCGTTACAACTGTTCAGGCAAGGCCAGTCCATCAGCCCTCTCCAACAGCCTCCAAGCAGTCTTGGGAATTAACTGGAGTGATTTCCAAGATGCATTTTTAGTGAAGTCATCTTTTAACAGATATAGGAGATGCAACGCTACAGACGTGGCTAGCCAGCAGGTTGTAGGGCCAGCAGGACTTGCCACATCTGCTTTGGTTACAGCTCAAATCCAACAGCAAAATATTTATAGTCTCTGCTGTCCTGAAGTTTCATCTTGATTAGGTTAATCTTGTAAGACTCTGAAAACCCTGTGACATGTTCGCATTAAAACAGAATTCCCTATAAACAAAGTCATTCAGTGTTTCAGGTATTACACATAAATATTAATCAGTTAAATCTCTTTTTTCTGCAAGGCTGAGACACGACTATTGATTACTATTATAATGCTAAAAAGGGAAATGGCATTAATATCTTAGCCTAAAGTACTTTTCGAAAACTCTATGAAAAGATAACTTTCCAAACAAATGTAATTGAAGTGTTTTGACAGAAGAAAAATAAAACATGACCTTCCCCTTTCTACCCAGCTAAGCCAACCACCATGTTACTGGTAACAGCGGACTGAAAAAGCAATTTGGAGTGCATCACCAAACCTAATGAGTTTTGCACACCCCATTTTACAAATACCTGGTAATGAAGTACGCTATCTTATTAAAACCAAGGATTATGTGAAATGAAAAATGTGCAGTTCAGTACAAAACACAAATAGAGGCAAGACCAATAATTCTATGGGTCAAATGAATGCTAATTAATGTATTTTGGGGGGAAAAATGAGGCAATATTTCACAACATCTGAATTATATATATTTAACTTATTATAAATATCAGAATCAACTTGCTAGAAATATTCATATGATTTGGGAAAATTGTGTAGGAGTATATTTTGTCTTCCTGTATGTGCTGGGTACAGTCACTCTCAACATACTAATAAAGAAACTCAGAAGCCATGTGATGGAAAATTAAGTTTCTTGCCATGGACTATACCCAAGACAAGACTTCAGGAAAAAGTAGTGTTAAGATTTGGGACTGCCCCATGCCAATACTGAGTCTCACTAGAGATTCTGTGTTCTCCAAATCACTTAGGCAAGGGAATCAGCTTTACTTTGGTCTGGACTTCCAAGGGAACACAGAGAAACTTTGGCTGCATCAGATTACCTGTGAGAAGTGCTATGAACCCACACTAGGCAATCCTGGAAAGACACAAATGGCACAGGGAGTACCACAGCAACAGCAGCTGCAGGGCAAACTGCCAGCAGGCTGCAGGTGTAAGGCTGAGCCCAGCACCCATAAAGGTGCTGCGTTTAGGGCAGTCTGACACAGGTATCAGCACTGCATCAGTGCTACCCAAATATCCACATGAGACATCCATTCTGGGGACAATTCACAGCTCAGGATCATGTGTTGCATCACATCTTCTTTGTATTTAAAAAGGTACAGAAAATCTAGCACAAAAAACTGCTAGATGCACCATGGAAGAAGGTGCTAGTTAAAACACTGAGGCTTTGTTTACAGTGTTATTAAAAATGTATTTAAAACAAATTATAAAGTGGAGTAGTTTAATTGCATTTAGTTCTTGTTTGGACACATTTACTCAGAATTGATGTGGTCCTAATTTGAATTAACTTCTGAACCAAATAAATTTAGAACTAATTGGGACACAAGATTCATTGCACTTAATTTTCCTAAGAATCCCTAAGCAAACATGCTCCTTTAATGCCAAGTGTAGAAATCTACATCTTACGCCTTGTTTTTATTTTAAACACAGGGACATTGAACACCTTATAAACCTTTACTGACACTGAAATCTAGGCTGTCTATTGAGCAGAGGTGATTATCCTGCAGTACTGAGTGACAAATTAACTGTTATTTCGAAGACAAAATCACCTTTCTACCAGAGCTAAATGGGGAATTTTTCAGCCAGATGGTATAGATTTTGTGGAGCTACCCTGTGCAACAGAAGATATTTGGGAAAAAATTAATTACAGGAATCACTGCTGTATCAACTCTAGGATTAGCCAGATTCCTTAACATTTTTTCATATTCACCATATTAACCTCCCCCAAATTCAGAAGCACCAAGTATTTTGTTTAAATAAATACTTCTTACTTCAGTAAAACAACATAATTATTGAGATGAAGACACTTTAGTATAAGGCAAGCATGCTGTGAGGATATCAAGTCACATTAATGGAAATTTTAGGAAGAAAAATTTACTTGCAGTAAATGAGGAAGCAGAGAGGTACAGCTAGGATACCTTAAGCTTAAAAAAATACACCATCTCTCTTTCAAGCAGCTCACATTCTATAAAAACCTTACTACCTGTACTGCACTCCTTAAAGAGCACAATTTTCATGGCCAAGCAAATGATTATAAATGTTTGCTTTCTTTTCCAATAGGGGTCTCATGATACTTAGAGAAAAAATGCTAAACTGGAAGGAGAATCTCCCTCCATGAAAAGAGAAACAAAGCCTGTCAATACACCATAATGAAGGCTACCACGAAAATGTTTTTATAAAACAAATTATCTATGCAGTCGGTTTCTTGTTGCTTACTGACTACATGTTACACCACTTTGGGAAATTCAGGTTTTGTTTCAATTCCAATAATTTCTAAAAATTTATTCAAAGAAATTTTAAAATGGAACTATTCAAAATAAGTAATTTCTGCTTTCTAAGAAATTACTTATTTTTTTTCTTCTGAGTAAAGCAAAAAAAAATTAGTGAAACTCAATTATTGAACTATGAAGTAGTTTATAATCTATTTACACTGATATTTTAAGAATTTTCATATAATTTGAAAAAATAAATAATTTGAAAATTTATTTGAAAATTTTATTTTGTTTAGGTTTATGGTTTTTATTATTTGACTTTTTCTAGATTATGAATTTAAATTACATATCTGAGGTACTTCCTTAACATCTCTTCCTCTTCTCCAAGAAACAAATGTTTCAACCTGTACTTCTAGAAGCTGTCACAACTCAAATACTACAACAAACGTATTTCAACTACAGTTTTCTTTCTTCTTCTCAGACAACAGTAATGTATTGATATGAATGATGCAATATGTTTTAAATGCAATTATAAATTAAATAGAAAGATTTTTCAATACTATTAGTCTGAAAAAGAAGATAAATACTTTTTAGTGATTATCGAGTGCAACATCAGCAATGATACCAAACTGGGAAGTGCAGTTGACTCTCCTGAGGGACAGAGGCTTGCAGAGGGATCTAGACAGACTGGAGCACTGGGATATGATTAATGGCATGAAATTTAACAAGTCAAAATGCCAGATCCTGCACTTGGAATGAAGTAACACTGGTCACAGGTATAAATGGGAGAGGAGTGGCTGGAGAGAAGCTTTGCAGTAAGAGGTCTGTAGGTTCTGGTCAGCAGCAGGTTCAGCATCAGTCAGCAGAGCGAGCCTGGGCGGACAGGAGGGCAATCCCACCCTGGGGTGCATCAAACAGCATCAGCAGCTAGTCAGTGTTATGTTCACTCAATTATCCAATCACAAAATAAAAGGCCAAACAAAATTAAATGTAACAATAATTTTAATAAAATTTAAATGAAATAGTTGAAAAATATAAAATTGAATACATTCAATAAATTGGCAGTATAATTTGGTTATAATAAAATATAGTCTGGTTCGGGTAATGACGTATAAGCAAAATTACCGCGGGGTACGGAGCGCGAGGGCCTTGGGACCCCTGCCACCTCACGTACAAGCTTGCCAAGCCCAAAATTCCCCCCTTTATACTGTCTATTATCAGCATCCCCTCCTATTTTCGATTCATCACACTGGTGTCTCCACCCTCATCTTCATCTTCACCGCGCATGCGCCACCATCTTTTTGGGGGTCGCACCACTCTTTGGGGGTCGTCCAGATGAAGGCCGCTCCTCTTCATCAGGTGTCCTTTATTTCACCTTTTGGGTTACACATGCACACCAAGCTAATATCATATATGCTAAAACCAAAATTATATAAGCCAATATCATAAATCTTGTAAATTAACATATTTCTGATTTCCACCCAAGTTTCCCCTCTTTCAGTTAATTTTAGCAAGCTTTATCTGACTCCATTTCCTGCCTTGGACATCTGTAGAAAATAATGGGGGGGGTGGACCCTTCCCCTCCGCTTTCCTAGCTTTTTACCTTTTTAACCATTTTGTTATCTCCAAATATTGATTACTATATCCATATTGATTACTGTTTCAATTTTATCAGCACGAATCACACTTATTTATCACAATAGGAAAGGTGACCAGGAAGGGTGACCATCCCTCTGTACTCAGCATTGGTGCAGTGTCACCTTGAGAACTGCCTGCAGTTCTGGGCCTCAATTTAAGAATGATGTGAAGGTCTTGGAATGTGTCCTGAGCAGGGCAGCAAAGCTGGTGGCAGGGATGGAAGGTGTGTCTTAAAAGGAGTGACTGAGGACTTTGGGCTTGTCAAGCTTGGAGGAAAGGAGGCTGAAGAGTAACCTCACTGATCTTTACAGATTCCAAATGAGATGAATTAGACAGGGAGGCGCTGAGCTCTTCTCCCTGGTATCCAGTAGCAGGACCCATAGGAATGACTCAAAGCTGTGCCACAGGAGTTTAGACAAGACATCAGGCAGCATTTCTTTACCAAGAGGGGGTCAGGCAATGGAACAGTGCAGGAGCTCGATGCCAGAAAGCATCAGATCCTTCTGAAAACTGCCCAGAACAGCTGGATATGCTGTCCAGTATAATGTTAATTCATTAAACATTTCCTTGTTGTATGTAGGAATATTTTCAATAACTTTTTTGAGCATGCTTGACAAGCACATTTAACCAGATGCCAGATAATATAAAAGCAAATAATTTGTGAAGAAACTATTTTATTGTAATGCCAATGATTATCACAGACATATAGAATCAGTTAGATTGGAAACTATCTCCACAATCATTGAGCCCAACCTTTTACCAAACACTACCATGCCAAATTGACCATAGCACTAAGTGCCATGTCCAATCATTTACTGAAGACTTCCAAGGATACTGACTCCACCCAGACAAGACAGCTCCAATGCTTAAGAACCCTCTCCATGAAATTCTTTCAGATGTCCAACCTGAACTTCCCCTGGCACAGCTTGAGGACATTTCCTCTTGTCCTGTCTTTGGTTGCTAGGGGAGGAGGCTGACCCTCACCTGCAAGGGGCCCAGAGCCAGACACAGTATTTGAGGTGCAGCCTCACCAGCGTCAAGTACAGAGGAAAAATTATTTTAATATAGCAATACAAGACAAAGTACCATCGTGTAAATGTACATAAAACAGACATTCAGTTGTTCAAGGCCATTAAAATGAATTCATGTTCAAGATCTTTCATAAGAGATCTTGAAATCAAGAGGACTTCTGTAATAAGAGAGCTTCTTTAAAAAGAACAGTAGCTGATTATGTGCTCCTTTTGTCAACATTTCATTTTCTCCTTCAGCCCAATGCTACACTAAAACCTATGCAATCTCCAAACACCAGACAGTTGCTGCTAATCAGTTCTTTGGGTGATGCCACTGAATGGTCTTGCTGATTTACACAGCAGAATTTGGTTCCTTCTACACCTGCTCCCCACTGCCTCAGTGGCCTTAGTGAAACTGTCACTGGTGAAATCCATCCTGCATTACAAATCCACCGTGGGGCAGGAGAAGACTGAGCAGTAACCTTTGACTATCCTCCAACCAAGCCCTCTGCAAGGAGAGCCCTGGCAGAATGAGTCATGATGCACTGATTATCTCAACTAACACAGAGGGCATGTAGTCAGCAAAGAGCAAGCTATTATTACCACTATTACCTCCAATAATTCTACAATTTAAACATGTGTTCTAAACCATTTTGAATTGTATTTCCATAATATTTCCTGGGAAAGGCATGTTCAGGAACATTACATACAAATTTATACACAGAGCTTGAGCTAAAGGTTTGTTCAGATACTCAGCACTACATGGGGTCTTCTTGGTGCCACTTACAACCCCAAGGTACTGCCTGCCAAAAGCACCAGCTTTCTGCTTTCTCTGTGAATCTACATTTAAGGCTATGACCTACTTCTAAAAGTGCAGTATAATCTAAATCATGTCACAGCTGCATTTCTATAGTCACAAGAAGGATGCTGAGAAGGCCAAGGGCAAGGTTTGATGCTTCACCAGCCTGAGCTCTCTGGGACAAGGCATGCACATAGAGGGCTGTTCTGCAGCCTGGAAGACTTCTACCCTGCATAGGATCTTCTGTATATTCTACTTCTTCTCTGCCATTTGCTACTCACAACCAACAGTACCACCAACAAAGAGAGACAGTGATCATCAGAGTTTAGAATGGAAACTGCAAAACAACTCAATCAACAGGTTCCTAGTCCAGTATACTGTTACAAATGGACTCACAAGAAAATTACAATTCTCTGCTGTAACAAAGTGCATATGCACACATAACAACACACAGAGATAACAACTGTAGAAATTAACTTAATTTTTAAACATGCTGCTTTAAACATGGGACCTAGTGATAGGTAAATACTGGAAAAACTATGCATCAGTGCTGAATTTACACACAGCAAAAGAGTTACTGGAAAAATTTTATTAACTGTTTGAAACCATTAATTTCATTTTTTAATCTGAAGAAGCATTTTCCTTTTTCATGTAAGATGACACTAGATGATAACGACTTGTCACAGAAGGTATTTAATATGATGCAAACTGATCAGTTTTATGGAATTTGCACAGAACACAAGCCCAAGAAATCTTTCAGTTGTTGTTGAATTGAAAACTAATAGAAGTTAAATGTTAGTGAAATACTTTCCTGTTTCTAAGTCAAAAACAAGTCAGGAAACATTGGACAATTTAACAGCATGGCCAGTTTGGCTCAAGTGCCTGGCAATGTCCTCTAGCACTTACTCATATAAAAGACTAGTTATGGCTCAAGAGACAATTCTTACTGTTGGGTCTTAAATGAGTCTTTTATTCCAGAGGCCATTGGCATAACTCACGCTCAAACATTCCCATATCCCAAGCTTTTTTATCCAAAGAGAACTGGACAGTTGGCAGTAAAAATTAGGAGAAAAAAATTGTTTTTTTATAAATCAAAGAAAACCAGACTTCTCTTTGGTATGGGTCCAGCAGCTTTTGTTTCCTCATTTTATCAAGAACCACCCACGCAAAACACATGCGTCTTTTCAAGATGCAGTTTTTTGATATGTTCACGAAGAAATTAACATAAGGTCTGAAGTACTGCATAACCTGATATTAACTGCTGTTAATAAATATTAAAAATCAATATTAAAATTAATAAATAATAAATCCTGGCATAGTATGCATTAAAAACAAATTTTTCAGATTTTGATTGACTGTCAATTATTGTGCCTATTATGAACTTAATATTTTTTAATATCTAAAAAACTCACCACCCCTTCTTCTGACCAACCTATATACTAATCTTGATACGTGGCTAATGGATCTCATGTTCTACAACACAAAGCTTGGTAAAAAAAAAAAAAACAAAAAAAAAAACCAAAAAAACACAACTTCCAAAACATCCAACAGAAATCATGGAGTCCAGCAACTCCACAGAGAACACTTTTTCAAAAACTATACATTAGATATTTACTAATTTAGCACAAAAAAAAGCTGTTAGTATATCTTCAGCCAATACAGATGTCAGGATTTTGAGAGTTTTCTATACACATGCACTGTTATTAATTTAAAGCAATCAACAGAAGGAAAGAATGCAGTCAGGCAGCTTTTCATTGAAACAATATTTTTAACAAAAATTTGGGCAAAAAAAAAAAACCAAACCACAACTTCCAAAACATCCAACAAGAAGTCATGGAGTCCAGCAACTCCACAGAGAACACTTTTTCAAAAACTATACATTAGATATTTACTAATTTAGCACAAAAAAAAGCTGTTAGTATATCTTCAGCCAATACAGATGTCAGGATTTTGAGAGTTTTCTATACACATGCACTGTTATTAATTTAAAGCAATCAACAGAAGGAAAGAATGCAGTCAGGCAGCTTTTCATTGAAACAATATTTTTAACAAAAATTTGGGTTTTCCAAGATGGTTTAGGGCTTTTTCACAAATAGAGTAAAAAATAGCTGTCCCTGCCAATCAGGCAATATGATTGATGGATAGTCACTCATACATAGTCCTAGGAACTATCACCAGCTGCATAAAACCCCTCACACTAATAACTGGAACAATCTCTGTACAAAATAAATATTTTAAGAAAACCTTCTCAAATTGATCTGCTGATTGCCATGAAATAATTCTACTCTGGTTCATTAATAATTGTATGGAATGTCTCAGTATCTATAAAAAGTACTTGTAACATTCACCTGCCATTTGAGACTCTCCTATGACCAACCAGGTTGGTGTGTGCAGAGTGCCTCACAGTTCAGCTGAAAAAAACCAATCATCTGGATTTCATTAAATAAAACATACTGGTAAGTGAATGATTGCTAAAAGCATACACTGCGGCAAATTAGGAGCGCAACACACACTCATTTTTTTCCTAGCTGGACATAACTGTGCTTTGTTTACTTTCACTTGTTAATAACGGTAAATTTCACAAAAGTTACCTTTACAAGAAACAATCTTAGAGGCTAGTAAGCAAGTGGCAGTCATCAGAATTACATACTTGTTTTTCTGAAAATGCCCAAAATGTTTTAAAAATGCCCAAAATGTTTTAAAAATGCTTATAAATTTCTCTTCTTCTGAAACAAGCAAAAAGGAAAAGAATCTGCAGTAATGAAAACAAAAAAAAAGCCACCCTCAACTGGCCTATTGAACTTAAAAAGGTGTAATCCTGACAGGTAATACCCTTTGCTATGCTGTCATTATGGTGATGATCAAACAAAGTGCTGATTGCATGGCTCTGCATGAGCAGTATCACTGTACACTCACTCTGTGTGTGAGCATCATTATGGCTAAGAGGAAAATATATTTCCATCAGCTGGAAAACAAATTACTGATACAGAAGGTCACTACTAAGTATAGCAGGAGTATTTTTATGTCACTGAACGTCTACAGAGAAACCAACAGGATCCAATGGAAAAGCCTCAGCTATATCATGAATTAGTAATTGACAAGAGACTATGTTATATACTTCACAACATCTGAGAATTTAATCTGAAAATTATTTTTTGAACATACAACAATACAAAAATATATAATGTATATCTCAAACTTGCCAGTTCAATGCTATTTATTCTATTCTAAAACTGCCTTAATATTCGGTAGAATCATAGATTTCTCTGTGGTTAGGTAGACACAGAAGAGCAGACACTGTGTTGCACTGTTATTCTATTCAAGTAACATGAAAATCAGTTTTCATAGAAGGTCTTCCAAAGAAGCCTAATTACGAACATGTAGGGATCACCTCTACTATTTCTTTACAAGCAATCTACTTTCCCTATTTTTCCCTCAATCAGCTGCACAGGGCTACCTACAGAGCTAGCAGCAGGTAGCAAAAAATTGACAAGATGAAGAATGCATTTGCTAACAGGGAATTTACATACCCATAGCTCATACATCATCACAGCTTACCCAGGCTTTAATGACTCCTCTGAACTGACAAGATGAGGATGCTCACACTCTGTGGGACTAATCAGAAATAGCAAAATGCTTCAGCGACCACAATTCAACTGAAAGTTGCATAAGTGGTTACCTTGCCTTAAAGACAAATGTCAGGTTTAGCTTAGTTTCTCTCAATTACAACACCCACTGAAACAAGCCCTGTTAAGAAGGCATTGAAGGTATGAGGAATTAAAATTTAAAAAAAAAAAAAAAGAAAATAATATTTGTGGAAAATAGTTCTAAAGTATATACAGAGGGATTAAATATTACACAGAACCAAATATAATGTACAAATGTCCTGCTGCTGCATTCATTCTCCTGTAATAACAAGAGATCATTATACAAGATGGAAATTTCTGTGATATGACATAATGTGACAGACTACTTATCAACAAATCTTTCTAAGCTCAAAATGGAATGAGGACAGTTCATTCTTGCCCTATCAGCTGAACATATCAAGTGCTGAAAATTATATCTTTATTTCTCCAAAATGAAAGTATATCTCATTTGCTATAATTAAGAAGAGAATAAAAAGTATGTCAAGCTATAAGAGCTTCCTAAAAATATATTAAGAAAAAAGATACACTTTCAAGGTTAGTAACTACTCAGTGGATCAGTCTTCTTGGGAGAAAATTATTTTAGCATGGCTTAAAAAGCAGAACTCACAAAATGTGAGACTTAGAGTCATGAAACTACCCAGAGGATAGGAAATTCCTGATAATAGCTTCTATCCACTAAGTATAATATTTCTTTAGCAACACTGTCATTTTCTCTTTGATCTGCCCTACTTAGAAAGGCAGGAACTTTTAAGTCACCAAATTTTTATGGGGCACTGAAATGGACAGGCAATTTTAGCTGACCTCAGTTTCAGAGGGCATATAGACTAAACCCATTCAGATGCTTCATGAGCAGACATCAGTGCAAATTGCAGGTGCCGTTCAGAAGTGACATATGGCCTCTTGTTATTTCCACAAATATGTTGCTACTGCAACAATAAATCTTTAACAGACATTGCCAACTCTGTATGAGGTCTTAAATATATTGATGTTTATAAATCTGTAAGATTTGATTGAAAGAAATATACCACTGCTCTAATCTCCAACCCACAAATTACTTTCCATTGAAGCAATATAGTTATTTCTTTTTCCAGAACTATAAAAACTTATGAATAATAAATAACATAAAATCTTCGACTGAAATATCAACACTTTTTTTTTTGCCTTCTTTCCTATGCATAAAGAAACAATATCAAATGTTGTCCCTCTTACCTGGGAGAGCAATATTTATCTGTCAGAGAACACTTGTTTAACCATGGACTTAAAAAGGGAAAGAAACAAAGGAGAGAAAGAAGGGAAAAATCCAGGCTGATCAAAAAATGGGGAAGTGGGTAGAGAGAACAGCTCAACATCACATTCCCCCCACTCTGCCCACAGTCATGTGTTAAGCTACCTTTTGCTCATACTACATAGATTCAGTTTTTATCCACACTTCCCTAAACAAACTGGTTTAGTGATGTTGCAAAAACATAGTTCCTAAGTCACCGACTAGAGTTTGAGGGCTATCCTGCAGTGACAACATGGATGTCTGGTACTTTCCTCCTGTGAATGTGTAACTCACTTGAACAAATGCTGAGATGCCAGAAAAAAAAATCCCTCTGAACCTACGATGAAGAGATGCTAGTATATTATTCTGCAATATGAAAACATTTTTGTAGCAACTTAAAACCTGAAGTGCATTAGAGATAATGATATACACAAAACACATAGTCATTGCATGTACTGTACTGTATAAGATAAATTTAAATATATTAGTCAATAAAGAAATAATAAAATACAACACCTATTGTGATCCGCACCAGCATAACACACAGACTATTCAGCATTTTGATTCTTTTGATTAGTTGTGTATTTAACAATTATGAAACAGACAGATTTGACAACTGTACTCTTATATAAATAAGTATATGCTGTTTGCATTTGCTAATGCCTTTCACAGTTTTTTTTAAATAATTTTCCACTAATAATCCTGAAGAAACATATTTAATTACATGAATTATTTTCATGGTTAAGTGCATGTAAATTTTTTTCCTATTGCATTTATTTAATTTTCGCTGCTTTAAGTGAACAAGTGCCAGTTACACATGACTAATGACACAGACCCTCTTCTAATGACTTTATGAAGTCAGTGGTGTTGTAAGCAGCCTGTTAGTACTGACATATTTAGTGGAGACACTCAGTTATACCCTACAAGCAGCACACAAATATTGCAACAAGTCATCCTCATGCTTGGATGGAAGAATTACTATACCTTCATGTGCTATCAGACACAGCAGGAATAAGCCAAGAAGAAAGTAGGGTTTCTCAGGGAGAAAAAAGCCATTTTTGGACATGTAAGAATTAACTCCAAGGTGAGCTCTATGGGACACAACCCTAATGGTCGTGGCTTTTGTCTGCAGGACTTAAGGCAGCACTACCCTATGCACAGTCTGGGGAGAAACATTCAAAATAACAACTGAACAGCGGTTATGTTTACCAAGTGATGCTGCTATATTTTTAAAATTAAAATTTGAGGAAAATTATGTCAAAAAGACATACCAACAAAGAAAATTTTCATTTCTAATTTATGCAGTTTACATTGCATATGAGTGGGAGGAAGGTTTTTTAATTATTCAGTGGTGACAAGCTTCTGTGTGAAGGAAGGATGTGGGATGTCAGGAACTAAAAAGAAGGAAAGAACCCATGAATCTCTCAGAGGTCCTGAGAATGGGAAACCCGTGACAGACAGAATTTTGGAGGTCACTAAAGTGTTGCATTGACAGTACTCCTGAGAATGACAAATACAGCTCCTTAATAGAAGATGCATAAAACACTATAGTGGACAACACTGGGGCAGAGTCAGAAGAAAATATGTATGTTGTAAGAGTAACAGTATATGCACAAATGAACAGCTATATCCATGGACTACTGAATTCATTACACTGTAATTTACCACATGCAGCTAAATACCCAAAATCATCCACAGATGTTGCAAAATTAGCCCCTATACATCAGAATCTCTGAAATATCCATTTCTTCTTCCTGTTACAGTATGTTATTGAGGCCTTCAAATAAAAAGATCAATTTTTTTTCATTTCCACAAGTATAAAGGTGTACCTCAAAAGAATAAAGGTGACCAATGTAGGTCATGCATAGAAATGCTACAAATATTTAGTCAGGTCAGAATACCACATATAGTAGTATAGAAAAGAGTACTATATATAGAATTCTACAATACTACAAGAATCCATATCATCAGCTGTTAGGAAAACATAAAAGAAGGGCTAGGTATTATAAAGAGACAAACTGGTCTATCTGAAATAGACAGATGGGAAGACAAGAATATGTGAAGGTTAACTAACTAAAGGATGGACAAAAACACATAATCAGGTGTCTGCTATATAATGAATACAGAAAGTAAAAGGGCAACACCTGTTAGGCAGTCTGGCATCCATAAAGTTTTACAACTAGCAAGAAGCCAAGAGAAAAACTGTGCCCTTGAAATTACTGGGACTGCATCTGGTGATGACTTGGCACTTCACATGCAAGGCACTGCTTAAGACTGTGCATTTCACACTTGTAATTTGCTATGGATAGGTACAGGCAGATGCCTTTTAAAAATATCTGAAAAAGCAAGTAACGAACTTCCTTTAAACTGGGAGAAACCTGTGTGTAGATCACACACCTAAAAACCCACCACTTGTAGTGACACCCACCACTATTGTGTCATGGAAAAACAATCATCCATGGTAGCTACTTTCCAGCAAGAGCTTCAGCTAACAGCCTTCAGAACTGCACAAAGGGATGCAAAGCAAGAGTATAGAAAAGTCTGCAACGGGAGAGAGAGACTTGCAGACTTGCAGCACTTTATTGCTGAGGGGACAACTGCTGCTTTGGTTTGTGTGTCCTGTAACTCAGGACAACTGATGACAATGTAATTCATTATGTATTACTCATCATATATTATTTATAATTTCAGCTCCCACTGAATTCTAGTTTATGGCCTCCAAAATTGCTGTCATAGTTTAGGTCTTACTGGGCAAATAACTGGCATGAGCAGTGGCCAGTGGTAGGTGAAGATGTCCTGCTATCCCTACACCGATGCAGAGGTGTGACTGCCTGCTCATGAGTGCCACAAGGCAGTCACCTGCACCTCTTCCCCCTGCCAAAATCCATTCAGGCCTGCTGCTTATAGCTGCCTACACATGGAAGCAATGATGGGCCTGAGGGAGAAAAGGGGTGGTTTCCAGTTCTAGACTTCCCTAACCAGTGATATGAAAATATGTGGGCAGTTTTCACAGTCACACAGAATTGAGATGGACAATGTGGATCACTGAGTCTGAACACACACCTGTACTACACAGTAGCTCACAAAGTCTCTCTTTCTCCTACACAAAAAAGACACAGAACAGTCAACAATGACCTACGATAAAGTCCTAGAACAAAAGACCAAGAGCCAGAAACCACAACATGCACAAGAAGAAGAAAACAGCAGCACTCAGAAAAAAAACAACCATTACAAAAATCTTCCAAAATATTTTAAAAGGATTATGGAAATGATGCTGCCAGCCCTGCTATATGTCATTTTAGCTCTCCATTTTGTACTAAATCTGTTTTCAGTTCTAATAGCTAAAGTCTGCCACACTGTTGTACATATTGATAACTCCTATCTTACGGTGTATATTGGTATCAACCTAGAGCTGGCAAGACTACTTCTACACTACACAGGGCTTGTATACTGTTATTTTAAAATAATGAAAAGGAAAAATATCAAATAGCCTTTGTTACTGGCACACCTTGTTATCCATTAAGCCATTTTTATGGAATGTGGTTTTCAAGAATGTCCTGTTACACACCTAAGAAAGAAAGAGACACTGACATACTTCAGGACTTTTAAGACAGAAGAGAAATATGGAGTAGGAGTAAAGCATTACTAAGAGGATACCTCAACAAGAGGTGGGAAGCTTTAAAAAAGAATCCGACATCTGTAAGACTTAAGGATGCACTGGTTTGTTAAAACACTTAGAGCTTCCTGTTCCAATGTTCTCCATTCCTTCAAACTTCATCAAAGAAGTTCAGTCTGTGATCCTCTGACTTTGAGTAGACTGTTGAGCCTAGTAAGACGAAAATTCCAATTTTTCATTATTTTTTGTATTAGTTCTAATACTTACAAAAAAGCTTCATCCCTTAATATAATGCATTAAATGTCAAATGAAAATGATGGAAGAGATGTGAAAAGGGGAGAAGAAAACTGTCTTACACTAGAAAGACTAGAAGGTAATTTATGCAATCAACTCATCATACGAGTTAGTACTTGAGTCTTTCCTTTGCGTGAAGACACTAACGGCATAGGTAAAACATTCAGGAATCCCCAAGAGCTATGCATAATATGTACAAAATGAGGACAGAACATACAAGCTGAGGTACTAAACCATTATTGCAAACCAACTGAAATAATCAAATCACTTTCATTGCATATCAGAATAGATGTCCAGTAGTCATGAATTCTGCCTCCTTCAAGGGAAATATGATATGGTATTTGAAAGTCTACCCACAAGAAAAGATTCTTTGTTTCCCACAAAATTATCTGGTATAGATAAAAAATGAGTATTTCAATAAATATCCAGTCTTCTGCTCCCAGCTAAGTGGCAATAGATCCCTCCCCATGTAGTCTGGTTATACATCCCGACATGCTGTGTCAACTCCAGGGAATAAATACTGTGATATTGAACTGTTGTTCATTTATACTATGGAAGATTATTTGAAAATACCATTTCTATATCCTTGATGCAGAGTCCTTGCATACTTTCTCTAGACTGCATGAGCACATCTGATGTTTGATATCATCTATGTATAGTTAGCTTAAGCTGTTTTTAGGCCATGAAATTAAGTATTATTCACATACCCATTCCTATATCCATATTGCTCAATTACAGATGAAGAAATAACATTCCCTACATGCTCATAATTTGTGAAGTAGTAAGGCTACTTATAACAAATAAAGTTAGAGACCAAAATTTAAGCTTCCACGGAAGTTAATTGTATTTTTTACTTTCTTATTTGTATTGTATAATTACTATGTATTTCTTCAAAACATTAACAAGAGACAACTTACTCTCCAACAAGAATGATAAACACAATATATGTGACTCTATCACCTCATGATTAATAGGGTCTTTTTTATTCATGAAGTCAGATGTCAGACTCAGTTGAAAAATGTGTATCATCTTGTATGTATTTATTCCAAAGCCTACTAAAATTGCTTTCAACTGCTACAGATGGATACAATAACAACCACTTTTCACTGTTTTTTGAATTAACACAAGATGTATGTCAAATGATGACCTTAAACTTTCTGAGCTGAAAATTTCATTTAAGACTTGACAAATACACTGGATGCCAGAATAACACAGTAATAACAATTCACATGAAATCTACTGCCTCATCTAACCGCACTCCTCAAAAAAATCTTTGAAGCTTCAAAATAGCCATTGGCCTTCTGTTGCCTGGAAAGAAAAACTGTACAATTCTTCTTTGTATTCTCATCACCTTTTAATTTTTTTAATGTTCTTTTAATTTAAAACCAGTACACTATTTTCCTTTATGACTCACTGCAAAGTTAGTTGATAATAATTATTGGAAATACTGTTCTTGCTATTCTTCTGTAAATTTCTGAGAATATTCCTCTTGTCACCCAGGAAAAATTTAGGATGTGCCCATGATCAGTTCCCCACCAAAACAGAGTACCTCATTTTCCTTCTAAGTTATATAACAGTAATAAATGAGTTTCACTGAAAAATTACAATTAAAATTTGCCTAAAAATTAAAGTGAGCAGTTAATAGGTATATCACAGTATCTTCTGAGTCCTGTACATGCTGGTTTTCATTATAAGCCATTGTACTGGCTGATAAACCACCCACTTCAACTCAGCTCGTATCTGGAATTATTAATAAGTAGTGGCTGTAAAACTAAGAAACTTGAAAGGAAGTGAAGTTATACATTAGTGAATCAAAGTCTATATATTTTCATCATTCAAGCCCTGAATGAAGTATTTGTTTTCTCCTGATTTTCCAAGTTAAAAAAGTATGAATGAGGCAATTGTTCAGAAAATAAGAAACAGTGTACTTACTGAAGAAAAAACACCTATAATTTACTCATTCATGTCAGAGACTCCATTTTTCAACAAATTTCAAGTTACTTTAGTTAGCAGAATAAGGTATTGATGCTACAATTCAGGCAGAAATGAACTGTTGAAGAGAATGTGTTCACAGTAAATTTGAACAGTGACTCACTGCAGACTCTACAATATCCCTTTTTTTGGCACTTTCCTTGCTGTAAGTGGTCTTTATTCTAGAAAAAAAGAATCTATTTTTATGCATCTGAAGAATGCTCCCAGTGTCTTCAGTAAAACTAAACAGACCACATAAAAATCTGTAATATATACAAGTCCTTGCAATGCCATAATGAAATTCCTAATTGCCAATTTCTCAATCTGTTATACTGGAGAACTGTTTATTTTTAATGTCACTTCAGACTAGTACCTGTTTCCACAGAGATCTCATTTGAATAAAAAAACCACATCCCGAAAACCCAACAAACTTTGTTGTGGTTAGTGTCCTTGGTGACTTGTTTGTTCACTTTATGACAGAAATGCAGTCTTCATATACAAACAGTACTATATAATAGGTAGCACTAGAGCATTAGTGTTTCTTTTCTTTAAAAATTATAGATGTTAAACACAGAAATGTGATAAATGAGAAAAAAGTTCCTGCAGGCTATTTATCCAAATACCAGTAATATATGTAATATGAACCATTACTGGTTAATCACTCCCTATGAAAAATAAAGAGCTGTGATGACTGCAGGCCACCTGATTATGGTCAGCTGGCAACAGAATCTCTGATTTAAGGGAAAAACTTCCTCAAAGTACTTCAAAACTGCCCACTCTTGTTCTCCTGTAAAAACTGAAGTCTGGTTTTGGGATGTTATATCCAAGATGTAGGTATCATGAATGTACAGTGTGTGTACTGGATGTGTCTATCATAGCTGCAAAAACACAGTCCAAGAGCATCATTTAAAGAAAGCAGAGAGGGAGAGAAGTAGAAAAAGACCACATTTTGCATTGCTGTATCTATTTAATCACACTGATAAAAACCCACTACACAGTTAGTGAAGAAGAAGCAATTAAATTGCCAAGTAACTTCCAGAAATATTTTTTTTTCAGCTTACACATACAAACACTACCTTTACAACAGCATACACTGAGAGCAGCCAAACTAGCCCACTGGGGAAAAAAAACCCCAAGCTATTTGAAACTGAAGCTTGACCACACTGAAGCCACTGTGGCCAAAGTACTAAAGAATTTTTCAAGTAACAGCTGAAGTTAACAGTGACTACCAGAAGAGACCAAGCATAAGCACTGCTGGTGTAACCAACATAGTAACTTGAATTAAAGACAGTCTCTTTAGTTTGTTCCAAGACTTGTTTGTAGCAGTTGCAATATGGCCCACATGCCTTTCTTAAATGCATTAAGTAGCTTGTTCTATACGCTATCAGTACATCCCCATCATCCTATAGCAGGAAATTAACCTGTAAGCAAAACTGATTTTTATTTGCTTTCACAGGGAAAAGCCATATATATGGGGTTTTTTTGGGGGTTTTTTTTGGCGGGGCAGAGGGGGGGAATAAGACATGGGAGCTAATAGTGATCCAGCTTTCTAAACATAAGAACACAGCTTACAATAAAAACTTAGGAGCATACTTCCATTGGGAAAAAAAGTTATCTTTTCATAAAAGCATAATGTTACACAGTCTAGAGTGATTTTGTTTGTTTGTTTTTGTACAGGACAATACATTAATAGCTAGTTTTCTTATTATGCAATCTTTGCATACTGTCTCTATGCAACCCAAATCTTCCCCATGGTGATGATGGTAAAATTAGCCATATTTTGTCAGTTGCTAAGTCACGTGGATCGCTCATCTTAAAAGGTCCTCCTACATGTGTGCACACGTGTGCCTTCTTTATGCAACAAACATTTGGTTTCAAGTATCTCTTATTCCATAGTGACTTTCTTTAATTCTATATAGAAATTTGGAAAGGAAAGTGGACGTGTGAGGCTCTGCTTTCAGAAAATGTGCCAATACCAGTGAATAGAACCCCTGGTTGCAAGGTGTACAAAGATATGTAGGTTAAGAGAGCTAGCATCTTCAAATGGGCAACAGCTGAGCTGGAGCTGGAGAGGTTCTTCCAATGGCTTTCACTGTTTTTGATCAGGTTCTATATTTAGGTAGTAATCCCAAGACTGCAATAAATACCTTTTCTTAGATGTTTCCATTTCACTAACTTTACAGTAGAAGTTGGGTTATAAATAGTTATAGTTATAAATATAGATGTTTCCATTTCACTAACTTTACAGTAGAAGTTGGGAGCTTACTAATACAATAAATAAATTAATTAATTAAAAAAAATAAAAAGAAAAAATGGTGCTTTTGGGGAATCTATTTTACATGCAAACATTTAGGATTAAATAATATACCCTGGAAAAGCTTGTTTTTCTAATTCTTTAAAGAAGCTTCTGGTCTTAGAAGGATGAGGGAACATTTCAACATCAACCTACAAGCAGCATAAAATGCTCTCAATTAAAATGCACTTTTACTGAGTGCCTCCCTTGAAAGCTGTGTATCTAACAGTCTGCTCACATGTGGGTTTTGGGAAAATGCACGCAACATAGCTGAGTGGGAATCCTTGCTAGCAGAATCCCTCCTCTCCTCTTCCATCCCTCTCTGACTGAAATGAAGGGACTTTTCCCGCTGTTGTTCCAGCAGTACCTTTAGCCAAACATGAAAAGCATGAAAGGGCAATGCATTCACACAATTTTTTTAGTTTCCAAAGTACTTCAATGACTGATCACACTGATCAGTGACAAATAAAAAATCAAACTGTTTTCTCAGAAGTTATTTTTGAGTCTCCTCCCCCAGAACATGGCTATCAATGCTTCTGGTACCAGTTAATTAATTTCTTATTATACCATTTGTAATAGAAAGTTCAAATTAATAGATGCCTCTTGTTATTAGTATTCATTTCCTTGTCTGACTATAAAGGTGCTTTGAGATTACAGCATTCCTAATACCTTAAAAATGGAAATAAATAATATATTATTTAAAAACATTCTTGTTTCTTCATTGCAATGAATATCTGCTATTAAAAGTGATTTGTTTGGCAGTTTTCTCTTGACAGCTCTTACAAGAAAGCAACCAAGTATACGCTATATAAATAGCTCTTTATACTGGCATCACTTTTATTAATTCCTCTCCCTGTTTTGAATGCCACTTTTTCATAGTGGGAGAAAAAAATGGGCCTTTTTCCCCTTTTGTTAATTCCTTAGGTTCAAATGCTGTGTTTCTGAACAATCTAAAACCCTAGTAAAAGGGTATCCTGGACAGAACTAAGAGTATTTCCACAACTGTGAGTCTTTCTTGGTATACCTAAATCACTTCTAAATTTACTACTTGTGTTGTGCTAACAAGAAAGATATATAAGAGCACTGAAGTTACTCAACCCACTCAGAAATCTAAGTCTTCTGTTTGCAGTACCTTACTGAACTCATAGCTATTGCAACTAGATTACTGGAGATTAAAAAAAATGAAAACCTCCTAAAAAACCCTGCAAACCAGTTTAAAGATACTGTGTTTTAATGGGCTGCAGCCAAGTACAATTTGAATGCCCTCTATCTGTACAGCCTCTCTAGGCATCCAGCTCCTTGGCTTCACTGTTCCCATGCTGATAAAGTCTCTCCTTTTATCCAGTCCGAACATCTCTTGTTCCAAGTTACACCTGCTACCTCTTATTCCCCCAGGAAGCACCATTGTGAAGTGTCTCCTCAACACCTTCCCTGCAGACAGTAGGGAGGCAGCTCTTAGGTCCTCTGGAGATAACTCTTCCGTCTGGCTTATTCAGCCCAGCTCCCTCAGCCTCTTCACACAGAGCTCATGCTCCAGGCACTGATGATCCCGGCAGTCCTCCTCTGAACTCATTTGTCTGTGTCTTCCTTATATTTGGAAAATTAAAATTAGACACAGAAATGTAGGCAATCATTTTCTACTGGCAGCAGATGAACACGTTGGTTGCCCTATCATCATTCCTTTCCCAGCTTACATACCCCTTCTCTTGAATGTGAAGAAAATCTCTGCAGTTTCCCTCTAGAGCAGTCTGAGTCAACTTTCAGACTAAGGACAAATTCAGCATCGTGGAGCACTAATGCACCCAGCTCTGCTCCTGAAGACACAACTCCAGGCACTTGGTCTGTGAGGTTGAGCTTGAGCCTAACAAAACACATCCTTGCACAGACATGGTGTGTTCTGGTAATCCGCTCCTAGGGAACAAAAATAGAATTTTCTCTCTTCACTGAAGAACAACCATGAGAGGATTTGTAAATTCCCTCCTCCCTGTATGCCATCCTGCCAGTATATCCGTAAGGGAACACTTTTTCTGTACCCATCATCCTATTATTTTTTTCTGAAAAGGAATCCTTAAAAAAAAAAAAAGGCAGAAAATATCTGAAAACTTGAAAGCTTTTATTTTCCCCCATCATCTCTTATCTCTAATGATATTCCAAAAATCATGATATTGAGTGCTCTGAAAGTCATCTTGCCTTTTCATGCTCGTATCATTTCTGCAATATCAAAAAATGTGACAAATGCAATTATACCTGAAAGAAATAAACTATCTCTTCTTGCAGAGGCTGGAAGAATAATCAAACATGATTTGTACTAGCACTAAGCTAATTACAGTGACACCACTCCTGTGCTACAGTTCTGTTAGTGCCAGTGCTTACATTACAAACTCCTCATTCCAGGATTTATAATTCTGCTCTACTTTAGTTAGTGACTCTTCCAGGAGTGCACAACACAGTTGTTAATGGCTTCATTAGTGACACTTTCCTAAAAATGGCTTAAATTGAAATTACTTTTAAATTTTATAACTCCTGTGTCTGCTACATGGTGTAAATCAAAAGCAACTTGTAACTAAAGCAAGACAATTGAGGAAGACAAAACCCATCCGAAATGTAATTTATATGCTTGGGACTTAAAAGTACTTATATTGCAAAGTTTAGACACAATAGCTGCTGTATGTAATGACCATCCCAGACATGATATTATGGTTTTCTGGAAAACTAAGGTTTCCATTAAAAAAATATCTAAATAGTATCATGAGTAAGAAGACACTTTCATAAACAGCAAATGTCAGGTGATGTTTTGGCAATAAAGTCACCAAACATCAGTGTTTAATTTTCATTGAACATCTTTATCTAGAAAAATATGCTGTGATTTCTGGTATCTGTTAAAGTATTTGGATACCTTGGAAATCTGCAGATAAGCTGCCCACTTCAATATGTTGATTATTTTTAGGCAACATGACAATTCACTGGACATGCTTCACTAAGAATGCAGACTCCTGGGTCTGAAAATTACCGAAACAAAAAAAAGCACTGTCTTGCATCATGTTGGGACATGACATAAAACATGGTCTTAATTATATCCACTTTCTTATTTATATATAAAGTTACGCATTTACAGTATCTGCTACCTGTGTGAGTGACTGAGATAAAGTTTTACAGCTTACACTGAAAGAATTCTATTTCTTCCAAATTCCACTTTCACTCAATCATAAAAATAAGTATTTAAAGCAATGTGAAAAGGAGCAGCCTAAGGCTATACAATCTGAAACAATATTCCCAGTATGTAAGAAAAGAAAAAAAAAAAAAAAGGCAAGAATTCATTGCTGGCAAAAGCAGCAATACATTGTTCTCTTTCTGAAAAAAAAGGGCTTTTTCTGGCTTTCTGCTACCCCTCAGTTTTCTTTTCCTCAATAAATGACAGAGAAATAACTTATCCAAAACCAACACTAGATTTCTTTAACTTCTGAAAAACATGTTTATTCTTATTATCATTATTGAACAAGTCTATATATAGCCTGTATAATTTTTCTTTTAATATTGCATTAAGCATTGCTTCAGTGAATTTTCCTTTGGTAAAATAAACCAGTTGAAGAAGATCTAATTCTCCTTTGCTGAGCTGACACAGACAATAAAGAGTCTGTCTCATCAGTAGATGGTCTATCAGCTTGGAAACCAGTGATTAGTGAGCAAATGGTGTGCAATTATGATATGTATGCTATGGTGGACATTTCTGGTAGTAGAATAAGTCATAGGTGACAATATTTACCTTAGTGCTACCCACTCCTCATCTCAGTAACAGGATTATGATCTCAGAGGGTAGATGGAAACACATTTTCTTGCTATAGTTGTCCCCTATATTTGTTCTAAATTCATCCAGTCAGAACAAAACTGTGACTCCATATCCAGGAAAAGTGACAGAAGAATTGTCTCCTCGTCTTCTTTTAAGCATATGTGAGTGACAGAACTATGAATTGCTACATATCTTGAAATGAAAGAGGGATGGCATGGTTTCCTCCCAGTGTGCAGTATTCTTCTTCTGATTCACAATCCCAAACCACAGATATGTAACAGTTAAAAAGCCCCACAGATAACCTCTGGTAACCACAGATAAATTGGTGGTTCTACTGTTAATAGAAAATCTAATTCTATCAAGTGAATGTGCTTGCAATTGATTCTTTGTGCTCCTGAAAATGTTTATATATTGATCCTACTACAAAGCTATGTAGGCTAAAAATGGAAGGCATATTTTAATAAGTTTTAATAAAACACAAACACACACATATATATGTAAGTATTCTAATAAAAACATGGAAGATAAATTTATGAAACAGATTTCTTCACTATTAGAGCATATTCTTTGCATTTGCATTATGTGAAAGTGTCACCTGTTCATTTTGTTTGCTCAATGTGAGTAAAAAACAAAACAGGAAAGAAGGTGGCTGAGGTCAAACATGCTCTAGGCTAAATAGCTGCTATTCAGCAAGTAAGAGCATTTTCAGCATAAATTTCTTTCATTACCATACTCCTCCATATAGCAACATGTATTAAAGTTTTCTGATGATGTGTGGGAAGCTTTAAAAACAGCAAGAAAGCCACCAAAATCTACGATGTTGCAAAGAAGTTATAAAACCATTCAAAGGACAGTCCTGAAAAGGAGGAAAACCTTGTCACTCAGCTAACTGGTCCAGAAAATTCACATTCACCGTGCTTGGGGCACACAGGCTCTGGAGAAGGCTGCTTGTATGTCCTTGTTGCTGTAATTGGCCTTCTTCTATGTGAGGAGACACACAAGACCCATGGGGCCGTGTAATTCCCAAGCTTTTCACAGGGAATCAAGGCAAGATGATAATCTGCCTTGTGCAGTCTTTTTCCCTAGTAACTACTGACCTTAAAGCTTGACTTCAGCTCACTTTGCACGAGGAGGCTAATTCAAAGACAAGTAACACCTTTGAAATTTGGAGAACATACAGAGCTGGACAGAGAAATGTGTTCAAACTGAGGCAAAGGCTGTGCCTTATGCTCATGCCATGGGAGATCAGAAAATCCATAGAAAATGACATTTTTGTCATTATATCCATCAGCAAAACATCAAATCAGAGCTCACAGCTAAGAAAAAGACACAGACGAGCTCAAAAAGCTTCCTTAGCTCTGAAGCTCAAGGAACTGCTTGTGTACTTAGGTACCACCGAAATCTGAATTGTTCTATGATGAGCTCTATTACCTCCTATCTAGCCATTAGGTCTATTGCAAAAGGATTAAGGCAGAGTATTATCTCTTGTGTTAATATTTCATAAGTAATTTTCAAAAATTAGATGAGTGTTATTATAAATTCCATTAATGACTCCTCTGAAGTGACCTTGTAGCACTACTTGAACAGAGGAAAAAGCCTGAAAAGCCACAAAACAGATTTCATCTTCAGCTTCAAGAGGTAAAAACATACTTCAGGAGTGTTTGTGTAAGACAAAACAATATATTTGCTTTCAAGAACTGATTAGCCCACATAGATTCTGCACTTACAAAATGTTTGATCAGTTTAGACTATAATAATGGAGGCATAGGAAGAAATGACCAGCAGCTACCTGTCACAGCAATTTTGAAGCATCCAATGTGCATCTTTTCCTTTAAATACTGGATCTTTTTTCAATGTTTGAAAGGAAGTAAATATTTATTTTAATAGCAACTTTAACAAGCTTCCAAAACATTTTTTAAACCCTACTTTGCTTAAAGTTATCAGTTTACTGTTCTTTCATTCTCTGCAAACACATAAGACTGTAACATTAAAGAATTTTCGTGACATTTATACTGCAATATATTTCCTTATGAAAAATATTACTATTATTATTAAAAATATGTATATGAAATAGCACCACAACTAAAAAAAGTAAAATCTCACATCCTATATGATAGCAGCATTTCAAATTGAAAAGCTGTATTGGATATGGCTGACTGGAGTTAATTTTCTTCATTACAGACAGTAAGGTGCTGTGTTTGGGATTTGTGCTAGAAGAAGTGTTGATAGCACTACAATGTTCTACCTATTGCTTGCACACATTAGGAGTTTTTCAAATTTGAATTTCTAAGGACATAGAAAAGTCCATACTCAAAACAGAACCAATTTGCCATAAAGTCTTCTCCTCTACTGCCCTGGAATTTTAAGACGTTGATGTAATAAATGCTAACTAAATGCTAACTGGCAACTGATCCTCTTAAAAGCTAGAAGAAAAAAAAGAAGTAACAAGCCATCCAAACCTGATCACAATTAGGTGAGCTTTTTGATCAGTACACATCGCTGGCTTAGTTCTGCTCCTGCTGAAGTCAAAGGTACTGTGAAAAATATCACTCTAACCAATAGTTTGCTTTATAGTTCTCATGAAGAACAGGCCCAGTTTGAAAGTTTTAGTAGATATGATTCACTGTGTATTTAGACATAAAGTTTAATTTTTACTGTTCACTACATTTTTTAGTACTTAAAAAGCAACACAGATAAGTGGAAGTGAGGCAGATTCTATTTCCTATCATAAATCATCAACAGACTTGCTTTCTGAACTCCCCTCAGATTCCAAAAGCAGAGTCCTCTGAAAATACTGAACTTTTACAGGTGACACTGAAGACAAAATTTAACCCTCAAATCATCGATTAACACCAAGAGCAGAGAAAGAAACAATGCTGCTGTAACCGCAAAGAAAACGCCAAGTATCTTTGGGTGTAGGTTGAGCAGATGTCCACAATCAATCATACACAACCTGTGTACTATTAACACGAAATCATGCTCCTGAATAGAGCTCTTGGTTAAACAGGGTGACTTCCTGCCCACCCTCACACTTATTTTATTAAAGCAGTGTTATAAATTATATATTTCTTTCCCACTCAGATAGGAATAATAAAGAAGAACAGAGAGGAATATTCGAGTTTTGGTGGCCTAGAAAACGAGTCATGACCAACACTCCCAATGGGGAGTGGCTAGGACTTGTCTGGATTTCACACAGTTGCTACCAGGTATCGACTTTCTCCAGCTCATACTTTCATTTGTCCCGTTTTCTCCTTACATTGTGTTTTCCAGATTGTCAGCTCCTTGGAGAAAGACCAGTGTACTTATTAAGTGTATTGAGTACAAAGGGTGCTTCCATCTTAGTTTTGGCCTTTGAGTGCTCTGCAATATGGAATGGTAAATTCCAACTACTCTAAAAGTCTGCCTTGAAATATGGAAGGCAATACCACTCTAACAGCACTGAGTAAATCCCAGTAAATCACCAAGCAGCAATTTTGCGTCCCTGCTTGTAATTTTAAGAATGAGTTTAGGAAGAAAACAGTAAAGGATGAAGGCTGAACTATGCATTTTCATGTATAAATAAAGGGAAGATACCTCATGAGAAATCTTTCACCATCGTGCAATCAAAAGCAGGGAAAGAAGCCCTAATGTTGGGAATATTTATCTGTCCTAATTGTTTTAACTATGTTGATACTGTTTTAATTACATTGCTAAAGATTTATACAGCCATGGATAGTTAAATGAAACAGAAAGGCAAATCTCTAAATTCTGTCTGGAATACTCTTTATTCTCTGCAGTCAGGTACAATTTTATGAAACAATTTTTAAAGAGGTCCATACAGAGCAGCATTTCTCAGCATAATAAAGAAGGTAGTTAATGCTGTCAGAGATTATTTCAACAGCAGTGTTATGAAAACAAATGAAACAGTAATGAAAATGGGGACAGAAATTATTTTTAGATAATAAAAGGTATTTTCTGTAACCATTCAAGAGCTCCACAGGATTGGCATCGGCCCTAGAAGTGTTAGACTCAGGGTTCATTTCCTGGACTTACCTGGAAAAGGTAAGTAGAGAGATGGATGAAAGATCAGGTCCTAAGTAAGTCAGGGGGAAAAAAAATTGTGTGATATTTTTTCATATATATTTTACTGAAAGTACAACTAAAGTATTTGTCTGGATTTTCCAAATGCCTATTTGTCATTAAATGGAACAGAAGATTTGTCTCTATTTTGGGTCTTGAGTGCAATCAGAAATACTGAAAAACTGCACTGAATAGCAGAACTGCATGACCTGCAAGAAAATTTCAGAGAAGTAGAATGAGATTTTGGGGTTTGAGAGGTTTTGCCTTTTCTCTCAGCTTAAGTACAGGAAGATAAATATTTTTCCAACTTTTCTCTTTTCAAATGTTCACATATTTCATTTCACTTTTCAGAATCAGTAGGACAGTTCATACAGAAGTGATTTAAAGAAAATATCTTGGTTATAGCTATTTATTTGAAACAAGTCACCAATACTCCAAAACTATAAGAGAAATTTTGAAATATTTCTGCTGATCTATCTGAAATAATAGTTAATGATCAAAATTGAAACTATACATTAATAGAGAATTTGGTAAGAAGCAGAACTGAGATATTAGAAAACTCAAAAGATCCCTCTTCTAAATCTGAGTGTTTAATAGGGCCTGGTCTTTCATCACTGAATAACACTTATTCAAGTATTTCTTCATTAGATTTTTATAAACCTTAAGTACTAAAACACTTTATATATATTTTCTGGAATCATTTTCTGTATATCAGTGACTCCAGAAATTGAAATTTGATTAAAAAATCAAATACTAATAAATTCCAGATTAAATACAGCACATTTTGCCTCTATTATTCCTGGTGTTGTGTAGATCAGAGATTCTGAATGACAATTACACTTGAAAATGAAAATTGAATTTGCCTCAACGAAGAAGGAGTTTTGAAACTTCCCCACACATTTAAAAAGCAGAAAAGCATTATTTTGTTACAAAGATGCATGTCTGGTTTTTTCATTAAGACCAGGTAGGGATAGAAATCTTTCAAGATATATGCAAAAGAATTCTTTATTTATACAACTATTTGCAGGATCAATTTCAGTACAACACACTTCATGTAAATTAATAATTTTCTACCTTCCAATGTTCAGCCTTCTCTTTAAATAACTCAGTTGAAATACAGAAGCAGTAAAATCTTTAGATTTAGTTTGGCATCAGTCTAAATTCCAGGGTCTTGCAAGTATAAAGGCTTTTCTTGTCTTACACAGGAGGAAAAAATACTGGCAAGGCAAGTAAAAATCTCCATTCTGTAGTTAGATACTTAGCTTTTTCCTCTTATTAAAATGTTGGGGTTTTTACAATCTCCTGAAACATCTACAGGATTAGTGACAGATCAAATGTTCCTCCTGCCTTATGCAACAACAAGGTACTTATTTCATTAAAACAATATAAATCACAGAGAGAAGTCATAGCTACTCATTCAGCTCACTAACAGTCCAGGTCCCACTTCCCTTAGAAATTTCCTATTTTCTTGTCATTCCATTTAATGGACATATTAGCATAGCTTATTATTCATATCTTACTTAAAAGTGAACTAAACACACAAATCACCTGCAGATGATTAATATGACAACAGTTGCTTTGAAAGCACAACAGCAACCATCAGGTTTGAGAAAAACAACACATGAAAGAATGAGAATGCTAAATAAAAATCATGTTACTTGTCTGAGTTAGATGTTAAAGACAACAAAAACAGAAAAGTTCACCCTTCACAATGAATTCTTTAGCACTGCTGAGTTTGTCTAAGTTACTTGCTTGAAGTCCTGAGTTTATGAAGCATAAAACAATATAAACTAACAATATTTGGCACTGAATCTTTAAAATAGTAACAGATGCTGTGCTGGTTTTGGCTGGGGTAGAGATCACTTTCTTCGAAGTCTGGAGCTGTGTTTTGCATTTGTGCTGAAAACAATGTTGATATACAGATGATTTTGATATTGCTGAGCAGCATTTACAGTGTCAAAGGTTTTCTGCTCCTCATCCCACCTGACCTGTGAGGAGGCTGGGAGTTCTCAAGAAACTGGGAGGACACACAGCTGACCCCCCAAATACCAATGGGATATCCCAAAGCATACAGTACCATGACTAGCATATAAAGGTGGGAGAAGGAGGAGACATTTGGAGTGAGAGCATTTGTCTTCCAAAGTCACTATTAAACATGATGGGCCCCTGTTCTCTGGAGACGGCTGATCACCTGCTTATCCATGGGATAATTCCTGATTTTTCTTCACTTCCATGCACAACTTTTGCTTTAGCTGTTAAAGTCTCTTGTCTCAGCCCAGCCCACTGTCACTATTCCATCTCTCTCCCATCCCCCAGGTGCAGGAGTGAGTGAATATCTGCAGGGGGCTTGGTTGAGGTCAAACCAAGACAGATGCACTGCAATATTTAAGTCTTTTATACACATACTGTTTGTTTTTAACTTGTCGGCTATTTCATATATCTGCACTCACAGAAGACAAAAGAAATTAACAAACTGAGCCATTCCTTAATGGCTAAAACCCAGCTAAGCTGAAGCCAGGGATAATGAGGGCAGAATTCCACGAAAGTCAGCAACGTTTTAATTTACAATGTGTGGTGGACAAGTTTGCAAACAAAAACTTCCTATTTTATGTGCTACATGAAGCTAAGGTTTTAAACAAGCTCTCAAATTATTAAACTGTGCAAAGGAACAAATTTGCAAAGCCCAGTTTAGATGCTCCTTAAACAAGTTATCACAGTAAAAGGTAGAAACTACAGAAAACAGCAGAAGCCAAACTACAAGTAACTGGTAAAAATCTGTATTGCCATGCAAATGACAAAGTTTCCCACCAAGCATCTAAACCAACACTTTTGTTTTTCAGCAACAAGATAATTTCTGATTTTTGGGGTTTTTTTAAAAAATTTTAAATAACCCACTCTTTTCCCATATCTGATGTATTTGAAATAAATTCACACTGATCTGTGCTGAAGTCTTTTTAAACAAACCCTGAGATATTTTCATGAAAGTCTTAGGTGGAATTCACATATCATGAAAGTTAAAAAAAAAAAAGGCATTATGGGACAGAAAGAAGGATCAACAAAGACACTGCATCACTGTTTCAAGAGAAATTTTGACTGCATTTAAAATATCTGCTGCATAGTGGAGTGTGTGTAACTGAGATGCTGTTTTTACCTGGGCTGCTGGTATTTAAGATAATTAATCTCAGAAAAGATCGTTAATGAAGTATCAACTAACACCCCATCTCTATTTTAGATCCCTGTTTCAGAGCAGAGGACAGAGGTCTGTGTCTTTACCAGCTGGTACCATAAGACAGCTGTTGCTAATCACAGCCTTTCATGTTCTTTTCCTGTTGTCTGCACCAGACTGTGGACACTTGAGTAGAGACAATTTCATAAGACTTATTCTGCAACTTCAAGAACTATTTAGCCACTAGAAGCTTTTGTGTTAACTTTTGCTCAAAGCTTAAAATGCTACTGCTGACTCTACAGCTGTCATTGAAGCTTAGCCTACAGACCATAATAAAGTTTTAGGCCAAAGGTTCCCTTGGAGCAATTTGTATTTTTACATGAAGTTAAAGTAAGTGCAAATGTCTTCCAAGAGCTGCCGTCATTCCTAAACAGAGAGCCTGTAAACTGTTGTTTTAGATGGTTTTAACTGGGCAGAATTTTCTTCAACAATTTTATACATTTGGACGCTTTCTGCATGTTTACAGAACCCTGCTACCCTAGCACTGCCCAAAAAAAATTATCAGCGAACAATGAATGAATGATTTAAAATAATGTTATTTCAAACAGAAATGACTCCTACATAAAATCATATGGTAATTATCTTAACTGTTTATAAATACAAGTCTGATCAACTGCTACTATTAACATATTCTACAAAATATATAAAACTAATCCTCTTAATTATTTTCTACTTTTTTTTCATCATTTATAAAGCAAGCTGAAGTAACTGTTGTGTGCTGATTTGACTAATGTATACAATTATCCAGAAAAGAGAAGACACTAGATCACAGCAATCAGCTGTTTGATACCAAGTGCAAATGCAGTCCTTGAAAGATAGTTCCTAGAGACAGTTATCAGGAAACCCGCAGTTCCAGGAATTGTTCCATACAAAGCACAGAATATTGCAAGCAAATCAACTGCAGAAACCCTGCAAGAGATTATTCTGCATTACTGAGTAAGTATTTCATTTCTCTCACACTGATTTCTTTTGCTCCACCATTTAAAAGCTGTAAAAAATGCCTTATATCTTTTACTATTCATTAATATGACACGTTCATCAAAGTAAATGAAGCTAATTCAATCACATTCAGGTGCTATATTGGATAGATGATAGTGTTTTGTCTTTTAAATAGTTTGTCTTTTATTCTACTACCTTCATCAAACAGTATTCTGAATAATTATCACACTGCTGTTATGAAGTTACAGCACTATTACATCCTAAGAACTTCAGGTCACCTACAGCATTTACACAAAATACCACAAATCAAGGCAAAGCACCTCAGGCTATGCAACAAGAAAGTAATTCCTTACAGCACTGTATGTGTTTCTAAGGTCTTTACCATTTGGATTATTACATTATCTCAGTTTTACATTCACAAGTCAGGAGGTGTCAACTGGAATCACCGAATCTCCATTTTTTTACATCTTTCATTTTGTTTGATTAGCTTTTTACCCATTGAAATGTATTGCTGTGATGAAAGTATAAAGCAAAAAGCTCAAAGTGTAATCAAGGCTAATGGTGAACCGTGTACCATGTGATAATAAATCAGCAAGGAAAAATACTCTGGAGACAAACAGAGATGCTTATCATTTCAGTATGAATACTATTGGAATAACTGTTTATGTAAAATTAAAAACTGTACAAGAAAACCAAACAAACACCCAAGTTCCAAAAAAGGTCCAATATTCTCTTATAAAAAATAAAACCAAAAACTTCCCATAAGCAGCTAAATTTTGCAAGAAATAAAATCATTTTTCTGCATTAAAGTATGTAACAATGAGAACTAATAAGAAAGTCTTAGATGCTAAAACATTGTCAGTCACAGCCTGCAGTAATCCTGACACTCAATCTTTTAAAACTTACTACACCCGAGAAAATCCCCCAACTCTTCTATGAGGAAGTTTTTCGGACTTACTGGAACATTTTTTTCTTGAGCAACAGCTATTTTATTTTATAAAAGGATGATATATGTTAAAAAAAACAAAAAAAAAACCCAAAAAACAAACTGAGAAAAAACTCAGCAGCATAAGGACAAAACCTACCTCAATGTGAAAAAAAATCTCATTCACTTTAATTGCTTTTCTGAAAGGCCCTGAGACAGGAGCTAAAACATGTAATAACTAACAGACATTTAAATAGGAGCTTTTTTTTTTTTTTACTACCACAAAGCCTACACATTATAACTCAATAAAAATGGTTGTGTGTAACTTTTTCATCATTATATTAATAAATATTAAACAAGTGTTAGACTAGATTTACAGTACCTTTGGATATTGTTTGACAGGGATCAGAACCCTCTCTGACAGTTTTATGTTTTTGTTACTGATAACATCAAGGTATTTCTTTTCTTCATCTTCCTTCTTGCCTTCGGAACCCTGAAATTTTTCCATTTCTGAAAAATATCACAAAACAGAACAATCAGTGACATAGCAACTGTCATCCTTAGGAAGTTTCAACTTACACATTCCTACCTAGACCGAGCACTGAACACCTGTGCTTCTGCATTCACGTGACAGGGACTGCTGTCTTTAAGAGAACCTGGACACTCAGCAGTGCTGAGAGGCAGAGGTGACAGTCCACACATCACACTCCACAACTAATTCTTCCCCAGCTGAAAGGGAAGCCAAATGATCTCGGCAGGAGCAGGAACAGATGAGGCTTACTATTCCAGCTGTCAGTCTTTTAAAGGGAGTAACATCATCACAGCTCGATGCTTTTTGTAAATGTAACCTGCCAGAACTAAGCTGGATTCTAACTGCAATAGCTCACTTTCAGTACAAATACTAGAAAACTGGTGAAACTTCTTGTTGTTACTGAGTTTCCATTCAAATACTTCTGAATCAGTTAAAGTTAAGAAATAAAGTTAACACTTGCCCAAAAAAATTCTTAAATTCTTCTATTAAGAAATGCAGTAAAAACCATCATATATATATATATAAAATTTACTACCAAAAAAAAAGAAAATAAAAAATATATTCAGGTAGAATAGTTCTGCATTCTTTATTCCCTAAAGCTCTATAACCAATGGATAACAACAAGTAATTGAATTCATCATTCTGCGAAGAGCATCTTATACAGTGCCTGAGAGCTCCCTGACAGTACGGGTACTATAGAAAAAGCTGCTTTTGCAGCAGTGACATTGTTGACAGCACAGAAAATGGCAATGCTTATAATGAGCTAATTATAACTGGATTATAGCTGAAAAGGGACAGCTGTGGGTCTCAGAAACATGCTGTTTCAAGGATGGGAAAGCAAGAGTGGAAAGGAGGAACACAGCCACAGCACACTCTAACATTCATATACAAGTTTCTTTGACTTACAACAAGCATAAATAAAAAATGTGTTGAAAAGAACAGCCCATGTCATGATTTGTTAATAAATGTTTATGCTGCTTTTATGAGATCAAATAATCTATTTAAAGCCTGCACCAGCAGACAGTTCTCTAATGTTACAATAATAAGATTTTTTAAAACCTCCCAGAGAACACACCTAAAAGAGCTCAGATGGGATACACATTCAATAATTTAGGATTAAAAAGTTATTCACAATCACTAAAAGCATCAGAAGAACATTTCATTATTGTAAAATACTTGAACATATGCAAAAAAATTGGTATGTTGCACTCAGTGGAAGATTAATCCGGAAAGCAGCAAGCATCAAATTAAGTAAGTAAAATACTCATTTTGGGCAGGTTTAATAGATAAAAAGTTCTTTGACAATAGATCCAATGCAATTATACAAAGGAGTGTGCTATGGGGACTATAGACAAAGAGGGGACCTTTTTGGTCTTTATATAGAGGGGAGAGACAAAGGCTCATAAAGAGGGAAAAATGTTACAAGCACAGTAAGTACTAAATGAAATAAAGGATTTCCCAAATGTATTGTGAACAAAGCACTAAATTAGATAATTCTAAAGGCAGATGGGGAAAGTCAATCTACACATACACATATATTTCACTAGAACCATGGAAGTTTAAGTTGGAGAAGACCTTTAAGGTGAACAAGTTCACCTATTAATCAAGCTCTGCCAAGTCCACCACTAAACTAAGAGCCACATCTACACGTCTAAAGTGCCACATCCACACATCTATGTCTTTTAAATACTTCCAGGGACAGTCATTTCACCACCTCCAGAGGTAATCTTTTCCAGTGTTTGGTAACTGTTTTTGTGGAGACATGGTTCCTGCTGTCCAACCTGAACCTCTCCTGACACAGCCTGAGGCTATGTCTTCTCATCCTGTCACTACTTGCCTGGGAGAAGAAATCAACCCCCACCTGACTATAAGCTCCTTTCAGGTAGTTGAAAAGAGCACTCAAGTCCCCCCCGAGCCTCCTTTTCTCCACGCTAAACAACCACAATTCCCTCAGCTGCTCCTCATCAGTCAGATCTGTGCACCAGACCCTTCCCCAGCTCTGCTGCCATTCTCTGGACTCGCTCCAGCCCCACAATGTCTTTGTGAGGGGCCCAGAAGTGGACGTGACACCCAAGGTGAGGCTTCACCAGTGCTGAGTACAGGGGAACAGTCACGGCCCTGGTCCTGAAGAACACTCTATTGCTGATACGGGCAAGGATGGCTTTAGAAACAACTAAACTCTTTCTCCTGGAAAGCTGAAGATACTTGAAAGTCTGTATGGTCAGCAGAGATGGGTACTAAAGGTTAGGACAAAATGCTCCGCTTCGAATCATCTACCAGGTCTTGCAACCGGTCCTTGTGCTTTGTTTTCAACTGAAAGTACCTGGAAGTTTTGGAATCGAAGTGGCATCTTTGCTGAAGCTAATGAATGACTACTTCAGCTGGGCTTACCAGACTTATGTGAACAAGAGTTTGTTTATCTACCAAGACTGAGACAAGCCGTGGCACGTAAATTGGTTTCACTCCATGATGAGGACTGAGCTCTAAACCCAGAAGAGCCAATCCCAGCTTATTATGGGAGGCACAAGAAAGAGCACTGGGGAGTTGAGTTTCCTCCAGGGAATGAAAGGCAACGAAGAGCCCATTTCAGGGGAGGTCCCGCAGCACTTAAGGTCAAACACAGAGAGAGAAGCAAACGAGAAGGGATCATGATGAGGGCCAGGCTGTGAGGCCAGAACTACAGCAGAAGGCAGGAGGGACACTGGGACATCAGGTTTCTGACAGGAAGCAGTGCAAGCTAGCCCATGACCACAGCCAGACAGCATTTGAGTATCATCTCCAAGGAGGGAGAGTCCACAAGCACCCTGACAGTGCTTGGTCACCCACACAGTAAAAAAAAAATTCCCCAATATTCAGAGAGAAGTTCTGTGTTCTGGGCACCCCTGAAAAGAGCCTGGCTGTGTCTTCTTTGTACCTTCCCTTCAGTTATCGGTACAATTTGGAAAAGATCCCCTATGGAGTCTTCTCCAGATTGAACAGCCTGGAGGCAGCACTCCTAGCCCTGTCCTTGTAGAAGAGATGCTCTAGACCCTTCATCATCCTTGTGAACCCTTACTTGACACTCTCTAGTATGTCCATCTCTACTTATGCTGGGGAGATGCACACTGGACAGACTGTTCCAATGGAGTATCACCTCTTTTGATTTACAAAGTTGACTGAGGAGTAAGAAATGCCTTGAGCTGGTTTATTTGTAAAACAGAACACAGGGCTGAGTATGATCAGTGTAACCTGTGAATTTATATAAAAAATATGGCATTATGATTTTGCTTGACAGTGGAGCAACCATGTAAGATGAGCTATCATGGAAGTGTTCATTCCTTAGGGCTGGAGTTTGTGTCTTCTGGGTGTGGTCCCTGGAAGCCCCACAATGTCATCAGGGAGTCATTGTGACACATGTGACAACAAGCCTTTTGGATGTTTGGGGAAGCCGCAAAAGGCCACAGTGTCTGGCCTCCTCCACTGGGGACAGACATCTGAATGTGGTGGGAGAAAGAAGCCCCATCCCATTGTGTGCTTTCTGAGGGCACAGAGAAGATTTGCTGGACAACGACACTGACAGGGCCTGGGGTGCTGGTCCCAATCTGCCATGCACTCAGGCTCTGTCTGCAGCTGCTGACAGGCCAGGAATTCCTTTCGCAGCCTCCCAGCTCCTCCCTGCACATATCAGAGAGGTTAGTTACCACCCTGCCTCAAGAGCTAGAACATGCCAAGACACCCAAGTGTCACTCATCTACCCCAGGATGGTCCCTGGCATTAGTGGCAGCCCAAGTGCTGTCCTGAGGCAGAGTACGCAGTTCTTTAATGCTCAACTTTGGTAGCTTTGCTGCTGGCTACAGCACCAGGGTACACATCAGCTTATCTCTCTGGTTTACAGGGCAAAATGGCCTCAGAGAAAGACTTGGCAGAAAGCAGCTCCTCTTCCCCTGCTGCCAGCAGCATCCAGGTGTCCCGGGCCGCACGTCCAGGTGCTTCAGAGAACCTAAGGTGCCCAATCTGCCAGGCCGGCATTAATGACCAAGCCTCCGTGAGCTGGCGTTGGCACCCTTTCTGTTTTTACTGCATGGTGGAATGGTTCCACACAAGAGTGGAGGGTCTGATATGCCAGTCACCTTTCCCACATACATTTCACAGGGTGGAAGACAGTAACTCTGAGGTGCACTCTATCGAGGAGTCCATCAGCTCGGCCAGCCATACTCAAGCAGAGCAAGCTGGATCCCACTCTGCAGAAAGAGGTCAGCATAATTCCCCAGGACGCCAGCGCCGCAAGTCTTACAGTAGAAGCTGCGGTGGTAGCCATGGTGGCAGCGATGGTGGCAACCATGGGGACAGCTGTGGGGGAAGCCATGAGGGCAGCCATGGCAGGGCCCAAGTGAAGAGCCGAAGCAGGTATCCAAGGAGGCATCACGATGGCCATGCCAGGGTCCAGGAGGCCCAAAGCTACAACCACTCAAGCAGCAGGAGACAGTGGCAGAGCAGGGCTCGGAGCACTGCTCGTGACAAGGGCCGAAGGACCAAACGGCACGCCCGTGCCCTCTCAGGGAGGCGTAAGCGCCGTCAGCAGGAATACCAGGTTTCTTTCATAGAACCGAGGCCAGTAAGGAGCCGATCCCGGCAGAGGTCGCGCAGATGTTCCAGCCAAACACTGAGGGAGTATCTAAGGGAGATGGAACGCGATGAGGGACGAGCTCTAAGGCATGACTGCTACATCCGTGCATCTTCAGGGAGGAGCAGGCGCCAACAGCGGGGACGCCGGCTTTCTTACAGAGGACGGCAGGTGACAAGGAGCCAAACCCCAGGGAGGCGCTGCAGCACACTGCCTCTGAAGCACAATCCAAGGAGGATGGAATGCTATGAGACACAGAATGCACAGGGCATCCATGCCTCCCCAAGGAGGAGTGAACGCCTTCAGCAAGGACACCAAGTTTCTTTAATCGAACCACAGGTGACAAGGAGCCAATCCCGGGGGAGGTCCCGCAGCACACAGCACCAAACACTGCAGGAGAATCTAAGTAGGATGGAAGGTGACATCCCAACCTCCATGGGGTTGAGTGAGCGCCATCAGCAGAGACGCCAGACTGGTTTCACTGAATCACAGGTGGCAAAGAAGTGATCCCCATGGAGGTCCCGCAGCCATGTTGGGCACGAGCCCGGTAGCACACACTACCAACAAGGGAAGTACTGTATGCCCTGTTACCAGTGTCAGGAATTATACTACTTTAGACAAAAACAGCCCCTACTAACAATTGTAAAAATAAAGTCAAATCAAATACTCAAGCCTGGGGCTAAGGATCTATTCTCCATCAGAAAATGCATCTGCAAATCTAACTACACCCTTGCAAGGCCTTTTCAGGTTAGGAGGACAACAGGCATGAAACTTCAGTGCTGCTTTTGTCATTCTGTTCTATGTACCCACTTGTATATAAAATGAGGTACCGAACATTTTGTATGGGGGTGCCTTTCTACCTATATTGGGTTTTCACAGTGTGATCAGCTTTTTTCTCCTTTTTTTCTCCTTTTTTCTCTGGTACAAAAGACACCAACAACTTATTAGGAAATCTCTTGTCCTTCCACACCTGTTTTTTTACACTTTATCCCAAGCATCCCCCAGAGTAACTTCTCCTGATACCATTCTTCTCACAATGAAGCAGTGAACAGTGAAGTCAATTTACAATTACTCTATCTCAAAGGCACTGCCTGTAATGCCAATCCAAAACTAATGCCTGGTAGAAAGCCTCTGAAAAGCTTTTCCTTCTCCTTCTTTAAAGATTTTAAAAATAAATCCCAAAGCCTTCATGGAGAAATTTGCCCCTGTGCTATGCTCTGTACAAAGCCTCAGATTTAATGCCCAGAATGGCACTACAGGATACAGGCTCTTCAGACCATGGCCAAGGACTACCAAAGTAATCAAAAAAACAGTGTTGTGTCAAGAACTGTTACTTTCAAGAAGACTGGAGCAAAAAGAGGAGTCTTCTCAAAAGACAGAGGCAATACATTAATTACTGGAGCAAGACAAACTGTATTCAATTTTTCTATTGAACTACAGTTGACTGCTACTGTGTACACTCCTCGTATCACTCCATGACTAGTACCACCATAGAAAAGAAGCATTAAGACAGTCTCATGGAATCCAGGCCAGGATCAAGCTGCCAACTTGCTGGCTCACAGCACTGACACACAGCTAGTTGCTTCAGCTGTAAATTTTGACTTGCCAACTGCAAAAACTATGGTCACCTGCAACACACGCTACAAAAACAGAACTAATGCCTTTAGTGAGATGTTGCACACATTGCACACCCCTCATGCCTGTGTTTGGTTTGTCAGTTTTCTGTGCAGTCACTGGTAAATATCCCAAGGGAAAAGAGGTGGCTGCCACATGGACAACTGACTTGTTGGAGACAAACCTGGCTCTTCATGAGCATATGGAATCATTCAAACCTTCCCATGTCATGAAATCTGGAGGGGCTTTCTTAGCTTGAGTGTGTTTTGAGTCACAAAACCACAGAACCATAGAGGCAGGAAAGGACTTGCAGAGAACCATCTAGTGCAAGCTACCCTGCTCTAACAGAGTCACAAGAGATGGTGGCTGCTGGACTACAGCCACACAGCTTTTGAGTACACTCCTGCATATGTCAAAAAGGTCAGTCGCCATCCTGCCCTGAGAGCTGGAACATGCCAACACGCCAGCGTCACTCACCTGCACCAGGATTGTCCCTGGCACTGGTGGTACCCCAAGTGCTGTCCTGACACAGAGCAGGCAGTTCTTTAATGTTTGATTCCTGCAGCTTTGCTGCTGGCTGCAGACTGTGTTCCTACTGCAGGGGAATGTGTGCCGCTGCTTACAGAAAGCTATAGGCAGTACAGATCTTGCGACCAGCTGTACCAGGTCTGCATGGCCTGGTTTTGGAAGTAGAGGGAGCTACAGGGGTGGCTCCTTTGAGAAACTGCCAGAAGCTTCCTCAGTGTTGGCAGAACCAATTCCTGGTGGCTCTAAAGATGGACATGCTGCCAGCCAAGGTTGGGACAACTATAAATGGTGGTAATGTCTCTATGATAGCATGTTTAAGAAGAAACAAAACAAAAATGGTGGGGCAGTTGTAATCACAGCCAGAGAAGAGCAGAGTAAGAAAATGTGAGAAGCAAAACTATGCAGACACCAAGGTCAGTGAAGAAGGAGGAGCAGGAGATGCTCCAGGCACCAGAGCTAAGATTCCTCTGCAGTCTGTGGTGAAGGTCATGGTGAAGCAGGCTGTTCCCCTGCAGCCTATGATGATTCATCAGGATGAAGAGACCCACCCACAGCACAGAGAGAAGCCCCACACCAGAGCAGGTGGATACCTGAGAGGAGGCTGTGACTTTATGGAAGACCTGAGGTGAGAGGGACCCATGCTAGAGTAGCCTGTCCTTAAAGGACTGCACCTCATGGAAAAGTTCCCCAGTTTGAGGGGAACTGCTGCCTGTGGGATGGACTCACATTGCAGCAGTTCACAGGGAGCAGCTCCTTATGAGATGGACACATGCTGGAGAAGTTCAGAGAGAACTGTCTCCTATGGGAGGGATCCATGGTGCAGCAGGGGAAGGATTCCTGTCCCTGAGCAGCAGAAAAGCTATGGGTGATGAACTGACCCCAACTCCCATTCCCTGTCTCTTTGTGCCACTGGGGTAGGAGGTAGAGCTGGGAAGGAGGGGGGCAGGATGGGGGGAAGGTGGTTTTCAGGTTTTATTTTACTTCTTGTTATCCTGCTCTGATTTTGTTAGCAATAAATTCACTTTATCTCTCTAAGTTGAGCCTGTTTTGCCTTTGATGGCAATTGATGGGTGTTTTCTCCCAGTCCTTATCTCAACCCATGAACCCTTTGTTAAATTTTCTCTCCTCTGTCCAGATGCAGAGGGGAGGCAGCAAGTGGCTTTCCCGGGTGTCTGGCACCCAGTCAGTGTCAACCAACTACACCAGTGGAAATAAATGTCCATAATCAACAACATTCCTCCACAGAGCACAAACACAAGGATCTCAGTGGTACTTTTTCTGCACCAGTGATCTTGCAAAAAAAAAAAAAAAAGCATTTCAAGAAGACACTTCATATATTTTTCACTCATTTTTGCTCTGAGTTAACCAAATTAAACCAGGGAGACACAGAGCTATTCAACTACCTCCTCCAGCATCAATCCTCAAACATGCCTCATTTTTGCCTTTTACCATTAACACAGTAATCTTGCACTTGCTTCTATATAACACACGTCTCTCATTCCTCTTACTGGAAGAAAACATGCATATTTCAGTCATGCAAAAAGAGGCCCAGACTGGAGAAGTATCAGAGACAAATACACATTTCTACCTGTATCTTATTAGAGGTATTATTCCCTATGAAAATTTATCTTGAGCTATCTCCAGACTTTGAGATGTAAAATTCTGGAAATAATGTCAGCCCATTTATGTGGATTTTTTTGAGGGAAGTAACATTTTTCCTTCATGGATTTATAAAATGGAAAGCTAAGTTAGTAACTCTTTTTCAGTATTCACTGCTTTACTCTTACAGTGCCAATAAAATTACGTTAATTACATTTCTCCTCAAAGTCCTTGACACCTATTACAAAACTTCTCTAATGAATATATTTTTTCTTTTAAAATTAGGCACTCCAGAGTAAAAACATCCTTTTGCTACACTTAAGAGTCATGTCAAAACTCTTCAAAAAATAATTTTCTTCTTGTCAGTCTGTCCAACCCACCAAAAAAATTAAATCTACACAATTCTTTCTGCTGTCAACATTTGCCTCCCACTTAAAGGAATTTTGCAGCCTATCTGGCTTTTCTTACCTTTGCATTTGCAGTACTGGCACTGCTTCAATCAAGAATCATGGGCTGCTGTTAACAAGGTCGAGCCCTCTGAAACCATCACATATTTCTATTAATGGGAATGATTCCCAGAATGGGAGTATCACCAACTTCTTGCATGCATGTACTATTATGTATATCAAGCTTATCTAGTACTCAAAATACACTTTTTCTGCAGATTAATGAAAGAATGTTTGAACTGTAAGAGGAAGAATGAGACAATGCCAATGCAAAATAACAATCAATAAATCATTGACAGCTCTAATTTAGAGAGAGCATTTTTAATTTAAGGTTCATTAAAAATTACACAGTGGGAACTCTGAATACCTAGAAGAATGTTAACAAAAAATCCCAGCATATTTTTAGAAACAGAAAATACTGGAAACATACATGAAGGCTCATTTTCTGTCTAAGGCATTACATTTTAATTGAAAGCAGGGCTATTGGATTTTGAGTAAGGGGAAAACAAAAGGCAGATGGCTCAATAGTTGAACAAATTAAAATGAAGTTAATTCATGAGAAGTGAACATCCTAAGAGATTGCCAGGAATAAAACCGACATCGAAACTCCTAAGAATTGGTAACTTAAAGGTAAAAACATCGAGTGTACCAACAGTGGTTGGGAGGGGTTATAAGGACAGTACAATCAGCCACGAGCACTGAAAAATTAGCCACTGGCTCACTATATTCACCCAGAAACACATTCATGTATTGTATTAACAACGTCCTTTATGTACGCATACTCGTGAAGTCACACAGCTAGTTGGGATGATTCAGGAAGGATAAGGGAAAAATTCTTCTTACAGCAGACACAAGTAAGGCAATACCTCTGCAGGGATGAATTTAATGCCTCTTAGATAATTGTGGGTCAGATCTACATGTTTATGTCATCTGTTCTAGACGAATACAAACTGAAGCTTTGTAACTGTATTAACTCGAGCTGAATCACCTTGGCTCTCAAGAAAGAAAAGTGGCTATTAAAATAATGTTCAGAAAGAATTCTGAAAGACAAGTAAAAAAGGAATGACAGAGACATGCAAAATCAGGTACAGTATGAGAAAAAACCAGAATGGGTATGTAGTGTTTCTCAGGAGGGGAGAGCATCTATTTGCGATGTTACAGATTGAAAAAACAATGCTTTTAGGTACAGGATATAATTACACAGGGGAACTGCTGAAAGCATCCATATTGATAAATTTAAGTCTTTTACAGATTCTTCCCTTATGATTAGATTCCATCCCATAAGGCAGTGAAGGTCTTTTCAATTTGGGCATGTCTGAAAATACAGCGTCCATTAAAAGTTCAATTTATTATGCAGGTATTTTTTACTGTTGGACTTTATGGTCATTATCATCTATCAGGCTGCCTATTGTATAGAACATAGAGAAATTGCAGAAAAGTGATCCTTTAGTAGGTACTCATTAGACTGCATGTATGTGCAACACTGGGCCAGACTTGCCCTCTCCTCCCCAGAAGAGGAAAGCCATTGACAAAGTGGAGCAAGGTCAGTGGAGGCCACTCCTGGTGGTCAGAGCTGGAGCACTTGTCCTGTGAGAAGAGGCTGAGAGAACTGGGCCTGTTTACTGCGGTGAAGAGACAGCTCTGAGGGGTCTAACAGCAGCTCAGCAATGCTGATGTTCCCACAGTCACACTCTTCACAGGAGTGTGAAACAAGGGTGACAGAAAACAGGGAAAAAGTGAAAATAGAGAGGTCTGACTTGTGTATAAGGAAAAGTTTCCTCAACACAGTCCAGCAGTGCTGCAGGTTGCACAGATACAGCATTTCCTCCACTGGAGGATTTCACAATGCACCTGGACAAATCCCTGAATAACTTGGTCTGAGCCCTTGGCTGGCCCTGCTTTGAGCAGGAGCTTGCACTAGAAATCTCCCGAGGCCCCTTGACATGTGAACTATCCTAGGATCTGTGTCTGTCACATTTCTGGAACTTATCCAAAAGATTTAAATGTCGTTGCAAAGAAAGTTAGAAGACAGAAAGAGCATGATTGCATAAGCCCTGTATCCTCAGCAAACTTTTTTTAACAAAATGTACCAACATAGGTAGAAAAGCAATTAAATATCTAAAGAACTTCGTATTTCTAACTGAATGAAAACCAAAGAGTATTAACAAGAAAACAAAGGAGGAAAATTCAAGTGTGCAAAAACTTACATTTCTATCCCCTCTCTATAATGACAACTGATTTTTACTGCCTGGTCACTACTTTGGCTCTACCCATCATGCAATCAGCAGCTTGCAAAGGTATGCCACAGGGTAGTTTCTTGTCCAAATTATACTACTGGTAGAAAAAGAATTACCTAATGTAGCTATCTATTGACCTATGCCTAGATCAGTATAGATTAAAAAAAGCTATAAAGAGGATACTAGTAATATTAAATAGCTAGAAAAGTCCTGAAATGAAAATATTAGTTCTTACTAAATTTATGAACATCTGCTCCAATGCACACCCTGCCATGGAGAGTTTTAAGTCTGATTGCCAAGTAGTTCCTCAAGACAGTAGTCCATATAATCCCAGTTCAGCTGCTGAATTCACTCCCACTATCATTGATACACTATTCTATGTAATTCTACATATACAGCAACTGCAGTCACAAAAATAAAAAAAATGAAACCAAACTATTTACAATGAAATTTGCTGCAAGAAACTGATGGAGTCTTTCTTGCCTCAGTAAAAATAACCAACAGCAATCCAAAGGTCAGCATCAGCAAGCGCAGTATAAAGAAAAGATCTGGGATGCATTTTGAATGTGATGACTTAATAAATAACGTTTATGATAACATTTAAAGGGTGACAACAATGTCAGCTTCAAGATATAGGTGTTTTCTAGCTTTGGAAAAAAATAAAAAGGACTATAATTAGGATTTTAGAAGGACTATTAAAGGAACCGAACAATTACTACATTTATTAAATATATATTTTTTATCAAACTGTTAAAAAGAGAGGAAGTCACTGGGCAAGATTTTACAGACTAAAGTTCTTTCAAAAGTGTCTTTGAAGTCAAACATACCTCTGTGGAGTTAATTTCTATAGGCTGTGTTGGAAGTTTGTTTTTGGCAACAGTACTCTTTTAATTATGGTATGGAGTTCACTAAATAGCTGTTCCCAGTACAGTTCTCTCTTTTTGCCTCTTACCTTCAGAGCAGCTTAGACAGTATTATGAATATGTCACCAGCTGGATGAAAGGCAAACCTGAAAGTTGTCGGAATATTTTTTATTAAATCCCAGGTTTCTTTCATCTGAGAATGAGACTACTCATAAAAAGAAGAAATAGAGAGCATGAAGATTTACTCAGATAAGTAAAAAATAAAGCAAAAACCAACAAAAACATCACAAGTGTATTTATCTGAGAACATCTCTCTAGGTGTCCTTGAATTTAACACCCTAGAAAACTTTGTTGCTATGACATGTAAGAAAAGGAAAGTAGCTTTTTGCCAAAGATTTTTGTAGTTTCTATTGTGTCAAAGTTTATTCAACAAAACACTTCAGGACACACTGAAGTGTTCGCACAGATTAATTTGAAGAAAAAGCATGAGTGCTGTGCTAGATACTGTGTGGTGTGGAACAGATACGTAGGGGTGAAAGACAAATCAATCAGTGAAATCGCAGGGAACTCCACCAGTGACATATCCATTACCTATCCCTGACTACCTGAAACCTGCTGGTATTCTTGAGTGGGTTGCTCTACCCAGCTGGAGTAACCAGCCAAAAGGAACCTTTTCTGTCTCTTCACAGTTTCTGGTGATTTTCTTTTACTCTCTTCAGTCCTAGAACTTATTAGTGATAATAATGTCTGCTATTCTGTCCACAGAGATATAAACCAGCCAGCAATTTTTTCCTTTCTGCTCTTATCTAACCTTTTTCAGATTTTACTCTGCTGTGAGGTAGAACAGCTGCAGAATAAGACTGATGTCTAGAAGTTCACAACATTGAAAACTATGAGAAGATGCTATATACTGAAATTAAGGACCAGTATAAAATTTTGCTTGAAGTTCAGGCTTCCCACTGACCTCTCCTCGTTTTCCCGTTAGCAATACCACTAATGAGCTGACAATCCCTGCTCAGACTGTTTTCAAAGTATTTTAAAGGAGTCTACAAACCATCAAAACAGTAGTTTTCATTTAGGATGTGACTTCAGATCTTGAGCTCATAAAGTCATCTGTATCTGAAAGACTGACAGGAAAACCAAAGCTCAGAAGAGATGATGAAACACCAGGTCAATGCAAGGAATTTGCAGCTGAGAGGTGGGAGAGATTTGAGAGTGCCAGAGTACAACCTTTGCTTCCTAGCGTGCTCTGTCAGCAAAGCATGGCTCTGACTGCTATACAGACAGGAAAATACTGAGTGTATTCATATATATAAAACAAATAGTTATATATAAAAATCTCAAACTTTTTATTCATAACTGGTAAAAAAGCAGAAAAGAAGGAAACAAAACATTCAGTACTGGTAAGAATGACTATGTTCACCTGTCTCCAATGACATTATCTTAAACATCCATTGTTTCATCGAAGACTTCATTTACAGAAAAGCTGCATCCAGGTGCTCATTAAGACTATGTAGCCAGCATAGATAATAAGCCAAATGTCAAGTTTAATGATGTTCAGAGATTTAATGTACGTTATCAAGACTTCCTAGTTCACCCAAAGATCACACAATTTCCTGTCACAATGGAAGATGACTCATCTGCTTCAGTTGCAATACATTTAATTTATCTTGAGATTGAGTGCAACAGTTACAAAGAACAACTTTTTGACAAACGGACATTAAAATAGAAGGACTAAGCTAGTGATATCTGAAAAGCAGAAAGGTATTTAAGCCTTCACTCACAAACTCACTGGAAAGTACATCTTTGCTTTAAGCCTCCACTTGGAAGTCTTTACAAACAGATCCTTGCCCCAGAGGATCAGCAGCACACACTAAAAAGATCATCAACCTTCCTGCATCCCCTCCTCAGAATAAATTGTCAGCAATATCTAAAAATATATGGCTCATGAAAACCTGAATTAACACACTTGTAAATATGCAGTGAAAACAAAACAAGCTGAAATGAAGAAAATGTGCAAAATTAAAGATACTTTACTAATCTGAGGAGATTTTATCGCAGTACCTCCTGTGGAGTTTTCTGCATTTGATTTTTCAATGGATTTGACAGAACACATTCATGCTTACACCTCACTCAGTAGGTTTTCCTCAGCCATGCTGCACTTCAGGCCATGTCTAAGTACTGGCTGCTCACCTACTGATCTGCAGACATGACAGGGACATGTGTTCACATGGTACCAACGCTTGGGCTTGTTCATTTAATGAAACAGCCACAACATGAGGATACAGAAACAAGTCCAGTAGCCGCATCAGAAGTAGGAACAAGCTACATACTAGTTTTTGTTAAGTGACCCTGAGTGCTCTTGGCTAAGATTTACTGATGCAAGAAAGAACTTTGGCAACTGAGGCAGGACTAGAGACAATCTTACAACTCAATATAAACCAAGTATGTGAAAACTATTCAACAAAAAGCAGGAAACCTCAGTCCTGACTGGAAATAGGATACTCTATGGCAACCAAGGAAATTTCAAGTGAACTTGTATTCATAAGAAAGAAACCACGTTATATTCAAATTCATAAGAAAGAAACCACGTTAATATCAGGTAATACGATGTCATTACTCTGGGTTATTTGACACAAGGAATTTAAACTCATCCTAGAGTGGTAACACAACTGATACTCTATGATCAAGATGCATGTTTTTCACAGATTTGTCATGTTGCCTTAAGAATACTTGTTTTCCTTTTCCAGGCCACAGCACTAAATTAGAATGTACTGATGTCAAGGAGACTTGTTTCATTTCCTGCAAATATCCTTTGACTCCTCCAACAACATTTCTAGAGATCAATTTTAAAAGGTGAAGAAGACATGTTTGAACCTGTCTGCAACCCACTTCATCAAAGTCTGTTATCTTGTCAATGGGGAAAAAAGGGACCCAGGATAATGTTTTCACATAATATGACTACAGTGTATGCTCCTGGAATGTATATAAAAATCAGTGATGAGAAGCATCCCTTTTTTTCTCCACCAGATCCTTTGCTTCTTATTCAATTGAAAAAAAAAAAAAAAAAAAAAAGTATCACAGATGGGAACACTAACAAATACCAGTTACATGAAACTGAATCCAGAGTAAGCAGCAGTGCTGCCAGGAAACAAGCAACCCGAGAAGCTCCCAAAACAGTAATACCTGCTTGTGATGAATCCACACAGCTGCTTGTTGCAGTCCAGGAGTAAGTCTGAAAGCTTGCTGGGCCCTTATACAAGCGGAGATCCATAAATGATAGGCATTATATTCCTAACTCCAGTTGGCTAGAAGACACCTAAATGGCCAAGTATGTTTTTTCACCCTATCAAAAAGATGCATTTCTTTTTCTTAATGCCGAAGTCCTGCAGCTCTAACAGCAACATGTCATAAAATCAAATATATTCTCAGCTCCCACTGATGGCTTTTCATCATTAGCAAAGCAATGGCACCACAGGATAGAAAAACTGACATACAAGTCTGTGCCAGACTCAAGAGTTCACTCCTCAAGCCCTGTGCACCTCACTGTATTATCAGTGTGGAGAAGACTGGGATCAGTTCTGTGGGAGACAACAGTTTTTACAGGAACCAGGATTTCCAGAAGACTAAGGACTATTATGACTCTTTTCCAAAAACCTGATTTCAGGCATCACTTTTACCTTGTCACTACCACGAAATGGTAATAAGACAGTAACTAATGAATGTCTATTTCCTATAAATTTAAAATTAGCTGACATGATTAGAAAATATTGGGGGAAAAGAGCCTGGCATAAAAATAGACCATTTAATTGTACAAACTAACTGTATTTCCTTGGAAAATTTTTCTTAAAATTACCATAAAAGTCATTCCAGTACTCATTTTGCCCTATGATTTGTGAACACCTAATACCCGAAAAATGCAGAAGCACAGATTACATGACAGAGAGGGAATATAATAAAATTATTTTTTACATAGGAGCTCATAGCTGCCACTATGCAGGCTCATCATTACCCTTCTCCTTACCAGCATATCTATCATTAAACTGTTAGGGAATAATGTACTGCAGCCAAGTAACGCACTATGGACCCAAGGAATACTTGTGCAGAACAGGATAAAGAGCTACAATACAATTCTGGAAATTAATCTGGAGCATCTGTCTTATGAGGAGCATCTGAGGTACCTAGGGTTCTTTAGCCTGGAGAAAAGGAGAATCAGGGAAGACTCTACTGCTCTCTACTACCACCTGTAAGAAGGGTGTACACAGGTGTGTGTCCATCTTTTTTCCCATGTCACAACAGATAGGACAAGAGGACGTCAAGCCAGGGGAGGTTTAGATTCACTATCAGGAAAAATGTCTTCACTGAAAGGGTTGTGAAGCATTGGAACAGGCTGCCCAGGAAAGTGGTGAAGTCACATCTCTGAAGTGTTCAAAAGACATGCAGTTTGTGGTACTTAGGCACATGGTGTAGTGGTGGACTTGGTAGTGCTGGTTAATGGACTTGACCTTAGAATCACAGAATAAGTAAGGCTGGGAAGGCCCCCATGATTCTAACTAAACAGAGACATTAAATTTCATCTAAAAAGTGTAAGTACCTTTCTGCTTGCTTTGTTCACCAATTTGAATGTTGGTTAATCTTGTTACCCAGAAAACCATACAAATTTGCTATATGCTCTGCTTTTCTTTAGGAGCAATTTGTTCCTTCCAGAAAAGTAACTGGCAGGTAGGCCTTGATTCTGAGAGTGAAAAAGAGCAACTGCCTTACTTAGACTCATCAAGCAAACAAAAATGCCCATTATACCCTTGTGTATCTGGGAACACCTTTTACTTCTTTCCTGTCTCCCATTTTATATGTCACCTTCACAATTTACCTCACTGTTCATTAACAGACATGCAAAAAACTTCATCTCCTAAGGAGCTCTTTTTTCCCAGCTCTGGTGAAACAGTAGAGAGATCTCCAAGACCTGCCACATTTGAGAACTGTCCTGCTTCACAAGAAGCATCCTAATTAATCACATCCAGATGAAAGTGCTTATGCTGCTGCAGATTAGGTATCACAAATTATTTTAAAAACAGACAAAAATACAATTCACAATGAAAAGGTGAAAAGGAAATTTTTCAATTTGTCTGAATTTTATGTATCAGACTAACAAATGTTTTCATCTGGTTACATGTCACTTGCCAATCATCTCAGCAGCTGGTAAAAAAATAAAAATCTGTCAATTTGTGCCTAAGGGTGTACAGGGCAAAGAAAGAACTTGGACAAACCCACACTGATTCAAGCATGCTGAAGGGTTTGTCAGCTGCCTTGATTAGCTCAGCCTCTCAAGTTCAGAAATGCCACAGGCTCATTCTCGAAGAAGAAAATTTCCAGGAGTACACCATGTTGCAAGACAATCTGTTTCACTGCAAAACAGGTCTGCTCAGGCTCAAGCCAACACAAGAACTGCAACTTGATGCTGAGCTAATAAGGAATTCAGTATTTTTGTCAAAGTGCTTATTTTCTCAACAAATTTTAACTATTTCATACAAAAAAGACTCCATCAGGTCTTTGGTATATATAATGCTGGGGTGTTTTTAATGCTGGGTTTTTTTAAGGCTGACAAAAATCCTGTCGCTTTCTCTGTTTTAGGATGGATAACATCAATAGCAAGAGCTGATAGCACTTATAGAGTCATCATTTCAATTTTAGGCAGTACCGAAAATATAACATTTTTGTTTCAGTCAGAAAATACACAGCACTCTTAGTACTGGAGAGAATCACAGAATGTTAAAGGTTGGAAGGAACCTTGAAGATCATGTTGTTCCAACACTCCTGCCATGGGCAGGGACACTTTCCACAAGACCAGGTTGCTCAGAGCCCCACCCAGTCTGGCCTTGAACATTTCCAGGGATGGAGCATCCACAACTTCTCTGGGTAACCTGGGTCAGTGCCTCACCACCCTCACCCTCAGTAGGGAATTTTTTCACAATGAATTATTTAAACCTACTCTCTTTCAGTTTGAAGACATTGCCCCTTGTCCTGTCACTACATGCTCTTGCATAAGAGGTAAAATTGTTGATAATAACTGGGGCATGTCAGTTCTTGCCCAAACATGGATTCACGGCTATCCAGCTGAGAATATTAAAATCCATTTTAAAAGAATTTGTTTAAAAGGATGCGTCAAGAAAAGACATGGGTCTTTTCAAGCATCTACAAAAAAAAAAGCAAGTGTGAGCAATTTCAGAAGAAAAGTAACTAAATAATTTAAACATTAAGCAAACAAAAAAGAGGGAAAGAATAGACAAGAAACATAAACTTTTATCTGCACCTTTATTTTCTTCTGTTTTCTCCAAAACCTTCAATGGATTATATTCTTTTCTTGGCTGAAAAACATTTTCTTAAATTCCCGAAAGCAAAATTAAGTATTGTGGCTGCTTCCAAAATATTGTGGAAGACATGGCATTAGACACTATAGATATAGCTTGTTTTCCATTAAAAAATATTTTCTAGGAAAAAACTAAGCCAGAACGAAGATAGAAGGCAAGGCATCTGGAAATGTGGAGAGAAAAGGTGCCAACAGATGACCAGGGGACACTTAAGGAAATATGAAGCAGAAAAACAAGACAAAAGATGACAGGACCAACCAAAGCAACAAACAAACAAAACATATAAAGGAGAAGAAGGGCAAAAGTTCATGCCATGGTTCATCAATTTTCAGCAACATGTTCTCAGGCAGGACATCAGAAACCAAGGGAACAAATCTGAAGAGTTCACTTAGGTGGAGAATAAGAAGGGGTATCAGAGAGGAAGAACAGAATTGTTTCTGAATGGGAGCCAAAAGAGAAATGAGCAAAGATAGACCATCTCACTGAGCAGGCACTTTGAAATATTAATGTGAATTTTGCTATCTATCTAAATAAATAACAGTCTCTTCTTAGCAACTTCATATATCAATATTTAAATATAAAAAGTAAATGGATAAATAAACTCAATATAAATGTTATATTAACATGTTAAATGCCTCTGCAGTATCAGTGTCTTAGGTTGATAGCTGATTGTGCCAGAGTCAAACCATGACAATCTTCTAGGGTATTCTAGAAAGTCCAAGATGTCCAAGTCAAGCATGGTGAAGCAATACACACACTAAGTGTCCTACTTTAAAAATACTTCTACAACTGAAATTACACAACAGGCATGAAAGGAATTTTCTATAAAATTATTTATTTCCATTTTTGTAGGGAAAAATAGTCATGTTACATTTGAATCCATGCATCTACCTACCAGTATTTTTAGAGAAGTGCAGGAAAAAATACCATTCTTTAATCAAATAAAAAAAAAATCAACTTCCTAATAGAAAATAGTATTTGAATAACATATTGATAAGCAAAAATCTAGATTTTGAAACATTAATATAAAGTGGCATGGGATATTAACAGGCTTGTTATTCTTTCTGCATTCTTTTCTTAGCTTTTCTGCCTTGAAATTGATACTGCCACCATGAACACTCCAGTGACTTAGGATGCATTAATCAAAAGATGTGCGCTGCTCTATTTCAGAAGATGCATGCTGCTATGGAAAACATTTCTACCAATTAAAATTCCTGCACACAAATTAAAGGCTAGAGTATCATTACTATAAGAAGATAGATTCCAATATCTGCAAGCAAAAAATGGAGCAATTATTCATGTAATTAACTGAAAATCTTGGAAAAATGTAACTTCTCATAAGAGGCTGTGTGGCTATCTGCCAAAAGAAAACAGAAAATATGCAGATTTACCTTTGTGATCTATACTATATTTTGGCTATTGTCCCCTACTGAACATCTCTCTCTCATGTCATATGCAAATAATTTCCTAGAGACACATTCTGTGAATTTAAAAATAAATATTTCTGGAGAAATTATGATGTTTTTATTAAAGGAGAAGCATCTCGGAAAGTTTTGTGTAAGAAGTTCATAAAAACATTTAGCTAACACAAATCAGCAGCAGTGCAGAACAGCTTAAACAAAAGACATCTTGAAACTCAAGGAGAATTTTTTACTTGTGTGTCAGCAGCTCTAACAATTGTATGCCACAATCAGCATAAAACGTGCTGTGAAAACCCAAAATTAAAGAGAAATATAAAACCAATAGAGATATGTTCTAAAACTGACATGTTTAAGGAAAAATTAACTTAGCCCTGGATTTTAAAGATGCTTAAATTCTTAATTTATCCTAAAATTAAGGATTCAGAGGAGCAAATATCTTTTGAAGCCACACCCTTAATGCTTCTAAATTAACCCAGGACTGGATCCTGAAGATCTCTACAGCCAAGTACAGCACTAGATCCAACACTATGAAACCTGCCCATGAATCACAGCACTGTGCCAACAGATTCTCATTAGTAGGACTAAAGGGCTCTCCTGAGATTCAGATTCCACTAAATATGGTTAGATCTAGAAATAGAAATTAGGAAATCAGTGGGAAAAAGACAAGAAAAATGCATGACTTTTCAGTGAACATAAACTAATCCATCCACTGGTGGTTTCCCTTGCCTGTTTTCCTATTATACAAAATCCCAACAAAAAATGGTATCTTAGCAATGAACATATATTACTACACTCTTCAGCACTACAGTTTATCTTATAGTTTATTTAGAAAGGAAAGGCCCAGTCTTATTATGTTTGTATACTTATTACAGTGTTTATTGCATTCGCGTGGCAAAATTTGGGTAATGGGGGGGCTGCAGGGGTAGCTTCTGTGAGAAGCTGCAAGAAGCTTCCTTCATGTCCAGCAGAGCCAATCCCAAACCAGCTCTGGCAAACATTACCAGCTTTCATTTCAGTGCCAGTTTATATATTGTTTTTTCAATTAACCCTTCAATACTGAGCATCAGGAAAGAGATAAATTTTAACAAACACTCTTATTTGTAAGAGTTGTTTTCTAATAAATCACTGACAAAGCAATGCAGTTTACAGGTGCTATTAAGGAGGACAACCACATGAGAAGAGTAAAGATATTTCTCCTTGAGGATCTGCAAGAAGAGTGATGAGGGCTGGCTTAGCAGGCAGATCTTAGCTGGGTGATGACATCTCAGTAACAAATGATGAATGACCGGGTGGGTGGCAGAATGGAGAAAAAGGTATGAAGAGATCTGAAGAAAGAAGCACAACCTGCTTGTTGTAGGAAGAAAAGATAAAAATCACAGGTCAAACTCTATGAAACGACAATCAGAAGTGTTTTGAAGGGATACAAATCAGGCAGATTTAAGCTGACATCCTGAGAGAAGGTTATAGAAGCAGCAAGAGAGGCAAACATGAGAAATTAGCTGGATGGATAAACTAGATAAATAGATAGACTGATCTTCCATGGCTCACCTGTATGCTTGTTGCAAGCAAAAGGGAAGAGAACCTGATACCCCTGGTTGTGGGTATCACCCTGAATTGTCTCCTAAGTATTTGGCATTGCACGCAGTGTGATATTCCCTAGAGAGAACCTGAGATCTAACTCACCCTTAAACATTCATCTTGCACTGCCTTTCGCAATACAAGCAAGAGCTGTTCCTAATTTTAGAAGGTTTCTCGTGTATATGAATTGTCATAAATACAGATGGTTAAAAATTCAACTTTTTCATAGCAGAATGCTAATAAAAATATTCTAATAATAAAGTCATTGGTTTTATTTATGGTTCAGGAACACTTTAGAATGCTTTAGTCCTCTTCCTGCTGGCAGATATCTATCTTCAATGCACCAAAGACAAATAGACATGATGAGGAAATCATCCTTTTTTTCCTCCAGAGCTCCATTGTTCTATGTGAAAAGCTAGTAGTGTAGGTACAACTCTACAATCTTAAGGATGAATCAGCTCTAAAACTATTTTATAGAACATAAAGTATTGTGGGCACAGTACCAGTGAAATTCTGAAGTGCATCACAGCATTCTTTATGCTGTTGGGACAATGTGTACTGTATGTTCAGGATTTTTTCTATACATAAAAGATCGTCAAACCCAATGAATTTTTGTTTCATAAACAGAAGTATTCTTTAACAAAGCATCCAGTCTTCTGATATACTTCTACTAGGCAGTAAAATCTTTGACCCAGGATAGCCTTAAATAATGCCAGTAATTTTGTACAAGGATTGTTGAGCAATATAAGTAAACTCAGCTGCTCATTTTTCATTAATTCATACTGAACTGAAGAAGGATATAGGAATACTATCTGTTCCAGATAAATTAATTTTGAATTCAAGATTCAACCAGAAAATAAATTAATAGGGTCATGATTACAATTTTTTTTGTTTAGAAACGTATTTATTTGTAGTAATTGTGTTAGAATTGTAACTGCAAAGAAACAAGCTGAAGGAAGTATTGGTAAACATCTTAATAGTCCACTCTTGCTATTAGCTAGGTGAGATGTGTAAATAAATTACAAAACCAATTATATAAACCTTATAGCTCTCAAGTATAGCAAATCTTATGAATTATTCTGCACTGTGCTGTGTTCAGCATAGACCAAAATTAAGTCATGGGTAATGCAGAAGAAAGGAAAGGACCTCACAGTTTATGCTAGTCCCTTAATAAGAGGAAGAGTCGGCAGCAGCAGGAGGCATAAAATAAACTAGGTGTAATAGAAGTTACTTCTCAAGAGAGCCAAAACAATCATGTCACAAAACCTGGCTGTCAACCTACACAGAAATATCTTCTGTATCTTGGTTATTTTTCCTTCTAATTCAAATATGCTGCCTTTTTTTTCCCCATTGTATGCAATGGTATTCAATGAATAAGTTACACAAAAATTCAGAGATCTGGGGTTGCCTTAAGAACGGTCCTGAAAAAAGTACTTCTTCTGAATCTTCAAAAGATCAGCACAATTCTTATGGAGATTATTATATTCTTGTTTTGCTCTTGTTATTGCTACCATAAAAGCAGCTCTGCTGAGCAGTGCACTGGATACTCACTCTGCAAAGCTTTCTTCTTGCTCTCTGTGGATTCCAAGTTTCACCATGGGTGTCTAGCTCACACACATTAGATTCCGATTACCCTCTGTTACTACCCCCAAAACATGCTCACTTCACCTAACTGGCTCCACATATATCACTTAAATCCTGCTAAGGATCATGATGCCTGATTTTCTACTCTACTGAATACCAGATGCACTAAAAAAAGATAAGAGGTATCTGCATGCTCACTGCTACCTTATTTTCAGCAAAAACCATGGCAACCGCATTGAAGGCTGACATTTGGAAGCCATCTGTATACTATATTATATACTTCCAGAAGTCCTTAGGTAAAATCTAAATTATTCCAAATATTCCTATATATTTTTTCTATAGTCTGCAATTATATTGATACAGACAGATAGAGCAATCTATCTTAACACCAGTGTCACTGAAAATAGCAAAGGCAGCTGGAATGCCAATAAAAAATGAGAAGATACATCACAGAAATGAAGAATGCCAAGGTGTTTTACATAATAGAATGCTCCTATTAATACATCTGTTGTCTAATCACTGAACCTTCTGTTATAAAGTACCCTCCTTTAATCTATACTTTTACTCTAAAAAACTCTCACAGTATTCAGAGAAGTGTTTGTCAAGTGAGACATCCACTGTCCATGTTACCTGTAACTTGGCTTCATGGAAAACCTGATATAGAGATATTTTGATTAAAAAAGATAGATTTTAATATACCATTTCATCTCCAGAGAGTCAGGGACTATTTGACAGATACTAAAAACTGCAATTTCAGGCAGTATAATTACCATGCTATTACGAGACTATGACAACCGACCTCACATCACAACATAGGTATAAATAAATCTGGGAACAGTCTAATCCTCAAAGAAGAGTCCCATGACTAAAGATTGTACCAGTCTTTGTGTACCAACAGGAGGGTAAGCTGAAAGAGTGAATTTTAACAGCAGTTTCAGGCACAGACTGTGCTTAGAAGACAGTTTCTCAGAGTGTCTAAGGATCTTAGCAGATACATAAGGGTAACTAAATTTATTTTGAAAGTATACAATCAATATTTCATACAATGACATTAATCTCCAAACAAACAAAAAAAAATGAAAAACCAAAACAATTATAACACCAGCAAAAAGCACTACCAAAGTTTCAGCATAAAGTGATGAGTAAGCAGGTTAAAGCCCTCTACAGCTGTGTACACAGATCTAACAAGCATCTCATGGTATCATAAGCATAACAATAACAGCCATAAACAAAGTATCCATCTGGTCAATCTACAGCTCTGGTCACACAAATCACTTTCCAATTCTCATGATCACACAAAGAAATATAATGTAACTACTGTATGTCTTCTCTTTCCCAATGACAGTAGGTGTATGCTTCATTGAAAATCATTTACATATGTAAGCATTTACTTATGTTTAATGTGATACGGTTATAATAAATTTCACTGCTTTTTTAATGTATTCCTCAAAAACTAATTTGTCTTGATTAACTGATAATGAAATCTTTAACTTTAGAAATACTTCTTATAAATATCAATATGGCATTTTTCATAATGAATATAGGCATTGTTAAATACATAAATGTATTTTAACATCTTTTCCTTGTCCAATGCAATCCAATGCTGAAGCGTGTTAGGTTACTAAAACTTCAACATGTTTATAACCATTGGAAAAATTATGAATCTGATCATCTCAGGCATGTATAAGATCATGGAAGTCACAGAAACATGTTATCTCACTGATTTTAAATCAGTTCTTCAGGTTTTATATCTAAATCATTACACCTACTGCTGAAGTATACAATCAAAATGGCCTTCACTTGTTTAACCATATTTTTCATTGATAGCAGGCGTTCTCAAGAAACACTCACACAAAAAAATAGAGGACCTTAACGTAGATGTCAGTAAATGTCAAAGTAAAATGAGCAGAGTACCTGGTGGATCATTTACTAATAAGGTGAAAATGCACTGGAAGACTTAAATGTGGGCACATGCCACATCAAAGATAAAAAAACATCAAAACATCGTGACAGGACATAGGAAAATCCTAGGACTTTTCAGCTAATTAAAGACAATGGAGATGACAGCCATATGGCCATTATTAACAAACACCAGCACTCAAACATGTTCAGAGAAATAGTACTAAAGCCAGTCTTAGATGTAATCCCTTCAACCCAAATTATGGAAATTCACTATTGAGGTTCTCCATCTCTAACAACAACATGAAAAACTGACACAAATAATTAATAAAGTATTTACCACCTGAAATGGAAGCCATTTTTGAAGACATAGGTTTTCACATTACTCGTTATGTGCCTTTCAGGGCACAGCTGGAAGGCAAATTGCTGCAAAAACCAGGAGGCAGATAAGGCAGCAAAAAGCATGTGAGGGAGGACAGCAATAGAGAAGCAATAGCACAGATGGGGAGGAGAAAGCCCTAAAAGGGAAATACAGCCAGTGGTTGGCAACCTGCAGCATGTCTCCCTTCAACTTCTCTACAGCACTCATCTTCCAGCATATGCTTTCAGCTCCCTTCCATTCCTACAGAATGGAGTCTAGAATACAAAGACTGTTCCACTTGGAAGGCACCTACAGTGCTCACCTTGTCCAAGTCTGACCACTTCAGGTCTGACCAAAAGCTGAGACATATTGTTAAGGACAGCTTCTTAATGCCTCTCACTGACAGGCTTGGGGCAGCAACCCTCTCTGTAAGCCTATTCCAGAGTCTGATCACCCTTCTGGGTGAAGAAATGCTTCTGATGTCTGCTCTGAGCCTCCCCCTTAATGCCTCTCACTGACAGGCTTGGGGCAGCAACCCTCTCTGTAGGAAGCCTATTCCAGAATCTGATCACCCTTCTGGGCGAAGAAATGCTTCTGATGTCTGGTCTGAGCCTCCCGTGGCACAATTTTGAACCACTCCCACAAGTCCTATCACTGGATACCTGAAGAGATCCTATTCAAGTTGTCCCACTCTCTTCTGACTTGTACAAGCTCCCCCCTAGTGTTTCACCCTTCCAACCTGTTTGACACTAAAAAGACTGGTGAGGAGCAAAAAGGAGTGGCAGCCTGCGAAAAAGTCATGAGCATGTAGGGATATGATGAAAGATTTTGAGTGATGTTTTAGTGGTTGTAATGGAGTTATTCTCATTTCCCAAGCTCATTTACCCTCAGTGCAATCATAGCAATGAGTATGAAATATTGTATGACAGTTGCTAACAGTGCAGGAAAGAGTGCATATTTAATTATTAAAATAAATTCTAATACATCATTTGTAGATTTCTATATCTAGAAAATAAGTACCTAATTTAACAACTGCTCTTTTAATTTTCACTACTTAAAAAGAGTAAAGTATCTCTGAAATACCACTATTAAGGTAACCAGAAGACATATGGGAGACAGGCACAAAGTCATTTGCAAGGCAACAGACATTTTTTGGCCTCTAATTCATAACACTAAACAGTCTCATTTTGTTATGATCATCTTGGCAACGAAAAGCAGGTGCTGTTCTTATTCTGCATATTCTTTCCTCTTCCTGCTGCATTATACTCACACAGCTGCAAACAACCACATCTCTGGTGAACCAGCTCCTCTTGAGACTCTCAGCAGCTAAAAAGCACGTGAGCATCACTGACCAGGAACAGTCTTACGCTAAATTTTCTAGGATGTTGTCAAGTTCATTTTTATATACACCACAACGGAATTTCATCATGCTGCAATTAATAGGGAATTTAAAATTACTTAAAACTCACAGAAGAAAGATCATATATACAACAAAGTATCAATTTATTTCATGGACATAAAATTCTCCCAAGACTGCCCCTAGCCTACATAATTTTTGACTGATGTTCGCAATAGAGCATTTTTATCAACAGATATTCAAATGAAAATACAGATGCCCAACCATCTTTTTAATGTGTTCACAGTCATGAAGTACGACATAAACAGAGTGCATATACACATTAACCCACATAAAGCTGGAAAAAACAACCACCAGGCTGACCAGTACAGATACATAAGGTTTCCAGAATTCATTTACTGAACTGGTCTTCAAGCTGCCCTGAGGGTGCTGAACACAAGGAATCAAACATGCAGAGCTAAGAAGGAATAACTCAATGAAATGACAGAAGCTTAAACTACAGGAAGGTATTTGCAAAAATGCTACCTCTGGAGAGTAAGTATTTCCCCAAAACAGCAGTGGCACTGAGTAACCAGGGAAACATGCTGTGCAATTTCCATCACCTGGTATTTTCAACATCCATCTGGACAGAGACATCTTATAACAACATACCTCACTGAGTTAAAGGCATGTCAGTACAGAGCATGTGACTTTTCAAAGCCTAATTTTTCTGTAATTCAACAGATTATTAATATTTTATGCTGCTGAGACATTTTTATTTAGCCAAAGTTTACATTGGACTTGCTTTACTATAATACATTGCATGTACCTTCACTGGACTGGAAATAAGTTAATGGTGGTTTACACATTTTCGGTAAATCAACACATTCATAAAATATGGACTTGAGAAATATCAACCTAAAACATTAATGTATGTGAAGATAGAAGTCAGCTAGCTTTTCCACAGGGGAAAAAATGCAAAACTTGGTAGAAATATGGAACATCTAAGAAGTCAATAAAAACTTGAACAATAAAATAGTATCTTTGGGTGCTCATTCAGAGAGGCAAAGCAACTTTTAACAGCTTAAAAGGCTAAAGTAACAGTGGCACCCAAACTTTTTGAAGCAACACACTGCATGAGGGAACTGACCCCCTCACATCCCCAGCTCCTGAGCCACCTCAGAGCTTCTCCTCCAGGAATTCACTGACACGCAGCCCTCTGCTGAACTGCCTGCAGTGCTCACCTTGTAGTGCTATAAGTACCCTGGAAGCTAATTAGCATCTTCTTAAAAATAACAAACACGTATTTGCAACACACAAAAATACTTTCCCAGGAAAAATTATTAAAATAAAGTGAAACAAGTACCATTCCTCCCCGAGTGGCAGAGCATGTAACACAGGAAAAAAAAGAGCAATCAAGAACTGAAAGTATTTCTCACTGTGCACAATAATAAATGCAATTTAAAGTGATCATGCAAATTTAATAAAGGCAAATGGATTTGAATATAAACAACTAACAGCAATGAAAGGTTTTATGAAAGGTTTAGAGGTTAGTTTTTTCTAAAAAAAAATCTAAAAGTAGTATTTATTTTTCATATATTTTCTGAGGCTATTATTATTTTGCACTTAATCAGAGAAGAAGTGTAGTAAGAACTATCCAGCACCCTTTGGCTGTGTTAGATAAAATTGTGAGGTAGCCTGTTTAAGTGTTTCAGCCTCCAATAATGCTACTGCCAAACCCAGAACAGGGTCCTGCTGTTGGCACTGCAGGAATTAGCAGCTTTACTAATTACTCCAGCACTGTGAATACAAAACTATCACGAAGAAATGCCCAGAAGTCTACATGGCTTATGATATCCACCCTAGCAGTCTTTATCCCCTGAAGACATAACAGCATTCATTTACTGATTTTTTAGTCACGGTCAAAGGTCTATACATTTCACAGCTAAGACTAAAATGTGTGTGGATTAACTCTTCATTGTTGCTGAAGTCTAGAGAAGCAAAAATCAGCGTATGCAGTAAAAGCAATTGCAGTTCCTCTAATTAATAATCGCAATTACAGCATGAGATACAGGAATCATAAAAGAGGGTCCACTTCCTCAAATGCAGGCTGCCTTGTTTTGTCTAGCCTTTGGTTAAGTAGGTCTGCATGTGACTTTCCTAGAGTAGGTATCTTAACTCTCCTCTCTAGTTGGTGGAAGAAGCAGCTCGTGCAATAGAGTATGTGCAAAGATGGGCAGTCCATACAAGTGAGACAACCCTCTTCTTCCATTCATTCTATTCTTGCTGTACAGAACAAGACAGAATCTGATCCACTCAATTTCCATGCCCACTGCTCCCTGCTGAGGAAGAGAATGCTAAATATACCCATGAAACGAATGCTAAATATACCACAGGATAGAATTCCAGGGTATGACAGCAGTGGTAATTATCTATAATGTAATTTTTCTGAGCGTTTACGTATGAGTGCATTAACATTGACAGAAAGCTTTCAGACTTAGGAGGGAAGGCGCCCAGGTTGGAGTCGGGCAGTGCTAGGAAGAGGTAAACTTGGTTGCCATTTGGGACTTAGGAGGCTTTATGGCAGACAGCCTCATTCATTGCGTAGCTCCCTCTTCAATCTGAAGGGATACACACACAGACATCTACAAATTCTGAGCAGAGGTTACTTTAGAACGCAAATGGCGTTTCTCAACATCTTATAAAGAAGTCACTGCATGGCATGACAAAATTTCGCTCTAAACGAAGGAAGACACACAAAGACCACGGTATGAAATGCATTTTGGGGAAGAGCCAAGATGCTGAATCCTTTTCAAAAATCCTGAAAATTGGTATTTTTTCTTCTTCAAAAGCTTTTTTTACTAAAAAAAAGGCAACACTGTAATGAATGTATAAAGAAAAACAAAGAGATCAGTAAAGAGAGAAAAATAATAGAGATCTTTCTTGGGTAGAACTATGAAATTATACCCTCATACAGGCCTATATTTAAAACTATTAAGCTAGATTCCCTATATATTAGACATCCAGCTACCTCAAACTCATACCACTGAATGTCAAAATAATAAAAAACAACCATCTATCTCTTATTTTAACAAGGAGCTCTATTGTATTACTAGAACCATACTTCTACTAGAACTATTGTATTAGTGGAACTATAGACTATACATAGGTAATTTTGAAGTTTTACTAAGTTAGCTCTAATTCAAACAAGTCCTCTGGCAACAGTCAATCTGAAATAAATCCCCAAAACAACACAGACCTTGTAGGCACTTCTTCTAAACATCTCTGAGATTGTGCAAGTCAACCACAGCTACAGGGAAATTTCTATTAAAACCGAAACATATTCAAGTAAGTGATAAAGAATTTTTTTGACATTGTTGACTCACACATGATCACAAAAAACGCTCCAAACCAATCACTTCCAAATCTACTCTTAGTTTCCCATATGTTTATCTTAAATTAAGTGTTCAAGGAATGTTAAATGATAGCTCTTTGATATACTATCCATGCTTAGCTCATACATAAACATTCTGCTGTCTCATTCAGAATGGACTTCCATGTGATTCTGTTTACACAAAAAGCCCTCAGCTCAATGAGTCAGTGTTACCTGCAAGAAATAAAGCAGCAGAGACCAAACAACTTGACCAACATATGCACCAACAAAGTCTTGGACCAGGACATCACCGCTCTCCACATGGTAACAGCAAGGTTTAGTGATGGATTCCACAGCTGTAACTGAAGTCCTGATAAACAGCACCCTCACCCCAATGAGAAAGCTAATCATGGAATACTTTATGTCTTTTTGCAATGTGATAATTTACAACACTATGTATTGACATTAAGACAGAAAATATAAACCAGTCACAATTAAAAAAAAAACCAAAAAACAAAAAAAACCCTGCTGCAGTCCTAACACAGGTTGATGTTGATGTATCAATTCCCAACTTTAAATGATTGTCAAAAGACTACAATACTTACCACTAATTGATATCTCTACTAATTACCTAAAATATGTTAAACCAGATTGTTTTGCCTGGGTTACAGATTAATGTGGTCCCTGAGGGATTCATATCCTCTTAGTCAGAAGGAAAGCAGGTAGTTGTAGCTCTTTTGGCACTAAGTAATTACTCAAAACTGCAGCTGGCTGAACAACAGGTTGATTGAAAGAAACAAGATTACTACATCAACAAAATCTGGTTCTTTTTATTAAAAGTATTCTATCTCTGGGAAGAAAAAAATTGAGAGCTCATCTCTTCATACTGTTGAACATGGACAACTATCTTCTACATTAAGTAACCAAAAAATGAATGGACTGTCTAATCTGAAATGCACATTTGGTATCCTTCACCACAGGAATGAATAATTGCCCAAGATTCCCCGTGATCCTTAGTCAACTTCAGTTATTTGAATAAACTTCATCAAATTATAAAGCAATTTTCACTTCTATCATGACCTCCTGAGGCTGCAGGCAGCTCCTGGGGAGGGGGCATCCTACCCTGGCAGAGATGCCTGCAGGGTAAATCCGGCCCAAAGACAAGGAACACTAATTTTTGGAAAGCCGAGTAAAAAGCACTAGTGTCTGTTCAAATGAGGAGACAAAATCCTAAAGAAGCTACAAAATTTCCTTGTAATTTTGAATTCTACAAGGTCAAAGACTGTAAACTTATATTCTTCTAGCAGAACCTGCTTTAGACAAATATCTTGGCCAGTTCTGAGGCTAAGTGGACCCAGCTGCACCTAGACTTCCCAGAGAAATTTAGGAAGTACAATTGTCTCACTGAATCCTCATGAATCAACAGGAGGGACCACGATCTGATTATACAAACCATTGTAACAGATCACAGAGTTCTTATTTAGACACTGCATTGACAGTGTTTAGATACTGTATTAGCAACAAATCTAAACACAATCATCCACACAATTGTTGTGTCCCACTTGTCATACACTGCTGAGCACCTTCTCTCAACAATTCTGCCACATTAAAACTGGTGCAGAGAGTAGGGTAATCCCTTCAGGCATATCAAGCACAGCAGTTTGGCCATTCCTTATGGAAGGAAATACATGTATTCAAACAAACTAGAAACTGACATCTCAGAGAACTCTTACAAGCCAGCAACTGCAAATCCACACAGAAGGGAAGGGATTGGGCCCAACAAGATGGTATTGGAAAGGTAAAATAGCACTGTAAGGGATCCTGCAAAGGATCAGTAAAAGATGGAAAAGTAAAGGATTTAATATGTAAAGTGCTTGCAGCATGTCTGACTGCTGCCCAAAAGTAAGTTCCAGGGACTTCACAAAGAAAAAGACCAAGATAGAAATCAAGCAAAACATGACTGTAGAAGTCAATAGTCAATTCAAGGACAGAATAAGGAAGTCAGAAGAAAAAACAGAAGCTGCAATAGCAGAATCAGAATCTTTAAAATTCATAGTCTCATCTGATTGGGACAGAGACATTTGGAATGACCCTGAGAACACTGGAAAGAATCAGAACACACCTAAAAGCAAAACAAAGACCACAAAAATTATGGATGATGGAGTAAATCAAACACATTGGAAATCTATCTCATATACACCTGGGAAACCTGCAAAACTACAAGAAAAACAGAGCAGAAATGAGGGGAACACTGAGGCAGAATACACTTGCTGCGTAAGTCTGAGAGGGAGATAGAATCCTACCATCCCCAGAGGACTACTCTGGTCCAAGAGTATTTCTAACTGGACTGGAGGGTTAAAAATCAATAATGTATTTCGAGCTGCATACCAGAAAGGAGGAACAGACCCATGAGATTGAGGGAAGCCTAATACTATAGTGGCAAAAGGCCCAAATGAAATTATAGAAACTGTTACTAAAGCGGCTTCCCTGCAACTGATGGACCAACAGGCCCCAGAGAACTTTCCACAGCCCGGATGGGAAACCTGGGATACCTCAGCCTGTTCACGAGAGGGCCTCATCTGTCTTCAAATGAAGGAGGCGCAAATGGAGCAAACTCTTGCTTATAATCTTGCTCAGGCTGCCTCTAGCTGTCTCCTGGGGAGAATCAGGACACAGCCTGTACATACAGGTTAGCGAAGGGGGAGAGCAAGTGTTTTAATCTAGAAACGCTAAAGCTGTCCAGGCCATAAGACTGACAACATCTGCCCTTCCCCAGCTGGATCCAGGCCATCTCCTACAACACCTGTGTTCAATGAAGAACATTCAATGAAGAGCAAAATCATTTGTGGAGAGAAGGATGAACTCTAGGTACTCCCGAGACTTAATGCAGGACAAAGTAAGAACTTGTGGCACCTGGCAAATTCAGCACAAAAGGCCCCACCAGAGGTGCAACTGCCCAGCCCTCAGGGTCGCCATTCACCACTGCAAAAGGAACAGTGCAAGGTAAAAAACCCAAGAGAGTGACTGGAAGAGGCTCCCCATGTGACGTGAGTAACAAAGAGAACAGAACTCAGCACAGAGAACAACCAGCCATGTTATCTGCTTACCTCTGAGGCCCCAAAGACAAAGCCCTCCTGGCTCATTGACCCAGGCGCCAAGACAGCTCTCATGTCAGATAAATCTCTTAGGCCTGACCCATAACTGGAGAAACGTAACAGTGGACATGGGGAATAACCCCACTTAAATCTCACACTGTTAAAACGATGTGCCACTTACGAGGGAAAAGCAGCCCATAATAGCAAACCTTCCAAACACAGGCTGGGCACCCATGACATTAACATACCAATGAGGATGTAGGGCCTGGGAGGCCCTGGATTCTTCAGGATCACTGCAGCACATTGGCTCTAGGTGGGCTCATCCCACCCACTGCCCTGGCAGCCTCACTCCAACCTCCCAGCACCACTGTAAGGCAGCTGGTCATTGCTGTGGGGACAGCCACTCCGCCCTGCCAACACACTGTATTCATACAGCCCGTTAGACTGATGGTTTAAAAAACAACAACTCTTCTGTTTACCTAAGATATCACTTTAAGCTTTAGGATCCCCTTAGCTCCTAGGCTGCCAGCCCTGGGAATTTTAAGACATGCCAGCCTGGATAGAGTCAAATGAGTATTTCCTAAAGGGAACTGCCGACATGGCTATCTTAATTCATTTGAAGCTGTTTATCCTGGGAATTTTATCTTGTCCACTGTTTTCTTTCCAGCTAGATTCTCACTTAATACTTACTGGTTATCAGGTATGTCAACATCAAACAGGAACTCAAGTCACATCTGCTACTTGTTATAAAAGAGCAATCCACACTCCTGTATATTCACACACAATATTAGCAGCATTTTGAAACAAAGCTTCACATGTTATTATTCCAATCAAACATTATTCTCAATTATCTTAAGACAGATTTCGCCATACAGATTTTAAAGTCTGTATTTTACATGAAATAAAGCTTAAAAATCTTGGTAACTCCAATTAGGAGTCTCAGATGTAAAATAAAATTTAAAAGTAAATTGCACTGTATAAATATTTTATTTAAGGGCAGACTGGTGCAATTCTGGAATAAAAAACACTATCAACATTCCACTCTTGCTCAGAGTTCATACAATTTGGTCGCAAATTCTTCACTGGACCGGAATAACTAGAAGATATATGACTTGATTCCGCTGATCCTCTTTGTATTCCTGTATTTTTTATTATAACTTTGAGAAAATTACACTATAGTACCCTTCCTTCAATTGCTTAAACCCCTAGCACTATCCGAGATACCAAAGGACATCACATCTGTCCTGAAGCTGCCAGTGCAGCAGCATACAAATCTTAAGTTTTCCATGTCTTACTTCCAGTCCTTTCATGGATGTCTTAGACCTGCATGAAATTCAGTTTCAGATTAAGATACCTAAATTTTGATGTCTACTGAAAATGAAACTACTTGATTCAGTTACCAAAAGAGAGTGATTTACTGTTACCCAAGATGTTGGACAGCCCATTTGGTCTCCAGCTACCACTCTGGAAGGGGACAAGTCTCCTAGAGGCCCTGTGTCACACCTGTGCCTGATTTGATGATGTCTCTGATACCATGGGACATCAAAAATGGTACTGGATTATATTCAGATAACAATCAATTCCACCTTAGATATCTTACCAACAGAGATAATGAAGCCAGGAAAATAGCCCAGCCTGAACAGGACATTCAGCTAAATTTCTCCCCATTCCACAGATGACATTAACTATACATCCTTCAACCATAATGAAAGCATGGAGTTTGTAGTGCACGTAAACATAAGTGCCTTAGTAAAGAACTAACTGCCCTACACAGAGCAAGAAGAGTGTCATACCAAACAAGTCACTGTGCAAGGCAGAATACAAATGTGTCACCCCTACTTTGCAGATGGTCCCAGCATCTGAAAGTGTTGTATTGGGAAGGTAAAAACACCCCTTGTGACATATAAAATTCAATGGTTTGCCAGTTCAAATCTGAAAGAACAATGTTAAAGGAGTACAGTTACCCCAGACAGAGACAGGCAGAGCCTGGAAAGGCCATACTGTGTAGGCAGACACTGGCTGGCAACAAATTCAGCAGGAAATGGTCATTTTAAATGTACTAAAATGGAGGAGTTTACGGCACGTGCATCTAGTGGCATGGTTCCCTGTTTTATGAAAATACTGGTCCGTTTATTACCTCTGAGTTGCCAATCATTAAAAACATTTTAACAACTAGAGTTTCTTCCCAATTTGTTTTGGTCATTTACTGACTCATAAAATATCACTTTTTTGGTGGAATATATGCATTTGAGAAGGAAGATGTCTTTCTGGCATTACTACTTAAGCCTGATTTCTACTCAAAGTTTCAAAATTATCTCATCTAGAAAGCCCTCATAATCAAGCTGAATTACTTTTGATTAGTAACATTTACTTAGGGATATTAATATCCATAGACAAATTCCCACTCAGTTTCCTAACATTTCAATTAATCCTCAAATATATTCCAGGGCATCTCTTCTAAGCACACTTCTGTAAAGCAGAAGTGTATACCTGAGAGCATGATGATTTCAGTTCATTTTTCATTCTCAAAAAAACATTCGGGAACTACATCTTCTTTGTATATAAGATAACTTTGGGCAGCACCTTAGCTCCAATCCTTAGATGGGAACCATTAAATTCAGAAATTCCTTATCTCCTTCTGGGACTAAAAACTCTAGCTATATTCAGCATTAAGATGAACTCTTCCCTGTTAAGTCTATTTCCTTCCAGTGCTCTGAATTATGTTGCATGTGCCAAGAGAAATCAGTTTTAATGAAGTCTTCACAGTCTTTGTAATAGCAAAGGCAAAAACATACATTTTCCTGTTCAGCTCACTGAGAAAAGAAACTAACTTTGCACTACAAAGAAATACCACACCATTTTCTTCTAACGAAAAACATTCCTCCAGCAGCAGAGCATTCTCCAGGCCAACTTAACGCCTCTGAATAGCTTCAATACCATTCCTAGGTCTCCTAGATACTCAAAATTCATGAAATTTTAATAGGATTGTGGTAGCACAGAACTTGAGTTATCTTTCTGCACTGCTTTTACTGCTCTAGAGAGAAGCCAACCATTCCAGACACAAGCAACAGATACAGGGGATGGTCAGTCTTCAAGCAGATTGGGAAATATCCCAGCCAGCCAACTGTCACACGGAACATTTAGACAGGTGACAAATATATCTTCATTTTTAAATCATCAACAATGATACAATGTACTGTCTTTTTTTTTTGTAGTCCATTACTTTGACTTCAAATTTATTATCACAGGTCGGGTTTAATATACTCAAAGACGGATTGGCCAATCTATGCAAGACTTATAAAATATGCTTGCCCTTAATTTTAATCAACACTTAATTTTAGCAATGCACTGCAAGTGAAATACAATTTTATCCCCATCCCTTCCCTAAGAAACTACCAAGTTCATAGTGGCTACAGGAAAGAAACCCAAATGTATTCACTGTTCAAAATTAGACTTTTAAAAATCTTTTTTCTCATAATAATAAAAAGTTACTTGTTAACTAAAGAATCAACACTCCTTGGTAAAATTTATTTTAATTTAACTTATTTTTGTCTTCTTAGAGAAACAGAAATTGTCCAGGGCCTTTACAGCAGCCTGTTCAAATTACTTGACCATTTTTAGGACCTGATGTTCTATGTTTTGGGTACTAGTATAAAGAAGATTTTATTCAAAGCTTCAGTTCTCAGCCTACTCAGGGTACCCCAGCAATTCACTTCAAATCAGAAAATCTCCTTGGAGAATGACTTTGTATCCAAAGTGACTACAGCAATTGGTAACTACACAGAGAAGGATGTATGGGCAGACACCACATCCATCTGTAGTCAGGACAGCTGCAGCCGAGCAGCTGCTGAGCTCTCTCAGCACTTTTCTGGATTCTTCCTGACATACAGCACAGATATCTGAGAAGCACACACCTCCCAACTAAACGTCCAGGGACTGGTTTGGATACAGTTGCCGGTATTCTAGGCAGTTCAGACAGATATAAATTAAGTACTCATGCCATGTTTAGTCTTCCAGGTGCTACACAAATCTGGACATAAGTAATATTACCAAGCCACAGACAGTATACAACATTATACAATTACATCTGTAGAAAGACAACCACAGAAAAGGTGTATTTTTCCATTTTTGTTGTTTAAAACTATTTTAAAACCATATGTAACAAACCTTATTACGTAAACAAAAGTGGATATCTTTCTTTTCAGAAATCTGTGGCTTTGGAACAACTTTTACGTGTCACTTTAAGTACTATAAGATGCCAAACATTTCATTCCATTTGACTCCTTATAAATCACCTGATCAAACCAAAAATGGATAGAAGGTATGTTCAGAACTGAATAGTACCTACTTTCAACACATAAGTGACCTTAGGTCATTGCAGTCATAAAGAATATTTATTAACAACTCTGTGGCCATCAGCAGCATTATGTTTTAGAACGATTAGCAGAAGTTTCTGAAAAACAAAGCTTTCCTATCACCATTACCCATTACTCATTAAAAACATCCAGAACAAGTCACAGATGCATCCTGCCTAAGCAAATTATAACTTAAAATATTGCAAAAGTAAAACCACATTTGACTGGTTTGTGCATGTAAAGAAAGAATGGAGAAAATTAGGAAACTAGGAGAGAGATTGTATTTGAAAATGCTTTGCTTTTCAAACCACTCTTTTGAATTGCAGAAGTTCTGAATCATTTATTAAATAACACAGAATAACGGAGGTTTTAAGGGGGGAGCAGCAAACATGACAGCTTAGGGAAATAGGGTGGAAAGAATCACCTGAAATGCACTTAAGAGCAAAGCAGAAAAATGTCATGAGTGTAGTATGAAAGTTGTTTCGTTGGGAATGGAGAGGGAAACCATGTGATGAGTATGAGGAACATAGTATCATGATGTGGAGCTGTAGAAACCTGACAGCAGAAAAAAAGAAATGAAAAGGGATTGGACATTATCAACATCTTAATAACTACCAACTAAATAAATATAATAGGGTCAACAAACTTCCTCTGGCCTCAAGACCAGCTGTCACATACAAGTCACAATTACCTAAACTAACTACAGCAAATGCCAAGTTTTTGCTCAACTCTGAACCATACCCAGGCTCCCTCTGGAAAAACTTCAGTTGCACTTCCCCAAAATCCCATCAGAAAATATCCCACAAATTTAACAATGTGAGCAAATGTGCCAGTCCTTGTGCTTTAGTACTATCCCATTTCATTTAACACTATGGCTACAGCTTTTGTGTATTAAAGAAAGAAAGGGCAGAGGATTACAGAAAACATATACTCTTTGATTTCCTCACCACTTTTCCACATCCTACACAGGCTCCCTAGCAGAGGGCCATTCCAGTTCTGTTTAAAGTGATGAGGTTTCAGATCCTTCCATCCAAGCCTCACGCCTCCGCCAGTACAACAGGCAAACCTGATCCAGTGCACAATGGTGGTCATTAAGTGTTGTCTTCAGTCTGTTCCACAAAATCACAACAGTACACTCAAACTACATGAATTCAGTCCAGCATTGGACCATGTGTTAGTATTTATGTGCAAGAACAGGAAAATAACCACATCTTGTATGCTCCTCTGCAACATCAATGTGGGACTTCTGAATTACAAAATGATCAGGATCATTTCACAACCCACAATGGCAATGCAAATATGGATATAAAGAGTAAGTTTTCAGAACTCTGACTGTTCCCAGTGAAATGACCAAATGAACTCCATGCTTTTCAGAAATTATGATACACTGACAGAACAGCAGTTTGGAAGACACTACTGAACCTTCTAAACAGATGCAGTCTGAACTTCCATTGATCATCAACTTGCTTAGTCATTTCCAGCTAAGAGAAGGAACAGTATCATTTTTCTAATCTGAAAGCATTTTTTCTACCAATCTTATAATCTTATATAAAAACATATAAAGCACTCTGCAGTGGAGAGTGTCAGCTTGATTTATTTGTTGCTAGGTATGCAGTACTTACAGAAAATGAAAGTCAAACCTTGTTTTTTTATTAAATGCCCTGTAGAGTTAATTATTTCCACAGGGTGACTATAATACATAATGATTTTATTTTATGGGTTTTTAATGCACTTCTTAATTTTACAACTTTGTTTTTTTTACTGTTTTTTGGAAAAAGATACAACCAATTAATTTTCTCAAATACCTTAGTAAAGGCTAAGTGGTCTTCAACCACTGGTATAACCTTCCAGGAACACAGTAAATCCCCACCAATGGGAATTTTCACTACATGACTGGTCACAGTGTTAGGTAATCTCATACAGGATCCCTTTCCCACAAGAAGTTAAACCAAATACATCTTTCAAGGTGTCTTCCAATTTGGTCTGCTCTCTGACTCTCTAACCCCCCTTTAAAATAAATTAAAGTTGCTTTTTCATAAATCATTGCAAGTCAGTAATGATGTAGTTAACTGCATTTTGTCCCTTCCTGGTCTTTAAAGTGAAAGGACTAAGTGCACCAATTGCTTCCCATAAAATTAACATATTTTCATTTCTCATCCTTGCCAAGTAAAACATTCTAACAACATTATAATTATTTTTTGTTAGCAGTTCATTAAATAAACACAGTTGTTCCTGTAGTACTTCATCCTGCCCTAAATACCACATTAAATGATAGGCTGCTGTCCAAAAAGCCTTATCCATTAAGCTAGTTACCCAAATCTATGTGCATCTTACTGCATCATATTTATAATATGGAGCTTCATACAGATCTGGACAGCTCTACCTAATCAGAAATTACACATATAAGGAAATTCTGCCCTCCTGCAGCGTTCTTTTCATCACAATCAACAGTGTTAACTCTGGTCATACTGGTATTTCAGAAGCAAACTACTTCTCCAGTTGTCTTCAGATTAATCCGTTTTTAAGCCATACGTAAGTTATGCTACTTCCTCTGTCACTATTCGCTTTTTTTGCAGCCTACTATGAAGGATCTTATCAAAGGCTTTGTGAAAGTCCTGGAACCTTATGTCTGACAGGTAACCTTTATGTACTTCACCTGCGTTTTTTTCAAAGAACTCCAACAGACTGAAAAAGAAGACTCTTCCTTAGAGAAATTCTGATACTTTTCCCGCATCACACTACACAAACATATTACTCAGCCTTTAATTATAATCTTCACCTTACCCACAATTCTCAAGAAAATTCCTAGACAATAACTCACTGTCTCCTACCTTCTCCCATAAGGACAGCATCACAGTACTGACACTACAGTTTTCTTTAACAATGAGAGGCTGGAACTACAGGATGCTCTGCCAATCTTCCATTTTCATAAGTAGTTTGATTCAGACTATTTAAAATGGGCATATATACTACTGCATATATACACACTGAACTACTGTGTTGCAAATGAGGTAATTCACATCAAAATACACTCTCAAAGCTGTTAGTTCAGTACAGTATCATGGTAGTCTTCACATGTGCAATTCAAATATCAGGTTTAAAATTGGGACTGATCCCTCCCTAGAAAACATGAAGCTCATCCTCAGACCATACTCTCACAGGTGCCTGATGAGCTACGGGACTTGTTGCACTTAGAGGTAGCATTCCAGCATTTCCTTGGTTGCTTGCTTGCTTTTTTGCCTCACTGGCATCTCTCTGGCCTACTGACATAAAAGAAAGTGGCTTGGAGCAGTGGCAAAATGCCTGTGCAGGTCCTGGCAGATTAGGAAATAGTGGCCTTCTCTGGCAGTCATTCTTGGAAATGCTAGCTTGGGGAAAGTGAGCTGAAGCAGCACAGAAGAGAAACGAGTCAGCAGTTTTACCTCCAAGCAAACTAATGTATGTGTGACTCATGGGGAAGAGCTGTTTGGGAGCAAAGAGCTACAGTATCTGCATAGTTATGCCAAGATACCACTGCCCTCTGGAAGCAGACGCTACATTTTTTGCTGGTGACTGACCGCTGAACTGCACTAGCCCAGTTTATGCCATCTGCTGTGCTAACTTTATACAGAACTGACTGGCTGTGGGGTTTCTGGGAGCTGTTTGGCTAACTATTGTATCTCCATTTTTTATGTTTCTTTGTATCCTCACACTAGCTCCAGGAAAAAAAATGGGGGAAAATAAAAATAAAAATAATTGGCTTGTTTAAGAAACATCAAGTGTAGGAAAACCAGCAATAGTTGACCATGTGGAGAACACACACAGACAGACACCAACTGTATTCCAGCAGCGTAGAACTGAATGTCTGCGTGAGCTGGTAAAGTTCTGGCAACAGAGTTAGGAATAAGAAGGGAAACTTTCTCTGGCACTGAAAAGCAACTGGAAAAGTTTGAAACTGTTTCATCTATTAGGGTTATTTTCATAAGACTGATTTTCAGGAGTCAAAATTTTAAAACAAATGTGTTTGTAGAATACAGTAGTTGTATTTGGGTAGAAATATAATTTAAAATTAATACTTCATCTATGTTAGACCAATACTATAGTTTTTCTCTTCCTTTATACTAGAATTTGGTGTTTTAAAATACATGAATGATGACACCTCAAAAGAATATAACTATCAAAACCAACTAATTCACAGGTATATTTTTTGTCCTTACAAAATATATTTAGATTCACTAGCAAAGTGTTTCAGAAATGGTGCTATTCACTGCTTTTTAGCATAAATCAAGTCACACTTTTAGATTAAGCTGGAATTAAAGGAAACACTATTAAATACATTTCTGACTAGCACAAAGGGACATTAAAGATAATAACAGAAAACATCAAGAAACCCAGAGCTAATGAATCCCTCTTTTCTTGCGGTCTTTGTTTAAAAAAATATGATTACTACAGCAAGGTAGTCTTAAAACATGAAAGATCTATGAATAGTTTTAGGTTAAATACTACTTAAATCAATCAGTTTTTAGTTCTCAGACTGGTTGAACACAATAGAATTTATACTAATTTCTTAGAGGTACGACATGGCACAAAGCTCAAGCAAACAATCCTGACTAAAACTGTACTTGCTTCACATAAGGCAGGTCACTTGCAGTGTCATGGTCTAGGAACCGTATCAGTTGGGATTCTGGTTAGGATAAACATCCTTGTACTTCTTCAGGTGTCAGGAGGGTCTCTGCAACAGGGGCCAAAGAGATTCCAACTGCTTTGTGGCAGCTAGCAACAAAGCAAGAGGAAAGATGAGAAGAGGAAGGCAAACAGACAATGGTAGAAGTCTTTAGGGAGGAAAAAGGATGAGGAGACATCACTGTAAGTGACTGGGAAAACTGGCTGAGATAATGCTGCTACTGCTAGTAAGTATATTAGAAAAATCAAGATTTTTGAAAATTTCGGAAGACTGAAAAGACTAAAATACTACCAAGATTCAACAAAAGAAAAGGAAATAATAAATTAAAACAAAATTATAAATTATTAGTAGAAATTAACAAAGTATCCCTAAACATTAGAAGGTCACAAAATAATTGCTAACTCAGACTTACTACAAATCACGGGATATCTGCTTTTACAACCAACAAATTTCTAAAGACCCCTGAAAATACTTCATCTTTTTAAACCACGTATTGTCTAGATGAACAATGTTCATTTCCACTGAACATAAAAATCCTTCTTGCACCAGTACTCTAGAAGGGTTATGGTATGTCATGATTTCAGTGGGATGTCTGGGAAGATGTTAGCAAAATACATTCTTTCTATTGAAACTGCAGATAATTTTTTTCAATTGGTAAAACCGAAGGAGCAGTTTAAGAAAATTGAGCTTAGAACAGTACATCAAAAATGAGACGAACCCCACAAGAATAGCTAGGAATTAATTCTATTTAACTGTGTAAGAATTCTATCACTAATATACCCATATTTTAGGATGAAACTGGATGCACATCCAGAATTTTTAGGCAGCCCATCAAGCTTCAGTACCACACTTAAACTTGCAAGAAGAACAGGAAAATAAGAATTTGCAAATATGAATATTTAAATTTATCTTTTTTCTTAATTCCTCCTAATCTCAGAATAGTAATTTTCCATTTTCCACTGTTTTAGTGGACTTAAGAGATTATTCAATGAGAATTTTCCAGGCTGAAGATCAAACTGAGCTTTATTAGTACAGTTTTTAAAACACAAAACTGGCATTTGACTTATTCAAAATGCAATTATCTTTTAGACTACCAAGACTCTGCCAGTTTAATAATAGTTCAGGTTAAGAAGCCCGTAAGTGTCATTGAGATAACTACATTTGACTTTCTTTGCTGGCTCTAAGAACTTTCAATAGCAATTTGATTATCTGATTCACAGAACTCACAGAATCACTAGGTTGGAAGAGACCTTCAAGATCATTGAGTCCATCCCATGTCCCAACACCTCAACTAGACCACAGTACCGAGTGCCACATCCAGTCTTTTCTTGAACACACCCAGGGACGGTGAATCCATCACCTCCCTGGGCAGACAATTCCAGTACTTTATCACTCTTTCCTTGAAAAACCTTTTCCTAATATCCAACCTATATTTCCCTTGGTGCTGCTTGAGACTGTGTCCTCTCATTCTGTCAGTTGCAGCCTGGAGAAGGAGACCAGCCCCCACCTGAGCACAGCCACCTTTCAGGAAGCTGTCGAGAGAGATAAGGTCACCTCTGAGTCTCCTTTTCTCCAGGCTAAACACCCCCAGCTCCCTCAGCCGCTCCTCACAGGGTTTGTGTTCCCAGCCCCTCACCAGACTCGTTGCCTCCTCTGGATGCGCTCAAGCGTCTCAAGGTCCTTCCCAAACTGAGGGCCCAGAAATGGACACAGCACTCAAGGTGTGGCCTCACCTGTGCTGAGTACAGGGGGAGAATGACCTCCCTGCTCCTGCTGGCCACACTATTCCTGATACAGGCCAGGATGCCCTTGGCCTTCTTGGCCACCAGGACACACTGCTGGCTCATGTTCAGCTGGCTGTCGATCTAAATGTATATCATAAGCAAAACATGAGTTGGCAAGTGGCAGTTTAAACACTTCCTGAAGCCCATTATGCCTTAAGAGACATAATGTGTTTTTAAAATAAAACTCTAGAGAAGAAATGCTGGTCTGCTTCCTGCAAGGAAGAACTCCAGGGTAAAAAAGTCAAGACACTGTCATGGAAAAAATTAAAAGAAACTTAATATGAAGAGTCATATGCCAAACAGGAATAGCACATAGTTGGCTAATACAATCATCACTAGAGATTAATGCAACTCCAACCTGCATTAGTTTTAATAAAAAACTATTTTTCAAGCTGCTGCACTAGGTTAACACTTGGCATTGCTGAACCTGGAGACAGAATTGTGGTGTCAAATGAACAGAACTGAACACTGATCTCATTCTTAGGAGAAAATTATATGCTGGAGGTTAGCTGAGATCAGACACAGCAGGCATCCGCAACGTGCAGTCAGCAAAGTGGGGCGCTCACTTCTGCAGCACGGTTATCTAAGCAGGAAAAACCAGATGCAGCCACTCAGCGTTCGGGCTCCTGGTAAAGCTTACACCATTCCCTTTCTGCATCCATCCACCTGGATTAGTATGAGAGTCCTAAATGGCATATGTTAGAGGCAATAATGCTTTATTTGGTCTAAAGACTTGCAGTAGTCCACAAGTAAGGAACACCCTCTTTAGAGTGCACACAGTGGTGCACAGGTCCCTTGGAATTTAATCCCCAAGATGCTGTCCCAGAACAGCATCACAATTTCTGTCATCTCATTTCACTCACTTTGCTTTTGTAATGCTTACAAAGTCCCTAACTCAGCTGCCCAACATTTCTTCACACTCTTGTTAAAAAGAAACAACTTCACAGTACTGCAATAGCAAAATTTTATTAGTAGGTATCCCATTTTAATCTGCTTATTCTTTGAGCAAGTATGTTGTCTGTAAATATTCCATATTCCCTTATTCTGCTTGTGTTTTGCTTACTTTGCTTACTTGCTAATTCTTGCTTCCACAACAACAGTGAATCAATGTAACATTTTATGTAGCCTTGCTCCCAAGGTAAGATAAAGCAGTATATATCCTACACCAGCCATGGTAACCAGACAGCCTTTAGCTGATATAAACACACCGATGAAAACTTTTTTCTACTTAAACAAAAAAGCAAGTGACACACAGTGACTTCCATTTCAAGGTAAGACCAGATACTACATTAAAAAAGAGAACTACAAAAAAAATATGGCAACACAACCAACAAAGCTCCTGAAGATTAGAAGAAATGATAATACAGGAAATCAAGGGCTAACAAAATAATACATTTCAAAGGAGGCTTCTAGCTGAATCCAGACTACTGGACTGAACTGGATGAGATGTGTTGGGTTGGCCACCAATGCTGCTCTATTATTGCCCTCCTCAGCTGGACAGTGGAGAGAAAATGCAGCAAATGGCTTCCAGGTTGAGATAAGGGAAAGGAGGGATCCTATGAATGTCTATTTACACCAGCAAAAGAGACTTGACTTGGGGAAATTAACTGAATTTATTACCAATTAAATCAGAGAAGGATAATGAGAAATAAAACCAAACCTTAAAATCGTCTTCCCCTTCCAACCCCTCTCTTCCTCCCAGTCTTAATTTTTGTTGAGAGATCCATTCAGTGCCAGTATCTCAGTGAGCAGCTGCAGTGGGAGCCGCAGATGGAGCTCTAGGAGCCCAAGCCCAAAGCAAGAGGCTGGGAATTGCTGACCCTTGGCAAAACAAAGGGCCTGGGGACCTGTAGCCTGGCCAGGGGACCAGACACTCAGAGACACTGCAGGAGCTGAGGGTTCCAGACTTTCCAAGGCTTGGACAGTGGGAGGATGAAAGCCCAGGGGGTCCTTTGTTCAAGGCTCCTCCTCAGAGGCACCAGCTTGAGCTGTAATATTTAAAATTTGTTACTGGACCAAGTATTTTAAGGATTGGTTCATCCGAGATTGCTGTGGGAAACCTGGGTTTGAGCCAGCTCAGAAGCCTGGTGTGGCTGGGTGAGCCTTGGGGTGTAGCTGTGAAGGCACCTGGGTCCCAGCTCAGGTGTGTGAGTGTGACTGACAGAGTAGAGTGGCTCCTGGAAAGATGGGAAGAGAATTTTTTTAAAAACTTGATTCCTGATTCTTTCCTTGTTGCCCCATCAGAGATGCCAGGCATTGAGGTTGGTTCATCACACATTGACTCTGTCACTTCTTCCTCTTCAGGGGAAGGACTCCTCATGCACCTCCCCTGTTCCAGCAGGGAGTCCCTCCCATGAGAAACAGCCCTCTACAAACTTTACTAAAGTGAGCTCTTCCCACAGGCTCCAGGTTCTTATAAACTGCTCCTGTGTGGGTCCTTTCCTTCTTGTAATTTCCAATGCATTACACTACAACAATCATGAAACCACCTTCTTGGTTCTGTGATCTTACTGAAGCCCTGGTTTTTTCCTTTGACTTTGCTGCTGCAAAATGTTTTGTAGCCTTTTATGATTGCAAACAGCCATATGAGGATCCCTCCTTCCATATTCCTCAACTTTCTCATCTGTTCTCACTTTTTCTCTTGTAATTTATTCCAGCTGCTTTTTTTTTTACTTCTTTCATGATTGTACTCTTACACTAGCTTCCTTTCCAGTTATTTCAAGCTTAATTCTCTAGCTTGTCTCCTATGTCTCTCACATTGTCTTCTTAGTATCCCAACTTTTAGTAGCTTTTTAATGATAACTCAGGCAATGACCAATCAAGAGGTTTGAGGTTCTGTAGATTTTTTTTTTTCTTTAAATAGTGCTCTTTCACACAAATTCAATTCACACGGACTTACTCACTCTTCAGGGAATTCATTCAACTAAACACTGGTGCCTTAGACACATGCTGGTTTCCTCTGCTCAAAGATTTTTGTTTCCTAAAAAACAAACTAATAATATCCAGCCCAGCATTCTCCCTTCTTTTCCTACTGTCCTTCCAATCCACTATCAGTTTTCTTTGCTGCAATCATGTAAATTAATATCTTGAATATAGCAATGTGTGTTTAACCTGAAAAAACACAGGATGCTGGTTTTTAAAAAAGTGCATTTGAGAAGCATACAGATGCTTAAGCATACAGATGCTTACCCTTACCTCATGCTTGGAAATATAGGGAAAACAAATTATGAAAAGAATGAAGATACATGTTTTACAACTTAGTGTGTTTGACATGTGTAGAAATCAGAATAGCATGTGTGGGTACACAAAAACTAGAACAAAATCAGAAGGGGGCAGAAGTAGCTTGCTATTTAAGAAACAAAGAAATGCCTAGAAGATGTTATTGTTGTTCTAAGAGGTACGTGCTGGATTATTTTGCAAAACAAAGAACAGTGCAGTCTAGACCCTGTTGTGAGGGCAGGAAGGCCTTCCTATCTAGGCTAGGTACACTGGAAGAGAAATCAAGAATTTCTAAATAAATTAATTGAGAGAAAGGATGCAGAAATCATAGGTGCAATACTTCACTGGAAAAGACCAAGAGTTACCAAAGCAAATAAACCTATTTGAGATGGCAGTGGAAAGCACACTCATGGATATCTCCACAGACAAGAGACCAACTGAACTGAAAATTGAATGAGCAGATAATATGAACGGTGACACGTGGGTAGGAGGCATCTCCAGGACAGAATCCAAGGCTCAATAAGGCATTTATGGGCAACTGTGTTTTGCAGTGATAAGTTTCCTGACAAACAACAAATGGTAAAGACATTGATATGTACTACCACCATACACTGACACAGCATCTCACACCTACCTCCAACACAATGGCATCATACGACATAGGACAATCACAAAGGGAAAGCAAAAGATTTATGAAAAAGAACAATAAAAAGAAAGTGACCATTAATTAAGAAGTTCCAGGTGCAAGATCCTCACCTAGAGAGTGCAAAAGACTGAGTGACTTACTATGCACCTGTGCATATAAAGTAGTGGTAGATATTATGACTTCTCCACCCCCGCCTCCCGGTCTACTATGTAGCTTAAACAACAGACTTCCAGTTCCTGGGGAAAAAAAGCACTAGAGGGCTTTTGTACCCACAGGACCATTGAGTGAGGAACCATGGAATAGATGGCACCCAGAAAAGATGGTCAGTGAGCATGGGATATTCAACCACTTCAAATGAAGCAGTAACAACAACCTAAGAAATTATGTATTTCAGTCTCTAAAGAAAACTTCTTTTCTTTACTATCAGTAATTATTCCTCAAACATGTCTTCCCAGACTTTCTCAAAAAGGTTTGTGCTGCATCATTCCTCAGTCTGATGTTTGCGCAATCTACCGACATCACAGGATTACTGTCAAAGTTCCATACAGAAATAATAGGCTTCAATATGAGCTATACCTTAATTCAGACACATGAGAACAATCTCAAAATTAACTTTGAACATCAATACCCATGTTTTCTAATGACTGGTTGCTTGTAAAGTTGTAGTAAACAGCTAAAAGGAATTCCTTTAGGAATGAACACAAATGGACATCAAAGACTCAGCTTTTATCCCCTGAAGCTGTCAGGTATTTTTCTTAAAGTGACAGCAATAATGTTAGTATAGCTGAGATTAGCTGGCACCTGAAAACCCCTTTTTTTAAAGGTCTCCAATAAATTGTTTCTATAAAATGGTACTATTTTTCTTTCAGAATAACTCTTACAGTAAGATCATTATCTCAGCAGTACTGAGACTTGCCTCTGGACGAAACAACCCTTCCCAGTCCATGTACCTCAGGCTATAAGCATTTAAATCATGAGAGATGGGGAAGTTTTAGAATTCAGAGGTCACAAGCTTATGGCCTTTATACTACTCAGTATTCAAATGAGGGACTAAATTCCTGAGGGCCTTTTGTCAGCCAGATGAAAAAGCACCCTACAGACTACTATAGGCAATAGAGATGTCTCACAGGTTATGAGACAGTTTTACTTTAATTCACTCACTTATCCAATGGAAAGAAATGGATAGTGAGTTGCTGTCTGGACTGAAAGCTCCTAGGATAAACACAGGGCCACACTGAAATTTGTAATGATTGAAATTCTTCCCTCCAATACTGAATTAATGAACAAAGATGGTGTTAAAAAAGTATCCAAAACTTCATGTCTTGGCAAGTGATCAGCTCAAAAACACTTTAGTCATTCAAAACTTAAAATCACTTTGATATCAATACCAGCAGCATGCACAAAGTGCTGAAGGCAGAAGCCACACAATGCAGATACTCTCCACAGATTCAGTTAAGAGAACTTGCTTTTACTAACCAGTATTGTGTTACTTAGCAAAACCTTTTAAGTAATAAACCATAATAGAAGAATTTTTCAACACAGGGATAGGATAACACTATAAATACTATTTTTTAAGCTTTGGGTTGATGTTGTTCTCTGTCTGTACCTGTTGGCAGAAATCCCAGAAGCCACCCATGCAACAGAATTAGGAGTCAAGAAGGTATGTTTTGGAATGCACTGAAAAAATGTGCCATTTTCAATCAAGTAGCAAAAAGAAAAAACTTACCCCAAATCCCTAATTTACATCCTCTCACCACACATCCATGAAACACAAAATATTAAACATTAAGTGAGGACTTCTGGAAGCTTTTAGTTAAGTTATATTTAGATAAAACAGACAGATAAAAGTAGCATAATAAGCATTTGAAAATGCTGTTGGTTTATTAAAAAAATAAAATACAATTCTTTCTGAAAAGCTTCTGTTAGGAATTACATAGTTTTGATACTGTTGTATTGCATGAGTTCAGAGGGACTCCATAGGTGTCTGCCGTCCAGATGTTGGTTGTTTATTCACTGGATAATTTAACACAATCTATGTTACAGTGGTTCTCCCGGGTTTATACTAAACAGCAACTGAGATCTTCCATGTTAGTAATATTTACAATTCATAGCAGCTTCTAATTATTTTCTATTTGTCTCCAAATCAGGACATCTTAAGTGTTTAGACAGATGCAGAATCACATCAAGTTCCTGCTTTGTGTCAAAACCAAGCTGCTCCATTTCCACTTTATGCTGAAAACATCTCCCACTTCCACCACAAGAAGCACTTGGATAGCTTATAGTACAAACATTCCTTTAAAAAAGCATTCTATCAAAATATTTCTAGCAAAAACTTAGTCCTCTCTTCCCCCTAGCATCTGACATATTCCAGATTATTCATACACTTTGGAGCAGCAAGAGACTTTGTGCTGAACAGATGGTTTGTGTATTCCAACAAGCTGGTACTGCATGAACATCTTTTTGTCATGCACAACTCAGCATAAACTACTGTATTTCCAGGTTACCTCCCAGTTTAGTCTTCAGAAAAAGAAGAGCAACAAAATAGATAACATGAACATCTCTTTTCCCACATTCACTGCTGACCTCGGACCCCTTTAACACTGGTGAGTAAAGCCCTTCACAAACTTATGCACAACCTGATCTGTTGGTGCTCACACTAAACCATTTGCAGCAAGTAAAGAACCAACCACTCCTGTACAACAGCATCTGAACAACCCCTAACAAACCACAGACAATCAGGGCATTCTGCAATATTGTATTTACAAAGATAGAATGATCTTTTTAAATAGGAGTGTGGGATCAGGAAAAGGAGTGCATGCAGTATAGGAACTGGGTGTGGTAGATTACCCACCAATGGCTTTTGAGCATAGTAACAAATTGATACAAGTCATTTATTTACCTGGATCTACAAGTATGAGGAGGATATTATTTCAAATTTTACAACCGGCTAAATCATACTACTTTGCATACAAGTATTAGTGAAATAATTGCAGATCGGTACCCATGCAAAAGTTAAAGCTATTAGACAGATCTACAGCCCTATGGAGACACAAGGACAATAAGCATCATTTACCAAAACTAACTCTCCATTTTCTTGTTGAACAGCTATGTGAAGACAGGAAGGAGAAAGGTCTCCTGGAATTTATTTCATCAGTCCTTAGTCTGCCCTTCAAACCACAAAATAAGAGACTAAGTCACTTAAATTTGGCGCTGCTCCTTTCAGAAGGACTGGAGAAAAATCAGTTTAAGTTAAAATGGGAAAGTCAGGGAAACAGCTCCATAGCTGCAGCAAATCAATGTAGTTCTAAGTATTTAGGAAAAACAGTGTCTCACTCTTTCCCCAGCCAGAGCTCACATTCTGACCTCAGAGCAACCCCCTGACAACACCAAAATGTTCCTTCCACCTTCTCAAAAAAGACAAAATGCAACAAACAAGTTTGCTTAGAAATATTTAGAAAAATCAGCAATATAAGCCTACATTAGCAGAAGCACAGAGACAAAAATGTACACTGTAACAAGGCAGTTAACTCCATTTTTCAATACTGAAAAGCCACTTTAAAATATACACACACGGTCCCTGATTTCATGGCAAGCTCTCTAACTTCAAGTATTTGAAAGAGAGCTTTGAAACATACACTTAAATCCCAGGGAACATTAAACTAGGGGATTTGTTTTCTTTCTCCAGTGCTCAAACCTCTTAGGAAAACTGTTTTTCCTTGATTTGCAGTGCTGCTCTTTGGAAGTTGACTGATTATGAGCCAGGGGCTTTGATCCCTCCTTTTGCTTTTGCTGAAGACACACCTGCATTTACCAGTTAGCAAAGCCAAAATGCTTCTACTACAAAACAAATAAACATTCTGTTCCAGACCCAAAGCAGAGTAAAAAGGAGGAATGCGTGTTTTGACTAGCACACAGTATTATTTTTTCTAATAGTTACATTGATTGCCAGAATTCAAAGTATTTTATGAATCAAAAGCTTTTGACTTTTTTCTACATCTGTCAGTGTAACCCTTACAACAAGGGACAGGATACTGGAATAATTGATGAGCACTTCAGTAGGTGCAGAGAAATTCTAAAACAGTGACCTGCTCTGTGTCTTTCAGCCTTTGCATCATGCTAACCCAAGAACAATAAACAGGAATGCCCAGTGCAAGCAGAGCATTTGACTATTTCAAGATGTCTCTGGTTATATCATACGCAGCCATATATGACCATCAAAACTTTGTACCATCTTAATTAAGTGTGGATGTTCTTCAATATTGCCATATTACCACTACTAGAAGTTTCACTTGATAATTCAAACTCAAAAATTCTCTTTCAACAGCAAAGGTTGTGAAATCAGTTACAGACATACATTATTGCAGGAATAGGAGGAACAGGGTGTTTTGTTGTTTTTTTTTTTTTTTTTGGGGGGGGGGGGGTAATTGGAGGTTTTTAATCTGCTGGAAGTCTTAAATAATTCTTCTACTTTTTATTAGTTTCAGCCCTTTTTAGGATAAGGAAATAGCTGTACTCATTTCCAGCAGGATTCTAATTAAAATATGACAGGATTTACAGAGGACTGTAATAACCAGGATTATTTCTGCCTGCAAATTTTAAAAAGACTAATTTTGTACCAAAAGTAATAAGAATACTACACTTTTCTTACGAAGCTCTTTCCACGTCAAGATCTCAAAGATTAGAATGACATTCAGCATCAGTCTACATCTTACAGAGGGGAGTTTTAGAATGCATTCACTGAAGATACGTAGTACAAGCCAAGACTCCATGTACTATGCACATCAGATCTTTACACAAGAGTTAAGGTTTTCCATTTTTCTGGTCAAACTGCACAATCTTATTTGTTTATACAGCCAAAGATTAAACTGCAGCATCAGTAAAGTTCTATACTTTACACACTTGATTTTAAAAACTGTCTGCTTCCTTGCTTATTCTGATATAGTGCACTGATACCCATCCAAGGACTGAAAAATGCAAGGTGAAGAAAAGATGAATGCATAACTTCATAAAGCTTAGCAGGGTCCACCTGCAAAACTGATTTTTTTTTTCTATTGTGTATGCTTTCTTAACACCTCAAATCCCTGATGAAAACACTCCTCCTATTATTCATTCTCAAAATATTTTAAAGAAAGTTGTATATTCTAAGATCAGCTGTGACAACACTGAATTTTCCTCCACATTCAGCAGTTTGTTGGAGAAAAGAGATTTAACAGAAACAGTTAAAAACAGCTTATTTAAGAAAAGGCACTCTAACCCTGAACTGAGGCACCAGGTGACTGCAGTGATGCTGCCAATCCAGAAAACAACTATTTCAGAAAAGCAGCATGTGAAGCCTACAGTACAGCTACACGGCACAGAAAGGTGTAACATATTCCCATTTTAATAAACCTTGGAGAAGAACTACCAAACAGCAGCGACATTTATGCCTTCTAAAGTAAGGCCCAAGACATCTCATATTCCGAGGCTGAAATCTGTGTCTTTGTGTCATGGAGGAACTGTTCCACTCTCACGGCACTGCTTTGGTGGGTTAGGCAGATGTTCAGCCTTTATTGGAAGACTCTTGCACAGGTCACTGCTGATCATATCACATTTTATAGACTACTAAATAGCCCAGCATGCTCCAGCACATCTCGTTGTAAGTATATATTGTCTGCATATTGCCTAAATGAGAAAAGTATACACCCAATGAAGAAGACTTTGATGTACCTGTTGGAATAGCGCTTTCCCAGGAGGTGCCACAATATGAAGCTCTATTTTGTTATGTGGAGCCCAATCATGCCACCTCCTGGTTAGGAATGGCCACTCTACTGTACACATTACACAGGTGTTCAGTGCTTAGGAAATTAACAGCTGACAGGAATGTTCTACTCAGCTGTCCAGGTATTCTGCCTTCTCTTGGTACTAACCACAAATATTAACAAATCTGAGTTTTAAAATGCTTACTTACAGGTATGAAGGAAGAGAGATGGACAATTACAGCAGTTACATTCTGAATATATACACAAAGGAGACTAAATGTGATATAAACATACTAAAAGAATTCCCAGGACAAATTTAAAAAAATATTCTTCTCCTTCAAGGAAAACATTCATGTTGCCAAAAAAACAGAACTTTGTTGATGAGGCTCTGGGCATCCAGATAAACCTCAGCAAATATCTCTGACCTTCCCTTAAACAGTTGGTACTAATTTCTGCTATTTGCATTAAACTGCACCTTTACCAGCTCCACTGATTCAAACAGTACTATTTAAAGAGGAAAGCACCTTTTATTTTAAACCAGGGTATTAGAATCTAAACTTCAATTACTGCAGTCATATTGTTGCCTCTTTGCAAAACAATTTACTGTGTTCAAAGTACATGTTTTCTAAGATCACAGATCAAATGGTCCTAAGTTGCTTTAGATGTCTGAAAGAATTTTATTATTTTTATTTTTTAAATCACAGCTATGATTTCTTTTTTCCATTTTGTGAAGCAAGTCTGTCTTTTATGACTAAGGAGCTGGAGTCAATATAAACATAACATTTGCTTTGTTATACTCATTCTAACATTTTGTAATATTTTATTTTTCATAAATCTGGTTATCAGTTGGGATTCATCTACATTACATTCTACAAGGTAAAAGCATGTCCTATTGGCTATACCAGTCAACAGATTACATTTGTATTACAAGGACTGCCTGATAGCCCACTAATGGCAACAGAAAAATGCCCATTAACTTTAGTCAGCTCTGAACCAAGTCCGTAACGCCTAGCACATCACTACTTTATAGAAATCATAAGTATCTTGTATTCATCTAGAGTTTGCACTTGCTATTGAAAAGGCTCCAAAGATCAATACAAATCTAGTTTCTAATGAAACCAAGGTACCTAAAATACACGCTCTGAATATTAGCATGTTTCCTGAGTCAATCTACCGGGAATTTACAGTGCATTTCTTGAGACAGCAAAGCAAACAATGATTAATACCAGCTATTTTGTGAGTACAGATTTCTTCTCACCTGATGTAAACATCAGGAATAAAAGAAACAATGAGCAGAATAGTGACCGCTCACAGATTAATATTATTGTATGAGTTTACATTTATATTTTGCATTAATCTTATTTTAGTTGAAAGGCTTGTTGAGACAAGTGAACTCATAAATTTGCAAGCACATTTTCATGAGTAGTTTTCAATGAAAAAAATTATAAAAACTAAAAAGTATCAGAGGCCTGGTTTTAGTAGGTCATAGGCTTCAGCAACAGCCTTTCACATCTAGGGCTAAGGATATGATTGTCATATTCTAGATTTCCAAAACAAATAATTTTCATATAACAACCTTATTATTATCCCAGGCTTTTAACAGAAACACACACTCATGAACTAAATTTGCATTCCTATATGAAAAGAAAATCAATCTCCAACAGTCCAAAGAAACCCCAAACATATATATGACAGTGTATTAGCTGAAATCCTGAATATAAGAAAAAATAAACTTGCATTATGTCAACAGTTTTCTACTAGCTAGAACTACTACCGAAGGCTTGTATGAGAGACTCGACTAATGCTCAGTGTAAAGGCTAATGTTTTGAGTAATCATGTCCTGTCCTACAAGAAGCTTGTATGGGGATGATAGCTGAGCTACATGAGCCTAATTTACACAACTTGGAGGTTTAACAAACTCTGCTACGCCACACGGAATGATCTAGGGACTTAACTCAAGATTAAAGTTAAAGGCCTGATTCTCACTGCCTTCAGAATGCCAGCTGAAATTCTGAGGTCAATTGCACTGTCATTATAAGAGAGAGAAATTAGCTACCTCATTACCCTAGTAATGCTGATATTTCCATGGGGAGAGATGCTCTTACTTTGGCCAGCTCTTTCCAATAGGTCTTCTTCCTTTATGTTTATGTTACAAAACACAGAGCTGGTTTTAAGAACACACTATCAAAGATATTCCAAAGCTGCACACATATAAATAAAGATACACACACACACATACATGTATATAATTTGCTTGACCCCAAAAAGTACATAGACAATTAGCTGACACTTTAGCCTATTAAATGGAATGCTGATATAAAACCAGTTTTGAACTATCACACTGGTTGTATCTTTCTATGTCATCCACACCTTCACAACTAAAGTGACACACTTATTTTTATATTCACAACCACAGACATCTTACACAAAGCAATAAATATTTACAAACACACAAAAGTAACACATATAAGGAGTTGGCAGCTTCCATGGTAGAACAGCACTAGAACAGAGAGGCTCTCCATTCTCCCTGGAGCGTGCTGCAGTATAAGCACAAGCTGGGTAAAAAAAGCACTGCTCAAGAACATGCTCTTCACTTCTGATGTTTTTCATCTAACTAAGCATTACTTGAGCTCATACATTTATCAGGACATCTCCTGACTAAAAGCAGAACAATCTTACCTGAGAAAATAAGTGCTGGTAACCAGTATACAATTAAATAGTTTAAAACTATACATGAAACAGGGACACTCTTCCACCTCTTATAACAGCCTAGTACACAAAACAGTTCACTTGATACAAAAAAGCCCTTTCCAACAGATGGAGATTAGCCTATTCTTTAGAGTTCAACTACCTATTACAATGAAAAGGTATTTAACTTTCATTACTGAATTGATTATATTCTCAGAATAAGTATGTTCAAGACATTTTGCACAAATTTGAAAAAACTTAGGCTGAGGCAAATACCACCAGCCACTCACAAATTCTTCTAGTAGATGACTTGCCAATAACATTTCCATTTCTAATAGTGCAACAGTCACGCAGGATCTACATGGAACAGGTTATGACCCATGGGGAAATCAAGCATGTTGTGATTAAGGCACTATATTGGCCATTCAGAGACTTAGGTTCATTGTCAGAATCCACAACAGATTCCCACAGTGCTTTTTAAAGAAATCGGGTTTTGTCTCCACACCTTGTATTTAAACAGCACTTGCACCTTTTTCCTCACCTTTCTTTATGTTATTTGGGAAGTATGCAAATACTCTGCCAAAGGAAATGTCCCTTTTCTGGGCATTTCACCAGACCCAGGTAAGGACTAAAGTAAGTGATTAAGTAATTGATTTCTAGTCATCCCTTAATGGTGAGGGGTAAATAGCTACTGATTCAAGTACGCATCTGACACAGATCAACCTGAAGGACACAGACCAACACACTGAAAACATAAGTAATATGTTGGTTTTAATACTGGTTAAGTACACCAAAATACACAAACAAAAAAAAAAAATAAATAAATTATTGGGGGGAAAATGGGCAGTCTTAGCTTTATAAGTAAATCCACTGTTGCAAATCAGAAGCATTTTTCTGGAATACTTATTGCTTATGTGCCCTTCTGCAGTTTCTCACAGCACCACAACTGTTCTCAACCAGGTTTTAGCAGCCAACATGAAACAACACAGCACTTTCAAGTGAGAGTGAATGCTTGAGGCTCTGAGCTCCACAGCAAATCTACACTTATGCATTTAAAAAAAAAAAAAAAAAAAAAAAAAAAAAAAAAAAAAAAAAAAAAATTATTGGGGGATTGGGGGGGAAATGGGCAGTCTTAGCTTTATAAGTAAATCCACTGTTGCAAATCAGAAGCATTTTTCTGGAATACTTATTGCTTATGTGCCCTTCTGCAGTTTCTCACAGCACCACAACTGTTCTCAACCAGGTTTTAGCAGCCAACATGAAACAACACAGCACTTTCAAGTGAGAGTGAATGCTTGAGGCTCTGAGCTCCACAGCAAATCTACACTTATGCATTTGATACAAAATGTACTAGCAATCAAAAATGCTTAGGACACCATAAAAAGAACACCTGGCTGGCATCGTTATGGATGTAGCTGATTGCACATTACATTCTAAAGAACAGAAATCCAGAGTCTGGAAACAATGTTTTATCGTGAATATAACCTAAAATTTATTCACTACTACAGAGATCCTTGCACCAGGATTCCATTTTCTTCTGGCACCCAAAAAAGAAAATTCTTCCCATTCTATAAATTTCCTTTCTATTTATACACAGCAGCAACCAGTGCATTAATTTTAATTTTCTGAAGTAGTAACAGTCTTACCATGGTTAAGTGTTTTAACAGTCATCATATGTTAGACTCTAAAACAAATCTCTAGAAAGCATGACAGATGGTGTTTTGAAGGACAATGCCAGGTACCGGGTGTGAATCTGACATCAGCATTCTCTCAGACAACTCACCTTCATCTTTTAAAAAATCCAGTGAAATAATGCATAGTCCTACTTAGGCTAAGAAGGAATGAGAAAATCGTTCATTTATTCAATCTCACATTTGCTCAAAATACAACTTCTGCATGAAATTGATGCCTAGAAAAAGCAATTTTATTTTCCTTTTCTTTACTTTGTCTACTTTCGGTTTTGTCCTTCCTGCATTTTCCACCTTTCCCAAACGCACACACGCTCTCTCAGTGGATACTTCCCCCCTCTGGGAAAAGATCGAACTGCAAGGTTCAAAAAATATATTCCTCTAAGAAATAAGGACTTTGTTTATGGTAGGATTATTAGAAAAACAACTGTAAAAAGCACCATGGCTGCCTCTTTAACAGCAAGGCAAACAAAAGGGCACTAAATGGGTCTATATTCATACTGAAACTCAGTATGAATTTCAAAGCTATCAAACAGAAGCACTCCAACAAAACCTGGACTCAATATCTTCATTCACAATCAATAGAACATACATTAAGGAAAGACAATATAAAAACTGCTGACAGAGGAAAAACTTAATGCTTAGCATGGTAAATCTGAATTAGTTATGATTTTCTTTAAGTCATAAACAGAACTTGGGAAATTATTTGCCACCTCTGAATGTGAGTTTGTTTGAATGTGTGACTCTCAAGGGCCTGACCATATATTTCTTTGCTTTAATCTCATTTAAGATCTTGACAGGTTATCTTGATTTATGCGTCAATCTTTACTACTTCAACATTAGGTTCCAAGTTTAATGGGGGTTTTCAAAAATTCTGTGAAAAATCTAAGAAGAAAAACATGTATAAGAGAAACTTAATGGATTACACTTTGGCAAAAGTTGAAACTCTGTACCATGAGGTCTTCACTCAACCACTACACTGAGTTATTAAAAGAGAGACTAAATTATAAACTTTCTAAAGAACCTCTTGCTGAGGTCCAACTAAAACTCTACTCCAACTAAAGCAAGGAAACGAGGGCGAATTACATTGAGTAACCAAATGTTATAACCAGCGTATTCTGACCTCCACGCAAAACCAAAAGGAAATCATCATGCCCTGGATGAAACTGTCATGAAATTGATAAGCCGTATCCAATCAATGTCTGACATCGCGCAGTCGACTAAAACAGCACCGCATTAACGGCATAACAGTATCACCATACAAACCTTAATACTTCAGCGTGGAAAACAGGATGTAACGAGAGTAATGAGACGCCGGCATCTGTCTTTGTGTAAGTGAGCCCGGGAACCAGGAGAGCGCTTCGCGCACGGGGGAACGAACCAGCCGCGGCAGAGCCGGCGCCGCGCGGGGGCGGGCACGTGCGCGGGTCGCCGCGCGCCGCTGCTCGCGCGCCTTCGCCCCCGCGCCTACTCCTCCCGCCACTGAGCGAGCCGCCGCCACCCGCGCGCTTAAGTAAGGAGGCGGAGCCAGCCGGGCCCCGCCCCCACCGCTCCCATTGGCGGCTACACAGCGCCGGGGGCAGACTAGCCTCGCCATTGGCTGTCGCCAGGCGGGGGCTCGGGGGTAGCGGCCGTCCGTCCGTCCGTCCGTCCGTCCCGGTGTGTTTGTGGCGTAGTTTAGGGCTGGTATTCCCTAGTTTACTGCTCCCACTAAAACCACGCTGCCACTCGCTCCCCCCATCCTTTTCCCCATTCCCCGTGGCAGGATAGAGAGGAGAATTGGAGGAATCGAAGGTAAAGATCACGGGTTGGGGTAAGAACAATTTACTGGAAACAGCAATGAGATAAGAAAATGAACGGTAACAGCATTGATATTAATAACAAAAGTGTTCGAGAGAGACAAGTGATTCTCAGGAAAAATGCTCAGAATCGGGGTTACCCCACTGCCCCCACCCCGCGCTTACCGGACCAGGAGGAATCCCTTCTCTGAGGGAGAGACTCCCTTCCCCCATGAACCCAGCGCCAGCAATGACCTGAGGTGACAGCAGAACAACCTCTGGGTCCTGGCCATGCCCCTCCTGGCTATGGCAAAAATTAACTGTATGCCTGTGTCTGTCTGTGTGTCTGTCTGCGTGCAGCTGTCTGTGCCAGTTTCTGCGTCTCAGCGGAGTGCGAGCACATGTGCTGTCTGTCGCTGCGGCGTCCTGTGCGCGTCACCGTGTGCGGCTGTGCCCGTGCCGTGCGTGTGGGGGCGCGGGTCCGTGTGCGCGTGACACTGTGTGTGTGTTTGTGTGAAAATGTGTGTGTGTGTGTTTGTGTGGAACTCTGTGCGTGTGATGCTGCGCTGCGGTGCTTTCTGTGAGTCTGGGGTTGTGTCTGTGCCCCAGATCGCGCACTGGGTCTGTGCCCTGTTCCCGTTTGTCCGCGCGTGTCTCAGCGTGCCTGTGCCGCCGGTGTCGTGCGTGAGCCGCCCTGCCCGTGCACGCCGCTGATCTCCGGGCAGCCGGCGGGCTGCGGCCGTGGCCCGGCACGTGTGGCCGGGGCCGCGTCCCTCGGCGTGGCCGCGGCTCTGCTCGCCGTGCCTCGCCCCGCCCGCCCGCGCCGCTCGCCGGGCGCTGTCCGCGGTGCTGGATCCGGGGATGCGGCGGCGCTGCCCGGCTCTCGGCCTGCTCCCTTCCTTCCTTCCTTCCCAGGAGCCCTGCGCAGCCCGCGGTGCCTCCCCCGAGCTCGGCCGCGCTTCCCGGGCTCCTCGGCCCTCCCGATTCCGGGGAGACGCCTCGCTAAAGCGGTGCCGCATCGGCGGCGTGGCCCTGCTGGAGCTGCCAGACAGCTTCTCCCCTGAGGATGTGATCAGAGCATCAGCGACCGGGCACGGCTGCTCGCAGACCAAAAATGCCGAAGCTGTCTGCCCGTGCCTGCTGTGCGCCGCTGGAGAGGGCGCAGCAGCGGCCTGGAGGTCCTGGGAAAAGGACCTCTGTCGAGGAATGCCGTGCTGCAGCTCCCACGGCCACGCCTGACGGAATTAGAGCTATTATGCAATTAAAGTGTCTACAGCTTGGGTAAATAAAATTGATTTTAATTAGAGCTTAGCTTTAAGTATGCATTTACTTTAGGTTATGTTTATTCAGGATTTTGCCCCAACAGACCATACAGTAGTGTGTTTTAATTTTGAAACTAAACAAAAGATGCCTAACTCAACTCATTAAAAGTCCATTTGTGGGACCTCAAGAACAAGCAGTCCATGGCACCATACAGCGTTTTGTGCTCAACCCCTATGTCACATTCCTTCTTAGTATGTACCACTGATACTACTGTCCTCGTATTTATTCTAATGAAATAGACAATTGTTGCAATAATACATTTGTGAATGGCCTAGTACTGTTCATTTCAAGGGTTTTTTTCTTGATGTTGTGGTGTTTAGATTTTGTTTGTTTGTGGTTTTGGTTTGGTTGGGGGGAGTTGGCAGAGGAAGAAGAAATGAAAAAGATAAATTCAAAGCAAAATCTTTGTTATGGCTTCCACAAGGTTCTGAATTTGTTGTACAGACGTTACATAAAGATTTGGTCTGCAATGTTCTCAAAATCCTAAGATATATACAGGCAACATTTATGCAATTTCCACTCAGCATGCAGATAGTTGAGGGACTGCATGTGTTTGCAAAAATATGTAGAGAATGTCGGTGACCGATGCCTTATTATTCTGTAGTATTTGTAGAAGGGAGGGATAAAATAGCTGAGAACCAATCTCCCTTCTGAGAAAGAACAGGAGAAGGAAAATAGTTGATTTCAGCAAACTTACAAAACACTGAAGAAGCAGAGAAGACTGATAGCAGAACTGAAAGGTTTAATAGTCAATCAGCTTTTACTACAAATTGTGTGTGGGGATAAAAGGAAGACATAAGTCCTTCTTTAAAAACAAACAAATAAAACAAAGAAAAGCACAGAACTAAGATAGTTTATTAATAATTTACCCTCATTCAATTTACCGCATGAGTAGTTCTCCTTTCCCGTTTAACAGCGTAGGAAGAAGTGACAGTGTTTGCAACACAGCTCAGGTCTGTCTTGCTCGAGAGATCATCTGTGTCATCAGATTGTATTTCTGCACCTCTGTTTTTCAGAACAATTCAGGCTGGTGCTCCTCAGTTCAGAAAGAGAGAAGACCAATGATAGGTGTGTTCTCCTACAGCAACTTCAAGATGAATATAAGCCATTCTCCCAGAAGTAATCCTGGTCTGGTGGCTTTCAAGATGTAAAATATGGTCATGTATATGGAAAATTAATTTTGGGGGTTTTCCATCTGAGGTGCTTCAATAATAATATTGCTTTATTCTGTTTAATTGTACTTAATCTACTTAGATCCCAGGAAGCTTTGATTTAAACACCTTTAAGTTTATTAAACAATGGGAAGTGCTAAATTAATTTAAATCTTTTTTTCTGGTCAAAGGAGTAAACCAGAGTAGCAGGTTTCATTACACATCTTTCTACAGCAAACTAGACAGAAACAAGTTCCCCGTAAGTTCATTTTTGAAAACTTACAAAGTTAAATCAACTTTCAGTGAATACTTAGGTTTTAAAGCCATTGAGATACCTTTCTGAATTTTAACTTATTCCTCATTAATAAAAAAAAGTCATTAAAACCTGTCTGACAGGAAATATATGTTCTAATGACATCAAACATGACTTCATTGCTAGTTGGAGATCAATTTTTTTCACAGCTACTAAAAACCAAAGACACATTTTACAACTCTTTAGTTTGAAGTGTCAAGCCAAATTGAAGTTTATCTGTACTATATTTTATTGCTAAGTCTGATATGAAGTGGATCACAGCATACCAGATTGCAGTTTATTCAAAGACAGAACAGGTAACAATCATTATGTATTTTTGCCAGTGCCATCCAAATACATTGTAATATTATGTAGAACAGAAGTCAAAAGGCAGTGGATGCAAATAATTGAAGGAAAAACTCCAAACTTTGCACATGCGTATTCAAAAATTATTAAATCTTTTGAGAATGTGCAGTAGAATGAATGGTCAGTGTGAGCACAATTAGAATTAATTACCCTTCTGACACCTCACAATAAAGCTGACACAATAACTTAAATGAATATTTAACTATGTGTGTGTGAGTATACGTAGGACCTCATACATCAAAAAAAATCAAAACAGTCAAGGGTTTTCGATTTCAGAAATTCAATTTGCTTTCAAATTTCTTTACTGGTTCATTTGCTTTAGGTATGGGTAAGGGTTATCTGGTTCCTGAACAAACTGCAGATGAGCATTAAAAAAAAATAGGGACTTTCTTCTATAATCTAAGTAACAATCTCCTTCTCTGAAAGTAGAATTATAATGGACAATATAAGTAATAAAGAAGCAGCAGTACATGTGCAAAAAAGAGGGAATGGCCCCACCTCCTTTACTGTAGTTTATTTAATTCCTTCTTTGAATACAGTCTGTACCCAGGCTCCATCTGATCTCTGCATGCTGTCCTGTGGATACCAGTTCTTATACCTTGTGGTTTCATGGTTTGATTATGGGGCAAGTGAACATGCACAGAGTTTGTTTCCACGGAACAGCACTCAGGTGATGTTCTGGGCTTTGGCCAGTGGTGGCTCCAGATGGAAGTGGCTGCACCCTCTCCTTGTAGAGGCCAGCCCTGAAGACTCCCCCACTGCCAACAGGTTGCTGTATAATCCAGAAGAGAAGTGTGCATCAGCAAATGCACAAGACACTGCAGATCACCTTCAGACTACCCCAGGCACAGCAAAAGACTCAGCCATATGTGGTGCAACACACAGATGCTTGATCTCTGTGGTAAGTCCCTGATTTCAACAGGGTTTTGGTCTTTTCTCTCATACAGATGAATAAACACTGATCCTCTTAAATGGAGACAATTCCTACAGATTAGTTATTAGTCTGTACAAACTAAATCAATCAGTTACAGTTAAAAAATATATATCAGTACTTATTTTCTTTAAAGACATTAAATAGATTCATAAACTCAGTGAGCCTATGACCCTAGGAGAGTTCAGTGTGAGTTCCAGGTGTAAAACAAATTCTGCCTTATGCCATGACTGGGTTTACGACACCCACATTACAAGTTCTTAGTTCATCAAAGCACATCAAATAAAATTATATGTTACAGCTCTAGTTCATATTAGCATTCTTGCAATGCTGTAAAGAAAAAGTAACAGAAAATTTAACTCAGGGTAAATGCCATGGAAGGTAGCATAACTTCACTGAAAGGTCTCCTTTATCATTAGTTTGGGACAATTTTAAACATTATAATAAAGTATAAAACAGCAGCTGAGCACAGAAAAAATGCAGTCTAGAATGTTTGTCTTCTTTCTTCCTTGTGATGCTAACAAAACTGACAGAGAAATTATGGCTCTACAGCATAACTTTCTCCTCTCCACATGAAGGTAAACCCCAGGCCTTATGTTTTGCTTGCTTATGTTTGAAGTTCTACCTCTGCTGTTAATCCTGAGCTTTTTATTACAGCTTATCCATTGAGGGTAGCTCAAACACTTCCACAAAAATCTTCTCCATGATCATGGCACAGTCTCCATTCACCTGTTGTCTCTAACCTTAGTGCAATCAATAAGCCTGAATTTATCTTTCAACATTTTCTCCAAGATTTAGATCTGTTCCTTTTTATATAAAACCTCTGCTTACATGGCTTTCTGATTTCCTTTTCACTTGATACAAAATAATTCCTTTTGCATCTTTCTTTGACTTTTTCCCTTTCTGCTTATTGTTTTCACTGTTCTTTCCCAGTATGCAAGTCTCCCTTTAATACAAATTTCTCCCTTGAAGGGTAACAAGAAGAAAAAGAAGAAGAACTAATGGACAAACTGTGGTACAAATAAGGTGATGTGTGGTTTAGAGTAATAGAATTACAGTTTCCAGACTCCTAGGACTCTTCTTCGAGCTAATCCTTCAGTTCATAGTTATGTGCCAATTATTCAGCACAGCAAATCAAAGTTGGTAGTCTCTTGGAGCTTTGGGCATGTAAAAATCACATGTCTGAGTCTAGTCCAGTCACCACAGACACCCTTTACAGTCAGGAGGTCTAAACAAGCTCTTGCAGCTGTTTATTCATCTGACCTGCAAGTACCTGTTTTCGGTGAGATGAGTCATCCTATGAGAAATCTGATTTCTCTCCACTCAATATAAAGTCAGTAACTAGATTAAACATAAGCATCTATCTTGTACATAACAACATTAATACAAATGAATTCAAACAGATTTCAGTAGTGTATGACAATAGAGTCCTGAGGAGTTTATCATTATATAACAGATGAAGGAACTGAAAAATAAGTCTTCCAAAAAGTGCACGTGATTTGCATGACAAAATGTATTCTACTTCAAGCATATAGAGGCTGAAAGAGAGAACATGCTCAAAATAAAATGACAGAATTCATTTGAGGGGAAAAAAAAAGTTGAGAGATGCACACATATATTTTATCTAAGATGTAAGTAAATGTACAGATGCACAAAGAAAACACTATATCCAAATGAGAATAAAATTGTTTAGAGGATGCAAAGGATATAAGATAGAAATAAGATTATATTACATATAGGAAAATGTATATTGAATATAACAAGCGAATTTTGCCATTTCATTTAGTGAGTGAACTTGCATGAGAATTAGAAAGCAAAGAAAGGGAAGCTTGTAGGTATGGTTACAAGAAAGCTGGTAATACATATAGTTCTGCTTTTTTGTGGATATGTTTTGCTTTGTTTTGGGGATTTGGTGAGATTTCCTAGCTGGTTCCTTGGTTGGTTTTGGGGTTGGTGTGGTTTTTGTGAGGTTTGTTGGGTTTTTTTTCCAGTGCATTCATAGATTTTTATCCGGTTTTGGTTTAAGTTGTGTTCAGAGAATATTTATCTATAATTGATTAATTAGCAGCTGGATTTAGTTAACTTTGTTTCCTTAAGAAGGATACAATGGACACAAGTCTCTGATCTCAATTATTTTATTGATCAGGTACACAAAGCCCAAATCTAGACAAGGAGATAAAATTATGTGTTATTAATCCATTGGTCTGTTGCAATTTTGCACAGCCTGAAATGAGGCAAATTTGGCAAATGATTTAATATAATTCTATTTATACATTTACAATGTACAAGTCTTGAAAATTTAGCCTGTTCCCACTTACTCATCAGAAGTGTAGAAGTATAAATGGAAAATTCCAGATTAATCACTCACAGATGGTATTCATCTGGCAATCTTAAAATGCAATACATAAAACTAGAGGGCACCCAAAACATCAACAAACTGAACAAGGAAGAAAATTCTCCACTGAACAAGTTTCAAGATAGTTGACCATATTAAAAGGTCAGATAGAGCTCAACTAACTCATCAAACCTTAGTCAAGCAATATGGCAATTTTGTTCAAAATGAAAGGTGACATGGGGAAAGGTGTGACACCATACAGCATCTTTATTATTTCATATACTTTTAAGCATAAAGTTATATAATCATATATCAAAAATGCATTTGAAGTGTATAATACTAACAACCTTACAGTTTAAGAAAAATGCTAGATGCTAAATATAGGATTAGAAGTTATTACCCTTCAGGACCTTTGAAGAGAGAAACTTTGGAATATTAAAAGAACCTAAATATTCCCACTTTCTTTATACAAAACTACTTGAGACAGAACACAGTAGGAACCTTAAGAAGCCTGTATGTATCTAATTTAGGATTAAATGCAGGTGTTATCACCACTATGGATCAAAATAAAACAAAAAATCCATTACAAATATTTTCTTTCAAAAATGTGTATTCTAGTACAGCAGATGAAGTGAAGTAATATTTATCCCACTCATAAGGATTTGTCTGTTTTTAAAGAAGTCATAAAATCAATACTTCACATATGTTTCAGACTTACTGGATCATAGCACAAACATTTTCTCAAAAAAATCACTGAATGATAAAAGATGTTTCTAAGACAAAAAAGAATTTGAAAATCACATTAGAATTTATTAGCTGTAAATCATGGCACAATGTTTTAAATTATTTCACAGTTTATTTGATCAAAACTAAGCATATCTGAATGTAATATTTTAATGCATAATAGGAGACAGATTTCAAGTTCAGAAGAATAAAGAACAGTAACAGATTTTTTACTCAATTTTTTTCAAACTTCCCCATTAAAAGGCTTTCAAATTAACAGTTTTTCATTTAGATAAGAGTGCTTTAACTCCTAACATATCCATAGTCCACAATGAGCATTCACATCCGTAAGATTTAGAAAAACCAATATGAACCCAAATTGTAAGACCTTCAGACCATGAGGAGTTTCAAAACTTTCAAAACTTACCCTTTCTCCTTGCTTCTTAATCTTAGCAAAGGCATTTAGTGCTCCCAGCATTTTCTCTTTTTTTTTTGGAAGGAGAATTTGCCAGAATTTGGTTGTACTTTTCATAGTTCTCTTAGAGATGTGCATAATAAATGCAGAAAGTAAGAAAATCAAAAGATAGGAAATTTAAAAAGCAGACAAACGCTTAGCAAGTTTGTGGGGTGAAGAAATGTTTCCAGTGCCTGACCAGCTCCAGTAAGACTAAATAAAGCAATAAGAATGTTAAAATGTTACAAGCTCAGCAAATGTTGTCAAATCTGCTCATAGTGATGGAGTTCATTTGCTGTTTGTGCCAGAGCAAAATGAATTTGCTTTATTTCAGGAGTTGGGCTGTATTAATCTCAACTATTGCAAAGCTCTGTTCACCCATGGAACAAATGGATGATGACTCATTTTTTTCCTAAATAGAGTATTAAGTTCAGTCTCATATTGCAATTATTTAATTTTCTAAATAAGTCATTCCAAAGCTCTGGGATCTAACTCCATGATTATATAATTTCTTTCAGAGCAGATGAAATTTGAGGATAGATTATACCACAGTTACCTATGTTTAAGCACTGTCCGAGTTCAGTCAGTATAATACTAATTTTATTTAATGCCTGAACAACAATATTACCTTCTGATCTTCATTTTATAGGATTTTGTTCTATTTAAACCTTGACATCTCAAGGGTGAGTCAAACTTAGAGATTTACTAAAACACAAATGTAATAATTACTATGCATTTCTATAAATTTAGTGCACCATACGCAGATGGGAAAGCAGAAGCTGTTAAATTAAAAACTAATGAGAAACTTCACACAATAATATTTTCCAAACTACGTAAGTGTCAGCTACCTAAGAGTTCCTCAAATATAGTTACATTAGTTTTTTATTTTTAAAATACATAGCCTGGGAATTCGAAGGTATTTATTAAAATATTTTAAAATTAATTATGCAAAACTATATTCCCTAAAAAGGGGAAAAAATCCCACATTATTTGTGCAGATGTAATTGTGGCCAGAGAAGAGCAAAGTGAGAAGATGTGAGAGGAACAGCTCTGCAGACACAAAGGTCAGAGAAGGAGGTGCTCCAGGTGTCAGAGCTGACATTCCCCTGCAGCCCCTGGAGCAGCCCATGGTGAGGCAGCTGTGCCCCTGCAGCACATGGAGGGCCGTGGGGATGCAGAGATCCACCTGCAGCCCTTGGAGAACCCTATGCTGGAGAGGGAAAATGCATGAAGAAGGCTGTGACCTTGTGGGAAGGCCACTCTGGAACAGGCTCCTGGTGGGACTTGTGGCCCCATGGAGAGAGAAGCCCACACTGGAGCGGGTTTGCTGACAGGACTTGTGACTTCGTGGGGACCCGCAGGGGAGCAGTTTGTGACAAAATGTCACTCATGGGAAGGACTCATGCCCTCACGTGGAGGACTGTCTGCCGTGGGAAGGACACCTCAATGGAGCAGGAGAACTGCCCCTACGAAGGAAATAGTGGCAGGAACAAAGTGATGAATTAACCATAATCTCCCGTTCCCTGTCTCCCTGCATCTCCTGTTCCCTGTCTCCCTGCATTGTTCAAGGGCAGGAAATAGAGAAAGAGGAATAAAATTGAGCCCAGGAAGGAGGGAGAGGTGGGGGGAAGGTATTTTTTAAGTTTTGTTTTACTTCTCAATTATCCTGTTCTGATTTCAGTTGGTAATAAATTTAACTAACATCCATAAACCAGCTCTGGTTTGACTGTGACATAGCTGGTGAGTGATCTCTCCCTGCCATTATCCCAATTTATGAACTTGTTATATTTTCTCTCCCCTGTCCAGCCGAGGAGAGGCTTGATAGAGTGGCTTTGGTGGGCCATTGGCATTCAGCTAGAGTCAAAAGTCTTCTAATTCTTTGCAGAGTTAAAAAGCCTCACTTTGCTTTTTTGTTTTTTTGTTTGTTTGTTTGTTTGTTTTGTTTTGGTTTGTGTTTTTTTTTGTTTGTTTGTTTGTTTTTTGTTTTTTCTTTATATATATATATATAAATTAACTAACTGGATTTGTTTTGTTTAGTGTCTACACTGCAGCCTGTCTTCTGCTAACTAAATTGGTTTTTTATTCTCTTGTATTAATCTATATCCTGAGAAACCTATAAGAATCATGTGTGTAGCTGAGAGAGACTCCTGAATGTTAAATGCATAATGGCAAAACAACTTTACATCTTCTTTTAAGCTCGTTTCTGCTTATACCTTTTTCTACCATAAACAGCAATTTCTACCTTTAAATGCAAGAAAAATATTGGAAGACAGGCGTAAGGAAGGGACAAAATGAGGTTTCTTAACAAACTAGGAACTTAGGTAGGGACATAAGAATAAGCTTACAGCTGTGCTAAATCATGTACTAACTCTTTCTCTTTAAGAAAGGGGAGATGTCTTACCAAACTAGTTGATTGTTCTCTGTAAGACACAGAGAACTTAATCTCTCTTAGTTGATAGTATGGTTTTCTCAAGTCACTAAAGCATCCAATAGAAAAAATAATCAATCCACATTCTTCTATTCTGAGTTTATGTGTTCCTGCTGACCACAGTTTTGGATGTGTTACCATAAAAACCTAGTTTCTGATGGCTGAAAGCAACCCCTTAGTTTAGCAGAAAAACTGCACATATTTCCATAAAATAGGGCATTGGGAAAAAAATCTATACATTTTGCCAGCTGCCCTTGTTTCTGGTTTACACATTTCATGGTTTAAGCAGAGAGATTGTCCTGGTTTAATGCTTGGAAGTAGGCAACTTCAAGAAAGAGTAGATACCAACTGTAGAATTTCTGCATCAATTAACCTTTCATTCTCCCACAGTGCATGGCTTTGGGCATATGAATCTGATGGCTGCAACTCCTTTAAGAAACAAGAAAAGTTATCTCTATTAATTATTTAGGACTGTAGGCTATGTTCTGATTAGAAGCCACATTATAGTTTTATAAATCAGATTTTATTTACTTAAGGAAGAAGTTTCCAATAGTTTACATGTTGGGGATTTCCCCCCAACTAATGCTTACTAAGAGCATGATTTAAAAGAAAATTCCACTTCTCCCTACCCAAGACTGTGTTGCAATCATCAAATTGTTGTTAACTTTCTTAGGCAACTAAGGAGAAATTTCGCACTTGGAAATAGCGGATTTTTTTTCAAATCCTCTTAACCTCATCAGGTTCCCTGTTCCTTTGAATTGATTTTATCCAGTTACCTTCTGACCTTTCACAAGAAATTTATTCTGGTTTGACACAAAGGGGAAGGATAAGTAGCAATTGGAACTATCAATTACCCAACACTGACTTCATCTGTTCACCAAAGTTCTTTGCAATTTTTCAGCACTCCTATGGGATCTTTTCAGTATTTGCAGGAATTCAGTTGATCACTTGATGGTGGGCAAAGTCTTATCTTTTACATCAGTAACTTGGTAGATGATAGATTTAACATGTGTTGTTATCAGGTTTGTTTTAAGAAAGCCTCTATAAAAATGAAGGTAGAGAACTTCAGACTGGAGTCAGAGGAGAAGAGCTGAAACTCCTGTGACCTGTTCACTGTGGCTCCGTATGAATTCTTCATCAGTGCTGGTGTTCTACTCTGCTTTTACCTGCTAAAGGCTGCTCAGGGACTAGAAATTCATCTTTGATAGGAGAAATAAATAATGCCAGGGTGGGAGGAGTAGAAAAGAGACTTTACTCAAAATTTCTGTATACATACTGGGAAAAGGGAAAATAAGTAATGGCCCAGAAAACAAAAGGTATCTTCTTGGTTTTGTGGTTATCCTTTGACTGCTTGACAGTTTTTCCTTGTAGTCTATGCCTTCCTTCTATGCCTTTCTTCTAGGCCTTCCTTTAGGCTTAAGAAGAAATTGTTTTAAGAAGCAGCTAGTCTGACTATGCTATTCTTTTTACTTCCTCAGATACTATTAGTTTAGTGAATTACTATGTGAAGTCAATGTCCAACTAAAAAGGAATTCAATACCTCTATTTATGCCAAAATAATTTATTGCAGCATCAGAGAACAACAATCCAATTAAAAAATATAAAGGAATTATCTGGTACCTTATGAATCAAAACAGATAAACACAGGTTTGTAGTTAAAAATATGCCAAAAGTAGAAAAAGACCAGTGGTATAGGCCATAAAATTACTCTCTTCAGAAACCAAAGAAGTCCCTTCTTCACAGGTATTCTATAGGCACACAGATCTGGTGTCTGAAAAAAAAAAAAACCCACATAAAATAATAATAATAATAATAATAATAATAATAATAATAATAAAAGCATATTGCTTTCCTGATTAAGCTCTGCCTCGGGTTCTCTTACTTTAAATTTTTTTCAGTGGGTCTCCTGGGAACAGTGTATGGGTTACCAAGACATAAGCATGTACAGGGTCTTTCATGTGTTCCTTGCATGGTTACAGTCACCACTGACAGTGGCTTTAAAACTTAGCAATGAAGTCTGACTCTGTCCTTCTCAATTTATTTCTGTTTATTCTTTCACTGGATGCTGCAGGCCAAAATTATTCTTATGCTATTTACTGCATTTATATTCAAATAATTCTGTAAGACCTTTCCATCTGCCAATTCTTGCAGTAGCAGGGAGAGTTATCCTTAATACTTGGCAGATATTCTTCTGTTCAAGAAGGAGAAACTAAGCACATATGAGCTATCAGTGACCTCACCATGATTTCAGAGCCCCCAATTTCCAAAAGTGAACTGCAGTTCCAAGAATACTCCTGATGTAAGTATCTGTGCAGAAAACAGAGTTGCATTGCAAATCTGCCACCACAGCCACTGCCAGCTGACAGCACGGCCAATGCTGCAGTTCAGCTCAGAAGAATGACTCATTTCTGCACAAGCACAGGTCCTTTGAACTGAAGATTTTCAGCCCCCATGGCCAGGGTTAGCCCCTTGCACAGCTCTGTGACAGTCTATTTCCTCATTGAAATTCTGGAGTCACGGTTGATCACACATTCAAGATGATAAGAGTCTACCCTGCGGAGTGGAGCTGCTGCACTCAGAAGTCTTTTTGTTAGCTCCTGTCAAAGAGCCAGCATTAATATGTCCTAAGATCCTTGTCAAGGCAAAAGCAAGCTTTTTCTGAAGAAAAAGCAGAGGTGAATGAAAGCCTAGAAGACAACCATACTTCATTCACTAAAACATGATTAAGGAGATGAACTTGCTGTTTTATTTAATCTTTAGGTAGTGAGATATTTTTAAGCACCTGAACTCAAAACCAAGACAGTAGCTAAATTGCAAAGGATATTGCCAAAACATTGATTCTTTAAAATCCTGATAAAGATGTCTCAAACATCTGTTAAGAGCAAAATAAGCTTTAAGCCTGTAAGGACTAGGAGAGGAGTAAAGGATGCAGTGGCTGTCTCAGAAAAAAGGTAACCCTACTGCTGGCTAAAGAGGATGAATCTTTAAAACAACTGATATTAATATATAAAATACAGAGTTTTATGGGGTTTAAAACTTTTAGGGTGTTTCATACCTACACTTCCATCTGACCCATACACCTTGGTATCCGTGGCATAGAAACTATCACTCAGTAGGTGAATACCTTGATTTTGACCTAATACAGATGCAGGTATTAAGCATGAGTGAGAGAAGTTTGTATTTTTGATTGTTTATTTTGTAAACTGAAGTAATTGTTTTTTCACATACATGTGGCAGGAAAGCTGGCTTGATTATGAGGATCTAAACAAGTTCTCCCAGAGCCCTGCCTTTCTACCACATGGAAAATATCCTCAGGGCATTGGGAAATTTAATAATAAACTTTAGTGATACTAATATTATAATTAAGCAGAAGCTCACCAGATTAGTTTAAGCAATATCACATGATCCAACCTATTATAAAATGCATTAATTTGGTTAGACTTGTAAGAAGAAAAAAAAAAACAAAAAAAAAAGACTCCTTCAATGAATAGACTTACTAAATGAATTTACATTGTGTGACAAATTAAGAAGATTACTGTAGGGTCTCACAAGTCTACACAAGTCTATACAAAGCTATGTTAAAATTAATGATAAACAAAAACCCTTTGTGGTTTACTTCCATCCAGCTGCATCCAGCTATGAAAGGGCTATCAGACAAAACACTAATTAGCAGTCAGTTCAAGACAGTTTCAGAAAGTAATCTGTTGGCTTCCAGGATCTTTTGATACTGTCACAATTTCAGGAAAGTGCCAGGAGCTGCACAGCCCCATTGCTGCTTAGGGACAGGAGCCAGTTAGGAGGTGTGCAGGCTTTCTCTGCAACATGTGAAGGACAGAAGAGCTCAGAATGGCATCCACATGACTGAGTGAGACTTTGACATTGTGTTTTATTCTTTATCTCCTTACAGTCTTCAGCAACTGGTTCCCGTGCCACAGGGAAGACTCTCTAAAGCCTTGAAAACCGTTTCCTTGGAAAGCATTCCTTTCTATGGAATGTGTGTGGTGGTGGCAGCAGTTACAGCTCTGTCACCTCTCTGATGTGCAATATAGGGTCCACCAACTTTTCCATATATTTACTGGTTTTAAGGAAAGTCAACTAAACGCTAGTCTAGACTTGCAAACTCTTACACTTGTGGTCTCTTCATTGTCTTCTACATTAAGGTGTCCTTGGAATCCCTTCTGCTGAATCCCTTTCACTGTTTGCAGCTGTTACATGTCTACCAGACAAAAACCAGGCATGTAACTTGTAGCCTCATGATTAAGACATCATGATTTGGACACTTTCTAGAGAAGACAATGCACTTCCACCTCTCACATGAGCAAATGCTTAACCCCTGATACAGAGACTGTTATTAAAGAAGGGATTACAACTCAGATCTCTTCTTTCAAGTGGACGCCCTAAATTGCCAGAGTAGAGCCTAATTTTCCTTTGGCCCAGGAAATACTGATGTTACTGGATTGTTTAGCAACTTTTAACAAAGATTTTCTTTATAAGAGTTTACAGTCCAGTGACTATGCTAGGTCAACATGTATGTTCTTCAAATAAAAAGGGACTGGTTTAGTGTGTTAGCCACTCCACTACTGACGAAAAGGCATCACTATCATGTCTTCCAATTGTCTTTTAAAAAGGTTTGATGTCTCTGATCAATTTGAGGTGCCAAGCACCAGGAAAGTAATTGTGAAATGAGTACTTCTGTTTATTTCAGGCACCTCAGAAGGGGACAAGATTTAAAGTATAACCTGCAGATCTTAATGTGGTTTAGCTTTCCAATCATCAGATTACTTGGTTCCACTAATGAAGTCCTTACTCATGGATTGCACAAAGAAATCTAGATATGCTGATGAGACCTAAAGACTCTGCTGTCAAAATACAAATTAGATAATACAGAAAATAGTTTTTGTAAAAGTAGATTGTGTTCTAACATTCTAGTTTTCATTTAGACATAAACTATATCTCTCAAAGCCAGCAGCCTGACTTAAAGCTATTAAATGCTACATTCCTTAGTGGAGAGTTAAGCACCTCTAGAAGAAGATTCATCTCATTTATCTATTTATCTGCATTGACTGCAAAGTGAGCTTCAGCTTATTGTAACAGTTTCATGAAACAAATTTTCATATACTACCATAAGCTAGATGGATTCCAGCCTCCCTATCTAACCTCAGTAAAACTGTGTCAGATCATCTGTGATTCATATTCAGAGGAAGAACTTTTCAGGCCACTGTAAGCTACATTTCTTCTTGTAACTTTAGAACGAGCTGAGGTAGACAATTGGTGAATCAGCCTAAAACCATTTAAAAAATGTATATGTCCTGAATATACCTTAACCTGGAAACTTTGCACACCTTCCTCCACAAATCTCAAAAACAGAGGATTCAACTTATGAAACTAAAAAGCTCCTGAATACTAGTAGATCTAATAGCTCAGTGTGGATTATTCTGTGGTTCTGTTCTTTAAATTCACAGTTCTTTTATCATTCTCTTTTGCTATTTCTTTAGATTTTGAGAGAGAGATCACTTAAGACATTCCAGGGATATTGATCCTATATCCACTTTAAATCTTTTATACGTGGAGTTTTGCCAAGCAAAATAGTGTGCTTCAGTGATCTCAAAGCCCATATCAAGCCTTTTATTGTAAAAGTAGGCACTTAAAAAAAATCTTTAGTTTTCTTTGTTTCCTGGCTTTTCATAATATTGTTCTAAAGTTATATTCTGAAGCTGGACTAATCCTTAAAAACTTTGTTATACAAGTAGAGTAAACAAGAGTTTAGATTTGTTCTAAGTACTATGATTCATTTGAGAAGAAAAAAATTAGAGTTTGTACCCTATTTAGCTGTCTCAAGCATCTACTCATTAATTTGCTTTGCTCACTGGGTGTCCACTTTCCATCCCATCCACAGGTCATTGCTGGTCTGGGATGGTTAGGCAGAAAATTTTGCCAGTTTGTGTTGGGCTGCTGCTTGCACTTGCTCTCTTTATTTTCCCAGATCCCTTCTTTTTGGGAATTCTTAGTTTTCAACAACAGCTTTTCTTTCTGGAATAATAAGTGCCCAGTTTTTCCAGTCTGAACAATCTACGTGCAGAAGAAAAATGCATGGTCAGACTCCTGATTGGTGGTTCTTTCCCATGTCTCTTTATTAACTGGGGATTTAGGATGTGCAACTTTTTTGTCCGGATATTATAAAAATTTACAGGTAGCATGTACCATGTGCAGCTACCAGGGAGTGGGTTTCTATCAGCTAAAACAAATAACAAAATTAAATGTATATAACAATTTTAAACATATAGTAGACATCATAGAGAATGCACCCAAAAGTTCTTTATAAAATATTAGTGCATTCCTGCGTATTTAAGGTAATTTATTTTAAAATGTTTTGAGAAATAACAGAAAGATTTCTCATTGTTCTTACATGTGAGTTTATGATACCTTGCATATATAATATCACAAAATCTTAGTGGTAATAGGGCTATCCCAAAGGGAATAGAAAGAAATTAAAATTGTTTAGTCATCCATTTCCAAGACAGCCTAGTATTACAGAATGAATGCTTAGATCTCATTTTGGCATAGGCATAGTGATCTTCTGTTTTGGATAACTTAGAAACATTTTCCATTATGAAATAGCATTGGACCCTTTTTGGGGGGTAGCTTGTTTATCTACATTATTTGTAGAAAGTCTGACAGGGAAAAAGTTCTGGTGCCAGGAAAACACCAATGGTTGATGCCAGGAAATTTTCTTCAGATTTGACTGGGCAATAAACTATGGAGAATTGCTGTTTTCCTGTTGGGGCTTCCATTATTGCTTTTTGACTGGCAGCACACCAAAGCCACAGACAATCTAAGCAATGAACCCTGCTCCTCCTGCAGCCACAATAACATCCACTGCAGTAAGAAGTAATGGGGGTGTAACCTCAACCCTTTGCTTTCCAGGGCAAAGATAGTGTGGTGGTTTAATACCATCCAGAAATTAAACTCCAAACAAGTCACTCCCTTTCTCCAGGTCCCTTCCAGCAAGAGAGGGACAAAGGCAAAGAATATGAGCTAAGAATTTACTAAAAGCAAACAGCAATGGAATAAGAAATGCACAGTAGCAGTATCAGAACTAATAAAAAAAGTATATAAAAAAGACAAGGTGCTTTACACACACGAGGTAAGGTGTTCACCACCTCAGCTTAGTTCACCATGGCCTCTGGGCCAAAGACAAGATGGCAGCCTTTCCCAGATGAGTCCACATGTTCTCCACTGGTTTCCCCAGACAAAGACAAAATTGCGGACATTCCCTGCATCCAGTTCTCCTGTCCCCAAGCCTGAGACAATGAAAAGCAATGATGGACAAACCACCAAAAAGCCAGATAAACTGCACTTCACCACGTTTTTTTTCTTGAACCCTACGCACTGCTGGTTCAATTCCATTCTGCACTACCACTTCAGGCAGCTCTGCCCCACTCCACCCCTCTCTGCTCAGCTCCTTTTGGCTCAGGTCAGACTTGACTGGGCTCAGGTTTGCCTCTGCTCCTCTGTTTTCTGCAGCTGCTTCCCCCACCAGATTACAGTGATTTGTATTTTGGAATTGATCCGTTACAGAGATCCAAGTTATTTCCACTATTTACTTCCCTTTTTTTTTTTTTTTTATAAGAACCAACTATACAAAATGGTTACTGCAAATATCAGTAATTTCCTTTTCCAAAAAAGAATTGCAAACATACAACAACCAGTTTTTATGAACCAGTTTTCATTGATTGTTTTGAAGAATGGTTTGAACATTTAAAAATATGGTGTGATAGTCTGAAAAATTTTAATATGTATAGTCACCTTTCCTTTTACAGAGTCAAATAATTTAGGATGGCTATAGCAAGAATTTCAGAAAATCAGATGGTTTTGATTTAGGATATCCAGTTACAGGGAATCCACCAATTATGTTAATAATGTGAATTACTAAATTTCATTTTACTTTTAGTGGACTGGAATCAACATTATGTTTTCTATCTCTAAGTAATATTATTTATCCATGTAATGCATGCAAAAAAACCAGAGGACAACAGCAGGTACAAATCCTCCTAAGTCAAGCTGATCAGTTGATACCAATTGATAGGCAAACCTGAAACCTTGCAAAAAGGATTCATCTAAAGCTGTATTGAGAAAATGGAATTATGCTGAGCTGTACTCTTTGATTAAAGCTACTTTTTAGGAAGAGATTTAAATTTAATTTTTCAATTAAAAAATAGAAAAAATGTACTATGATTGATTAGATTAGAAGACAACAAAAGAGAAGGAATTTTCCATTTTGATTGTACTAACAAAAAGAGTGATGAAAACACATACTGTACGTGTTACAATTGCCTTCTATATTTAATATGACTTATGTCTCTTATCTTCTATTCTGAAATATTTGAATTGTAGAGTAATTTAATATTCTCCTACATGCAAATGAATGCACAGGGCTTTGTTAGAATGAAAGGGTTGACTAGGCTGTGGGAGTGACAGGAAGAACAGAGTGTCTAAAAATGATCATGTTAAAACTGCCCTAGGGGAAAGCAGCTTGAACTCATTTTAAGCATCAGGGAAGACTAGGATGAAAAGACCAAATCCCCTTCAGTGTCAAGACAGTGCACGCTCTGTCAAATTGTAATTTCAAATGCGAATTTTGGAATGCCAAGTAGTTGGAGTAGTTTAGTTTCTTGTCTCAAGTATGTGTGTACTGAGACAGGAACAAATAAGGGATATTAACTGTTAAACATTTAGACTTATTACCATGTCTTGGAAATACTTCTGATGTCATACAAAAGGCCTATATGGTGATGCTGAACCACTGAAAACTGTACCTGAGAAAGAGAAACCCATATCTAACTGCACTGCACCCTGTAAGTGTGAATATTTTTATTAATATCTAGTATAGGAAACACTAAGGTTTTCAAAACATGTGTGCCATGTCAGAAAATGTATACTTGAGGACTAAAAAAGACAGTTTTGATTTTTCTGATGACACATGCAAAGATGTCTTTGCTGACATTTATATTTATTTGACATGCAGAACTGAACTGCACTCACACTTGTGTATACATGAAAGAAGTCTCATACAGGTCTGAATGATATATATTGCCAGACATTTGTAAAAATATGTTTTGGCTTGAATTTTATTGTTAAGTGTGAAAATAGTACTGCAACATGCTACCCATCAATGATTGATTCCATGTGTTTAGGAATGAGCCTTTTGCTTCCTAGTCTTCTGTTACGATGAGTCACTCTTATGATGAAAACCTCAGCCAAAAATTCAAACACTTTCACCTAAAAACCAAATAAGTTGAGAACTCCTTACAAAGCAGTAAACCAACACAGCTTTACTGGTTGTTGTTGCCACATTTCTCTTCACAGAGAAAAGCAAAGCACAATTCTTCCCAAGAGTATTTCTCGGATTCACATTCTTTGAACATCAGAGAAGGAAAACACAATTCTTATCACTTGCTGTACCTGTGTTGTGCTAAAGTAGAATGTAATATGGAGATTGCTCACCCAAAGTGAGGATGTTTTGTTCCCTTGGCCTATCAGGGCCAAGTGTGTGTGTGTGTGTGCCGACTGTCATGAGACAGTCACGAGAGAATCAGAGATGAGTGCAGTTCTGTGCAGTTGTGTGAGGAGTGAGTGCGAGGCAGATTCAGTTTAGATGCAATGTATATAATATAGTATAATAAAGTAATTCATTAGCCTTCTGAGGATGGAGTCAAATGCATCATTCTCTCTCCCCTCGTCGGAGTCGTGCTTGTTTAGTAATAGGTTGTAATGATCAATGCATGCTGAGGATACTGAAAACCTTGGAGGACTGTAAGCTGGGGAGAACAGACCAGACAGTTATATTGTAATATGTGTTACATACTTTTATATTTTTTATAAATATCTCATTATAGCCTCAGCTTGAAGCACAAGTTCTAACACAATACTATCCCTGCTTGCAAAGTTGTGGCTTATATTGGGTGTAATGGATTCTTATTACTCTTCACTTAATTTTTGTTTAGCAAAGATCTTTTCCTTTAAAAGACCACCAGAATTAGAAGTCAATAATTATGCTGCAGAAGATGCACCATTTACTGTGAACATAAATGCAGAGTGTGTGCATATATACACAACCGTGTACATATATATATGTATATGTATATAATGTACATATTCACCCTCAACAATTTTGCTGATGACAACAAGCTGTGTGGTGTGGTCATAATGCTGGTCCTGCAGGTGGCTCAGGGCAATCCCAAGCACAAGTAGAGGCTGCAAGGAGAGTGGATTGTGAGCAGCCCTGCCGAGAAGGACTTGGCAGTGTTTGCGGAAAAAAAGCTCAATATGACTTGGCAACGTGCTCTTGCAGACTGGAAAGTCAGCTGCGTTCTGGACTGCATCACAAGAACTGTGACCAGCAGGTTGAGGGAGGTGATTCTGTTCCTCTACTCTGCTCCTGTGAGACCCCATCTGGAGCTCTGCATCCAGCTCTGGGGTCCAAGCACATGACAGACGTGGACCTGTTGGACTGAGTCCAGAGAAGGGCACTAAGTTGGTCAAAGGGCTGGAGCATATCTCCTACAAAGACAGTTTGAGACAACTAGGGCTATTTAGCCTGGAAAAAGACTGGGGATATCTTACAGCAGATCCCTTGATGTGGGCAGGATGAGGGGAGATCTGGGGGCAAGAGCGCTGTCCATGATTATCGGGCTCCCCAGGGAGAGTTGACAAGGCAACAAAACAATGTTCCTACCATCCCAGCCAGAAGCAGGTCAGCACCAGCCCCAGGCACCTGCCTGCGGATGGACATAGGAAAGAACAGGGACAGGCCAGGACATGGGCCTATGGGACAGGCCAGGACATGGGCCCGTGTGTGTGTCTGGAGCAGCAGGACTCATGCCTGGCCTTGATCCAGCAAGAGCCATGACCAGGCAGAGCCAGGCTGGGGGGAACTGGAGACTGGCCCTGCTGTGGCATCACTGGGGCAGGGGCTGCTGGACCTGAGGGGCTCGTGTGGAGACCTTGGATGTGGGCAGGATGAAGTGAAACCCTGGGGCAAGATTGCTGTCCATGATGGTCAGAGCTGGTGGTGCTCTTGGGGATCCAAAGTATTGCTACAGAAACAGCAATTCACTATAGGATATATTCCTGAAAATTCTTATGCCTTCCTTTCTGGGATTGCACATGCCTCACAAATAACTGCTGAGATGTAGGCCTGCAATTTCCAGAAATGAAATACATATTGATCTGAAAACACAATGAAAACACTCTCATTTGTTTGACTTGGGAGAGACTGATCAGCATAAATGTCCTGAGTCACTGCTTACCTATGCTGAATATCACCTCTGTCTGCTTAAAAAGCTTGCTAGCATCATAACTATTTTATGAAAAGTTAAACATTGCATTTGGAAATCTGTACGTTACTAGCACCCTGTAGTGCCAGGTGACTGTTCACCCTGTTAGACTGTGAGAAGGGTTTGGGGCAGAGCAGCAGCCTCTGACAGCAGGACAGGGGTGCAGGGATTTGAGCCATCCTGGTTGCCAGTTAGCATGGGGTCAGTGTCCAAATGCACATGGTGATCACCAGCCAGCTGCCCTCTGCTCCAAAGAATGGCCTTGGCTGCTTCAATTTACTAGAAGTGATGTAGTTACACAGCCTATTTATCTCCTTTACTCTAAACCATCATCTCTTATTCCCTTCATACAAATGCAAACCACCAGACACTATTTTCAAGTGTTAATGAAATTAAAATTGAGCAACTTTAAGAGTTTTTGTTATGTTCAAATAGCATTGTGTGTGATGCTTTCTTGACCTATTTGAGGACAAGAAGTAGACTCTGTCTTTGAAACTGCTGTGCTGTGTTGTTAAAGTGCTCCTAAAATTGTTCAGGATCATGACTGCTCCTTGCTGGATGACAAGAAGGGAAGGGTATTGTTAATCTGCATGTATTTCTGCTTTTCATTTGCAAAATATGTACCTGCTGCACATACCAGATCACTGAGTCTGAACTTTAAAGTCTTTATAGTGGCTCATCCTATAGTGGCGAACAGTTTAGTATTAGAATTTTTAAATTCTCCATTTACTTTGGCTTGAATACGCACTTGCACTGGCCGTGACAGAAAACACAGAGCTTTTTAACTATTGAAAAGACACTTTTTAATTTATGAAGTTAAAATAAATAGTTGTACATACAGCCAGATTCTTTAATTTCTAAGTTGCCTAAATCTGTGCTTTAGAGACAAGTTGTTTTATTAGTTAAGCTATAGTGTAAAAAATCTCAATTAATCAGTTGAGCTAAATTAGAGAGACATAGTAATAGCGTTTGAAGTTTCACTGTGCACATTGCTTGCGAATGAGGTACTCTGAACACTAATCACAAATGTGTACAAAATGGAATAATCACATTAAGGAATCAGAATACCATAACTTGGTATTTTCTTATTTAAATGCATGGTGAATTTCAGACACAGTAAAATACATTGCAGCTTCTTGATAAATAACTTTACCTTCCTTAGCAATTATTATGCACAGGAATACAAGAATGAACACAAATCAATAGTTCTGTTGTATCCTTTGAATAACAAAGATGGATGAGAACATGGTGACAGTCTGTCTAGGCAACAAAAGACACGTCTTCAGTAACAGGATACATTTCACAATGTTTGCCTCTGTGGGTTTAATCAAGTACATTTCTTTATTGAGTTTGGTAATGTTACGAATATTTTTGACAATTTTTTTCAACATGCTGTTAGTTTTTCTATCACTATTATATAATTCAAAACATTGAAGGTATTTATTTTATTATTATCCTAAATTGTTACCTCATTTTCTTCTACATATGTCCTGTCTTCTGACAATCTTTCTCGTCCATGAATACCAGGATTGAATCATCTCAAAACACATACTCAAAATAAGAAAATATAAATATCTCCAAGAATTTTAGGTTTTAAACAGTGGAAATTTTTAGTTTTAAACTTGCAATAATAAAATCAATTCGTATTCATCCTCTTAATGTGCTGGCCTGTGGTGGTAATTCTGAAATTCTGAGAATATAGAGACCTGTAGTTCTGTCAGTTCCAATGCTTTCTGCCCATTTTGGAGCCTCAAGTGTGAGAGTCAGCCAACCATCTCAACTATTTAGGAGTAGTCAGTTGCACAGATAAAAGCTGAGGAAACAATTTTCTTTTCTTCAGGGCAGTTTTAGGAGGTGTATCACACCCCAGCTGATTTCTTGCTTTACCAGAAGGGGAATCAGGAGGTAAGTAGGAAGGTGGGAAGTGGGTTTGCTGCCAAAAATGCCTTTGCTGTAGTCCATAAAAGTTGTCTTGCCCAGTTTAGTCCTTGTGTGGGCCATGGTGTGCTGCACTTTGAGAAAGACAGAGTTTAATTGAAGAATCTAGAGAGCACTGTGATTTATAAAACATGATTTTATAAATCACAGGGGAAAGCAAAGGGAGTGGAATTCTGAAGATCTAGGAAACAAGGCTGGGGAAGGGAGTAGCTTCCCAACCTTGTTTGTGGAGAGCAGTAATACAACCAATGGGCTTGAAGTTTTCATTACAAGAATTTCAGTTTGAAATTGAGAAAAGAAACTGAATTTGGGCTGCAGTGGGGCTCTGTGAAGGGAGGCCAGACCTGGGCAGGACATGGTTGGTTCCAGCTGCCATGGGGCAAGGCTGAGCCGCCTCAAGGATGAGATGATGGCATCTCGAAGAAATGTATTTAAGACATTAAAACAACTGAGAAGTGGGGGAATAACAAAGTCAGAGAAGATGGTGCTCCAGGCACCATCCCCAGAGCATAGTTTCACCTGCAGGCTTGGAAAGAGCACTCGCTGGAGCAGGTGGGCATCTCTGAAGGGGCTTGTGGAAATCCCACAGTTGAGCAGGGCTGAAGTGGAAGGAGGAAGAGGCAAGAGAGAAACCACAATGTACTGACCATAATGCCCACCCCCTGTGCTGCTCAGTGGGGTGGAGTTTTTATAGGAGTCTGTGATGAAGGACTGAAATAGAGCCTTGGAAAAGGATAAGGAAAGGTGTAATAATTTTTATCTTTTTTTTTTCTTTTTTTTCCTCACTACCTAAATCTATTTTAACTCGCAATAAAATGAATTGCTTTTTCTGAAGTCAAGTCTGTGTTGCCCCAAGAGTAATTGGTGAGTGATTTCCCTGTTTTACCTCAACCCATGACCTTTCTCATCCAATTTTCTCCTTTCCCCCTGCTGAGTCAGTGAGCAAGTGGGTAGGCATTTTACTATTATGCAAGGCTAGCCCACCACAAGAACAGGTAAACAAACTTTCTGTAATGCAGGAGTGAAAATGGAAAAAGGGAATGCCCAAGGAGATTTTGGCAAGAGCTCATCTAAGATGTCTGAAAGAAGGTTAAACCAATATCTACCAGAAGAAGCTAGGTACCATTAATCCTCTCTCATATTGAGCAAAACAATGCCTCAGATTTCTGTATGTTACTTTGCTGTGATCTGGTAGTGAAATATTCAGACTATATAAATAAATTTCTTTTCAGAATTATTTTTCTTATGGCGCATACTAAATATCAGTTTAGAAAAGGCAGCTAATCTAAAAAGCAGCAGTTCCATAAAATATGGTGAAGGTTCAATTGAAATCAGTCACATTGAACAACAGTGTAGAAGTGTAGGGAAACACTATTCTTTTACATTCATCATCTGATTTATTTAAAAGAGGCTGCACACCAAATAAACAAAAACCTTAAATAAGTTTCAGCAGATGTCCTGTTACCTTGTAATTTTATTGTTCCTACATAGTTTAGGAAAGTTAAGCTGAAAAATGGAAGGATACTAGAATAGTGATAGGAATATAAAGTCCAAGTGGAGAAAAATTACCAAAAAAAAGGATTGTTCAATTTGACATGACAGCTGAAAGAGCTTGCTGTTCTCATCCCTCTTAATAAATAACATATGTGGTTAAATGTAAGAGCAAAAAATGAGTCATTAAAAGTAAAATATAGCTTTAGCCTAGGAAATAGACAACAGTAACTCACAAATATTAATGATACATCCATTTGTGCTGAAGATAAGAAGAAAAGTTTTAACCATTAGAAGAGTGACAATGTCCAAATTCTTCATTGTAGCTTGCAACAGATCATGTGGCCTGTGCCTATGAGATTTAAATTAATTTACTTTACTTAGATATTTAGAATAATTTGCAGTCAAAACATGTACTGCAATACTAATCAGAGATATTGAAACTCATAGTTTTTTAAAAATATGCAAAATTGGAAGTCTCATAAATTGCATAGAAGCACAGGAAGTTATGTTTCATAGATTCTGAAGAAAAACGCTGTGTCTGTTTTGCTGTCTACTGAGATACCTACTGAGATGTTATGATCTATTACAAAAGAGAAACTTTGCCCATCAAGAAGATGAAATATAACTGTTGCATTTCTTCCAATTATTACTTTGATATAAATATTTATAAAGCTGGACATTTCCCTGCATGAATTAGATTTAAATCATCAGATCATAGTTTAGCTGGATAACAGATATTTAAATAAGGGGTTTTATTATAAAGTAGGTGGGTTTTTAAGCAAAATTTTTAATAATCATTCCTTATTTTGTGTTTTGTTAGCTGTTCATGGTTGAATAGCAAATATGTAAAATACAGCAGAAGAAAAAAAAATAATGTACTAACTTTGGGTGATATAAATCTCAGAAAAAATATTTTTCTGTAATTGGAAAAATAACATAAGCCCACAGGAAGATTTCAGAAGAACTTTACTGTCTTTCATGTACACATAACTACAAGTTTATTAATAACGGATGGATTCCAGAAGAGCTGTCAGTTCATCAATTAACCACAACACAATCTAAACTTGTTGAATTCGAGTAATACACATTTATTTGCATAGTTTAATTGACTGATAATCTTTCCAAATTAGTAGCTTTTCAAAGATGGTAGCTGAAATGAAGATATTCTTCTAAAATGCCATTCCAACCATGTAGGCAGTCTTTAAAAAGTCACATACAAGTCCTTTCTTAGATTTAAAAGGTAAAAAAACCCCTATTAATTCATAATAATTATGTGGCCATTTTTTTCTGACTCAGAAGAGGCAGTAACAAATACCAGAAAAGCTTGTGATAGTGTTTGCCAATCACACTTAGTCTCTGTCCTTTGGAACAACTCCTTTTTACAAACCATGGTTCTTTTGGAAATGTGTATCACAGCATAGTGCAAAAGAATTTATAATAATGCAGAACTACCAGCTGTAGTGAGTTGATGCTGCCTGGATGCCAGGCACCTACCAAAGCCTCTCCATCACTCCCCTATGCAGCTGCACAGGGGAGACAAAATATTACAGAGTTCATGAGCTGAGATAAGGACAGAGATCACTCACAAAATGCCCTCATGGGAAAAACAGATTTGAATTAGAGATATTAATTGAGTTTATTGCTAACAAAATCAGAACAGGATAAAAAAAACCCAACAGAATAAAACCTTAACAACACCTTCCCCACCCCTCCCTCCTTCCCAGCTCTACCTCCTTCCTCCAGCAGTGCAGGGACACAGGAGGGACACAAGGAATGGTGGATTACAGTCAGTTCATCACAGGTTGCTTCTGCTGCTGATCTGGGAGAGGAGCCCTTCCCCTGCTCCAGTGTGAAGCTTTCCCACAGGAGATAGTCCTTCATGATCTTTTCCAGTGTGAGTCCATCCCACAGTCACCAGTCCTCCCCAAACTGCTGTAGTGTGGGCCACTCTTACATGGGATGCAGTCCTTCAGGGACAGGCTGCTCCAGTGTGGGTGCCTCTCTTCATGGGTCTCCCACAGGGTCACAGCCTCCTCTCAGGCATCCACCTGCTCCAGCATGGGGCTTGGGGCTCCTTCAAGGGCTGCAGGTGGATCTCTGCATCCCTGTGGGTCATCATAGGCTGCAGGAGAACAGCCTGCTTTGCCATGGGCCGCACCACAGGCTGCAGGGCAATCTCCGCTCCGGTGCCTGGAGCACACCTTCCCTCCTTCTCTCCAGACCTTGGTATCTGCATAGTTGTTCTCAAATGTTCTCACTCTGTTCTTCTCTGGCTGCAATTGCAACTGCACAATACCTTTTCTCCCCCTTCTTAAATATGTTATCACAGAGGCACTACCATAATTTCTAATTGTCCAGCCTTGGCCAGTGGCCTGTCTGGTTTGCAGCTGCCAGGGATTGTCTCTGTTGGACATGGAAGAAACTTCTGGCAGCTTCTTGCAGATGCCACATCTGTAGCCCCCTTGCTACCAAAGCTTGGCTAAGCAAACCAATACACCAGTGTAGGTGAATCTGTTACACGGATGTCATAGATTATGGTAATGGTGCTACCTCTGAATTTCTCCTTTACCATGCTAAGCTGGCCTATGCATGTCGTCTCGATGCATGCTTATTACATGTCTCCAAACATCCATGTCTGCTTAAAATACAGACTTTTCTTTCAGGTTTGAAGTTTAATTCAATCTGTGACTTTGCCACAGTATAAGAAAGATATAAAGCTTTTAGAGAGCATCCAAAAAAGGGCAACAAAGATGGTGAAGGGTCTCAAAGAGAAGCCATATGAGGAGTGGTTGAGGTCTCCTGTACAGTTCAACCTGGAGAAGAGAAGACTGAGGGGAGACCTCATTGCAGTTACAACTTCTTCATGAGGGGAAGAGAAGGGGCAGACACTGATTCCTTCTCTGTGGTGATCAGTGACAGGACCTGAGGAAATGGCCTGAAGGTTAGTCAGGGGAGATTTATTTTGGATGTCAGGAGAAGCTTTTTCGTTTAGAGGATGGCTGGGCACTGTAACAGGCTCCCCAGGGAAGTGGTCACAGCACCAGCCTAACAGAGTTCAAGAAGCATTTGGATAATACTTTCAGGCACATGGTGTGATTCTTGTGTCCTATGTATGACTTGGACTTGATCATTCTTGTGGCTCATTTCCAATTTAGAATATTCTATGAGTCTATGATTAAATGAGAGAGTTCAAGGAGACAGTAAATATGGAATCATAACCACAAAATGTCAAACCTTGTGCTGTAGTCCTTTCTTAAATCTATGTCTAAAAAGAGTTTTATTGTACAGCTGAGAAACATGGTGTTACTTTATTCAAACTCCTACGATCTGCAGGAGAACTGAAAGACTGAACAGATGATGAAAACCTACTTAGAACTACTGCACAAGATAAGTACAAAGACTGTTTTAGAAAAATCTCCCATGCATGTCCTATTGGAATCATGATCCTCCAATAGGACATACCATCAATATGCCATTCCAGTATCCATACCAAATTCATGTTCATGGAATGAGCAAATTAGAGAAAATAACAGCTGCAGGTTGTTGAGAGTAGCTGTGAAGTAGAGTTCTCTGTGTATCAGAAGTAACACTGTTTGAAACTAAAAAATTACTGGTTTGAGGTAAATTATCTTAGATTATTTTACAAGTAAGCAGACATTCATGTTATGTCACATGGACTATATTCTGCAGGGTGTGGATACAAAATCAACCAGAATCACTCTTGAAGACAGAGCTGTCTTGGTGGCTTGTCCTACGTTAAGCAATTGTGTGTTGTGACTGATGCATGAAACAGTGCAGGCATAAACTGTGCATTCATGACATTCACGAAACAATGTGCTTTCCTGTCTTCAAGGTAGATCTAACATAATAGGGGCTACCTTTCTGCCTTTTCAGCATGTGACATTGCTATTTTTAACCAAGAAAAAGCTGAAGGTTAGAAACTGATGAGAAAGGACCCCTGTTATTACTGTGTTTTCTGTGCGTCATGGAAGATCTCATGAGCTCTCTCAGAAAGCTGCAGGAATACATACATCACCTGCATGTCTTTTAAAGTCATTTATCAGTGAACTCTGGGCCAAACGGCATGAAACTGACTTCAAGTTTCTGCCTTGTGAAGTCTTCCTGTTTCAACAAGGGGTATGGAGATGATCTTTTCAGTGTGAACAGTTACAGATCTGTATCTTATGTCATGGACATACCGTAGGTGACTGGATAGACAGAGTCTAAAGGATCTCACTCAAAGGAGCATCTGTAAGATAGTTCAGATGAATTACTTCTTGTTACATAGTTTTCCACTTGCAAGAAGATCTTAGATCATAACCTTTAATCAAGGGAAGATAATGAGCTCTTGGTTAATGATGCACTTACACAATGAATATATATTTTGATTCCTAGTCAGATCTCTTATCAACAGATATGCAAAGCTTGAGTGCTGTAACACAAAAAAACATGGGAGGTCTCATAATTAAGAATATAATTAATATTACTATGTTACTAGTATAGTTTAGCAAAGGTCCTAATTTCTAAACAAAAGCTGCATAAATTCTTTTTAAAAGCCAGAATTAGAATTTTTTATCTCACATGGTAGCATGCTTAAATATCAAACTTTTGATTCACTAATTACCTATGTGAAAGAAAAGGTACTATAAGGGAGAACACTGAGTAGCACTGTCTTATCAGAAAAGGGGAAGATACATGATGAATGTCTCTCTGCTAGCCACTTGAAAATTAAAGATTGATTAATGAATTTTAAGATCCAAAGGGATCAGTATGGCCACTTTTTTCTTTTTTTTTTTAGTGAGATTTACGTGCTTTTGTCTCTTGCATATTTTCACTCAAGATTTCTAAAGGTAGTAGCCTTCTATCCATTCATTATTTACACAATTACAATTTTATCTTATGATAACTTAGTGTTTCATTGTGCAAGAGATAGTGGAATGAAATGGGGAGGGGGAGGAGAACAAATTACTTAGAGCTGGCTAGTGCGGTACTTTGCCATTTGCTTCCCATTGAGTTTGAGATGTCAAAACACCTCTGTGAGCCTAAGCAAATAAATATAAACTTACACTGTAATCTTCCTTAATGCAGAAAAATCCTACAGACCCTTAAGTATGCAGCAACACATTTCCTGAAAAAATCAAGGTAACAGAAGAATTGTGGGTAGGAGTTAAGGGTTTTCTCTGCTGGAAAGTGAAGGGAAAAAAGGATTTGAAGTATCATGTCAAACCTGTAGTGGTTGAACTAAAATTCTGTTGCTGTTGAATTGACATCTAATGAAAAATTCATTAAGTACTATTAGCCATTAATAAGACAGATTTGTTATAGGAAGAATCTAGGCGCAGTCACATAGAAAGAAAATAATTTTAAAGAGAAATTTTCTCTGTCAACTTCTAGCTTTTTGAAATGCTTGAAACATTCAGATACAGCCATCAAAATCTTTATTATATGGAAAAATTTGATCTCCTGATTTTGAAATTCAGTTACGATATTTGTAAAGATTTAGAAGCTATTTATTAAAGGTCAGTTTCTGTGGCAAGCAGGTTTGCTGGATTCACGGGAAAAATACTGGAAATTAGTAGCTTTTTGGAAATATAAAATGACGTTTCTCTGTAAAATTCAAGTACGTGTTTATTAGATTTGAAGAGATTGTGTCATTCTGTAAAATAAAACAATTGACATGTACCCCAAAATTCATCAGTACCTGCAACTTAATGGGTGTTTTCTAATAAATGACTGTTTCAGTTGTGTAGTGCAAGAGTGATTTTCTGTGACATCTTGTAGAACTAAATGTTTAAATATATCCATTGTATCTAAAATTCACAACTGCAAATCATGGTAAGACATTTTAAAGGGTAGTGATGAAAGTGAGTATTTGTAACAGATTTCTAGTTTTGTGGCAAATAAATCAATAATTGCAAAAGAGCTTTAGCTATCTCTTCCCAAGACCTAAATTTGTCATTGAAAAGAGTCTCTGTTATTCAGTTAATATCCCAGACTGTAGGTAGAAGGATGATTTCTTGGAAGCCTCAAAGAACATTTTAAGGTGAACTCCCATTAAGAGTTGTTTAGGTCTCAACAGCTCCAGTGAAATGAGCGGAAGTCCTATTTCTCCTATAATTTGTCTTTTTCATGGGAAGACGTATAAGTTAATCTGGAAATTCTTCATTAGGTCACATTTGTGGTCTTTTTCTTTCTATCTTTTATTTGAATCAATTCCTTAATAAATTTAGGGTTTTCTATCTGATTTTTTCCCTAGCCTATTTTTCTTAGTATATTTTTTTTGGTAATTAAATTGAAAAATCAATAGATGGAAAATGTGATTTCTGGTTAGCATAGCTGCTAACAGATAATTTATTTTAAGGTCTTCAGATGTGTGTGATATGACTTAGCTTCATTACTTTACAGTTTAAAGATCCCAGTCAAACGTAATAATACTCAAGGTTAATCTTTCTGAATAAAATCCAAGAAATGGAATTTAAATGGCATTTAAATGAAAGGGCTTTCCCCCCCCCCGCATAAATAGAGAATGCTTGCTGCTTTGATTTAACATGCATTTCAGGTTTTGAATATAAAGTTTGAATTGAATGACAGCTGTGAGTTCTGCTTCTGCACAGCTCAGCACGTAAAGCCATTTATGATTTAGAAAGGAGCTCTGCTCTGCTTAGTAGGTTTTCTCAGATACTACTTAACACAGGATCAGACACTGAATACCATGGCAACATCCCAATTTTTAAAAATTCTATAATTTAAGGGCAAACACATCCAAAGGAGACTTAGCCTTATGAAAACATTCAACCTCTGTCTGCTACCTCTTAGCTATATACCTTGAAAGAATTTATACACTATTTTCTTGCAAAGAAAATTGTTCACTACTGCTGAGATTTGGCTGATGTGTAGCAAGGAATTCAGGATGGAGAGAAAATGAAAGGAAGAATGGCTAAAGTCAGCTCACAGAAATCATGCCTGGGAGATAAGACCCTAGGTCACATCTTTTCCTAAAAACTTTTTCAGTAGAATACAGACTCAGTATTGGAAACACAGACAAGTGATTTCCCAGGCACTATATTCATTACACTATAAACTGGTGTTCTCATTTCTGTTCTCATCCTAGCCACTGAAAAGGAAATTTAGTCTGTTGACACTATTTGGAAACATCTAGTTCACATAAGATACCAACACTCTTATTCCATGTTCCTGTTTTCCCTATTCCATGCATGAGGTCAGTGACAGTCAGGAAAATGCTACAGACTATGTAATTTTTCACATTGAAATGTCCAGCAGACAAGCACCCATACTCACAAACAGAATTTGAACTTTGAGCTGGGAAATGTGTTCATTTTCCCAATAAATGCAAGAAACCATCAAGCAAATCTCTGCCAGCAAGATTGTCCTCAAAATTGATCTTAAAATTTTTATTTTACACTTTCTCCTCAGAAGAGCTCCTGACTGGGAGTTTAAGAGAGTAGGCAACGAATACAGGCTGCTGATTGCCTTTGAGCCCTATGGTTGGCATTACTAATTCCATGGAGTTCTGACAAAATTGCATTTCATAAATTAGCAATTAATAAATAGTGTAGTTATTGGAATAGATATACACTATATATATAAACTATCTATGGAAAAAATATGGAAAACAGGAATTGTAGACTCATGGTCAAATATTTATAGAACTAAATAATTTTTTTAGTATGGGTAACCATTTCAGTGGCTGGATTATTGTACCAAACCTTAGCTATCATTGAACAAAATTTCAACAAATTCATTAGAGACACCAAGACCCAGAGTTTATGAACCTCAGTTTGCCTTAGAAAGGAGATATGGAGAAAAATGTACCTCCTTGGCATGCATGGAGTGGAGTTTGTACATCTGAGCAAATTTAATGAAAAATTCAGGCATTAAGGGCATTTAAATATTATGTTGGATTGAACCCCAGGTTCATAAGTGGTGGCTATGTCCTCCAGGGGATTCAACTTTATTGACTGTATTACGAGTGGCAGATTCTATAGAAGATAAAACAAATTCTTTCTAACTTAAGGATTCCAAGGTTGTGGGAGATATAAATGAATGCACAATTATTAAATATTTGCTTGGCTGGGATCCATCTACATTTATAGTGTTTAGATACCACCCTGTATATGAAGGAGTGGTATTCATGATCCAGTGAATATACTGATGGGAAAAATAATTTCCAATCAGAAACTTGTTGACTACGCTGTCAGTTAAACTGTCAATGTGTATTGTTAAATAAAAAATTGCAACTTTATTTTCTATAATACCTGCTAATATTATTTTATTCTTACTTATGGAAGACACTAAAATAGCTCATGATATCTGCCAAGGTAAAATACTGAAAGGTAGAAAACCTGTCTTGTGTAGAGTTATTCTGGACAGCACTTATTTCATAATTAGTTTATTCACTTGGAGTTTCACTTTATTTAATCCAGACACTGCATCTTTACAGGGTAACTGTGCACAAAATGAATCAATTTCAGATGCTTTCCTTATGTTCCTTGGAAAAGCTTGAAATCCCTGCATAAATTGTCTTACACTGAATGCATCACTTTGCTGGTATTTTTATGCTTGAAAGAGTAATCTTTCAAACATATTAAATTTATGTTAAAGAAATGCAAGTGAAGTTTTCTTGTAATCAGTAAAACTCAGAACGTGAAGGGATGTTTTCATAATTTTACTACCTACAAAAATGTATAAGATGTATCTAAGTACTGATCATTTAATTTTGACATTAAATTTTCATTTACAGAACATTGTATTCCCATGCATTCAACTGAATGCCTCCTAGTTTTTCAAAAATATTATTCCTGAAAGTAATTGTTTGATACAAAAGTGTGAACACTGATATGTTGCCATGGATTTGACTGTTACAAATCAATATGAATATACTACAATTCAAGTAGGAGTATAGATAGTGGTCATATTATATTCTCAGTTGGGCCATGAAATCAAGATTAATCTGTTCCTTGCAAGAATAATTTCACACAGTGAACCAGCTGCTTTGAATTTGTTTATGAATCAAAGACTGACCATCTTCTCCCAAGCTTTTAACATAATGCAGGAAACTTATCATATGAAATGCTTGACATTATTTGTGAACAGAACTGAAAAGGAAAAAATTTCCATTATTTCAATAAGAAATAAAAAGAATAAATCTTACTTTTACTACTAAACAATGAATATAAAGAATTTTGGATTTTGAAAGATTTATTTTTAAAAAATGAGATTTGACAGAACAAATTTTTATTCTGCTACTCAGTGACAGAAGTCCAAAACGAAAATGTGGGATTTCAGGGATTTTTTTTTAGATAAATGGGTTAATAGATATATCAGATGTCTTCTATTTTATGTCAATTAATTGACATACAAGAGAAATGTCTATGATACTGCATATTTTTGATGGATCTGTGGCAAGAGGTTTTAATGCCTCTAAGATAAACAGCACATTCTAAGTTCATTTCCAGGACTGACATTTTGAGACACAACTGCAAACAAATTCCAGTTTCAACTGGAGTCAGTGGAAAAACTCCCATTGACAGGGTTTCATCCTTCACACTTATCTTTCTGGGCTAATCTTAGTTACTCAAAGTGGTAACAGCAAAAATGTGGAAGCCTATTTCCAGCAACATTTTCTCAATACTCTAACTTGTTGTTTTCTCAATTCTAGTAAATATATAAGAAATATAAAGTGGAGTCCAGCATACAATTGTATCATTGTATACCATCCCACTCTAGTCCGAACTTCAATGCGTACCTGCTAGTCCCTTGAATGATGGATTGTTTCACAATGCCTTTTGATTCACTGTGGAAGGATGACTGGTAATGATGCAGAATCTAGCAGAGCTGTAACAGGCTGGAGACATCAATTTTCAGTATCTGGACTGCAAAAGCAGGCTTACTCTCCCTCTAGATCAAGGCAACGATGAAAATTGCACAAACATGGAAATAGCTGTGGAAAGTAGCAAATGGAAAAAAAATGAAAGTTATATCATGTTGAACAGATGTTTTTTCTCTTGATAAGGGCTAGAGGGTTTAGCTTGGCCAATCTGAAGGAAAAAAATAAGATATATTAATTAACATAAATATCTGCATTAGCTGTAAACAGCTCTATGTGCAATTGTACTCTTTGCAGGCTACAGGATGTGGTTTGTGAGCCACTGCTACTATAATATTAGAGACAAAAAGATCAGAAAAGTGTCAATAAGAAAGGCAGCTGCTGCCTTCAAGAGATTCAAAAACCCTTTGGACATCAGTGGATAAAGAACAGCCATCTACAAATAAACAGCCATCTACAAATAAACAATCTTGTAAACAAGGCAGCACACTTAAATAAGAATTGTAGAAAAAACCACTAAACCAGTAGAATAAGGAGAGAAATATCAAAAGTTATACACAATAAAGAAAGAACTGAAAATTATTATTTTATGGATGACTTTACACTGACAATTTAGGTTGTGCTTTATATTTCTCAAGTGCCCTGATCTAATAATTTATCCTACAAAATACTGTGTTTCACCTATGAATTGCAGAGAACAGATTAGTTTTTCTCCAGAAACATTCTTTGTAGCTGATCTTGACAATTATCAATCCGGAAAGGAAGAAAAGCATAACTGCTGTTTTAATTTATCACTTTTTTTTCAAATATTGTCTCATTAAATATTGCCTTTTTTTAAAAAAAAAAAATCACTTTTAATTTTTCTGTATTTTGTGGACATTTCCCTTGTATAATTATATTTACAGCAGAACACACTTTTTTCTGGATAGTTTTGCCAGAAATTCAGTGAAAATTCCTATATATTTTTTTTCCAGATTGGGATGTTTCTGAATTCATGCTATGTAACAGAAGGCATCCATAAACTTTTTTATTGTAGAAGTTTTAATCTACTTGTTGAAAAGTTGGGGGGGGGGGGGGGGGGGGGAGAAAGAATGTAAGTCATGATAATTTTTACTATTTTCTTTGGTCTCATTATTTCCTAGGATTGTGACAGTTATTTAAAAATCAAAAGTTATGGAGTTTTAGAGATTTATAAGAAAATTTATTACTTTAATATTGCACTCTTGGACTTTATCTGGAAGCTAAAATTTGACTGGTGTAAATGGTTGGTTTTAAACCATTCACAATCAATTTTAACTCTTGTTATGTTTTGGCAACCAAACAGCAAAACCTCAGCATGAGCAACTACTGTTTTTATTGAAATCAACAGACAGAAACCATAAGTAATTGTTTGTGTCCTGCTGCTAATACCAATTAGCTAGCATGACACAGACACTACTGAAAACAAGTACAGGGTATTGTATAAGAGATTCAGAGGTTTGAGCTGCACACAAAATACACAAGTCTGAATGTACCTATGACATAAATTTTGTCTTACATGCTTTTTAGGGTCAGCAAAATTTATAAATCTCAAAGGCCATTCTATTAAGACTACTTCATATTTGTATTTCTCTGTGCTCAGTAGCAACAATAGACAATGTCCAGCATGCATTTCAAAAGCAGCCATGATATCAAAGCTTAAATACAGTGGTAAACTGAGATCCTCTGGCTTGGTGCAGCTAGGAAGTGAAATTTCATCTGGAGCAGCAGCTTAATATTCACACATCGCACAAACCACAAAGAGCAGCTCAAACCCCTGCTGAACTATGAAAGGAAAAGATGGCAATTGTGCTGGAAGATATTCTCCACATTTTTACATGTTCACTACCTTTTGTTCTGTAAGGAGAGTGAAAGATGGCCTAAACATCAGACCATAAGCTCAGTGCCTAGGAAACCTGGCTCTTTTCCTCCTCTATTTTCATTTGGTAAGTAAATCCCTATCTTTGCACCCACTTAGACAAGACGCTGCGCACTGAGGATAACTGTTCTAGCACAGAGGCTGTTAGCACAACTTGTAGATGTTTCACCTAAATTAATACACCATGCTGCTCACTGTGTTAAATACTTGAAAGAGATGTGCCTTCTTTTGAAAGAGATGACCAGTGGTCATCAAAGATAATGACCCCTCTTAGTCACCACTGAAGTCAACACAATGAATGAACATTTCAGAAAATAAAACCGAGTAAGAAATTGAAAGTACTTGAAGCTTCTTGGAACCCTAACATGCAATTTCTTTTTCCCCCATATTACTAAAATCTATGTCTATGCAGGTTGTGTCTTAAATTTGCTGCCATTGCCTTTGGCACAGAAATCACTGAAAGAGTTAAAATAGCTTTAAGCTATCTTTACAGTCTACTAGATGATTGTGTAGTCATTAAACCAACTTAATTTACAATCACCATCCAGATTTCCATGTCTGTTCTCAAAGACATTTCAATACTCAAGTTTCTGACTGTTGATGCTGTGAGAGCATTTTAAAACTCTTCATTATATTTTTATATTGCAAAGATGGGGCTCTGTCATATCAAACATGTCTACATTTATAGCTATCAGAAAGCAAATTACTAAATTCATTCTTAAAGGAAAGTGTTCACTGAGAATCTGACATTGACTTTACCAATCAATATGATAACTTTAGTAAACTCAGCAGTGTCACAAAAAAACTGTTGTTTTGTTTTTTTTTTTCTAAAACCATGATAATACAAACAAGGTTGAGTTCTAACATTGAGGCTGGTCCTAACACTGTCACAATCCAGTGTTATCAACGCTTTCTGGATGACACTGTAAGAAAATGCTATTTCTTAAAAGAAAAATTTAGCAATTTTTTTGGTTAAATGTTGGCTTCATACCTCATCATGCTTCTTGAAAAACACTTCTGAGTTCAGCTCTTTGAACAACATTCAGTGATTCATTTTACGACCTTTTTGGCTGCAAGGATTAGAACTGTGAGGTACTGCTCGAGACCTTGGAGTCCAGACTGTACAGAACAGCAGGGCTCACGAGGAGAGGAAAATCAAGGAAAACTTCTGGATCTCCTAAGAACTTAACAGGGGATGAAAAACCAGGATAAAAACCTTGATATATGGTGACAACAACTTACCTTCATATTCTTAATAAGTATCACTGCCAGAGGCAATATGTCTGAGCCAAATGAACATAAATGCTGTGAATTTCTTAGAAGATCTATTGTTTAATTTCTAATAAGTCAACCTCTGCTTTTTTGCTCTGCAAATCAATGCTTTATCACTTTCAGGATTTTGCTGGCAATAGATATTCTGTTACTCTTGTCAGGCTACAAATCTAGGGATTCATTCCATACACTTCTAAGAGTCATCCTACATATATAATGGAATGTGCTGCACATTGACAGCCCTCTTGATACTATATTCCACTCAAATCATCTATGAAAGCTAATTTTTATTTCTTGGTGCTTTATATCCAGAAAATAACCAGATAAAATCTGCAGTGGCTGGAGGTAGCAATCCACAGGACCTGCACACAGGCTATAACCTGCCACTGCGGTAGTTTTCAGGTGGGTTTCATTACCTGGATGTTCAGTTTCTTTTACATGGTGAGTTCTCCAGACCAGGACATGTTGTTAAATTTGTAACTTGTGGTCACCAGAGAAAATCAACAAAAGAACAGCTGACTGGAAATAAGTGTCAGTGTTCTGTTAAAAAACAGATTAGGCTGTAACCAGGCAAATTGCAAGTACTGGCTGTGTCACTGTTCCTTGGCTTTTAAATAAAGCTGGTAACAATCCTTCCCCTCTCATCTTCCCCCTTTACTCACACTTCTAAGGACAAGAAATGCTTCTTCTATATTCCTCAAAATCACTTGTCAGAATCATGCTTGGGACTTCTGCAATGCATTATTTCATAAACAATCAAAAATTTCTGCAACAGTTCTCTTCCTGAGTAGTCAATTATTTAACAGTTTTCATCTCCAATTTTAGACTAAAGCCTCTTCCTGTTCTTCACTTTCTTCTTTCTTTTGCTCTACTGATTTAGGATTTTAAACTGGAAAAGGCTTGTATATATATTTAATTTTATGTACTTGAGAAGCATCAGCAGAACTACTGTACATTTGACTCATCAAGTAAAGGTTCAGGTTTTGTCATGGACTGAAGGCAAACAGCAGTGTAGTAAGTAGGTGTGTCCAGTTCAAGAAAAATTTATCCGTTTCTTCTTATTGTCTGTAAAGAGGGTGTTTAAATAGTACTAAAACTTACAACTAACCTAACAGCAAATGCTATGGTATGAAAGAGAATAGGTGGTTTTAGGCATTTAAAACTTTATAAATCAATATATATTTTGACAAAAATTCAGGAGAGCAACTCCATGAAATTAAGGTTTTGAGTTCAGCTCTTTGAACAACATGCAGTAATTTATTTTAAGATCTTTTCAGCTGCAAGAATTAGAACTGCAAAGTACTATTCAAGACCTTTGAGCCCAGACAGTACAGAACAATAGAGCTCATATGAAAGACAGAAAATTCAAGAGAAACTTCAAGGAACTTCTAAGAACTTAAAAGGAAGGGGGTGGGGGGGGGGAAATTACCAGGATGAAAATGTGACATGGTGACAGCAACTTACCTTGATAGTCTTGATCAGAATAAATTAGATAATTATTCCCAAGTCAGTAATGGCCTTTCAAGCATCTAAATATTCCAGGTAATAGACATAGGAGCACAATTTCTATGAGGTCAGCAGCTCATTCAGAATTGCTTTTTTGTCCTTGTTGATATTTTCTCTGAGCATATTTGGCCACACTTAAGTACATTTGCGCATTAGTGAAGTGTGTAGCAATGGAATTACAAGGCAGAGAGCCACAATCATCCTGCTCTGGTGGGGGCTCAGGAACAGCACACAGATCTTCTCCCCTGTGGTGTTAGTTCTCACCACAATTTAAAAGATTTGGGACCCCTTGCTGGCATCAGCAGCTGCTCTTCCTTCTGGCACCTTTCTGTCCTTTATTCCCAAGGCATCCCTTGGGAACAAGGCTGGACTCACCAAGCAGGCAGCAGGGCCATCAAGCTGCTCTCCTGGCTCTTGTGGAAGTGGTCAGCTCAGAGGAGGAGAGCCACGTCTACCAACAAGCTGATGAAAAGGTGACACTAGAAAAGCCCTCTGATGTTGAGAATAATAATTAAAACAAAAAAAAAAAATTATTTGTGAACAGTCAAGTTCTTTGTGAAGGTGACTTAGTGGTTACCTTCAAACAAATCATGCAGTGCAGTCATTTCTACAGAAGGAGACAAACCTTTCTGTTTGCTTAGTTTGACAGGCATTGTAAAAAATACTCAATTCCATAATGCAGGGCTGCTTAACATATTTCCAAACAAAAAAAGAAAAATGTCAGAGGAATATTTCAACTTTTTTTTTGTTGATTTTTTTTCCTCACTTAGGTTCTAAAACTACAAAGCATTTATTCATGAGGTTAAAATTAAATGTCACACGTGGTTAAACACCATCCTGAACTAGGTCTTGGCTCTTCTCTTTTTCAGGAAGACCTGCCCAAACTGGTGTTTAAAACTGCTGTTTATAACTGTAAACAAATTCATAGCTTTTTGTAACTGTTATCTGTAGTTTGAAATGTAATTATGAATCCATTATACTTACTCAAGCTCTATTGCCCTATTTTTTAAAACAAAAAGCAGTACTCATTCTATTTAGTGACTTAGAATCTGAGTTCTGTCCTCCACTATACCGATGCAACAGCATGCAATAATAGTATTGAAGTCTACCTACACTGTAAAAAGTGGGAGTGCTTTTCCAAGGCTCAGCACATCTTCTTATTACCACAGAATACTCCAAACTGGAAGGCACCCATAAGGATCATTGTGTTGTCATCTTATTTGCAAAAGCTCAGCTGTTGTCTCCTTATTCACAAAAGTTTCATACCTTGATCTTTTCTCATGGGCAGCTCCTCAGAGCACTAACTCTCTCTTCATCACAAAGTAGCCAGCAGACTCCAGTTCCTTCCCAGCCAGCCAACCCACTCTTTTATAGCACTCTTCTTCTCACAGGTCACAGCTGTGGCCTGTTAAAGTCAGGCCTGATCCTAATCTTTGATAATTGGCCCAACTGCAACTCCTTAGGGGTGAGATTACTTTCTGCACTATCTTTATTTTCTTATATTCTATCCCCCCCGCATCATTGAATCCAGCTCTTAAATGAGCAGCCCATACCATGACCAAATCTGCAACTTTGGCATTATTAGGACCGTGCCCCAGCCAGCTGAGCCAGTCTCAGAGCTGTGCACCAGCCTGGCCAGCGACCACACACGTTTCTCTCGGGTGTCCCTGAAGGTGCAGCCCAGGAGTGCAATGTGAGTGCCCTGGGCCAGACCTGGCACGCGGGGGCTGGAGGAGCCCCTGGCTCTGGATGCCATTCCTGGTGGGACGTGCCCATGTGGTGACAGGGCCAGGCACACACCAGGACTCAAGGTCCCCAGACTAAGGCCAGCAGAAGTTTGTATACACTCCCTGCTGAAGTCACTCTTCCACTGCAGCTTGGACAGGTGTTGACAGACAGGATGAACATCAGGAAGACCTGGACTAATTGCTGTTCAGTAGAGAAACTCCTATCATTTCTGTAAATCCTAGAGAAGAAATTAATGGCTGAGGCAGCAAACATTTCAATGGCTGGGTTACACTAGTGTATTAAACCTCCTATTTTAGTTAAATTCAACATTATAACTGTTTAAATAAATCCCCCTGCTGTTCTTCCAATCTTCACAAGACAATGGAACTATAAAATATGAGGCACTAGCAAAAATTGTGAAGCACTAGCAAAAGGGATTTTAACAGAGTTTTCAGAGTACATGCTGCTAAAATTAGGCTATATTACAAAGATGATTTCAACTGTATTTCTGTGTTAATTACTGTTACCAAAAAAACCCCCCCATTTGTAGCTTATCTATCTTGGAATTAGGCTTTTTCTATTATTATTATGTTTGTCTACAGAATAAAAAAAAATCTATTTTAGTCTGGTCCTGAACATTTTGCTGGAATTTAGTGGGCCTCTGCATGAAGAAAGTGTTTACAGGATCAAACATCTCTTCTGTAAAAGATGGGGTCTGTTTTTAACGGCATGGAACTAAAATGAAAATATAATTAAGAAAATGTTGCAGAATGTAGAACATAATAATGAGTAGTTTTCTTAGATGTGGTTGCGAGAATAGAGTAATTGTAAAATAATTTGTACATTCAGAAAGAAATTCTTCCTTTGTTTATAAAACCATATGATTTTACTTCTTTTTTTTTTTGTACTGTATTAGAAATATAAGTATACTTTAATCTTGTTTTTATCCATTTTGAACAAAATGGGTTTTATAAATATTACCTTTTTCATCACACACTAATGCTTGTAGATGTTCAATGGTTACCAAATTCCTACTGCTGACTTCCCATTTATGTTTCCTTTATTACTGTTCCTTAGTTTTTGTTTAGCATTTCCTGATTAGCAATTTGATGGCATATTTATGTATTTTTCGTCACAAAATCAAATTTTGTGCTATGTGAGATTGTCTCTGCAAGAAAATATACCAAACTTTACTTCTACTTTTCAGAAACAATAATTCATTATGATCCAGAAAATACTGCTGAGAACTGAAGCCTTTCCCATACTCTGCAGTCAACAGAACCAACAGGTCTCTCTGCGATTACTGTGTCACAACGAGAGACTGAACTGACTGTGCTGTGGGGGCCTTCCTTTCCCCAGACCTTCTGAAAACTGCATTAAAACCAATGTCATAGTAGCAATGAACTGTTTGACATTTGATGCAATTTCTTGACCACACAACTCTAAAGTCTAGTAATAGAAACTTAAAAAATCTAAGTCTCTTGGAGGCGTTTTTGCTGAAGTAGATACTGGGCATTCTGGAATAGTGATTCAGCAGGTGCATACACCCATAAAAGCTGAAGTAAATTAATTGGCTACGTGAGGATACATTTCCCACTCTGAGTGTAAGCAACTGTAACTTCTTAATTTATTGTGCATCTCAGATCATGACTATTCTTTTTTTTTTTTTTTTTTTTTTTCTCTCTAGAAAATATAAGCAATTCTTTCTTCAAAGTTAGTTCTTCTACCATTGGTTTTGGTTTTGGTTTTTGTTTTGTTTTTCTAGTCACAGCTCAACATTGCATCCAGGACTGCATCATTTTAAGCCTGGTGGAAACACTGAACAGAAATGATCTTTGTCCCACAAATTAGAAATTACCAATTTGAAAGTAAGAAATAATTTACAGAGACAGACAGACAGACTAAGAAGCTTTAGAACTTTACACAGTAGTAATGTACCTGGGTATAGTGAAAATTCTTCATTTATTATTCCAAAAAGATTAGTTTAAGGAGCTTTTTAAAAATAAAGCAGGAAAGTTTTATTGTAGGTATTGTCAGGGAGTTCATTTTAAACACTGGGGAAGAAGGAAGAAAGATATTTTGAAAAAAAATTGTTTGAAAAATGAGGTGGGTGAAAGACTCAGGGACAGGGCTGACATCTTCATGGTGAATGTGAAATGATAGATAGGAGAGGAGAGATCATGGAAGACCCTGAAAATGAAAAAGCCTATTATGTTTTACATTATAAAACTGAAAGAATGAGTGAAGCAATACACTGTAAGAGGTGATATGGTCAAAATGAAGACTAACAATAGTCTTTGCCTCACTGTTCTGAATAGATATGAAAGTACTTGGCTTTTGGGAAATCAGAGAGACTTGAAGCATCTAAAGTTTTTCCTCAGTGACTGAATCTTCCAGAATTGTTCAATGCAATAGACAACAGAATATCTAAGGAAATTTTCTTTTTAATAATGATCCCTCTATTACAGTCCCAGGAGCTCTGATGAGAACATCAGACATGAGTAGGGGTAAAGGGAAAAATCTGTTTTATCTGTGCTCATCTCTGAGCATTGCTAAGAAACATATAGAATAAAATCTTGGCATGCAGGGAGGTGTTTAGAATAGAACTGGTTTTGAGAATTATCCATATATAGATTCTAACTCAATGCAAGTGCTAACAAATATAGCTTTGGCCCTAAAGTGTTGTCTGCAGACTTCCTTGCTAATCACCATGAAATTTTCAACACACTTTTCCTGATCCTTGGTTCTTCCTTCTTGCTCTCCTGGTGTACCTGAAGTGAAATTCAGCTGTGTAAAATGTCAGACAATTTAAGCCACTTTGGGTATTTAGAGAGTAGTCTACAGAGTGCTTGAACTTTCAACTAATCTCTATTAAAAGGAAAAAAAAACCCTTTTCCTTTATTCTCAACAGACTACCCCTTCTGGTATTCTGCCAAATGCAACAGATGCATTGCTTATGTTATTCAAAGGGATATACATAGGGTCTTAAATGCATACAGACAAGACCTTGCCACTCTTTGCCACTGAAGTAAAAATCTCCTAAAGTTTTAAACAACTATTTCATTGGTGCAATAATTTAAAGTCTACAATAAATAACCTGTGAGAAGACCTCTGCTTGCCTAATCCTATGTTTTCATGTCACTACCCCTCCACATTCTGGACTTTGTATTACCTATAAAAACATAGTGTAGAGATCAAAGTTAACCCCAAGTCTAGCAGCAGACACAGCACAATAAGGTAAACACACTGCCTTCCTCTGAGCAGAAGTTTAGTGCAAGCACTGGACAAGTTTGATTGATTTATCTGAATGCTGGTTGTCTTGCAAGAGATCAGATTGGCACTTAAATCTGCAGCTGAGTAAAGCTGTGTATTGTGGTTTCAGGAAGTATCAACAAGGGTGCTGGGTCCTTTGAAGCTCCAGCCCTTCCAGAGACCATGCATGTTTTGCCCAGACAAGCTGTCTTTGATTGCACAGCTGTTCATGCAGATGTAAAAAGTTTCCTCTCTCTATGCCACATCAGGGTCATAGATTCCATCTGGTCCTTCCTTAGGACATAAAGCATTTCTATTTATTTCACTTTCCCCTATTCACCACAATCGCTGACAACTATATTCTGCATTAAAATATGAAACCACTTAAAATACAAATTCCCTGAAAGGACAAATCAATAATATAGCATCAGTCAATGAGCTGGCATGCACTTGCATGAAAGAGGAATTTGACGTGCTGGTATTACCTCCTGAGCCAAACTGTTCTCATAGGTTTACATGGATTAATTCCACATTGGTGATTAGGTAAATCATTATTAATCCATGTGTTTGCAATAGCTGATATTTGGGGATTTTCAGACATTTCTATACTTGGTTTTTGAGTTTACCACCTAAGATAAGTATAAAAGGGGAAAAAAATAAGGTTGATAAAAAACTTACCTATATTAGAAATTAGAGAAATATGGAAATATTAGAACACAGCGACATTTAAAAGGGGTATTAAATACTGAACACTTTAAAAACACATCCTTCATTAACTTTAAGCAGAATTTGACACTGCCAATTTAGGATGGAAGGTGTGAAATGGAAAGGAATTTAATACCAACCAAAGGAAGAAGGCAAAAGAAATCCTGCCCGTCTCTGCTTACCATTGAAGTGCTTTTCACCTTCATTCCACTCTCCTTTTCCCCTGAGTGATCAGAAAGAGCATGTGTGTGTGTCAAATCATCCTGGTTTCAGTTTTCTTTGCCTGTTCTTTTCCTCTGTCCATTTTGCTGGTCGTCATAGTTACAGTGACCTCAGTTGTCCTCATCTTTCAGGGTCTTGCAAGGATTGTTTAAGCTTTCCCTTTATAACAGTGCTTTGCAATGCCAGTTTTTCTAATTCTTTAACTGTTATTTCATTTGTTAATCTATTTGTCCCACCAGTCTTCCCCTTTTGTGTGCTGCATCCTGATGTACTCCTCAGAGGAAGCTGGAAGTGCTCAGTTTTCATCTTCACCCCAGTATTAGTTTCTTTCTGATAAGTCTTCCCACCTTTAATCTTTCCCTTAACCTTTGAGTATTATTATACTTTGGCTTTGGCTAGCTTTAAAGGGATGTCTTTATATCTCTTTTAGAATAAGTAAACTAGCCAGTCAGAAGTGTAGTAGCTCAAGCAGATTTTGCCTGCTTTTTAATTTATTTTTTTTTTTTTTTCAGTTTCTTACTCTGACTTCTGGTTATGAAGGAGTCTGACCAAGACACCTGCTGTACTAGACAGGGCCAAGGTCAACCTTAAAACCACAGAAACATGAGATGGCCCTTGGCTTCTCCTCAACACTTAATAGGCTACAGCAAAGGGGCTCCTATCATCTCTCCCAGTCAGGCTACTATTCCTACAGCTGCTGCTGTAAAGGGACTAAGGCAGGGAAGAACAAGCAGGGTGCTAAGAACCCATGAAAACCTTGTGATGTTCAAGAGGGCAGTGAAGTTCTGCATGTGGATCAAAGCAACTCCAAAAACAACACAGGCTGGGAGGAGAACAGGTTGAGAGTAGCTCTACTGAGAAGGATTTGGGGTGTTGATTAACGGGAGGCTGGGCATGACCCAGCAATGTGCACTGCCAGCCCAGAGGGTCAATTGTCTCCTGGGTTGCACCAAAAGCAGCATGGGCAGCAGGGCCAGGGAGGGGATTCTGCCCCTCTGCTCTGCTCTGGTAAGAGCCCACCTGCAGGGCTGCATCAACTCTGGGGCCCTCCATATAAAAGGAATGTGGGCTGTAGGAGTGAGTCCAGAGATGGCCACAATGGTGATGCAAGGCCTGGAGCACCTCTCCTGTGGAGACAGGCTGAGGGAGCTGAGGTTGTTCAGCTGGGGGAAGAGAGGGTTCCGCCTTATAGCCCCTTCCAGTGCCTGAACAGGGCCTGAAGAAACCTGACAGGGACTCTTTAAAGGAACCTCTAGTAATTGAACAAGGGGGAATGGCCTTAAATTGAAAGAGAATAGGTTTAGAATAGATAGACAGAGAGGTGGTGAGGAACTGGAACAGGTTGCCCAAAGAAGTTGTGGATGCCCCATTGCTGGACCTGTTCCAGGCCAGGCTGGATGGGCCTTTGAGCAACCCATTCTAGAGGAAAGTGTCCCTGCCCATGGCATCGGGGTTGGAACTAGAAGATCTTTAAAGTCCCTTTCAATGCACAATATTCTACAGTTCCATGATTCTATGATTCTATGAATCTATGATTTCATGACTCTGTGTTATGTCAGGGATGAGTGGGTCCTCTTTTACTGGATTCAGGGCTTATCCCAGGGAAGGAAAATGTACCCCTTTTGGCACAGAAAATTGTGACTCCTTCTTGGACTTGTTCTGTTTAACAGATTTGGCCAAAACTTTGAGTAAGGACTGAGATTTCTATGATGATTTTCATATTAGCCCTCAAACAAGTTTCAGAAACAAGTTTTGTCTGTATCATCTGTTAGTCTCAATTCAGAAACTGAAAACAGACCTGAGGCGCTCACATTATAGTTGCATCAATAATGCTACAGACAGCTTAAACAAGAAAATGAGTACTTAACAGTGGTTTCTTGGTAACGCTTTAAATCACAATGGTGTGCATAATGTAACTGTCAATCCTCTAAACTGTTATGGAATTGTAAACTACATGGTAAGCAGTAATATGCATCTTTTCTGTACACACAAAAGTATCAAATCTGAGCTAGCTTAGATACATAGGCATTTTAAAGTTTTCTAGGTATTTACTTAGCATCAAGCTTTATTAAAAAAAAAAGTGTGTATGATGAATATATATTAAAAGTATCTCTGAAACTGAAATCCTGATGGTAAATGTACTCAACTGCAGCTTCAATGGATACTTGCAGCACTCTAGTGGCCGTTCTTCGTAAATACAACACCAAAAGCTGGAAACTTAGAGAAAAAACCACACCCTACCAATAAAAATTAAAGAACGACAGAGTTAGACATGAAAGTTGTGAAAATGAGAACTAACATACTGTGTGCACCTAATTAAATTTATTCAAGCAAACCTGTTTTAATTTAACAAGATCCTTGCTTTGCATTAGAAATGTAAAAAAATGGTTTGGAGAGGAACACATTATAGTTTGTGGTCATTCTATCTTTTGATGTCCTAGCTCACTAGTTCAAGAAAACCTAATTACTGGGAGCTTTACGTAACTCACTTTTCCTTCATCCCACTGAAAGTAGGAGGGAAATAATAGGCACAGGGCATCTGCACTAGTCAATAGATACGTGATGAGAAGAATGTCTAATATACAGCTCTGATCAACAGTTACTGCATGTGAATGTGCTACTGCTTATTTGTAAGCAAGATGCTACTGTGCTATCATAAAGTAAAATGTGTGTGACAGGAGGGGATTTGTCTTAATGACTTCAGAGACCCTCTCCAATTTTAATTTCTAAATCCAGCTATAGATGCAGCATTTGTGTTCAAATTTGTGTGTATATTTAAAAATATATTTGCTTCTCCCCTTTCTTTCCTTTTTCTCTCTCTCCTAGAAACTTTGGACTATATAAAACACACTGTAATCAAGGCTTGAAAAATGCTAAGAAAAAGGCATGTTCCCTTTGGCAAATGTCATCATGTCTGCAAAGGTCAGACTTTTATTTAAAAACATAGTTTTGCCCCTTCCAGTTGTGAGGATAATTGTCTAGATGTGAATTGCGTGGCAAAAAACTGTCTGCCTAAGAGCTCAGACACCTCCCCAGCCCCTGTGGCTGCTTGGATGTGTCAGCTTTTGCTGCTGTTCTTGCAAACCCTCCAGTCAGTCCTGGAAACCGACAGGTCACTTTTCCTGCTGGGAGCCCCTGGGCATTGTGCACACAGGCAGAGAAGCATTTCCTCCTGGGAGAAGCACACAGACATCGCTGCCTCCCAGGCAAGCGCACAAACACTGCTGCCTGCCAGGCAAGCACACACCAGCAAAGAGCTCGTGGCACTATGCTGGCAGCAGCCAAGATGAGAGGCAAGAGCAGAGAGGGATTTCTCCAGTTTTTTAGCAGTTAGAGGAAAGGCTGATGGTCCTCACTTGCCAGAAAAGCATTGTAGTATTACAGGAACTCAGATAAGTCAGATTTCTTGCATTCTTTAATACATAGATGTTTCACCTGTAATAATTGTCTCACTATCCTCTTTCCAGAGCATGAGAAAAGCTCAGAGAAAACTGTTGGTGCAAGGCCCTTCCAGGGGCTTTGTTTGCTTTATTGCAAATATTTCTGCTTCCAAAAGATCCTTCTTTGAGATAAATAACAAAGAAAACTGTTTCCACCATTTAAAACTACATATCAACCATAAAAGAAGGAACAAATGTAACTCTGGAAAACATAAATTCCTTGTTTGATGGCCTGTCATTTTGTTGAAGAAAATGACAGCACCTACATAGGAAAAAATCCAGTACAGAGGTAAATGGCTTATAATTTATTTACACATTCTTGCTATTTAGTCTTTGAAAATTCCCTGAAGTATAAACTTTCTTTGTGGTGGCAGGAAGTGCAATACCAGCTATACCAGCTATATCCATAGCAACATTTTATCTCTGTGTAGGAGGAAGGCATGTTTCTGAAATCCATATTTTCTTGTGGGCTGTATCTTGTTTCATACATTTTGGTTCTGTTCATTTAGGGGTAGTAATCTTTTTGGGCTGTAATTTCTACAAAAAGAAAAGAAGCTAGATTTTTCACCTTCTACTGGAATTCAACCCCACACAATAACCCCTAATGCAAATACCACAGTATTTACCTTTATAGGTAATCGTGGTCAAAGTTACAGCCTTGTTACCAGATTTTTATATTGCAAAGGTTACTTTTATAAACTGATCAACAGGACAGATTTAAGTTTCCATTTGTATACACAAATCTGCCATGTAAGACAGGCCATGGCTTGCTAAGTGTATTATCAGAGCTAAAGCATAGCCCATTTCCCTGGACACCTCTGCAATTTCCATACCTGCTTCCACAGGGCTGCAGAGGTGCCAATGAGTGCAGTGGGTGATAAGCCAGACTACTGCCTCCTCTTGTCCCAGCCTGTCCATGCCTGGCTCATGCTTGACCACCCTTGGATCATGAAATGATCAAGGGCGCTGGGCAGAGACCCTTCTTTGCAGGGGGAGCTTGGAGAGAGCTTCACCCATAGAGCCTCTGATCCTGATATTTATTCTCAGAATAACACTTGAGACTATTGTGTACTGAATCAGAAGAAAAAAAAAATACGGTTGTATGACATTTTTTTATTTGAGGTCTGATTGAGAGAGAAGAATTCTGCTAAAATTCAACTCCTTAATCAGCAGAACTCTCAGACCACAATAAACCCACAATACCATTACACAGCAGGGCTCAGACAGTTTCCTTTGATACTACAAAGCCTAAAGACTACAGATTGCTGACCAAGCTTACTTCTTTAAAAAAAAAAATCTTGTATATATGAAATAAGATTTGACTTGTGGTCCAGTGCTGAAGAATTTGTTGCTGGTGGTTTTCTGTTTAGTTTATATAATTTAAGTAAGCAAATACCATTTTAGTTACTGCAGTGCCCAGTTCAGATATAATGTTTAATGCAATGAATCATTTTCCTTACAGCCTGTTTTCAATGCAGAGATGGAGACTGACATTTGCTGCAAAGCTAACTGAGAAGCTCTGTAGAGAGCTTCAGAAATTTATCTACTGAGTTGGCAAGGTCAGTGGTTAGCGCTGATGCTGGTCAATGGCCCTCAAAGTTCCTAATTCCTAGGTGATTGAAATGTTAACTAGCTCTTGTCAAAAGTGAAAAGAAAAAAAAGGCCTGGAACATGATCTACTGCATCTGTCAACCTAACATCTTGGTCACTTTGAGTTTGGCACCTACATGAAAGTGTTTGTTGTTTAATCAAAGATTTCATCAATCATTTTAATTGGGGCTTTCAAACAGAACTTAAGTTTTTGAGATGCCTGCTTAAATGTTCTCTTAGTTGCTAATGTTGACATGGACATTCCTATATTAAGTATTGGTCTTGGTCATAAAAATGAAATAGGTATGTAATGGGATATTTTCCTGTATGAAAGAAGTGATTGATTTCATTAATGAATATAATACAAGAGAATTATTTTTGTAATATGTTCATTAATAATGATTGAAAAATGAATGATAATCAAGCATCAAGAGGGTCTTTTCAGGATACAACCTTTTTTGTAGTTGGAATGAGTATAATTAAACATGAAGCTGGGAAGCACATATGTCCTATGCAATCCTAAATTCCCTCTGCTGAAAGAAAAGAAACACTTTTAGCATTACATTAATTTCATAGTAAAAATATTTTTTACTATGCTATTTTACAGGACAAAAATATTTTAACATTATTTGATAATTAGGAGGAGTTTTATTCATTTATTTGGAATATTCATCTCTAGACAATTGTCTCTTTATTTTGAATGCAACAGGTGAAATTAGACTGCAAGTATGCCTCCTGATTGTTGGAAATCGTTCATATATGTCCAGTTGTGGATTTGGGAGAGCTGATACATTTTATCAAATGTCAGCATTTACAGTAAGATCCTCTACATCTGAGCCAGTCATCTTTTGTGTGCTTAAACCTAATCAGACAAATGAGTACTTTTTTTGAGTGTAATTCATCTCATATTAAGGCAGACAATTGAAAACAGATCAAGATGACTGTCACCCTAAAAGTGCTGACTTCATTTCTATATAGAGTCAAGGGTGAATGCCTCACACACACACACACACACACACACACACACGCACATTTATAAAGTGTGATGAATAAATCTATCCAATGTGAAAATGGTATTCTAAGTAATGTCAGTGTAATGTTAACCAATGGAGTATGTTAAATTAAATAAAATATCAAGTGTACAACAACAGAAATAGTTCAGAAATAACAGTATAAGTTAAATGACACGGAAATTTAAAATGAGAAAAATTTCTTATTTGTATTTATGAAAGAATTCCAAAATCTGTTAATTGAGTTATTTTAGTAATGTAAAAGGCTGTGGCTAAATGTCTGTTAGGATTTGGTTTTCATGTAATGTTTATTGGAAATAGTACTAATCAACTGTTAGTACTGTACAAATATACAATATTTTCTGTGATAACATTCAAACCCTGAATTGAGCTATATAGAGAAGGGTGAACTGAGCTTAAAAATCCTTTTGATTAGCCTGTCTTTAGCTGCCTATGATACCTTGAGAGTCTGTAGTCCCAAAGATGATAGATTTCTAACAGGTTGTTTAAAATAACATCTTATTCATATAATTAGGAAATTACCAAGAAAGTGATGTTTCAATCTTCCTTGTTGAAGGGTATGTATTCCATGGTAATCTAAAAAAATGCATTTTCTTCAGCAGAACTTTCTTCATGCCAGTCAGGTCAGACATAATCTACACCACAGTTTGTCTCACTACACTCAGGTTACGAGTGGACATGTAGAGAGACAAAACAGGGTATTTGTGGAGCAAGCTTGACAGTTTTATCTCCTTGTCACAAACATAAAACTCATTGTCTTGATTTATTTGTTTTTCTGGTAAATATTGCTAACTCATTTTGAATATATAATAAGCTTTCTTTTATGTATGAATGAAATATAGAAATAACTCCAAAGAACTTTCTTGTCAGGGTGAAGAGGGTGTTTATGAAGGGTGCAACATTCCTTACATAAAGAATAGAAGAAGTAAGTGCTCTTTGTCCCTCTTTTACGGAGGACATAGACTTGCATTCAAAAAAAATCATCTTGCTTTTCTGAGCTGATACTTTCAAGACTAATGTATCATATTGGAATTATCTCTACTGAAAGCATGCAGGCTTTCAACTCCAAAATATGTTACTAAGCTGTGTATCCTACATATGTGAAGATAAAAGACTAGTTCTTCACAAACTGTGGTAACGTATATGTAGTTGTAATATAAGGATGAAAGCCAAGATTTTTTAACATTACATCCTTAGCGCAGACAGTATTTAAAAGTTGGTGGCACTGTGACTATCCACACTGTGTACTGATAATTCCCCAGGTAATCTTTGCATAGTAGAGGCAGTCAACTGATTTAAGATACTGAGCATTAACCCATTCAAAATGTCATTAAATATATATATATATATATGTATTTTTTAAAAATTTTTTTAACAGTTTGTGCTGTCTGTGTAACATGACCAAAATGCTGGGAACCCAGAACAAACTGAGAAATCTGTGCCATTGCAAAGCGCAAACATGGCTGATACTCAAAAGGTTTTGGGATAATTCAGGCTGGGATGGACCTCAACAGGTTTCCACTGCAAGCCCTTCTTGAAGCAGGGACAATACTCTGCTCAGGTTGAGTTGCTCAGGGATTTATCCAGTTTGGTCTTGGAAACCTCCAAGCATGCTGGCTGCACAACAGCTCCACTTCTTGATGGTTCTCATGGAAATGTTTTGGTTGTATCTGTAATAATGCACACCTTCAGTCAGTGGAGGCAGCATCATTCCATCAGGCTTCAGGACGAGCTTTATGACAGTGTCTGTTTTGCAGCAGTCGTCTCCAGCTGTTTTTTCCTGGTCAGTCATTTTATATCTCAAACACACATTGGGATTCATGGAACATAATAATTTTGCAGATCGTGAATACAAATTAAATACAGGTCTACAGGTCTAGACAGGCTTAGCGAAATTTAGAATCCACACTGTCACAGAAGCATCTGTTTCAGGTTTCAGCTGCAATTAACAAGTTTTATTTAATTGCTAAAGTCTTCTCAGCAGCCCATCAGTGTAGAGCAGATTTCTTTAACAGTTTTGGAAGTCAAAAAATACCATTTGACATCTCCAAACTTTAGAACTAGGTGGTTGAAATTCTCCTTGGAAAGGTGGCATTTTGACAGTTTTATACAGGTAATCCTTTATTTAAATTTAAGAGTATACAAATCTCAGAAATAAAGATACCATTCCTATATTTTCCTTGAGAACTTGAAGAGTTAAACATATATAGCCTTTCAATGGATGAAGCACAATTTCACATTTCACAAAATGTCAGAGACTTCAGAACAATCAGATTTAATAAGTGAAATGCCTTCTCATAGACATTGCTTTTTTTTTTTTTTTTGAGACTGTGTTAACTTTTCTTGGAACTTAGGGGCTGGAAATATGAGCTTGCAGAAAAAAAAATTCTACTTTATTGAAATACAATGTTATTAAAATCTCTCATCACTCTGATCAAAAGTTAAAAAGAAAAATAAAAGAACCCCCAAACTCAGTAGTTTGCTGTTTTTCAACAAAAAGCTGAAAGACAATCTCCTATTTCTAAATGGGGTGTGATATTTTTTAGTTCAAAATCTTTATCTGCAAGATACTTTAAACCTATTGATTACAGTAATCTGATCCAAAGAAGTAATGGATATCTTATATAGCATGGAACAAGTCACACGAAGAGACTGAAAGAAAATCCTCCTATGACATTCAATAGTGCTGTAATCAGATAATCAATGTAGAACATATTGCATTGACCATATTAGGGGATTTGAAACTCCATCACTGCTTTCAAGGACTTTATTTAAAATCTTGAGGCATGTATCTCTTTTATATGCACCAACATTTAACCTGTACCCCTAAGAACCTCTTCACAGAAAGATACTTTCTCATCAGTTATATGAACACCAAAAAATTTGCTATCCAGTTGAGGTTATTTTGTTGAAAATACAACCACCATATCTAATCTTAATATTTCCAGGAAATTTCACTCAGCTACGCCCACCTAGACAAACTACCCTTCCACTAATCCCCAAATTTATTTTTCCTACTTTTAAACTACATTTTTATAGCAAGGAAATTTTAAATTAATTAACAGTGAATTTTATAATTATATAGTCATATGCACTTGTAGAAACAAATTTATTACAAGGTTTTCATATTTTAATTTCTTACTAAATATTTCTTTATTGCTTTTTTTTCACTTTGTACTGGGAACACCATCAAAAGACACTTGAAATACAGTGTGGTGCTGTAGTGGTTGTTTGTGGCCAGGATTTGGCACCAGGAGGCTCACCAGGATGCCCTCTGTTAGGAGCTGCCAGAAGCTTCTAACATGTCCAAGCCCCATGTCCAACAGAGCCAATTCCAGCTGGCTCTAAGACTAACTTCCCCCCATGGGCCATGGATTAGCCCAGCAGTGACAGTAGGAGAACCTCTGGGATAACACAGTTAAGCGAGAGAAAAAGTTACAGTGCAGAAGCAATTGCAGCCAGAGAAGAGGGGGGTGGGAATACGTGGCAGGAACAACTCTGCAGGCACCAAGGTGAGTGAAGAAGCCAGGGGAGAAGGTGCTGCAGGTGCCAAAACAGGGATTCTCTTGCAGCCCATGGGAAGCCCACGGTGAGGCAGCTGTGTCCCTGCAGCCCATGGAGGTCTGGGGCGCAGCAGGTGGGTGCCCAAAGCAGGCTGTGATCCCGTGGGAAGCCTGCACTGGAGCAGGCTCCTGGCAGGACCTGTGGGCCCTTGGAGAAAGGAGCCCTCTCTGGAGCATGATTTGTGACCCTGTAGGGAAGGCATGTGGAGCAGGCTGCTCCTGAAGGACTGCACACCGTGGAAAGTCAATGCTGGAGCAGTTAATGAAGAGCTGCAACTTGAGGGAAGGTTGCAGCCAGAGAAGAGGGGGGTGGGAATACGTGGCAGGAACAACTCTGCAGGCACCAAGGTGAGTGAAGAAGCCAGGGGAGAAGGTGCTGCAGGTGCCAAAACAGGGATTCTCTTGCAGCCCATGGGAAGCCCACGGTGAGGCAGCTGTGTCCCTGCAGCCCATGGAGGTCTGGGGCGCAGCAGGTGGGTGCCCAAAGCAGGCTGTGATCCCGTGGGAAGCCTGCACTGGAGCAGGCTCCTGGCAGGACCTGTGGGCCCTTGGAGAAAGGAGCCCTCTCTGGAGCATGATTTGTGACCCTGTAGGGAAGGCATGTGGAGCAGGCTGCTCCTGAAGGACTGCACACCGTGGAAAGTCAATGCTGGAGCAGTTAATGAAGAGCTGCAACTTGAGGGAAGGACACACTTTGGAGAAGCTCATGGAGGATTGTCTCCCATGGGAGGGACCCCCCTCTCTGGATCAGGGGAAGAGTGTGAGGAGGAGGGAGGTGCAGAGAGGAGCAGAGACAATAGGTGAAGAAATGACTGCAGCCATCTGCACTGGGAGGTGGGAGAGAATTGTGGACTGCACCGGAGGCTATGAACAGGGATGGATAGGGGGAAGGTGTTTATAAGATTTGATTTTATTTTTCATTATTGTTTTCCCATTGATAATTCATAGATTAAAATAATTTACCCAAGTCAAACCTGTTTTGCCCGTGACAGCCACTGGTGAGTGATTCCTCCCTGCTCTGATCTCAACCCATGTGCCTTATGTTGCATTTTCTCTTTCCTGTCCAGCTGAGGATGATAGAGCAGCTTTGGTGGGCACCTGGTACCCAGCCAGTGCCAACCCACCACAGCTACTTTTTTCTCCCAGGATGTCACAAATTATCTACTTTGAAAATAAAATGTATTTTCTTTACTGTTGTAAAACTGTTCATTGTTCACTGTCATAAGGTGTATCATACAAAAAAATGGATGGTTTTAGAGTATATGATATAAAAGCCACTATGAAAAATAAATTGCACTGAATTGCATTAATGCATGTGGAGAGTCTCACTGCACTGCTACATAAATAGCAAAGCAATCTGAATCACAGACATAAACAACAAAATAAATAAATTTTCTTGGCATATTAAATTTGAAATTTAATTTAAAAGATTAAATAAATATCCTTATTTTTATTCTAGAGCCTATACTACTCCATTTTTTATTTGAAAGGGGCTGTTAAAAATTTAAATATCCACCCAATTAGAATTTCAGAAGCACCTGGCTATTAAATTCCTAATTAGTTTCTACAACATTTCGTAAATCCTACTACCATTTTGTCTGCATCTTGAAGTGTCTGAATATGTTTAGAAACCTCGACTAAACTATGCTTGCATTTATCAGAATAGAAAAGATAAAAGCATTAAGTCTAAATTTCTAATTAAAGTGTCAGAATGAGATATAACCAAGATATCATTAACTCTACTAGCAAAGAATGCTTCTCTACCTAAACACTGTTTCACCAAGTGTGGTATTTTTCATTGGAGCCACAGATGCTGGCTCTTTGTGTAAGTTAGCGTGGTCAAGTTAAAGTACCTGCTGCCGTCTTATTGCTGGCAATGTGCGCTTCTCTGAGTGACTTGTGGGGTGCCAAACTTCTTCTGTGGCTCTGACAGAGTCTGTGATTGCTTACTTCCCTGTAAACAAAAATTTGAGGGCATGACAAAAGACTCCTTTGGTGCAATTTACAGAGCCAAACATGATACCTGATACCAGCTAAAGGATCTGTAGAAATGATGACATACCCACAGAGTGGAGGTGCAACATATAAAAGAAATGCTATATCACTAATTATCATTATTGGCTTTTTGCCACTGCTGTATCAATTTTCTGAGCAGTCAACAGCCAGCTTTATGCCATGTTAGAGGGATGATAAAATGAATAAACCTTATAAATGTGAATTAAGAGGAAGAATAATTCATTATTTGAAGTTTGCTTTATAAAAATTAAATATTATACTATCCCCTCTTAAAGTAATTAAAATTTTATGTAAATTTGCTGAATATTTTAATGTAGATCCCTGCTTTTCTAAGTGTGAATTGTTTGTGTGGTTTCAGTGCCAATCTGGAAGAGATTATATTTGCTTTCTCGAAAAATTTAAGGATATATTAGCCAGAATTCTCTTCAATGCTAATATTATGAGAATGATAAATTATGTCAATAATATTAGAACTACTCATTCTACAGTGTTTTTCAAGTATTTTTGTGAATCTTAGCAAATCTAAATGTCCATGGCTTTACTAGATTTCACATCTCTCTCATTTTTTTAATAACATATGTACTGATGGCTTGGCTTAAATGTTGTGCATCTTTGTGCACTGGCAACACATTTCCTCAGGATAAAGTCCCATCTTATATTCTCTTCTTACACAAAAATTTCAATAACCAGAGCAGTAATCACAGAATTTAGATTGTAAACTGCAAATTTATCACACCTGCAGTCATTCACTTCATTTGAAATTCACTGAAAAATTATTATGGTGAAAGGTTTATCTAGAGAAAAGAGTGGAAAAATCACCAAATGATTTAAATGAAAGTACATTCTGCCTGCTAACAATCTGCCTCTCTCTTCTTGAGAATATCTAGAGGTCTGATGTGTTCTTGATCAAAGTCTTTGGAAGTGGTATCTCTGAAAGGTGTGGGGCAGCTCTGCCGAAGGCATGAGCCTGATACTGGAATTGTTTGATGTGACCTGTGCTGGGCAGTACTAGATTAGCTCCATGCATCTCTGCCTGCTGACTGTACTACCCACAGAGATCCAAGAATACCAGAACCGTACAATTGACGGCAGCTGGTAAACAGTTTATAGGATTTCACTGTGTTTGTCAATTCCATTCTAGATAGCTGGTCTGAAGATAACATCTACACAAATGTCTGGTCAGTTTTGAATCATAAGATTGAAAAGATCCCATGACAGCAAGTTCCATCTGTCAAATTTATGCTTATTGGACCATGAAATTTGTCTAACATCTTCAGGTTTTTGCAGAGTCTATCTTCTCATGTTGAAATCAATCAGATTATTACTGACAAGCTGCTTCTACTGAAAAATTGATGGGGTTTAAGTAGCCTATTTAAATTGTGGACATTTAAATTTAAATGTCCACTTATGAAGTAAATATCACTACTTGCACAACTACTACATACAATATGTGAAATATCTAAACATCTTATTTATGTGTTCTTGCAAATTCCTTTTGCTGAAGGTTATTCGTCTGCAGGGTACACACATGACTGGCTGGATCAGGATCTAATATCAAACAGTTAATACACGGGAAAATCCATAGTTTTCTCTACTTTCCTATATTGCAGCATAAACTGGAATAATTTTACAAAATTCCTGCAAAAATACAGAATATGACTTTTCGTATACATATACCTTGCGAAATCACAGAGATATGATTGGAAAATATTATTACATTTGATTTGGATCATTAAGGATCAAAGACAAAACAATAGCTTTATGTTTCTTTATATAATAATTTTTTTCTAAAATTGCAACCTATATAAAATAAAATAATATATTTCATTATTTAAAACCCTTTCAAAAAATAAAAAAGGGGGAATGAGACCCTATAAGCTGATATAATTCTATAGGAATCTAAATTTTAAATGAAGGCAAAATTTTCAAATTCAGAACCTTATTTAGATGTCCTCTTGAGCTTTTTCTCATTCATCTTATATTAACTGAGAAGAACAGACTACAACAGGATCCTTCTGAATATGTAAATTATCCTGTATTAATAAGCTTCAGCAGCTATATATTCTAGATTTAGCTGTTAGAACTCAGCTCAGGCAATAAGACCAAATCAGATCTTAGTAATTTACATTTTTATAGTTCTTGCTAAAGCAATTCAGAATTGACTTTTACTGCCAAGAGAGGGCATAAAATAGTATATAAAAATGTACTTAGTGCATTTTGTGTAGGCCTTGCTTTTAAACACGAGTCTTTCTTAAAAATAGTTTTAAAAACATAGAATATAAAATATCCACAATGGAAAAACAAACAAACCAATAAAAAAATCCCCTCTGCTCAACTGATGATGAAGATCAGAAAAAGTTGCAATATTGCTGAGATAAAATTCACTGATGAATAAAAGGGGAAAAATCAGCAACAGATAACTGGCAGAGAAAGAAAACCACAAGGGACAGAGGAACAAAGTCTGCAGAAATGTTCTTTTTTTTTTCAAATGAGTGTAGGATAATTGCTTTTCAAGCAATAACTGCATTTCACCTCCTAGTGTCAGATTTTCTAACGCAGACTGGAAGAATGGAAAATATTTATATTCCTAATAGGTGACATATATTTTTAAATATTCTTACTTGGCAAAGGCTTCTAAAGCCCTCTCTTGGAAAACAAGGTCAGACTACATGTATTTGTCACACAGGTTTCATTATTTTGATGGTTGCATTTCCATCTGCAAGGATTTCTGAGGTGAAAACTTTAATATTGTAAGTTGCGTAAATGTATTCAAGGCCAGGCAGGATGGAGCTTGGAGCAACATGGTCTGGTGGAAGGTATCCCTATCCATTGGAGGAGGGCTGGAACTAGGTGGTCCTTAAGGTCCCTTCCAATCCAAACCATCCAATGATTCTATTACTAAAAGTAATTAAATTCTCAGTGCTCCATATTGCTTTGGAAGATGTAGAGTACAGGGCAGTCTAAGAGCTGCTGCCATTCATGTACACCCAACAAGGAGCTGTAAGTAGTTTATAACAGATATAAAATTTACAGGCCAAAGTCTAGCCTTTCCCATCTAATGTGCATATCCTATATGAGGATCCTACATCTACCCTCTATGAGGATAGAGTGTAAATGGCATTTTTTAAATTTCAGTGTCTTGAAAAATAATATTAGGTCTATGTAGGACTATAATCTGTCAGCTCCAGGGTATCTTTGGGATAGGACACATTTCCAAAAAGAGAAGGCTTGTGTGATTTAGCAGCATGTAAAAAAATGTTTTTAAATTTAAAAAAAAGAGCTGGCCAGGTGATGTACATAAAGACAATATTATCAAATTGTCTTCTTTAAAAAACTACTCAGCCACTTCCTACAGAAGAAAGAGTGGGAAAGAAAGCTATCACCAAAACTAATTTATACCATAGCTTAAAGATTATAAATCAAGATTTATCCCCACATAAGGGCATGCAAGTCTCACTGAAACCCTGTGAATTATAAATATAGAATTGTAAGAAGGCAGACATAGAAACACTTGCTCATCACAAACAATGATATTGATTTTTGTGCTGGGAAGGGTTTCTTCCCTTGTCCTTACAGACATCTAGAAAATCCAGGGTCATACATCCCAGTGATGAAGATCCTTCAGCCCAGACACATAATGCATCATTATAACTGGTAGAAAAAAATTGCAAATTTTAATGCTTGTTTAGTTTGTGGTTTTTTTATGCAAAAGCCCATCACACCAGTTGTCTCTGTGCATGGGTGATGCACAGAACACAACAGAGGCTTACCACACAAGAACACAGCAAGTTATTTATTCTTAAAACAACATTAACAAATTGAGAATACTTGGTTTTTTATACACGAAAAAAGATGAAATAAATAGCCATAAGCTTACAAAGTCCTTGTTAGTATCTCCTATGTGGCCTTTATTCTGCTGAGATTCTCTTGACACATCTGCACCCCTCCAAGCAAGAGAACAGTCAGCAATATTCACACTGAGGGCTACTGTGAAAGTGTACAAGAGTTCTGTAACTCATTTACTGAATATTTTTTTTCACAGAAGATCAGTTTTCAACTTCTATTTTTCAATGTCTATTTCAACTTCACCACAGAAAGGAGAGCTCAAGCATGTGGTTATAGTGATGCCAATCAAACCACAAGGGAAATCTTACAGCAGCTGGGATTTCAGAATTTTCCGACATTCTCCTAACTTTCACAATTTCATCCTCTGGTCCAGCTGTCACAGACACATCTGTGTGTTTGTGTGACAAATAGACTTTAGCCTGTAAACTTTATGTCTGCTATAAATCCTTTACAAGGTGCTTTCTGCAGCAGTACCTGTGGCATCACGGTGCTGCAGTGCCAGGCTTGGTGCTAGCAAGTGCTCTGTCCATGCTTAATAACACTCAGAGAGGCTGTATGAAGGAAAAAAGATAAAATCATAGGCTGAAAAATCCAAGTTTTGCCCAAGTTTTTTCATAAAACAAGTTTCCTAAATCTCCAATCATTTTCACTGTTCTTTTCTAGATTTTTTGTGATATACCCACACGTCTTTTTAAATTTCATGCTCCAAGCCAGACAGGTATTTCTGGCTGTGATCAAAGAAAAGGCTTGTAATGTAAATTACAAAATAATATTAATTAGGATACAATAATATTAGCTTGTCTTGAATTGAAATCTACATGTACTAAAATAATGTTAATATTTTGTGACATTGTACTGACATGCCTAAACACAAAGTATGGACTTTTTACTGAAGAGTGTGGGCAATTTGGCCACAAATCAAACAGAGATCTGTGCATTTCACACAGCAGGCATTGGAAAATGTTTATGCAGTAACCTAAGCAGTGAATTTTGTAAAAAAAAAAAAATGAGTAAAAATAAAAGAAGTAGACTCTGCAAATAAACCTGGACACCAAGAACCCCCAGATCCATGGCCCATCACTGCTGAATATGCAGCATCAGCACCCTGGTGCTGTACACTGGCAGCTCACATGTGATATATGTGTTAAGGATTAGTAGCTTTGTATAGGTAGAGATGAGCAGCAATATCATAAAAGAACAAAGTGTTAATATTAATTAATGTTACTACTAATTATTTAGAGAGATGAGCAGCAATATCATAAAAGAACAAAGTGTTAATTAATGTTACTACTAATTATTTAATAAATAAAATAAACTGTTAGTATTGTTAATGAAATATCAGTTTAGTAAAGTTTTTAGAATTGTTTTAAATTTGTCAGACTTCTGAATAGTGCAGTCAAAGCAATCTCAAGTTCCCTGATACTTTATGTATATGTTCATTTGCAGTATAGCTAAGGCTTTGTCAACAGCAGAAAGAGTTTATTTCACACATCTTACGGGTTACATATAACTGCAGTGAGGATTGCTCCCTTTGCAGCATGAACTACTTAAGAACCTGTTGGGACCCATCATGAATGTGCATAATTAACTATTTCTGTTTAGAAATGCTATCCTGAATTTACTTTCCTGAATTTCAATCAGTTCTTGCAAGATAATTTCAGATAATTAATTGCAAGATGCCATTAACATTACAATTCTGTAATGTTAATGGCATTAACATATACCATATATAAAGTATACCAATCTCTCCAAAATATTTAAGTCTATCATTTTTTGTAAACATTTTTTAATAAATATTGTAAAAGAAATCCTTAACAAAGGTCAAACTACTTAATTTAGACTAATTTGCTTAGGGAAGTGTACAAGACAAGAAAAAGTTTCAGAAGACTGTATACATCTCTTTGTTGCAAGTTTAGACCAACTGTAGATAAAAGTTAGTGTTTTTATTGATTTAACATCTTAACAAGAGAATAATCTGCCTTTACATGCTTTTAGAATACAGCTTCCAGTGTAGTTATAGGTATATCTGATTCCCAAGAACTCAAAAATTGTATCCGAATATATTTGCAGGGAAGCAATGACTCTAATGTCCATGGTTATTCTTGTGGATATTTTGAGTGATGTACCGTGAATACACTTTAGCTTAGTATTGCAGGTAAGGACCTCTTGTGCCAGCCACCTCAGGATTCTTGCTTATATTCTCTGCTTACCAGAGCCTTCCCAATTAATGTATATTCCTACCATTACAACAGTCAAATAATATATTCAATTTTTTCATTCATTGTTGTACATGTGCAAAATTTTCCTGTTATTAGGAGACAAAGTACTGTAGTGGAAATATTAATGCAGGAACAAAGAGCAATGCTAAATATATTCATATAGCACTGCCTGCTAAAAAGTGCCACATCCCTAGGAGATCACAACAAAGCAGGTATTTGCTTTTAATTCTTTCAGGCATTTGCATTGTGCCATGCTACTTTGCAAAATTTTGCATGTTCACTATTTTTGCTGCCATATCTTAGGAAATGCACCTGTGTGCAAGTATACAGCTTTGATTTGAAGGTTTTAAATTTTGCATCAACTTGGCTGAGTTTCTTATTGTTTATATTTGGTTGCTTATTTCAGTGGTGTGACACTTAAGAAGAATTTACAGCATTATGTTTAAGATTTGGCACAAGTGCTGCAAAACTTCTGCTGAAACAATGAACCTAGTGATGACGTAAGGGACTTGGCTTGTCAAAGCAACACGACTTTCCTGCACTTTGCTAGAAACCTAGCACTTAAGAATTGAAAAATTGGTGTTTAAAGAGCTAGGAACACTCACACTTAGTGTAGATGTTGTATGCAGTGCATCATTTGTCATGGTCAGAGTCTCATAGTCAATACATGAGTGATGTTTTACAAATACATTTTTCTTTTCAATGTAATTTCTGTGAAAGCAAAAAAAAAAAAAAAAAAAAAAAAAAATCAGTCTTACTGCTTACTTCTAGTTCCTTGACAGCATAGTATCATAGATTTAGTGCTTCTGTGCCAATTTAAAAAGTATTTGTTCATTTAGCAATTTAAAGTAATTATGCTATTATTTAATGAGGATAGTCAGACATAGAAAAAAGTGGAGCATGTGCTGTATTCAGCTACCAGCTCCAGTGTCATTACTGCTATCAAATACTCATAATATTTTTCAGAATAACCCCGTCAATGACACCAGAGCTCCAGAATGTAATATCTTCTCAGAGATAGCTGTGACTTTCATATCTGTCAGTTAACAGAGCTGCTTTAATAAAACACAGTGTCTCAAAAGAAGTGTGTGTCTTACTTTTCAGTCCCTTGGTGACAACAGAACTAATGGAAACTACCCAAATATGTCTGAAATCTCAGTATCAATCTAGTGTGAAAATTGGTAAAAATTCCTGTTATTTGTTGCCTGAAAAGGAGCAATGCCCAAATTTATATGTGTAGAAAAAATGATAAACTATTTGGAAGGTTCATTTACCCTTCTTTTCCTGTACCTGCAAAAGGAAGATGAAATTTAGGAAGTGCTATCATCTATGAAAAAAAATTTGGATGCTTACAATACTCTACTTTTCTGTTTCTAATGCAGGCACATTGTGCAAATTCTGTACTCATTTCCATATCAAAATGATGGCTGGATAGGAAACCGTGCCTTTTAAACAAGACATACATTTAAAAATTTATTTTGGAAATCTGACAGTTTTAATTGAAGTGTTTATTTTTAAAAATCTTAGGAGACATGCACAATATCCATTGTGACCAGAAATGTAATTATCTCATACATACTAATTCAATTCTAGCTGACAAATGTAACAACATGAAATATATTTATAAAATATGCACTTCAATATTTGAAAACCAAACCCAAAATATTACATAGCAATACCATAGGTCAGATTTTTTTCAAATCATTCCTTTTAGTGATATTTAAAAATGTGATTTATTTCCCTTAGCAATAAATGGATAATATACCAAGATCTAGGATTTTTGGCTTCCCTGTATTTTCTTTTCAGTGTGCAGGGGTTGCCTGAATCAATAAATAATAATAATAGGATGCATGTAACTTGTGTTAATTCCACATCAAGCTGAAGGAAAACAAACTGGAACTCTGTAATTCTCTCTTTTTTTTTTTTTTTTTTTTTTTCTTTTTGTTGGGTTTTTTTTGGGGTTTTTTTTGCCAAAGAACATCTAACACTCTGTTTATTCAATGTGTGATTGAAGTTTCCTGGGCTATCTCTTAGGGGTCCATGAAAGATGACTAAGAAAGAAAAGTGCAGTATGAGAGGTATGCACAGAGAATAAATTGTTCATCCCTTAATCAAAGTAGCAAGAAACTTGCTGTGCTAGGTAAGTGGGAAGAGAGAAGAACATGAGGTCACAAACCTTCAGGCAGGTTGCAGAGTCAGGCAGTCATTCTGGCTGCAGGGGAAAACAAAGACTTCACATAATAATGACAGAAAGACCAGGAAAAAAATCACAGAAAAACAGATCAGCAGAAACCAGAAATATTCAGAACATCTGTGCTCTGTGCCCATCCTTCCATCCTATGGCTGTTCAGGAGAAGAGGCTTGCAATATTTGCCAGAGTTTTGATGAATCATTCAGTGGCACTGATTTCAGATCAGAAGGCAAAGTTCACATGCATGCATCGAAATTAAAAGTTATATAAAATGTGCAAGATAGACCTGAAAAACTGGTTTTGTGCAATAAAGTAGATTTTGTTTTTATACATAATTAGCACCAGTAGTCAGATGAAACTGCAGAGTATGAATTAGTTTTATCACGGCGAGAGCTAATCAGACTTTTTTCTGTGCCACCATGGAGCTAATAAAAATTTTTAAATTTCACTGAGCTGCTTTTCTCTGATGCTTGAAACAAACCAACATGGATATTAACAACATTAAAAGATCCACAATGGTTGAGTTGAGGACTTACAAAGTGCACTACTTTGTGCATTCTGTTTAACCAGGAAAGAAAACTTTTTTTGTCAAAAGCCATTGTTCTTCATCCAAATTAAAGGATATTACCCTTATAAAGAAGAATTATTATTTTGATGAACGATTAATGAGGGACAACTGCTGTCCTTCAAAGAAAGAAACAGCAGCAGAAATTGGTATTTCACATTTAATCAATTGCAAATGTGCTGCTTTTGTTGTTCTCTTAAGGTTATTTCAATACAAGTCAGAGACCATGTTTGCAAGCTTCACTTAGATGATACAAGGCATACAAAAGCAGCTGATCTTAAACTTTAGCATCACTGCCCTTAAAGAGCAGCAGGTTGAGATATGGGTATGTAAAATAAAAGAATTTTGCAAGGTTTGCATTTTTCTTCCTTGCTCTCGTAACACCCTGGTTCCCATTCAATTATCTACAGCTAAGGTAACAGCTTTTCTAAGTTCCATGTTTCAGAAGGCTGCACATTGGAATACTTTAAATAGAAACAACTTTTGATGTCAAGCTTATGGTTAAAATTGGTTTCATAAGTATACACTTAATGAAACATTTGCTAGATCTTCTAAATAACTGCAGGTACAATTTATGATTGATTTGTTATTTCTGTTGGATTAGATTACACCAGTAACTGCATGTCAGAGAATTTCTGTTTGCTGCCTTGAATCAGTTGTTTGAGCTGCATTAGCTGAAAGAAGCTAGAGTGCAAAAAATCCAATGCTTTTGACTTAACTCCTTGCTTTCAGATGGACTTAGTCTTTAACTACTCTTCACAAACCTGTCAAATACTAGGCAAGGAGATTTACAGCCTTAGAAATAAATTTGCTCACAAATTTATTTCTGACAAGTAACTTAGGGTTTCTTTTTTTTTTCCTATATTCCATTTTAGATATTTACTACAGGATTATATAAACCTCTTTTACTCTGTTTCACACAAATAATTACTTCTGCTGGCTTAGCTTAGAATCCCACTGGCACATATTTTGCTGAGTTATTGTAACTCATGTTCCATTATTCCTAAATTACACAATGATCCCAAGATTATGGTCAAAGTTTAGCCTTAAAAGCAGATGAGCACAGACTGCAAAATTTTATGACAAGAGCCTCATTGGCATTGGTCAAATGAATCATATTCTAAAGCCAATGGTTTGTTGCTTATGGCCTATGCTGCTTCCATGGTGGGATTAGTAAATTGATAAATAAATCATCCTTTGGTGGATTGACGTGGCCTCAAATTCAGTCCAGAATTCTCTGCCTCCTCCTCCCAAGCTGCACAGGAGGATGGGGAATGGGTGTTGGGGTCAGTCCACCACACGTGGTCCCTGCTGCTCCTTCTTTCTCAAGGGAACAACTCCTCACACTTCCCCTGTTCTGTTGTGTGGTCCCTCCCACGGGAGACAGTCCTCCATGAACTTCTCCTTTGTTAGCCCTTCCTGTAGGCTGTGGTTCCTCTTGAATTTTTCCAGTGTAAGTCCCTTCCACAGGGGGCAGTCCTTCAGGGGCAGACTGCTCCAGTGTGGGTCTGCCATAGGATCACAAGTCCTGACAGTGAGGGCACAAGTCCTGCCAAGAGCCTGGTTTGGATGGGCTTAGCACGGCATCACAGACTCCTTTGGGCATCCCTCAGCTCTGGCATGGGATCCTCCACAGGTGGCAGGTGGATCTCTGGTCCAGCACGGACCTCCATGGGCTGCAGGAGCACAGCTGCCTCACCATGGTCTACATCAAGGGCTGCAGGGGAATCTCTGCCCCAGATCCCAGAGAACATCCTTCCTCTCCTTCACTGACCTGCAGAGTTGTTGCTCTCACGTATTCTCACTCATCTCATCTTTGGCTGCAATTTGCTCCTGTCCTGTGAATTCTTTCCCCTTCTTTACTGTGTTTTCCCAGAGGTGCTGCCACTAGCACTGATGGGCTCAGCCTTGGCCAGCAGTGGGTCTCTTGGAGCTGTCTGACATTAACTCTATCAATCACACATTGGGAAAGCTTCTGGCAGCTTCTCACAGAAGGCACTCCTGTAGCCCCCATCCCCAATGCCAAAATCTGGCCATAAAATCCCAACTCACGAATGAAAAAAATGACAGACACATCCTGTGTTCTCTGCATGGGATCTGTTAACTTAAATCTCCTGCATTTCAAACCCCTTTTCCTGTTAAATTTAAGATGGCTGGAGAATGTTCAGGATAAAATCTAGAGCTGCAATTTATAATTTAACATATATTATACTTTTATTTTTGTCTTTCATCATAGAAGAGGGCAGGGAAGAGAAAAATGGTAAAAGGATTATGGGAGAGTCATTATTATAAGGAAATGAATCTGGGTTTCCTCACTGACTCACAATTTCTCTGACTTATCATTTCAGTGGCTTAACTACTCAAATCGAATTGAATGATAAACTCAGTATAATATAAACTGCAGAGCACATTATTTTAAAATCTTTCTTCATTTCAGTCTTTTACAGATCTTTGCCCCAAAATAGACCTACTTCATTTTCCTTGTTCATTAGAATGTGAACAAGGCTGTGGAAACTATAAATAACAGTAACAACTGTTGCTAGATGAAGTGTCTTGGTCCATCTTGCAAACAATCTCCAGTGTCAAACTTTTTGAAAGAATTAGACTACAGTCTAAACACAGGCTTTACTGTCTTTGAATCTGGAATTTCAAAACACAGATAAGTGATGGCTATGATTCTCTACAAATGTCTGTCATGTTATTTTCTCATACATCAATGTAATTAAAAAAGCCAGCCTATGATTTAAAATCCATGCAACCTTTGAGTCAAATAAAAACTTTAAATCCTTTTCATGAACACATAACTTCTACCATATATATTTTTAAAAGGACACATTGGATATAAAATTACTACAACTTAAAGTACTGCAAAAGATGGGTAGTCCATATGGATACTGACTTACACATATCACATTCAACAGCTAAGTGCACTTCAATATCATATGTCACATCAGAGTGCTATTTCAAGCACTGTGTTTTCCCCCCCTAGCAGAACATCTCACTTCATGGTACAGCTCAGGAAATGTTTTTTATTAAAGATCTAGCAAGTCCCTGTGATGACCTAGTTCTGACAAGTTACCTGAGTTACTGAAGTGGCCTTTTGACAAAGCCAGGGAACGAGATGGATGAGCTAAGGTCAGTGTTCTCATGTTCCACATGCTGTTCAAAAGGTCCCATAAGACTCACATGAATATGTCTTGGTCATAGTACAACTGAACAATAAACATGAAAGAAGCATCACTGACAAAAATTAAATACTCTCTTTGTAGTTCCTTGAGGAGGAGTACTACCTCAATGAGTTACAGGCAGCCACTATTCTGCAGCTTCACTCAGCTTCAGCCAGGCCATGGGACAATAGAGTACCAGAATAGGGTAAGTTTGTTTTCAGAATGTGCTACTAGCCATGTGAATTACTCATTTTTTTTTTTTTTCCCCCAATCAGTCCTGCTTCCTAACTCTTGATTTTCTTCAGACGCACCTCTAGAAACTAGTAAAGGTATCTTGCTAGTAAGACTTATTTGCTCAAAGTTTAGACCATGTCTCAGTAGCTGTTTTGTTGTTTTATAACAAAGAGAAGAAAATGGTTTTATTGAAGAAAATATTTTTATTAGGCAGATAAGTGGCAGAATGTTGTAAGCTGTAAATTCCACAAGTCATCTTGGTTGAGATCCAGAAATCTCAAGTCCCACTGGGTTGAAATAGTGATGGTTTTCACTGGTATAGGGCTGATTTTCTTCATAACAGCTTGTATGAAGTTGTGTTTTGGATCTGTGCTAGAAACAATGACGATGCACAAGGAGTTGGGAGGGGACACAGCTGGGACAGCTGGCCCCAAATAACAAAGAGATATCCCAGACCATATGGCATCATGCTCAGGATATAAAGTGGGGGGCAGGAAGGAGGAAGAAGGGGATGCTTGGAGTCATGATTCTTCTTCCCAAGTCACCGCTGTGTGTGGTGGGGCCCTGCTCTCCTGGGAATGCCTGAGTACCTGCCTGCCCATGGGAAGTGGTGAATCAATTCCTGAGTTTGCTTTGCTTTATTTGCATGCATGGCCTTTGCTTTACCAGTTTAACTGTTAAACTTTACCTTCAGCCATGACTTTTCCCACATTCATCCTTCTGGTTCTGTGTCTCATCCTGATGTAGAGAGAGTGAGTTTGTGCGGTGCTGAGTTTCTGGCTAGGCTTAAATCATTACAAATAGATATCAACAAAAATACTCATACAGTCCTTTTTTATGTTTACATTGTCCACATGGTTTACATTATTTGTTTTCATTGTTAATATTGAAAAATAATGTTTTCAATGTTCAGCAAAAACTGAAATAAGTGGAAATATATAATATTTGCAATTATTTAACCTAATAAATAATTTCTACTACACCTTAGATCATGGGCTTTTTAAATTTTAATTTTAGTTTTTTAACTTGTGTGTTTTCCCTCAAAAGAAGAGTTAAAAAGTAAGCAGTGAAGTAAAACAAATAGTCTAATCATATCTTGCTTTGGCATCAGAATCAAGATGCCTTAACTTCCTTCAGTGTACAGATAAACCTCACAATTTTGACTTAAACTCAGCTACTGGTAGGTGGTGCAACTGGGACCAACGGGCCATGAGAACACTGAGATTTGGATATTGGAGAAAGTCCAATGTGCTGAACGACACCCCAGGACAGGGGGCACAATTGAAGTAAATTGAATAAAGTCCCCTTAAGAGTTGTCTCTAGGTGGGCACACAAGAAGAGACATTCCCAGCACCAAGCCATTACTTTTACATGGCATTTGTGAGTGCATCCACAATCTTGTTGAGGATGTTTCCTGTTGTATGCCTCTTAAGGGAAAGTCCAGTCATGGGCTTGTGTTTTCATTCACATGTGTCTGTTTCATATAAGCAACCATATCAGTGGCTTGTGATGTGAGCCAGCCAAGTGACAAAGCACGTGTCTGGTCTGTCAGCAGAGCTCACTGTGATAACCAGAAAAGCCAGCAGCTAAGTTAGTGTAAATCTGGTTATTCTACCGAGAACAAAGGTGGAGACAAGTGCCATGATCCTTTCCTCCTTCGTATTCTCTTTCCCACCATCTTCAGTCCCCAAAAGATCAGAATCTTGACAAAAGGTGAAGCCATTTAGTAGCAATCACATGGGATTACTAAAAAATACATTATGTATGACCATTACAGGGGTTTTCACTGTTGCATTTCTAGTTCACTTTTTGTTGGCATTGTCCTGCTGGGACTTAAACATACCTCTCAAATACCAACAAGTCATGGTCAATAGCCATGGAACATGTAATAATGGAGATGAAGATGAGATGCATCACTCTACAGCACATGCATACCTCAGCTCAAATATAATCACTAGACATATTTCTGAACTCACTTCTTACCACCTGTAGCCACAGGTATGAAAGCTGCATTTCCTTCAGTTGGATAGGTCCTCTATTGTAAATGAATAAATAAATTAAACCACAAAATTTCAGAACACAAATTATCAAAACATGCAGGAATAATTTTGTTTGTTAAATGCATCTCTTTTGAATGCTTTTTGAGTGACTGGTTTCATGAAAGTACACAGGATAATTCTTCTCTAGGAATTTTGTCTACCTGTCACTAAACTGCTGTTATTAGAACAGGAGACCTGACCATGGCACCCCATGTATTCTTATTTTGTACAAATTGTACTGGGCAATGGGCACTGGGCAGCACTCCTTGAGCAAAGGGGTTGGACAGGGTGATCTCCAGAAGCACTTTCCAACCTCAGACATTCTGTGAAAGTCCAGTGTCTTCCATGCTGACATGTGTGCAGCCTGTTGGCTACAGAGGTATTCTTTACACAAGTGCAAGGTTATTTTGTCAAGTGCTTTCTAAGAGCTGATATTCTTTTGTATACCCTCTTTACAGCTCTTCACTCTCCAGGAACAAATTGCTTTTCTTCTGTCTTGTCCACAGAGAAAGAAAATCCCTCCTTTGATTCTGCTTGTGCCATTTCACAGTGTCTTGTCAAGGGGACATTTCTCCCCTTCATGCCAGTCCTCAAGGTCTTTGAAATCCTTTTCTCTTACCACAGTATGGCAAACATTGCAGTAATGCAACAGCCTCTGAAGTCTCTTTTCATTTCCCTAGCATGTTCAGCAATTCTTACCTATTACAGGAAAGGAAGGCTTGCCATTTCTACTGCTGGCAGCATTAATTTAAAAAAGAAGGTTCCAGAAAACATTTAGTTTTCTCCTTGTACTTTTTTCTCCTTGGAACTCTGGTTACACTTTTGTTCCATTTAATTGTTTTGACTCAATTTTATTATTTTTAAGCCTAACTGCACTCTTGGTACAAGGCAGATACTATTATAAAGAGAAGATGAGAAGGATGTTAATAGAAATGTCAGATTCCTGCTGCCCTCAAGGGACAGCTGTTTTTGTCCACGTGCCCCATGGAATGGGTCTTGGCTGTAGACACTAAGAGAGTGAAGGTGAAGTACAGTGTGAGGTGCTGCACTGGAGCAGCGCCAAGCACACTGCGGGGATCAAAGGCATGTACACTGCAGAGGCACTGGCAATGGACACGACTCACAACCTGGCCACAAAGCCAAGTGAAATGTTTGATGGAGAGGAATAGAGAGGCAAAACTTCTTGGTATCATTTTTAAAGGGAAAATTGAAATCTCACTTCCATAAACTTGAGATATAAACCAAAAAAGGGACATTACTGTGTACTGGAGAAACTCTTTCCACCCAGAATTCTTTTGGCTAAGAATTGGAGATGATTCTTAAAATGGAATTCTGTTTGGAAGGGGCCTGAAGGAAAATAAATAATAATACTAATACTATTACTACTAATAATAATTAAATTTTGTATTTTTTTTTCTGGTTGAAATTTGCTTGTCTTCCATTAATTTTCAGGCACTGGCTTTAAATTGAATCTTAAAAAACCCCCAAAAACAACTAAAAAGGGGAAGGGAAAAAAAAGAAAATTGAAATCCATGGGGTCATTGCAACAAAAGAAGAGGCCCTCTTTGCATTAACTGCAGGACTAAAAGCAAGGATTTCTTCCTTGCATTTAATTTGCTATATAAAGCTAGGCAGGTTGTTTGTGTTTTAGTTTCCCCATCTTTGAGGTAAGTCTAGTGGAATCTTGTGAGGGATAATATATTTCTCCATCACTTTGGGATCTTTGGATATAACAGACTATTGCACTGAAGTAGCTCCTTATGGAACATCACACAAAATTAAAATGCAATACTGAAAGGCATAGCCTTTGGATTATGTGTTTTATTTTTTATTGTCTAAAACAATTCAGTTTGCATATTTATGTTAAGAGTGTTGCCTTCTACATCTTGGATTTTTAACTTTATCACAAAGGAAAAGGAGCATTTGAGGAAAAAAAACTTAAGTAGAAATTTAATTTAGGGAAATATATCTTACTATTGAAATTAATGTGTCTTTCTGTGGGATGTAAAATATTATGCAGGATGTGTGTCACAAAACTTAGCAACTCAAAAAATTCAATCCCTTCTGTCATTCAGCATTGACAGTGGGTGAATGAATATCAGTCAATGCCTAACTGGGCTCAGAACACCATGTTCATGATCTGCTGCCACTAGCTGGTGGAAACAAGGCCGAGAGTTTAATCCAGGAAAAAGCCTTTTGAAAGCTCTTGGCTAGCTCTGAGTTCCATCCATTGGCAACTACTAATTTTGTGTACTACATATTTACTACTAGTTTTATGTACAAACATAGCTATTTGCCAAAGCAGAGGCTGTTGGTGTTGCATAGAACCTTTAAATAACAAGCAGCAGCAAGATCTTTCAAAGCCACTGGGTGAGCAGCCACAGCTGCTACCAGCTGCAAACTGTCACAAAGCCAGGGGGCTTTGTTGCCTTGCAGCCTCGAAGGGACAACAAACAGCCAAAAATGACTGCCTTAGCAAGTATCCACTAGGGATCACGTTGCCATTAATTTGCCATCAAGACAGTTGTGTTTCCCTAGAGCTGCCTGTTTGTGGCATGCTGGAGGAGAGAGGGTGGACCAGCCTGACTGGACTGGGTATCTCGGCGTCTGTCTCAAGCCTAAGCTCCGGCAGGACCAGGAACCTGAGCTCCTCAGTGCACACTGAATGAGGGACTTAACAACTCATCAAACCTTCAGTGCTGCTTGCTTTAAAATACCGACCAGGAACCTGAGCTCCTCAGTGCACACTGAATGAGGGACTTAACTCATCAAACCTTCACTGCTGCTTCTTTAAAATACATGGAGAATGAGATGGGGGCTCTGGTATTTGGTTGTGTGGTGAGAAAGGAGCTGGAACAGGAAGCCCTGTTGTGGGGACTTCATGTGATCAAGGGGTGCGAGCTGTACAGCAGACTTCCCAGACAGTCCCTACAATTGCAAGATATTTGTGGGGCTCCTTTCACTTCCATATACAGGTTGACTGAGGGATCAAAGAGAAAAAATGATGTCTTGTGGGCTGAGACTTTTTCCTGGCTTCAGAGAAAATCACATGTTTTAGCTCTAGATCACAAGATTTATTACTTGGACTATTCCAGTTCCATGCACTCTGTATCTTACACTTGTGCAAAGTGCAAAAATATAAAACCAGTAAAAGTCACACAATCACTATTTTAGCTTACCAGTCACCCACACATTTTGAAAGCAATGCCTTGAAGAGACAATTAAGACCTTTAAATCCTGAGTGGAGAAAATTACCTGCTCAAAGCATTTTATAAATCCTTGAAACCCTAGAAAATAAAAAGGAAGGATTTAAAACATTTTTCCTCCATGTATTTAGCTGGCAAGGCAGGCAAATTAAGGTTATGTTTAGTTGAAGTCCAACCTCTAAATCAGTAAAAAATCTCTTTTCTGGAGACACTGTTCAATGGTATTCTGTATTTAAGAAGTAGCATATGCATTTGGGCTTACCGTTGGCAAATTAAGTTGTGTGAATGTGCCTTAAAAAGAGTATTCCCAGTGATGTCTGTGTCTGTGCCCAAGATCCATGTTCCAACTTTTGTATCTGTGAGAGACCCAGTCATTCTACCATGAGCCACAACCTAAATTCTTCTTGTAGTTTGACTACTAAGCCCACCTTAAATTTTTGCATGTTTTCACCTTGCATTTAGTGCAATGAACCAGAAATAAATAAGACAAATTCTTTGCTAAAGGAATATAAGATCTTTCTCAGCAACTCTACACAATCCTGTTTAGCAGGAGAGATCAATGGAAACAGTCTAGTCTCTTTGTGTGAGCTGATATGCTTTTCACCTCATTTCAAGAAATTTCTAAATATTACAGAAGGCTGATGATGAAAACAGAAAAGAAGAAATCTGCAACATGCCCTGAAAGGTTGAATAAATCCCTACATGTCATCAACCAGATAAAACTGTTCATTACAAAAAAGTATCTTGGTAGTGAACACGAAGATGAATCTGGATTTAGGTAATTTATTAAAATTTAATTAATTATCTGAAATGCACTCTTAGGTACTACTTTATAATTTCCATCTACAGAGTAGAAAACTCAATTACTATTGCTAAAAAGCAGTGGAGTATTTAATAATATACACTTCTATATTTACATATTGATCTAATTTGTATATAAATAATCAGGCAAGAATATTAATAACTGCAATAAATAGTAGATTTTTTCTTTTAAGACTAAAAGGTGTTGGCAATACTCCCAATACTGAGGCGGAGACTCAGAGAAACTGTGAGAAGTGCAGAGCCAACACAGTGTTTTCCATACCAGGGCAGTGTTATTCCCCCCAGTATGGGCACTTATGAATTCTAAACTTCTTTCCTAAATAATTTGGTTTCTATGTTTTCTTTGGGAAACTTGCACAGCTGGTAATGCAAGAGAAGACCTAACACATCTTTTGAAGTTCCTTTTACAATTTTACTATGCAGCTTCTTATAGAGTCCTGTTATTTTTCTGGTATCTATTGATACCACTGACATAGCATTGGCCCCTTTGTGTATTCTTTTGTCATGTCCAGCCAAATATTATACTTTTAAATAAATGGGCTTTTGCTCCCTAACCTAGTTTGCCTTGCATGTGGTTTCAATCTCTGTCTTTTGGGACATAAGCAGTTGCTATATATACATGGTTTAAAAGCAAGTGTATAATGAAGTTTTTACTAAATTAAAGATCTGGTAATTTTTACAAAGCTAAAGAATTGCTGTTAGGTAGGAACTCACAAATGTTTTGATTTAGTATGTTCTCTGACCTTTCTTACTACTTTTCTCTGAAGTTCTCTCGCATTATAAAAAATATTTTATATACATATATATATATATATGTATATATATATATGTATAGTATTATTATATAAAGGTGAAGTTTAGTTTGAATTGCAGAAAGATGTCCAAGTTTGATTTCCTTAAAACTGAATGAAAAGGTGTTCAACCTCCATGCTGACAGGAAGCTTAAATGCACCTTGTAAAAATTTAGAGAGGTAACTAGGGATTTTGAAAAAAGCCTTGAACTGACTACTGGTTTTGAAATAAAAATGTTGAAATGACATTGACTTTTTTTTTTTCCCCCTGTATTGCATTGCTATGCTTCCACCTTTTTTATAGTTCATGTTCAACATTTTTCATTCCAGAGATTCCATTTCCATTCCAAATGCATTCCATTACATTTTTTTTGTTTGGTTGGTTTGGTTTCTTTTCCATTGCAATAACTGGTATGTTCCCTAAATTAGTCTCTTTTAAATCATAAAATGTGACTTTCTGAACTCCTCTTTCTAATGCAACTTTGAGATTTTTTTGCTTTCTTGCATGGAGCCACATTTTCTTTCCACATATAGCTTCAAACTATTGTCATCTTTCTTCTTTGTCTAAAAAAAGTCTGTTACCTATGTGCTAACTAGTAATGCTATTGCAAGCTCCTCCTCTCTTTTCTTCTGAATTTGCTCTCATATTTCTAGATTTATTTTAATTTTTAAGTCACTTTTATATTATCTCTTTCTGAAACATACTCTGTTGAACTAATTCTGTTGGCCTTGGTAGGACTGCTTCTTTTCTGACCTTGCTAGGCTTGCCTGATTTCAGTTACTTCTCTACTACAAATAGAGTAGAAATTGGAAGATGAGTTGATGAGTTTTTACAGGGTAAATAATGAAAAATTATTATTATATAGGAACAATGAAGATTTGCTTTGCATTTTGAAAGTATTCATGAACAAGAAAAAAAGAAACCAAATTGGATGTGATTAGTAATTGTCAAATACTTCCAGTGTTTGCCACAAATCCCTAAGCAGACCATGAATGCCTAATATTTACAAACACAAAATTCTCACAGAACAGCAGTGTTATTTTAGATTTTTTTTTCCTTGTGCTGTAATAAACTAATTATAATCAAATTAATGTACTCTGTAACAGAATAGTGCTGATGCATCACAAATGAAGAACAGTAGTTTGCAACATTAGCATGCCTGGGTGTTGAGCACCATGTTCTCTCACCCACTCACAACCTCGTAGCTAGAGATTTATTTTGACCCTTTTGTGTCCTTTACAAAACTGTGACTTTAGAGTAAGTTATGATCTTGAAAAAAAACACCAGTAGTTATGGATTGCTGCTCAACTTGTCAAAACAACTCAAGGCAAATGAAGCCTAACCATGGTGAATTATTGGTCTGCTTCTTCACAGTACAAGCCTATATATAAACCACAGATGAAAACTGGAAAATGGTAATTCAATGTCAGAGTTTTGTGCTGTCATACAAAGTTCAGAGATGGTGTCTTCAACACAGGCTTCAATAACTTTAGCAAGGCAGGACCTTGATTAACCCTTGTCAAGATACTCTGTACTTTTCAACTATCGTTGAATCAGGAGAAGAGATCTGAACACAGGTTTCTGTGTCTGAAACTTAAATGCCTAAAGCTGTTTAGTCATCACTTCACCAAGACCTCCTTCAAATTTGCTCTGCAATCAGTTCAGTTCTGTTGTCAGTACTTTATGCTTCAACTCTTTTGGATTCACAGATGTTTCTTCACCCATTATCATATCTGGAGTATATGTAAAAAATATTTCTAGAATAGGAATTACACAGAGCTTGGTCATAATTTACAGTCACATAATAAAGCATTTTTAGTATAAATTTGTTGCATTGTCTCCTTTCTGATGAATTCTGGATAAAAGACATTTCCCCAAGAATATGCCAATGGTTATTTGTGGCTAATATCTCAGCAAAAAAAAAAAACCAAAAACCAAACAGTAATAATAAAATAATTCCTGTATGGAAATTCAAACTTTGCTGTACTGGAATTCAAACTTATCCTTACCTGATATGTTTAAGACGTAAAAAATATTTTTTGTGGGCACTGAGGTCTAGCAGCTCTCAAAATTTCTTGAAACTGAAGTGTCTCACACTTGGAGTCAGTCCAAGTTAAATTCTCCAGCACTTCTCACAGCTGTGAATCTGTCTGTGAATGTCAAGCAGATCTTTTACGTATTCCATATTTTTTGTTCCATAAGAGCATTTCACACCTTAATGAAAACAGCATGTGCCAATTAACAAGCTAGTATCAGTTGTATTTGCATTTTCTTAATTAAACCTCAAAAAAATAAAAAGGAAAGTAAGCTCTGCTATGATTATGTTTTGGCAGCACTGTCTATCCTTATCTACTAGATGGAGACAATATATTCCAGAAGACTGAAACAGAAACAAGTTAACAAGTTCTTTCAAATATATTAAAGAAGTTTATTCCTCCCATGTTTTACAGTTTACCACCTTGCATCTCTTATCTTGCATTCAGGTTTCAGAGGGGGAGACAAACATTTTAAAGCTTTACTAAGCATTCTAAAGATCTCTGTGAGGAAATAGCTGAAATGAGAAGGTGTTTGGATGGAAAGAACAGCTGCATATTGGACTCAAAGACCACGATGGGGCTGAAACCTTACCAAAGTTCAGTTGTACCAGCTACAGAAATAGCATCCCGTACTACAGTGAGATTAGATCATTTCACACCTGTCTGTGTAGCTCATATGAAAACAGCAATAACGAAAATTGATTCAGTGAAACATTTGGGTCTAGTGCCTACACTCTTAAAAATATGTGAAGTTCAACACTGTTAGAAAAAAAGTCCTGCTCCCGGAATGCTGCATGGTCTAAAACTATAGTTTCCAGAACAAAAGACACCTCTTGAAACCACCATGGCATTCCTCCATGTACATACTTTTGCTGCTCATGGAACATTCTCAACTTAGAAAAGAGGATAAGGGGGAAGGAAGATGATGTTTTCTCCTCTCATATCAATGAAGAATCAGAAAAACAGAGAAAAGTCAGAGTTGCAGCTGTTCTGCAAATAGTGCAGAACCATAACCCTCATATATGCTGGAGGATGCTGTCATCAGCAGTTGCGCAGACTCATAAAGCATCATCTCTTTTTGCTACTGCAAGCCAACTGTAGACACCACAAAGATACAGATTTCCAACGGTTTGCTGTGACATATTAAGAAAATTTCTAAGAGGGAGTGATTATGTTGACAAGCAGTTGTTTACCTTTTCGATGTTGATTCTGGCAGTAAAGAATTTAATCCTGCTCTGAAATGACTGCACAGCAATCCAACAGAAATGCAACCAGTCACAGCAAAGAGCAGCACTACACAATCTTGGTAAAAGTTGCAGTGTTCAGCCACAGAACACCAATATTATTGTCCATGATTATGATAGGTAAAATCCTGAATATTCAGGAGGTATTTTCCACTGATTTCAGGACAGTCAGGATTTTATCTGAGAGCTGTAGCTTCACACAAAGAAATTGTCTCTCTTTAAAAGTACAACATGTCTCAAAGAAAGGGATGTTAGCTCACAGAAAAGAAAAAAAAAATTCAAAGTGTTTTTTTGAGGTCATCTAAGAGTGTTCTCCACCCAGAACAGGCCCAATTAAATCAGGTGGCCAAGGGTCTTGTCCATTAAAACATTGGATGCTTCCAAAGGTGGAAACTTCCTAATCGGTCAGGACAACCAGTTTCAGAGTTTATCTACCCTCATATTAAAAAAAAAAAAAAAACCACCCAGAACAGGCCCAATTAAATCAGGTGGCCAAGGGTCTTGTCCATTAAAACATTGGATGCTTCCAAAGGTGGAAACTTCCTAATCGGTCAGGACAACCAGTTTCAGAGTTTATTTCCCCCCAAAATAAAAAAAAAAAAAAAAAAAAAAATTCAAGTTGTCAGATAAAAATTTTCAGCCTCCAGAAGCTATCCTCACCAGCAGCACCAGCCCAGCAGAGGTGCCCACAAGTATATACAGGTTATACAAAATGTCCCTTGGTGTTCAAGCCTGGAAACCACTGTGACAACTGCTAGTTAGTTTTCTGGAATATCAGCCTCCCAATGGCTCAGTTAATAATGAGGAATACAAAATTAAGGTTGATATTCATGATGCTGGATAATTCTTCCCTGTTTCCACAGTATTTTTTTAGCATTTATGATAATGCTAGAGCAAAAAATTTTGCAACTCAATGAAAAAGAAACAACAACCCTTTTGAAAACTGCTATTTTTCCCCCCTCATTTTATCACAGCCATGATTTCTGAGAGATTCAGATGATTTTATAAAGTTAAAAATATTAAATATTTTGAGCAAATTATCACTGTTTCTATGTGCCTTCCAGAACAGAAATCCCAGAACATGAATGCATTCCCTGCATAAAGAAAGTTTTTTATCATTCATGTTGTTCAGTTGATACCTTATATATGAAGGGAAAATTCATTCTGTCTGAGACTGGTTGGACTCTTGAAATCATTAGGTAATGATATACTCAGAAGATAAAGATAAAATCCTGGAGAAAAGGAAGACTATTCAAAAAGCCTTTTAAGGATTTTTAAGCCAGGAATATTTTTAGGTGCTCATTGAAAGGCTAAAAAGGATAATTTTGTGCTACAATGCAATTTGCTGTATAACAGCTCTGAAAACAGAGCCATTTATCTGTTTTGGTGTGACATTATGCTGAACTGAAAATCTGTGCTGAGAACTAGACTTGTTTAGCTGAATCACCATTCTCTATTAATGCATACAAACAGTGTCTGCAGCAGTGCCTGCTCCCAGCCAGCTCAGGTTGTGAGAATGTGAGCTAGATTTTCTGTAAAACAAGCAATGCAAACAGATCATAAGAAACTTTTCCTTTCTTTTATTGCATTAAAATTTGTGGGATTGTGGTTGGGAAAAGTAGAGCTGATGGATGGCAGGCTGTCTCTATCACAAAATTAAAGAAAGAGCAAGCACTTTGCAGAGTTTGCCAATTCTTTTGGTAGTGTTTAATTTTTTTTTAAATAAATAAGAACTATATTTGGCCTGCTAGTGAAATATTAATAGGGTGAACATTTGAAGGGTGAACCCTCCCCCCCCACACCATTACCTTCCTAAATCACTATATAGAAAGTTTCTTGTTAAGAGTCTCTAAAATACAGGGAGAGAAGATCAAGAACATCTTATTTGCCCACTGAGGAAACACATCTCTTGGTTGATTGAATGCACAGATTTTTTGCCATGTGTCCAAGACACACAATAGAAAACTGTGCCATTACAGCTTATTAGTGAATTGAACAAGGAAATCAATATTGTAATTTGCCCATCCTTTAGTGAATTATTCTCATATGATTGCAGTACTGTCTCCCACAGTTTTGACCCCATCATAACCCTTGCTGGGAAAACACTGACACTGGAAATTTAAAAAGCTTTTGCCAGCATATGATTTAGTTGTAGTATGAGGAAGTTTTATATTCTAGTATTACAAAAGCTGACTTCCAGATTGTGTGCACTGTATCGCTGGCTGTTTTGCACTTCCTGCATGGATGAAAGCACTTGGCCTTCAGTCTCAGATCTCCCAGACTACTGTGAGTGCACACAGAGAAGAGCAATGCATCCCCTGCAGCATCTTTTTGCTGTAGTGCATGATTAGGTGGAAATCAAGTAATGTCTGACAGCCTATTTTTCATCATTCTTTTGACAGATTGGGGAAACATCTACCTTAGCTGTGGAGCCTTCAGAATAATTTGATTCCTCCTGAGTCAATTCTCTGTTTTTCAGTAACTCTGGACAAAACCATAACAAAATTTCAAGGATTCAATGTGCAGAAACCATATTAACAATAGAATGGTATGTAACACTGGTATAACTTGATGACATCAACAGAGCAGCAAGAATCAATGGCAATAGGGCAAGACTCACTGTTGGTTGCACAGAGGGTACTGACTTACAAAGCACAAAAAATTTACTGTTAGTGCTTAGAAACTGCTTGGAGGCTATTCAATAATTTGAAGAAAATAAATTTCATGAATAAATTTAAAGTGCTGTAAAGATCTTAGCACAGATTTACAAACATTGATTAAGACATCATTCTTCTTGAAGTTAACTTACTTGTAATTTATGCATAGTGTATGTCAAAATGAAAATTTACATTTAGAAAGATTAAATGTTTTGTAACAATCAAATAAATAGACTCTCCATATGGCTAAGAATTTATGGAAAAATTTTTAAAATGATTTTATTTTATCTAGATGTGTCTACTTTGATTAAGGATGAAGAAATGATAGTCTGTGAAGAAAAGAAGAAAAAAAGAGAACCTGCAAAAATCAAAAAGCTAAATCTCAAAGCTCAAAACAGATTTTTTCTTCCTATGCATCTAATTCTAGAATAAATGAATTGGCATTTAATTACTTTTTTTTTGGTATTTAATGATAATTACTCTTGAGATATCTTTACATTATGTTGTAACCTCAGAGGTCGGCACAGCATGAACAACAGACATGAATGTTGCAGAATTTTTTTGTGCTTCTCTATACACATTGGTGGGCTCCTCATGAACTCTGAATCTAAGCAAGTCTAAATTTACAAGCACTAAATTTTTCTTTCTCCTTTTCCTCTGATTTCGCTTTTAAAGAGTGAAGATTCTACCTGTATTCTTGAGAATATAATGCTGATGATAAAATCATCATTTTGCAATGGATTCCCCACAAACGATCTTTTGCATCATATGCAGTTGCACTTAAAATTAAAATGTGCACAGGAGTGTCCAAAATTACTTCATACACAAGAAAGTAAGATGCTGTGTTATGTACTTCTTCCAAATGCTAGAAATGGTAGCTGATAAAGAAGGAAAAAGTTAATGTAATTTTTTTTTCCTGTCATTCCACTGCAACCTGCACTCTGTATATAATGTTCATTTGAGATCACAGCTTGTGAGCTGAGACCTTGTTCACCTTAATGGTAAAAAGAAGATGCAGAAAGGAATAATTTTCCATAGGGTCTACTCCTAATACAAGCATAAACATGAACAAGTCCTTACTCTTTAGTTGGTCACAAATGACATCTTAATAGAGACCAGCTAGAAATATCCATTATATTGCCAAATTGCACAAGTATATTGAAGCCGAACTAAAAAAAATATTAACAATTTTCATAATTTTTGAGATAGCTCCAATACAGAGAGAGCAAATCAAGTTTTGCTGAAAGCAGGTCTATGTCTTCCTGATTTGGTTAGGATTAAAAATGAACTTTTTCTCTTAAAAATATTAAACTTTTCATGACCAAACTTAAAATCTGAACCCAATCTAGTTCTCTTATTAATACAAGATGACAGCTGTCAGTGATGTTTATGAGCAGGAAACATACTTTGTGAAATATTTTTGTCTTATGAAGAATTTCTCTTTAAAAATTCTCAAGATCCTAAAATGTTGGAAAAAAATTATAAAGTATGTTTGACAGCAAGGGCATAAAGAAGGCATATAATCATGTAGCATGCTTTTTTTTTTTTTTTTTAATATATATATTCCAGCAACAGGTGTCTGAACTTTTACTCACTCAGTTGTGTGGCCCCCAAATGCAACAACTTCTGTTTGTGTTAACAATGTGTACTTAAAAGTTATAATTTTTCTGACCTGTGCTGGGCAGGTTGCAACTATATGGCAATTTGCTGTGATGTATTTGCTCACAGAAAACAAAGGTGGTGTAATGGAAATTGGTGCTGTGCATTGTTCTCTAAGGATGGGCACAATCACTGCAACAATAATGATGAATAGCAGAACATTGTATTAACTGAAGGCATTTTACCTGTTTATGCTGAATCATGGTAACCTTGGTACAGAGAACTACATAAGCTTATTTTCCTTCTTTTTAAACTGCTTTAGGAAGATAAATATGTGAAAAAAGCCTAAAGCAAAACAAACAAAGGGAAAACAATTGCATGGTATTAACAAATAAAATGCCAGTTCTCTGACAGGAAAACATCCTTCTGCTAAAAATGAATGTGTTGGGGTTCAATAACAAAAAGGAAGGCTTCTATACTTGAAAAAATAAACATCTGTCTGATTTCCCTTAGCTTTGACCACTGCCAAGTGTTTCTGAAACTATGTCCTCAATAAACTGTCCTTCTGAGCTGCTTGGGCAAAGACAAAGTTAATGACAGTGTAAGTTTTTCTTGCCAGTTTTGACAACAAGCTGCATCAACAAGAGAGGAAAGAAAATGGACTTGTTCCTGCTGCAAGATGTGTTATCTGTAGTAACAAAATGGTTTAACTCTAGTAACAAAAGGATTAATTACTAATTATCATCCATGTTTGGACAAATACATATGCTGCTGTGGTCAAATAGATGCAGAGGGCTGCTGTGCTCTCACTCTCTGGAAGTGCTTAGGACACTCAACTGGCTTGTTTTTTCTCCTGATGCTCTGCCCTATGTCTGTTCCATCAGCCTGGAATCAAAGGTGTGCCAGAATCACTGGTCTGAGGGGGCTGTTGCAGAATGTTGTGTGCCAAGCACCTTGATCCTTCACCTTTCCCTTTCAATATTCCAGTACAAATTTTAAAATATTGGAAAAAAACCCAAAACACAACCAAATAAACCAAAAACCAAAACAATCCCCAAAACCAAACCAAAAGAAAACAAAAAACACTGCAATGCAGATTGATTCTTTTCAATACTGGGATTTAGGAATGAGCTGATCTATCAAGAATATTAATTTATTTCTTACTTGTTTATAGCTCATGGCCATCAAGAACCAGAACTGTCAACATGCTACTATGGGAGTCTGTGGGAGAAGAGATGAACTGTGGTCTGTACTGCATTAGCCTATTTTTTATTCAGTGTGGTGTTCCTAAGGAAGCCTGAATACACTGTATGTTTTTGTTTGACATTGCTCTGTATACAAAGTCACTAAGAGTTTTATTTTCATATGGATTCATCACTGATTTTATTGTCTGTAAATATCAGATACAGAGGAAAGTCAATTTAAACACATTTGAAATATTTATTAAAGTTCTATAACCAGTCATGCTCTTGGTATTTGTTCTTATGAAAGAATGCTACATTCATATAATTAGCTTTATGGCTCAAGTAACACTTAGAAGGAACAGTTATTCCTGTATAATATTTAATGGAGATTTTTTCTCGCATTTGTGTGAAGACGCTGTGTTGTCCTAGAGTTGTTTTAACTAGGGAACATATTTCTGCATAAACCTACACACACAGGCACGACCTGAAGGCAACACAAGCTAAAGAAATGTAAATCTTTTGACTTTCTCCTAGACCACACAGTTCTCTGAATGGAGAAAATTAAGTAATCTTGCTGAAAATTTTTATTCTAGGCACTGCAATGCTGAATATGAAGGATACTGTGCTAAAATTGGCAAACAACCAAGATTTTAGGCTTCTAGGAAAAAAATGGACCAAAATGAAGGCAGCAATACATTTCCAGACAGCAGGCAGTTTGCCATCTGAATCACTCTTGAAAAATGTGGTTACACACTCTGTTTTCCTGAGTAGAAAACCTGGCTCAATAAATTTGTCTCTTTCACGACAGTGAGTGATCCACTGATTTTCACCCTCTACCATACCAAAGCACACTCTTCACCCACCCATGATGAGGAAACTGCAGAGTATTGATGGGAATGACAACCAATGCTTTTCCCAGAATGTAGGCAAATGTCCTACAGTGCAGGCAAATAAAATGTATTGTGAAACTACAAACTTATTTTCAGCTTGATCACGCAAATACGATTTGGTGTGGCTGTGTGATACAAACCACAGATCTAGTCAGATTCATCTGTCTAAAGCTATAAAAGAGTAAAAGAGCAACAGGACAGGGTTACCAGCTAAGGGATTGCAGTTGTATCTACAGAGACAATATTATTTCCCTGTAGTTCTTCCATTTCCAGTTCTGAGGACCTAGCTTGAAATCCTGTGAGTTCCTTCAATTCTGGTTTTGACAAGACAGTCAAACCACTGTTATGTTTGCCAGGGCCAAACTGAAATATTGTATCCATATATGCAAGGGTCAGACAGGTGTAACTTCATTGACAAAAAATAAAATCACAGATTAACATTTTATTGTCACACATTTCTGCTGTGAATGATCTGCTGAGTGGCACTGCCACTGTAAGTGGTTCGGGTGGGGTTCAGCTCACCTCTCCTAACAGTCTTCCCTCTCTTCTCTTTTTCATCAGTGGGGAGAAAAGGCCATTCAAAGAAGTTACCCATTTAATAAAATCTTAAATGTAATTTACAGTGAGATTCACACACAATGACTGTTACTCCAGTGACAGCCTGGGGCAGGGACCCCAGGTGTAGACATCTACGTTACAGGAGTCTTTTCCTTTGCAGCCTACTTGCACTGGAAGTTTCGTGATATGAATGGCAACATCCTCATTTACAATTCTCCTTTAGCAATCCCAGGACAATTTAGTTAAAGCATTCCAATTTTGGTCCAGAACTGTAAATTGGTAACTTGATTGCCAGGCTAAATAAGAGTTTTTTTTTTTTTTTTTTTTTTTTTTTTACTGTGAAATAAAATAATTTTAAAAAGAAGCCTCACTACATTTTTCAAATTTGTAAAGGGAGATTTGTGGAACTGTTATGACATTTCTTTTTTTTTTCCTAAGCATAGGACCAATTTGACAAATACCTTCTACTCTTCTGAAACAGCATGTTCAGAAAAATAAGCCATCCTGCAGATAAAAACCAAACTAGAACCCCAGAAATAAACAGGCTGTCCTCCCTTCGTTGCCTCTTCATGAAAAATGTTTCTCTAATTTTATCACAAAACATGCAATAATATTGTACTTATAGAAAAGCATGTTTCCCTTGGCTTTGTGGTCTTACAAAACCCAAATAATTTTGGTGCCTATGTCTAGATACAGTTACTAATTAGGCAGTTATTTAATTGAAAGATTGGGAACTATTTAATTTCCAAATGCTAATGGATGATTAAAGGCCATTATTCTTTTTCTCTGGATTATTTAAGTTTGTAGGTATCTGTCTATTGATTTCTTTTGCATTTATCAGGTGTTTCTATTGCTTGCCTCCAGGCACACTCAGAATAAAAAAAATTGTAGTTTAATTTTTTATTACTTTCATTAAAGCAATGTAGTGATAACTCTATCAAGTCTGGTATTTTGGACAGCTTTGATGTCACATTCATATGTATCTGGAAGGAAAATCCTTGAGATCAAAGCACTGAGCTAATCAATTTTTATTACATACAGGGAGAACTGAACAAACACTACTCACTAGCATTACTTTGCCAAACCACATCCAAATTAGCAACGCACAAAAACTCTTCCCACCAGGTCTTCATCCAAATACATCCATGGTGAAAACTCGGTGAAAACTCTGTGAAAATTGTTCCTACCTGTAACCTCAGAGAAGCATCTAAGAACAGTGCCTGGAACTCCAGTAGTCCAGAAAGTCTTCCATCTCAGCCAGTTTTGGGGCTAGCTCAGCAGACACAGCTCCTGCTACATCAAGATAAAGGCCATGAGTCCTGCCTGCCTGTCTGTACTCCATGGCTCAGGCTGCCTCCTGCCCCTGAAACTGAAGAGGGGAACCACTGCGTTTTGCAGGCTCCACTCTAAGCCTGCAGTAGGTGGTAAACTATGGCTACTGCAGTTAAAAATTTAACTGCACAGTCTGAATATCTTCTGATAAGGACAAAGCCAGGATTGAATGGACACTTGAGATGTCTGCTTTGGAACAGCTACTGCTTCGCTTTTTCTCCCTGCTTAGTGATCTCAGCTGAGACTTGAAAATCTTCATGAGACAACAAATCACAAACTTCAAAGCCCACAGAGCTCAGAAACTAGACCTGAGTATACCAGAAGAGTCTACCTGAGTAGACCAAAAGATCTTGTTGCACACTCTGGATCACCTCACTTAACTTGTGGCAGCTGTAAATTGTAGTTTTACTTCCTAAAAAACATAATCAAGTTGTCCTAGAAAACACTGGTTTGAGGTCCATAACTGCTGTATTTTTAAGGCTGTAAGTGTACCACTATTTACCTGATTGTTGGATTTTTAAATTTTTTTTTCCTCTTTGAGTTTACAAAAAAGAAGTGTAAATTAATAAATAAGACTGATGAAACTGTTATCTGGAAGTCATATTTATGAGACATTTCTCACATCTGCACTTTCACTATGATAATGCATGTCCGTATTGTTATGTTCATGTGAGTGTCTAATAGCTGAAGCATGTGCCAATTTGTGTACATCATATCACAGAGCTACAGAGCCAAGGTAGGTCCTGGCATGAGCAGGAGGAGAGGTGCAGAGTTCTTTAGTGTGGTGCAAACTTCCATGTGTTTCTAAACTAAATAGCTTGTTTTTTATAATTTTGATATTACCAATACAATTTAATTAAATACCTTTGGAAAAGAACCAGAATTTTAGTTTGAGAGTTCCTTTCTAAAACTGTAAAAGCACATCAAAATAGCATCTTATTTACATGCAAGAATAAAAGTCAGTGTATCTTTGCTGCAGTGACAGTTTTCACAAAAGAAGTCATATTTATATGGGAAAGAAATGAAGACTGTGCCAGAGGGGAAGAAAGGTAAGGACACAATCAGGTTGTCAGTACCTGTTTTTCCCTTCAAATGGGAGTCCTTTTATGGGATTATCCTGTATAAAGCTGAACACAGGAATAATTGCAGGTCACAGAAGTTAATGGAGTTCCCAGATGAAGAGCTTCCATTGCAGCAGTGTTGAGAAAATGTTTCTATAATTTCCCCACATCTTCTTACCTCTTGCTTCAGTGAAGTGAAAAGCAAAGTGAAAAGCTGCAGCTAGCTCAGATCAGTTCCGCAACATGGGAAATCCCTTCACACAGAATCACAGAATGGGTAAAGCTAGGGGGGGACACAGGGTCATCTGTTCCAACCTCCCTGCTCAAGCAGAGACATCCTAGAGCACATGGCACAGGACTCTGTCCAGACAATTCTTGAAGGTCTCTGGTGAGGGAGACTGCACAATCTCTCTGGGCAATCTGACGGACATGCTCAGTCACCCTCACAGTAAAAAGTTCTTCCTCATATTCAAGTGGAACTTTCTGTGCATCAGTTTCTGCCCTTTGCCTCTTGTCCTATTGCTTGGCACCACCAAGAAGGGCCTGGTCCATCTCCTTGACACCCATCCTTTAGCTACTCATGCACATTGATGAGTTCTCCTCTCAGACATCTCTTCACAAGACTCAACCTGCCCAGCTCCCTCGGTGTTTTCTCACAAGAGAGATGCTCCTGTCCCTCAATCACTTTTATAGCCTCGTCTGGACCTGCCTCAGGAGCTCCATGTCTCTCTCATCCTGAGGAGCCCAGGAGAACTGGACACAGCACTCCAGATGTGACCTCACCAGGATTGGGTACAGGGACAGGATCACGTCCCCTGACTTGCTGGCAGTGCTCTTCCTGATGTACCTCAGGATACCACTGGCTTTCTTTGCCCTCAGGGTACACTGTTGCTTCATGGACAGCTTGCTGTCCAAGAGGACCCCCAGGTCCTTCCCTACAGAGGTGCTTTCCATCAGTTTGGTCCCCAGTCCCCAGCCCCTTTTGAAGGCTCCTGCTCCCTGTTTGAAAGCAATCACACAATGTAAAGTGCCAATCTGACATAATCTCTGCTCACTCTAAACTGTTTGTAAAGCATGGTGGCAGGTTTATTTTATATCAGCAGACCTTATGCCAGACCAGGGGTTGCTGCTTTATTCCAGATCAGTAATTGTTTATCCTTGCAGCAGGTATAAAAGCATAAGCTGAAATAAATGCCATGACACACATTCTGGTTCACTCAGCAGATACATGATGAAGGGGATCAGGCATGTCCTGCTGCAGTCTGGCAATGCACAGGTCTGATACTGATGATCATGGACTCATGGTATTGGAGGCATTAGGGCTTGTGTGCCTGACCCCATAGCAAAAGCTGGAGAAAGATGATTCTGTCAAAGAAAATCATCCCGTGTTGAAGTTTAAAGTTTCACATTTGAAATGCGTGTGTATCTAAGAAGAATATGGACTTATGGCACAATAGGAATTGAGGAATAATGCCACAAATTTCAAAACAAGGGTGCTTTATCATGGGTTTAAAAGCCTTATCCCTTCCTAATGTAAATACCCATTGGATTACTGAGAAAGAGATCTGGGGAGTGCGGAGAAACTCTCTGCTGTGCCAACATAGTGTTCAAACTGTGAGAAATATTTTAAAGTATTGACAGAAATTTTCCTCTGATTTCCCTCCTGTGTGATCATCTCTCACTTTATACAAAACCTTGCCAACATTTTTTTCCAAGTTAGAAAATAAGTTTAAAAACAGCTATGAAGGCATTTGGGAAATCAGATTCTGAGACGGTCAGAATCCAGCTATAACAGCTGAGTTGTAAAGAAAAAAATATTTCTGTATATTCAAAAATATTCTTCAAGGGAACCTGCGGGCTACATACATCATCATCATCTCAAAACTATGATGGAGTTGGACATGGTGATACCCTTCTAATCAATCTCATTGGTTCTTCTCCCACTCTTTGTCACCTTTCAGAAGAGTACCTGTGTAGACGGAAAAAAATGGTTTAACCTTCTAATTCTTTTGTGGAAAATTTCAAGGCCATCAGCATTTTCTACTGAAGACCACGAACAAATTGTGATAATATTCTTTTGGGACACCATCCAGATTTATGAAGATTAGTTATATCTGACTGTCTCATCCTACTACTTTAGCAAGTATTTAGAATTTGCCATTAGTACAACTGTCTTATTGGTGCCTCCAGCAGGGCAATGGGAACATACTAATTTGTGTGCAATGGATATGCCTTCAAGGCCTAATTTTTGATATTTTCATTATGCCAGTATGTCAAAATTATTTTTAAGATTTATCCTGCTTTTTATTTTCTTCTGAAAATCATCTGCCAGCAGTGATTATGTAATGGATTTTTGAAATTGTCAAAGTTGAATATCAATGTCAAATGTCCAGTTTTGTAGCTTCCAAGATGATCTTCCTGACTTTTTCTACCACATAACTATTACCTGATATTTTTTACATGGATTAATAAAGCCACTTTGCTAAATTATGCTGTTTTACTTATAGTTAACATTTTCTCTTATTTGGTATTTTATAAAAAGATTCACAATTTTTACCCTGTCAGATACATTTTTACGTTATCAGATGTCCTAAAATGCTATATATTTTAATATAGAATACATACAGTATTCAACATTAAATAACAAGCAGTTCAAATAACACATCAAATTACTTTTATGTTCACTGAAAATAACAGCTGAATATTTGCCTATTTGTATACATGAAGAAATAAGTTACCATTTCATTTTGCAGCTTGATAGATTAGAAATCTTTTCCATCTTGAAATGCTAAATAGCAATGAGATTACTTGGCACTTTTTTTGCTTTTCTTTTTGTTCTGTGGTACATTTTGTGCATAACTTTTTTTAAAACTTGACAGATGTTTGCAATATTTTAAAATGTAATTCTGTTTCCAAGCTTCTAAATAAATTTAAAAAAAAACTCCAAAAAATTCTCAAGGCTCATATCCACTGTGATTGATGGTGCCATTGATTTCTTACTGATTATAGACTGCAGGGAAATTTGAAAAGTAAGAATTATTCAGTTATGAATGATATGGTGGTGTATTAATGCTTAGATGAAATTTTCAGGAAAAATTAAGGATTGGCCATTAAACAATGTTAACTGTCAACTCCTGCTCCTTCAGGCTGCTTGGCACAACTGCAACCTGTTCAAGTGAAAACGTCTCCAGGTACATTTCTTCTATTCTTTAATACCAAATATAGGGTCATGTTATGTTTATATTTCACCTGAGTAGCTTAACATTTAACCAAATATCAGTTTCATCAACAAATACTCATAGGACATACATTCTTATCAGATGTACACTGGAAGATCAGATGTACACCATCTGATCTTATACTATTTATGGCCAGTGTTTTGGAAAAGGAGACTGATTATGGCAGCAGTCAAGAAGGAAATGCCTAAATTTGCATGCCTGGCTCTTTCTTTTCAGCTGATCTTCCCTACAGCTGAATATGGAGAGGCACAGATTTGATACATGGACTATTCAGTGGATAAGAAATTGGCTGGATAGATGCAGCCAGGGCACTGTGGTCAATGGATCTGTGTCTAGGTGCAGCAATGTCCTTGTGGATGAAAAGCTGGATGCGAGCCAACAGTGTGTGCTTGCAGCCCAGACAGCCAACTGTATCCTGGGCTGCATCAAAAGGAGTTTGGCCTGCAGGGCAAGGGAGAGAATTCTTCCCAACTTCTCTGCCCTTGAGAGACCCCACCTGAAGTGCTTTGTCCAGCTCTGAGGTCCTCAATACAAGAAAGATGTGAATCTATGAAGTGTGTCCAGAGGAGGCCAAAAAGATTGACCAGAGAGCTGGAGCCCCTCTCCTACAAAGGCAGGCTGAGAGACCTGGGTTTGCTCAGCCTGGAGAAGAGAAGGTTTCAGAGACCTTACAGCAGCCTTCCAGTACCTTAAGGGGGCTTATAAAAAGGAGGGAGAGGGAATTTTTATATAGGCAGATAGTGACAGGACAAGGGCCAGTGGTTCCACACTGAAAGGGGCAGGTTTAGGTTAGAAGAAATTCTTTACTCTTTTGGTGCTGAGACCTCTGAACAGCTCAGAGAAGTTGTGAATGCCCCATTCCTTGAAGCATTCAAGGCCAGATTGGATGGGGCCCTGAGGATCCTCATCTAGCGAATGGCGTCTCTGCCCAGAGAGGAGGGCAAGGAGGTAACAACTAGATGGCCTTTAAGGTCCCTTCTAACACAAAACCTTTTTATGCTTCTATGATTCTAAACAAAATACCATGATATCTGAATTATAATTTTCAGATAATTTCAATTTTTTTTCCAACTCATATTAAAGCAGCTGTGTTTGAAAAAAAGAATGTTTTTGCAAGTAGGCTATCATCTGCGCCATACATATGAGTTGCTTCCCCAAATATTTTGAAAGGTTTTTCCCAAAAATGACTCCTGCAACATTTTGGGTAACTGTAATGTTCTGCTTCTTGTCTTTTCCAGAAAATAGAAATAGATAAAGCCTAGGATGACCTATTTTGTTCCAAACACATTTGTTTTCCACAGACAGATACTGCTTAAAGAAATACAGAGAGCATGATGCACATGCATGACACACAAAAATCATACAAGCCCTTTGCAGCTATATGATCACCTTCTTAACCTGATGGGCAACTACACCACAAAATGAAAGATTAATTTTCCGACGGTATCACAGAATCACAGAATATGCTGAGTTGGAGGAGACCCACAAGGGTCATCGTGTTGAACTCCTGGCCCTGCAGAGCACCATCTCAAAGAGCGGGATGTACCATCCCATGTGCCCAGGAGCATTGTCTAAATGCTTCCTGAGCTCTGTCAGGCTGGTGCTGTGACCACTGCCCTGAGGGGATGTTCCAGTGCCCAGCCACCCTCTGGTGGAGAGACAACCTCTCTCCAATATCCAGCCCAAACCTCCCCTGGCACATCTTCATGCCATTCATTCCCTCAGGTCCTGTCACTGGTCACCACAGAGAAGAGATCAGGGTCTGCCATTCCTCACAAGAAGCTGTAACTGCAGTGAGGTTTCCCCTCAGTCTCCTCCACACTGAACAGCCCAAATGCCTGCAGCCACTCCTCATATGGCTTCACTCAAGGTGCTTCACCATCTTTGTTGCCCTTCTTTGATCAGTCTCTCACAGTTTAGTACCTTTCTTATATTTTGGTGAGCAAAATGGCACACAATATTCAGGGTGAGGCTGCACCATTTCAGTGAACTAGTCCAAACCATCCAGTATAACAAAAGAGTTGGGAGCACATGATCAGAGGAGAGAAAAGAAGGTCACATCTTTGACAGCAGGCTGTAGACAGATTATCTCACAGAATTTTTATGTACAAATCAACCAAGGTAAGTCTGCAAGGACACAGACCTCCTGCCTTTGATTATATCATGTGTGCTTCATCAAAATGGCTAAAATTGAATTCCTGGGATGTATGGAAAGCAACGAATTGAGTGCATTCTTCTCAGTAAAGGGAGATTTATATTCTAAAGCCTTTGTAGTGTCAGTCACGTCTATTCAGTGAAGGGCAGAAAACAATTTCTAACAGCACAAAAAGTTTTTGAAATAGTTACTTGAGTGCTTCCTGGATCAAAGATTCATGATGACTTATCAGATAACTCTCCCTGACCATTTTTTCACAGAATTTGGCTTAAGAAAATTGTTTGATAATAGTTTGATGGCACTTTGATCAAGGTTCTATTGTTAAATTTTTAAATTGATTATTAAATCATTGACCAGATATGAGCTGTGGAAGGTAAGAACTTGCACACTAATCAACTTGAAATATAAAGAAATTGTTTTTTCAGAAAGATGAAAACCCATATGCTAATGCAGAAATTATTAAAGTATGATTTATCTCTGAAAAATTATATAGTAGATGTAGCTCTATGGAGTCTCAGGATTTTTATGTTAATGGAATCCATAGTACATTAGAAAATCCACAAATAAAAAGCTGGTTTTTCCTTCTTTTTTTTGCTTCTAATCCATCCTTTCATAATCAAAATGGATTCTTTGTATCTTCTCTACAATCCTTAGCAATATAGTAAGAATAGGCCAAATTCTGCTCTCAGAGACTTCTCTACAACTTTTAACCTCAATCAAGCTGTGACAAACATCTTAGCTCATAAAGTGATACTCTACTGTGAAAGGTGACATAGAGCTACACTGACACATCAAGAAGACAAAGAATAAATTTATGCCATTCTTCCAAAGTATTTATGGGTGGATCACCTCTTTTCACATAACAGTTTATTTCTATCCAGATTTTGGGTGGTTGGAGTAAGGAGGGGTGATTCAAGTCCCCTCTCCAATCTAACTGGGACCATTGCATGTAAGGGAGAGCTGATTTCCTGCTTTAATGGCCAGTGCTTGAGCTGCTGCTCAACAACACCAAGTAATCAAGAGAACGGGCTCACTTCTGCCTTACAACCTCCAAAGCCAAGAAGATGATGATAGAACATTTTGCAAACACCTGGATCTGCACAAAAGAAGAAACTGAGGCATATTTGCTATCCAAGTGATGTAAGAGGCAAGATAATGATATCAATAAGTGAATGGATATGAATGGATATCTAATCAGATAGAGGAAAATTATTGATGGATTAAAAATGTGACAGCTTTACAAAATCACATTTCAGTCTGTAGGATTTTATGTTATGAAGAACGATAAAAAAATGGTACTCAAAAACATTCAGTGGAGAGGCAATTGAGGAATCTAAATCTATTTTTCAAAAAACATTTTTCCTTTTGCATATATTTGTTCATTTTCTTTCCTTCTGCTCTATTTTGAAAGGATGAATAAATAACTCCACAAATTTTGAAACAACTAAAAAAAAAAATCTACTTTACAGAACTATAAGTATTTGCAGCTATTTTATATTTCTAGGTGGGTTTTTGGTGTCTTTTTTTATTGCTATTTTTTTTCTGTGTTATTTACACAGCCCCATACACACATCCAGATCTAGATGTTTGTCTGTGCTTAAAGAGATTAAATAATGATAGGATCATCTGACTCGAGGCAAAATGTAAATTGTTTACAAATCTGGTTACTGAGTGACAGCGAACAGAATTGGATTTATATTTTTTTTTAAAACACAGGAGTGAAGGCAATTTCTCAAAGCACTGAGACTGATTCTCTGAACCATGTGCTGATTCTAACCTGCATACAGAACTGTTGAAATGACCTGCTAATGTAGAACAAGGACAGTGTATGGCTTTGAATAAACTGCTGACAATAAACCGTGGTTGTGCAATGCTGCTGTTCTTGGGCATCTAAGCAGACTAAAACGTCTTGTTTTGACAGTTACATTGTGGTCATTTTTGTATTTCTTTTTCAGCAGTGCTCATTCTTGTACCATGATTGACTACAGATTTTCTAGTTAGGTTGGTAGATTTAACTATGAGGTTTAAAATAAAGATTTGCAACCATCTTACATTTCAGAGGCAGAGGAAATTTGATCACTTACATAATTTAATAGATAGCCTCATCTCATTCTGTAATTTTCCCTTTCTCTGTGGTTACTCTGAACACTATTATTCAGAGCGCTGCTAAAATGAATCTCAGCTGCCCTGTGGATAATTGAATCGCTGTTTGAACCGAGGAGACATTCTCTCATTGAAAAAAAAAGCTCAAATTATCATTCAGATATGAAAACATGTCAGCACATTCATATTTTAGCTTTTCATACCAATTCCATATTATATAGATTACAAAAGAGTCCCATAGGTTACCAGATAACCATTAACAGAATTCTGTCAGTATTCTGCACCTGATAATGACATCCCCAAATGAAACCTCAAGAGTTTTTGACAAACAAACATTAAGTCTTTAATTACCAGGCCCATTTTTAGTTGCAACCACTTCATTTCATTGCAAAACTGTTTTACCTGCACTTACTGCCTCAAAGCAAACAGAACACTAGTTCTGTGTTGTCAAAAACAAAAGACTGAGTTATTGATTGGACAACTGAAAATAGCATGTTGCATTTATAGAAATACTTTTTGGAGAAAAAAGAGCATTTGGAACCCCAGGTGATATAAATGAAGAGTTGAGACAAAGTTTGCCAATGTGCCTAATTTTCAAGAGAAGAGTTGTAACGAGTGGCCGCAGTTCTCAGAGCCGTAGCTGTTGGGGACATCCCTCCAAGTTACAAACACCAGCAGAGCAAGAGGAAGGAGTTCAACTGAAGTTGTGTCTTCCATTTTTATTAAGGGCATCCTCTGAGGATTTTTCTTGGCTTCTGTAACAAACGTGAGGCTCAAAGAGCAAGCTAATAGCACAGGGTGTCAATATCACTGCTCCTTTCAGAAACATACTATTTTTTATATTTTCTTTGACCATGGGAGGCAGAAAAAATGTTCAATCATACTTCTGCTCCCACATGCTACATTTCAAAGTATGAGCTGAGACAAAAGTTTTGAAACATATCTCCTGCCCATCTTGCTACATACCCCATTGATTGCTCTGGGAAACTGTGGGGTGTGTGTATTCAGTGTTGGATACATCTGAATTGATTGCCTCCTTTTTGATATTTCTTTAAAAAACCTTTTTTCTTTAAAAAATAATTTATTAGGAAATGATATTTCTGTGTTACTAATAAACATAGCTTTTGGTAATCTGAACATTCCTCTTCCTGTTCTCAGGTGCTAGCTTCTAAATTACAAAGCACATTCAGTCAGAGCATTCCCCTCTCAGCAAAGTCTCCCTCTGCTTACTACAGTTTTCCTAAATTCCTGCATTAATTCAAGCCTGAATACTTTTGCTTCTGGTCATGGTAGATTCAGTACTGTTTCAGCTCTAAAAAAAAATACATAAGAAATTTTTAGTTGCTAATTTGTTTTCAGTGATTCTTAACTCTCTGTTTTGTGTGTGGTTTTTAATGAGTTTTGCTGATGTATCAATGATGCAGAAGTTGGAGTTTTCTTTTAGAGTGCTGTTTCTGCGTTGTCTCCTTAATCCCCCTTTCCTTTAGAGATCCCAGTTTCCTCAGCTGTGAATGAAGCAGGAATACACCAATCCTGCAAAGTAATCACAAATTAATTATTGCCTTTGCCAAATAGTTGGTCTACTTGCTGCAAACTTTAGATGGCTATCTACTGTCACATGGATCTTAAAGATTCTGCATAGCCGCACAGAGGAGGAGCAAAGGTCCAGTTTTCAAGTACTTTTAAATAAGTGACACACAACCTGCTTTCAAGCATGAAAAATACTTAGGAAGCTAAATGTAGTGTAAAAGAGATAGTTAAAAGAAGAAGCAATTAAATTTAAATGTCTTATGGAAGTGTTTATCAACATTGCCAGAGTTTTCAACAGCCAGATCAACAGTGGAGAAAATTAGCCAAAACACATATCTGAACTTGCAGGTCCCAGTGTGAATTTTCCCTTTTTATATTATTGCTATCAGCATAAACCACAAACAACAACAGTAAGGGCTGAAATCCATCTATTTTGGAACCACACATGGATCAATCATATGCTAGTATTCTATGATGTGCAGCAGAGACCAAATTTTGTTGGTGCTGAGTATATTATTTACTTGTGTACTGTGTATTGTGCTCTTTAGTGATGCTGTAAAATTACAGTAAATTTTTTTTCCAGGAATTTAAGGATATGTAGAAGAGAATAATGTTTTAAACTTGCATATAAGCTGATAATATAAACATGTAAATAGCATTAGGCTTGATTCACAAAATGTTCTATAGAAGGAATGTAGGATAGTGTCTTTAAATGATAAAAAAAACTGAAACATTTTAGTTTACTGGCAAATCTCCCAAGTTTTAAAATTATGTAGAATTGGAGTAAAATATTAAAAGCTGAAAGAGAAATGCCAGGTAGAGGGACTTGTTAGCAGAGAGTGAGCCCTGGAGTGCTCCCTCGCAGATTAAGATAACAGTAGGGAATCTGTTTTGAATTGCTCAGGCTAAAGGAATAAATGCCAAGGGAAAGATAAGATAAATTCTTGCTAAACAAAGGTACAGCAAGCATAGGACTTTAAGACCAGCATGATAAGCACAAGAATTAAGTGAGGATCACGAAGCAAAAGATTTAAAGAAGTGTGGGATCTAAAGAGAATAAGAAATTATTATCACATTAAAATATCCAAACCAATCCACAGATTGAGCATAGACTTTCAACAAAAATGAAAAGCATTTCTGAAAATGCACAAGGTAAGAACTTCAAAAGAAGATTTCAAAGCATTGAGAATAAAATCATAAGCAGTGGCTAGAGCTGATTAAAGAAGCAAAAGAAAGAAAGTCAAGAATTGTTATAAAGGAGTGATTAAAACTGAAAGAGTGTATAGAAAACAGGGCTCGTATACAAGAAACAGAAAAAGGAAAGTGTTCAAAAAGATGCACGGAAATAGTTTTCAATGGAACATAATATTTAATGGCAGGACAAAAATTTGTCACTATGCCTATATTTTGAAATTTACAATCTGAAGTTATCTTTCATTTCTGTATGATGGCAATGTACATATGCTGATATATTCAGCAAACCAGTTACCTGTGTTTTAGAGGTGTCTATTTCCTTTTACTGTTCTCCACCAAACTGTTATCTTTGTATTATCAGTAGATTTTCCATAATATTCCTGCTGGCTCTCTGTATGTATTGCCAATACAACTGAGACTACCAAAACAGATGTTTAATTTGCTTAGTTTGTCACTTGAAAAAAGACATCCATTCTATATAAATTTTCTTTCTACTTTTAATAGTCGTTTGTTGTGGATAGATAGAATGTAAGAAAACAGAGATAGTGGTAATCTCACCACTAAGGAGTTACAGCTGTGCTAATTATCAAGCATTAGGAACAGGCCTGCCATTAATAGGCCACAGCTGGATCCAGTTAGGAGGGGTATTGTAAAAGAGCAGGTTGGCTGGTCCAGAAGGTTGGATGGAGTTTGTTGGCTGTGCTGTGAGGAAGAAGGAGTCAGTACTGTGAGGAGCTGCCCATGAGAAATCACCAAGAAGGTATGGAACCTTTGCAACAAGATGGCAACAGTTTGTAAAAGACTGTTAAAACTACTGTTGCTCTGATTTTTACCTTCTCAGATTTGTTACTGTATACATATCTCTAGGATAATTCATGTCCAAGACATACTAAGGTTACCCTTGCTGTTACAAAAACACCAGAGTTTTATTTTCCTTTCATTTCTGGACAAGACAACAGGGGAAACATTTCATTAGCACTTCTAGGGCATTGTTCTTACCTACCATATACTGGACTGGGTAGGTACCACTTTAAATGTTTAAGTGACTTTGGGGTATGTGTACACTGGGAGGTATTTTACAAAACAAAAAACTAAATTCTTCCTCAATGCCTCCTCAAAATCACCAGTGCTGTGGTGTACTAATTGTGTGCTATTTTGAGAAATTTCATGGATGCATAAATGCTCCATACAGTTCTACTCAAATGTATGCCATAAGGGACAGAACAAATTTTCTTACAGAAAATAGATACCTGTATTCAGCTTAAAACATTAGGAAAATGAAGTTTTGTGAAGTGATGTGTGATTGTACTAAACTCCTCTCTTATACCATGAAAAACATAATCAGAGGCAGGGATGTGAGTTTTCCCTTTCACATGAGTTGAGACTAATTATAAGAGATGCTAAGCCATACTGCCAGCAGACGGATTAGGCATGTCTTTCTTTCTCTTCCCACGGTTTTTAAATTTTTTTCTCTGCTTTCCAGGAACTGAAGACCGCTCCCAATTAGTGGCAATAAAATCATTCTTTGTAAGATTGTTTTTATGCTATCAAGTGCACTTGGACAGGAAACAGGAGCTTTTGTGTCTTCCATTCTCCAAGGCTTTTCAAACTTTTCTCCTTATAATGATCCCATGTCTGCTTTCTGGTGCACTCTGCCTTCGTTATTACCAGAGGTGCCCAGACCTACTTGTGTCAAAAACTTCCTCTAAGAATGTGATAGGCCACAAATCTCTTTCAATCATTTCCACCTTGTGCAGGTTTATGTTTTCCTCTCTGCTTTCTCTTTAACCAGTTACTGAGAAAACACTGTGACAAAGTATTTTTCTTTTTAACAGGACCTTTACTACCATTGTTATTATTACAGGGCTTCTTTGAGTGTCTGGTCTCTACCAAATATTGGTCTGTACTAAGGGAAAGTGGCCATTCCTCCTCCTGCAGTGATGGCTACAAAAATCCAGCTCCCTTCTAACAGGAGCCTGGTCTCTGTGCAGACTCTCAAGGATTTGGAAAGAACTGTCCCTTGTCCACTTTCAGTCACAAAACAGACAATTGAGAGAGTTAATATGCTTTCTCTCCTGCTTTGGAAACTAGTATGGATCATCTTGTGACATCAAACTTCTGAAGTTCAGCAAAGCTCCTCTGAGGGCAATTTAAACTTTACTGAAGTCAAAGGAATAATGGTGGCTAGCAGCAGAATAAACTCAAAACATGTTTATGAAAAATAAAAAGAATAAAAACAAGCATGAATAATTTTCCAGAGTGGATATGAGTGCCACACATAAAAACAAAGGAACAGAAAATCCTGAAGTACAGGATTCAAAGCAAGATCAGAGTCTTGAGCTGTAAACAGAACTGAATAAGAAGCACTTGAAATTCGGTGGTGAAAGAGTAGATGCTTGTAGTTAGTAGCAAAATAACAACATACATATAGAATGAAATTAAAAATAAAGCCTCATTTTCATTTAGAAACTCTTTCTGGAAGAATAGATTTTAAAATCCAGGATACAGAATAATGAATAAAGGATTTAAATTTCCAGGGTCACACATTTAGGCATAATTTAAGAGTATACTTCAATGGAATTTAAATCAATGTTCATGTGGAAAATTAAGTAACCCTTCCCTTCTTTTCTAATGTAAATAGAATTTATGAACAGTATCTGAGAAACATAAAACTAAATACTTAATTTCAGTTTAACACATATATTTTGTGCAATGGAAGAAAATAGATCTGTCTCTCTACTAATTATGCAGAAAAATTGGAAGTGAATATCTCTGTCATTAAACATGAAGACAGTATAGAAGTCATACAGCTTACTGGTATTCTCAAAGTTGGAGCAACTTTCTTCTTCAATAGAGTCCACTGAAATAGCAGAAGACACTGAAGGTGAAGATCTCAGGTCTTTTTTTCACAGGAAGATTTAAGCAACAGCTCTGCACTTGATATCATAGTGAGCCTTAGCAAATGTGGTAACCGAGCAAGTAAAAAGATGCTGTTTATTTTGTCCATTCACACCCTGAAGTCACCACGGATTCTGAGAATAGAACTGTGGGGTTCTGTTCTTGGGCACCTCTCAGAGACCTCCAAGCCTCATCACGTCAGTCATCACCTATGTTCTGCTAGACCATAATGATGAATCCTCTGTCCTGTTTTCAACCTTGACATACAACATTGGATTTTATGGGGATGTTCCCAAGCCAGATCCTCCTCCTCAAGACATTAGAGTTTATGTATACCTTTGAATACTCAGATATTCAACTAACTTCAATGACCATAAGTATATATGTAAATGCTTTTCTGAACAACACTGTGCTGCTAGCAAAATCAATCCTTCAAATAAAGAAAGAACTAAAACCACTGGAATATGTTCTTAAATGTACTGGCAAAAACTTCCTCAAAAAATAACAAGTGAAAATCTACCTATGTAAAAAGCCAGTATTAAAAGTCTCATCAAGATGTCATTTACTTATTTCTGTAAAGAACCCATAAGGATAGTCCTTGAAATTCAATATATCTGTCTTTATATAACATTTTTATCCAATATATTTTATAGACTTGTTAAATCCATATAAATAATTGATTTACAAAATGTAAATCTATATAATGAAAATTATGTCCATGTATACACAGTGAAAAATAAAAGTAAGCAAATAAGCACTAGGCTACCTATGATCTTTTGAAAGTCATGCATAATAAAGTTATTCTACACATCTGATTTTGTACTTGACTGTATTTGTGTGAAACCTGTACAGAATTGGAGGGCAGAGCCACCTGTGAGGTATGAACTTGAGAGTGCAGTGAAGCTCGGGTGGCTTTGGTCCCCTTTAGAGAAATCCTTTTCTTTACCCCTTGATAAAGATGGCCAGTTCTGCAGACTGTGGTGTGAGGACACTGATCACCACCTGCCCTTCTCTTCACAATCCTTTGATATCCATGTTTCTTGGCCAGCCTCTGGGAAGCCTGCAATGCAAGAGCTGCAGTTTACTGGGGACTTAGAAAGGCCATTTCCAGCACCTGGTGTGTGCTCCAATGGGGACAGGCAGAACCTCTCCCTGGTTTAGGGGAAGAAGGGGCCTCCCATTCCACCATACAGGAAGGAGAATAGGTGCCTGTGTAATGCATTCACATAGCAGTCTTAAATGCATAACAAAACAGACCTGATTTTATTTTTCAGATTTCTATTTTTGCCACTGTCATTTTATTTGAATTAAAAGGTTTCTGCAGAGGAATTTACAGAGTGCTGTAAGTGGATGGCATCCTGAACAGTAAGCCAGTTACTGCTCACAATTCCAAAGAACAGAGGGCACCAACTGCTCTTTGATTGATTCAGATATGCTTCCAATGAAGTCAGTAGGAACTTTATCTCTTCAAGGGGAATAAACCATGCAAAAACCAACAGAATTTGAGAAATAGAAGTGCATGTATTTATTTAGTGAATGTATTTCTTTTGCTTTCAAAGAATCAAACACAATATAATTTCACTTTTTACAAGGAAAGATAAAAGAGAAAAAAAGGCTTTATATCCACTCTACATGCATTTTCATAGCACCTTACATCTGTAGAACTGTGTATAATCCTGTGTAATGAAAGCGAAAGGCATCATTTTGACTCTGCATGTTGTATTTTCAAAGACCCATTCTGGAAGGTTTGCTCTGCTTTAGTCACACTGTGCACAGAGCATGAGACAGTCAGCTGAGGAATGATAATAATTCTTCTCCCCCACAGGAGCCCAGAATATGCAGCCCCTTGCCAGTAAGTAGCAGCTCCCAGAAGGACAGCATCCAAGCAGGACAGCTGAACCCAGATTCCTTCCCATTTAAAGCACTTAGAACTGGTGGACAGTGTGAAATGGCAGTATTTTCAACCTCTGCTTTCACCACTATCATGCAAAGATATTTTTGTGTTTCTCTTTTTTGTCTCTTTTGCTCTGCATTTAATTACCTGCTAAATACGTTTGGTTTTTTCCCTGATGGAATTTCTTCTGTTTTTAAATGACTGAAAACCATGTAGCTGTAAAAGACCTGGAATAACACATCGGCACAATATTCCATGGGCAGATGGTATGCTAGCCTGACCTTGTTTATCACTGGACCACATCCTGTGAAAAGATTTTTTTTGTAATGACTGCAGCAGTCCCAGATATTCCACATATCACATTCCTCCCTTCTTATTCTGATTACACAACTGTCAGGTCAGAGTGGCATTTCTAATTGCTGCCTTAGTATTGTACTACCTAATTCTGCTGGAGACCTTCAAAATTTTAAAATATAGATTTCAATCAGTGAATCAAGAGATTTTTTTGGGGAAAACCCCCACATTCTAATGAATAATATGACAAAATTTATATAGACGTTGAAAACAGGAAAATTTTTAATAAGAGGAATTTTATTTTTTGTACTCCTTTCAGGTTAATAAAGAATTTGTTCAAACTACCTATTTGTTTTTTCTTTAAAATTTATTTGGATTTTATTGTCCCAGAAATTTCAAACCAACTGGATCTGCAGCATGTATAAACACATCTTTTTTATAAACTAAAAATAAAAAAAAATACCTTTCACATCACATGTTCTTATGTTCTTCTTTCCACTGAAAAAATTAAGCAGAGCTTTTATTTATATCTGTAACATTTTATTCCTGTTCAAACATCTTCAACTCAAATTATGCATACATTTTAAATGCAAATAACATGTATCTTAATGTTTCTTCCTCTTAATTTTTTTTATATAGCTTTTTTGAATTTCAGTCTCCTCCAAAATTCTACCAAAGAAGTAGGAGTTCCAACAGAAAGCAATTTAGTTTATAAAATAACAATAAAACTTGAGGAAAAGAACATTTATCCTTCCTTCTACAAAAGCTTCCTCTTCAGTTTGGCTAGTCCAGATGCTGCCCTTTTAAAAAGAGGGAAGGCTGAAGCTCAAAAGCTGGCAGATCTTTGCACATGGTAAGGTCAGCAGAAATTTCAGCAGACTATACTCTTTATTTTGGCAGTGCTTTGTGTGCAGACACAGCCTCAACTGAAGTCAACACATCTGCACTTTAAAAACACAGTGTCATTTTTCATCCAATCACTAGTCTGTGTAAGTGTGAGATTTTAAGCTTTGTGTCAAACCATAGTACTTTGTTTTGGCTTCAGAGTACACATCCAACTCGAAACTGTGCTATGTGAAGAATCCCTCATCAGCTTTCAGGCTGGAAATAATGTGTAGAATATATTTGTTTGATTATAAAGGATGAGTCACAAAAGATAACTCAAAAGATGACCCTAACAGACACTATGTTGGACGAGTTTTGTCAGAAGTGTTTCCTATCTATTATTTGTATCAAATGCATATACTGAAAAATTATATATGCAGAGCAGAGGCCTCTAAATTAACACAGTGGGGTGGCAGGGGGTTAAAATGTTTTTGTTTTTTTTATTTGATATCAGGCATTTGGGCTCCATTCTGTAGGTTCCCATCTTCAGCAGACACTCGTACTTCCTGCAGACCAGCAAACCGTGCAGTTCCAAGTTCCTTCTTCAGTCCCATGGCCCTGTGACTACTCTTATTCCCTCCTCATTAGAAGGCACAGCAGAAAGCTGCACAAACAGAACTCCTCACTTTCTTTAGCACCGAAGTATGACATGTTATAATCTGTTTATGCAATGCTACTTCTATGTTGGTTACTTAGTTCCTTCTGCCCTAGCACCCTGCTTTCATTTGTACTTATTTGGCTAATCTTTAGCTGCTCAGGCTGAAATTTCCTGTGCTGGATATGTGTCTCAAAATGGAAAGTAGTAGGAAAAGAGATTTAACAGTTACTACACTGAGATTAGCAAAATTATTCAGCAATAATTTTACTTAAGACCCTCTAATTCTTTCAGATTTTAATCAGAAACTTTGATTTTCACTCTGCTATCTAATTTTTTATGCAATTCTTTAAGTGACAATCACAATAATTTAATGGGCAAAATTATTTTCTCTGTAAAGAAGTGACAATCACAATAATTTAATGGGCAAATTATTTTCTCTGTTTTATTAAACAGAACAGCAAAAAATTTGAATTATTCATCACATTGGACACCCAAAATATGGGTTGTATAGACACAACAGCAAACTCTTATACATTTGAAGTCATATTTTTAAAAAGACATTTTTTTTGCTTTGCTCTATAAAGAGGTATTATATAGATTTACCAATTGCCACAGCATGTGTTCCAACTGTATTTTACAATAAATAAACACACAATTGAGAATCCTACAATAAAAAAAAAATTATGCTTCTTTTTAAGTGCAGCTATTGGAATAGAGGATATTTTTAAGACAACCTACCTGTGGGACTGCAAACTCAATTTACTTTAACAATATGTCTTTAAAATGCTCTCTTATAATCCATCCAGCATGGATTTGGAGGACAGAAATTTGTGATTGTATGAACTCACATCCTATCTATAAAACAAAACATTGTTTTTTGAGTGTACAATACAATCTACATGGCTAAAGACCAGACTAGCATTTTGCTACTCTAAAAAATATTTTCTCAGTCATAAGTCTTTACAGAGGATCTCTGAGTATTCAGAGGAGCTTTGAGTTCATTAGTTGAGAGAAGTCATTACTTGCGTTTTATACAGCAGCTCAAAACCTTCCATTTGAATAGTTCTTTAGGAGGAAATTCTTTCCTGTGAGAGTGCTGTGACACTGGAACAGGTTGCCCAGAGGAGTTGTGGATGCCCCATTACTGAAAGTTCAAGGCCAGCTTGGATGGGGCCCTCCACGAGCTGCATGGATATCTGCTCCTCCATGGTCTTCACCACGGCCTGCAGGGGAATGTTTGCTCCAGCGTTTGGAGCACCTCTGCTCCTCCTGCTCCACTGACCTTGGTGTTCACACCCACGCTTTTCACAGCTCAGCCTCGCCCTGTGCTGGGTGGTTGGATCCAGCTGGAACTCGCTGGAACTGGCTGTGTCCGGCTGGAACCAGCTGTGTCCGGCTAGAACAGGCTGTGTCCGGCTGGACCCGGCTGTGTCTGGCTGGGACTGGCTGTGTCCGGCTGGAACTGGCTGTGTCTGGCTGGAACTGGCTGTGTCCGGCTGTGTCTGGCTGGGACCGGCTGGGGCAGCCTTGGCCTCCCCTCATGGAGCCCCTGCAGCTGAGCCCTTAAAACCCACTCAATACAAAGCTAAACAAAAACTTGCATTGTTTGTGAGAAGCCTAAGAAGTAATAATTCAAACATCTCCATTTACTTTTTCAGTAGAGTTCCAGCAGTTTATTTCAATTCCAATGTCTCTTGAACTAGACTGATTTGCTGTGGTTTTTTTATTCAAATAAAACAGCACTCATGGTTTTACTACACTATTTTTCCATTACTTACTAGAGCTTCAGGGCCTGAGAAAATTATGGTTCCTCCTAAGAACTGTAGCCTCTGTTACAAGTCAACAGATCATTTTTTATTATATGTTATTCATTTTGATTTTATTCAGTCTAAACTCAGACTGTCCTCAGAGAAGACCATCTTTTTCCATTTACTGTCCTGGGGAAAAAAAACTAGGTGCCATTAGCATGAGTCCCTTTAGCAACCCTTTTAGCTAAAACTAAGCCTGCTTGAAAGCAATCTCCACTTGCATGTATTCCTAAAATATTTTCACTGGCTCATGAGGACCAGAGGCAGTTTTACTTTGGGTGATGAATGTAGGTAACACAGCACTGAAGAGGAGTCACTGAACCCCCACACTCAGATATGAGTTCTTTCTCTCTCCAGAGCACTTTGGTTCCAGCTTGAGATTGTGCCCAGATTGTGTGCATAGGGTATGAAGAGTGTCACCAACACCTGTCTGAGACTCAAGAAAATAAATTAATTTATGGAAACGGGTTAGAAAATCTTTGCTGTACTACTGATTCACCCAACGTCTTCTCAAATTTGCAGCAGTGGGACATTAGTCATGCTGCTGATTTCTCTCTTTCATCAGTCCATTATGGTGTTTTCAGTCTTTTAAGGCTCCTCACTTTTAACACATGATGTTGAGATTATGTTGAAATTGGGAGGGTATAGAATAATAATCTACAGGTTAATTTTTTTTAAATTCAGATACCTGCTGTAGAAGTTACTTAGCTCATGTAAGTTCTATTTTTCCACTGAATCCATAAGACAGGCATCATCAACTGAAAGTATCTTCTTTTCACTTCTCTCTGCTGTAGTGCTACTCAGCTGTTGTCCCAACAATGACTGATTCAGGGGTTTGGGAATCAGGTAAGACAGAAAACAAAATGGTGTTATTTTCCCAAGTGCACAATTCCAAAACCAGTAAATTTTTGAAGGGAAATGCAAGTAAAAAGCTTTCTACTGATTTCATCCAGAGCCACAATTTTACATTCTTTGCTTCCAGTCAGATTTTCAATATGATTGCCTTATACTATTTTGAAAATAACATGTATAATGCACTTACAATGGCCATCAGAATGGTTAAGGGTTGTTTTCCTCTTAAGCCACTATTTTGATGCTTTTATAAAAGGAAATTTATTGCTTGCTTGGATGACCTTTTCTGAGGCATATTTTCAATGCCAAAGTTATTTCTTTTCCTTTACTAAGAAAAGGTGTGATAAAATTAAATGTTTCTGGTTTAAAATTGTTGGATTGGGAAAAAGGACAGTTTCATGCTTTGGAAAAAAATGTTGAGATGCTTATTTACACTGAGTACTGCAAAATGACTTTATTTTATCTTTGAACATGCCACTCACAGAAGAGAAATTACATTTTAAAGGAAAGTTGTTTAAGGAAAAAAAATTTGGCTTGAAAAGTGCTTAAAGAGCAAGATGGACAGGTCCCTCAGTTTCTACAGGAAATCAGATATGCTTTATTGACATTAAAGCCATGTGCCTAAAAATACATTCTTTTTATTATATATTGGTTTGCTAGTTGTCCTGCTGTACAACTTTAGAGCTACTCAATATATAGGAGGCAGAGCTAGTAGGAAAAAAATATATTTGAGGTTATCTCATTTTTCTTATAATAACTTGGCTTTTGTTGCGTATAACTATGCTATGCTTAAAACATTCACGTTGAAACTGCCTGACCCATTCCCAGAACATAATATTGCTCCTGTCCTAAACAGTGACAATTATGATCATTTAATTGTGGTTTATCTTATTAAGACTGCTACGACACAAATTATTAAAGCTATCAGTTGCAACAGCTATTTCTGTTCTAGTAGTTCCTAATTTCTAAGTTTTCTACATTGTAGTTCTATCATTCTTTACCAGCCTGCTACAATGTTTTGTGCTCCATCTGACTAGATGTTAGAATCACAAAGCTGCTTTAAATTTTATTTAGATTGGTTTTTGCATAGCAGTTTTTTAGTTCATAGAGGTCCCTGGTGTATACAAAACCTGAAAATGTGGCCTGGAAGCATGTGGTAAGTTACTTCAGTTAAAATTCCTTGTATTGAAAATATGTGATAAAAAATAACAGTAAATTAAAAATAGTTTGGATAATATAGTTTTAACATCTCAGTTTTGCATTACTTATACATGCCCTAAGCATCTCATCTTTCCCTGTTTGAAGATCCTAATTCGACTTTCTATGAGCAACCTACATCACACTTTTTTCAAGCTTCCTATTTTTAATGGAATAATATCTTAATCCTGCCTGAATTCTTAAAAGTTTTTTCTTCTTGTTAAAATTCCTTTCAAATGATGCATTTTCCAATCTCTGCCACACTGGCATCTTTCCATCTGAATTTACTTTCAAGTGACAAAAATGTGCAACTGCAATTCCATGCCATTAAAGTCAAAGGAAGATTTGCTATTGCTTTCAGTGACTACACTGCATTCATCTGTAATGCAAGCAATGGAAAAATAAGCAATCATATGGGATTTTTTTGAAACCTTCTTTCATTTTGCATAATGTCAACTATCTCCATGCCAAGCCATGTCTCATTTACCTAGATAAGACTAGCACAGTTTTAGCACTAATTGTATAATGGATTTCAAGCCTCAGAGAAGCAGAGTTACTTAATTCTGCCAGTAAAGTGTCTTATCCATCTGCTATACATTTTATAAAGATATGAAATGACTGTTCCATATGTACCACATGTTCCTTACAAATATATAATTCCACATTTAGATGCAAAAATTCACTGAGAAAAAAACAAGTTCAGACTTTGGTTTTGATCACTCAGATTTGTCTACTGAAATGATTTTGATAAGAGTGAATTGCTTTTCTCTGGTGGAAGTATAATTTTCTGCAGTATGCTTTGAAATCATAAGAAAACCAGAAGACTAAAAAAAGAATAATTTTAGTCTACCCAAGGATTATTCACCAAAGCAGCTAATAGCATGGTAACATTAAAAAAAAAAAATAATGGGCAGACTTGTGTAAAGTTTGGTATAGTCAGAAATAATTTGGTGAACAAGAGGCACATTGTTATTTTAGCCTTCATTTATACAGAGGTTATTATGGCCAAAGAGAATGTTCTGTGATGGGAGTTATTAGCGCGTGGCTGTTGCAATAGAAAGTTGGTGACAGACTTAGACCTGCAATAATAGCCATGAAATATACAGTTAGGCTCCAGTTTTGAACTGCACTCAAATAAAACAATTCCTGGTGGAGAAAATTGTGGTAATTTTTTTGATACCCATCTGTCAAACTGTTGCATTTTTCACCACAAGATAATCACTTCTGTGTAAATGACAGTATCCAAATTGTAATCACTTATTTTTCTATTTATTTCTTTTTTTTTAATACAAAAAACACATATGATATTCTGATAGCTCTATTAAGTTTCTTATATTATATGTGATCATTATCTGTGTTTTTAAATTGTCTTCAAGTTTTGTTGTATCAAAACATTTTTGTTGACATAATTCAATTAAAACTAACTATGACAAAGTTTTTAAGGGGAATAAACCTAATACCAGGTTTAGGAGCTTCTTGAATTCTACAAAATTTTCTACAAGAGACACTCTATTGTCGAGGTGCTTTATTGGTATGATTATCAAATTATTTTCCTTGGCAAACTCATGTTTTATCCTTATAAAGAATTCGTTAATCCTGTGAAACTCTCATTAAAGCAAACAAATCAGTAGTGTTTAAGAAATACTGGATAGATTCTTAAAAAGTCACAAGGAAACCCAAGTCTGTTGCTGACAGAATTCAGCTGTTTTCTCTTTAGCTGAGCCTAAAGGCAGCCAAGAGAGATTCTCTAGTTAATACAAAACTGTCTGATACTGTAGAAATGTTTGAATGCCTAAGGCTATTAAAAGAGTTTTGTTTTACTCCACTGACATTAGCAATGTCCTTTTGGTGTAAGGCAAAACCCAATCAACTTCAGTCACAGGTAAGCAAAATATACCAGAAAAGGTATCATGTAAGCACCAGCATGGAAGTGTTGATGCATTAAATTATAGTTTTTCAGTTAGGATCTTTGGGCTTTAATTCAACTTTTGGAAGAGGAAGAAGGCTGGACTGAAATTCTAAAAATCCTATAGACTACAGCCAATTGTTGTGTCAGTTTAATAACTGTCCATATGACTACTCTAGACAGTTTGCTTAAATGAGATATTCAGGAACCACTGGATCTTTCTGTATTTCATCAAACAAATTATTTTTAAATACTATTAATGAAATTGCTGATCCTCTTTCACTCATTTTCCTGAGTAAAATATGTGTGTATTTTAAGGTGTCTAGTCTTTCTCAGGCTTTCAGCCTGAGACAGGAAGAAGCCGAGTATCAAAACTACAAGCCTTATAATTAATTCATACTCTACTACTCTACTCTAATAACAGTTTAAAACAAGTTAAGGTAATCAGGGAATATTCATACCACACAGCATTTTGGGACACCATGTGACACCCTGGATTCTGTGTATAGCCAGAACAGAAAGCAGGATGCAAACTCCTGCTGGTGCCCATTAGTGGTCTAGGTTCCTAACTTCAGCTGTGTAATCGTACACCCTCAAAGCAGTAAGCAATCTTAACTGTAGGTGCTACAGCCACTTCCACAAGTAATGTTTTGAAGGTCTAAGAATAACAGGTATCAGAACCATCTCTCTGATGTGTAGCTCACCAAATTTTGCACACAAGTTAGATTTGTTTTTTTCTGTGACATTTTAAATACATAGTAATCTAGTGTGAAAATTCCAGTTTGACTTGTCAAATGTCCTTTATATATATATATATATATATATTTTTTTTTTTTTTTTTAACAGTCCTTCTGAAAGACTACTGTGACAACAGTTCAAAAATGTGGTTAGCCAGGCATGGAAAGAAGGTCTTCAAAAGATCAGAGAATCATCTTGGATTTTTCATGGAAGATCTATGTAATCAGATGAAACACAGAAGGAAGAAAAAGAAAATCCCTGGTCTTAGAACTTGGTACAAGAGTACCAGGGAAATATTCGTCATTGTAATTCACATTTTAGAGTAACGGAATATGCTGCAGCCACTGATAAAACAGACCTGAGAAATAAGAAGCTAAGATTTCAGCATTCTCTCATGCTGTTACTGTGGACATTAATTGTACATAACATAAAAATTCATTGTTTTTACTGGCCTAGCAGGTAGTATTGGTGTTCTGGTTAGATGTGTACCAAAATATGTATTTTAACATAGCATAGAAGCAATAGAAAATGACATTTTAAAAAGAGATATTTAGAAATCAAAAATGCATTTAGAACTATATTTTCAATGTCAAAATAGGTGAAAGTTCAATGAAGTCTATAGACTTTGCAAGTCCTAGAAGATAATGCTGAGCGTTGTGGAACTCGTAATGGCCTCTTAAATAAAATTCTATTAAACACTCCTAGTCATCTTAGTTTTGAGATTTATTTAATAATATGCCTCTGAAGTTATCTACATTTTGTGGTGACCTTTTATCTTTCTTTTAGAATGCTTCTGCATCTATTCGCAAAGACCCTTATTTACACTTTCCCCATGGAGCTGGAGCACTGCTGCATGTACTGCCTGCTCACACTGCTTAGTAATTGCAGGTTTTAAAATGTTTACTTTTGTGTGGGTGGTAGTGAAATCTATAATTGAAGGTTTCTTTTTAGCAGATGTTCCCTTGTTTATAGCAAGGATAATAAAAATTTGAGGCTCTCCAACATCATCTAAATATCCTGGAATTCAATTTAAAGCTTTTTTGTTGGAACTATAATTCTTACTGACTTCAATCAACAAACAATAATAAAAGTATCCTACCAATTGCTAAATTTCCAATACAGCAGCTCCTGCTTTAAATGGATTAGACTATCAGGGTCATCTATTTGCAAATGCATCTGAGCAGGAGCTGGTGCCTGCTAGTAAAAAGTTCTGGGTTTTGTTTCTAAATACAGGGATAAGATTGAAAAGACCTGTGTTTTGGTTACCCTGATAGACTTTGTACAGTTCATATTGGAGGTGTCATGTCTATGTCTGTTACTGGAAAATAATTGAACTCTTACTATCAAACCCATCCATTTGAGGTATGTAAGAACTATATGCCAGAACATAGAGCAAAGGGAAAACTGAGCCACAAACAAGCTCTAGTCACATCATCATGACAGCAGACCAAACAAAGCAAGACCCAGGAGAATCTTGGTGGAGCTTTAGCGGGTTTCTATTTGACATGATATTGTGGAAAAAGTTGTTGAACTGTTCTAGGACAGTGTTACAGAAGAACGTAATATTATCTATCCCCTGCACTCAGCACTGCTGAGGCCACACCTCAAGTCCTGTATCCAGTTCTGAGCCCCTCAATTCAGGAATGACATTTTGGGGCTTGACATTTGGTGCTTGAGTCCAGAGAAGTGCAATGGACCTGGTGAAGGGTCTGGAGCTCCTCCTGTGAGGGGCAGCTGAGAGAGCTGGGGTCGTTTATCCTGAAGAAATTGAGGCTCATGGGAGACTGTTGCTCTTTACAACTGCCTGAAAGGAGGCTGTAGCCAGGTGGGGCTCAGTGTCTTCTCCCAGGTAACCAGCGACAGGACAAGAGGACTCAGTCTTAAGCTGTGTCAGGGAGGTTTATGTTGGACATCAGGAAGAAATTCTTCACACAAAGGGTGAGTATCTATTGGAATGGTCTGCCCAGGGAGGTGGTGCCATCACCAGACATAGCCTTTAGGGACATGCTCTAGCTGACATGGTGGCGTTCAGTCATAGGTTGGACTCAATGATCTCAGGGGTCTTTTCCAACCTAGCTGATTCTATGTTTCTGTGATAGAGGATGCATCAGCCTCAGCTTCAGTCTGTCATCTCTGTTGAAGTACACACAGCCTGAGGCTGCTCAGAGCCACAATTCATACTAGCTTGAACAGATTTGTTACTGGGAAGAAATGAAAAGCAGAAGAGAGAGGAAGCAAGAATGCAGTCACTGAGGAAACTCAGGCTGTACTTTGAAAAGAATGGACACATGAAATGTTCAGACTAATCTGTATCGGCATTGGAAAGACTTTTATATTATACCTGAGCTTATAATATTTTGTCCACCAGAAAAATAACTCTACACTAGCAAAGCTAGAGCAAATCCTTTGTGATAAAATTAGAAGCCACTCATAAAGTAGACCCATAAAAGCAAGAAGATGAATACTGAGCATTCAGTGCAGTTGACATCAGGTATATTATATTTTAGTTGTTTCTTAGGCATTACATGATGCACTTTTTGGTTATAAGAGTCAAGGACCAAGCCAGTACCATTCTTGAAAGCACTGTCATTCAAAAGGAGAACCCCAGCCTGGGTTACTTTTCCTCCTGTTCTGCTGGAGATAATTGCATGTCCCTGAGCAAAAAACATTTTTTCCAGAAATATTTACCAGGAATGTTCCTTTCCCTTTCTCCTCTAAATTATTTGACCCCTATTTTTCAGAGATTTTGGTTACTTGAAGAATGAAAACAAAATATCGTTTAAACATTTTAGGGAGGGTTTGTCTTTTGACATCCAAAGATTTTTGGATATGTTCATTTTTTATGCTAGGTTTGTCTTCCTACTTTCAAGCTCTATTGAATTACCATATATTTTTCTTCCCAGACAGGGTGATTTGCATTTATTATTCTTAAAATAAAATATCATTAAAAATAACATGCATAACTTTGTGATAGTCTAATACTACCTGATCTCCTGCTGTCCTTTTAATGAAGATTGCAGAGGACCACTGAGGACTGATGTGCTTTTTGGAGTGGTTCCTTTTAAACTCTTTTCCAAGGTAACTTCCCCAATCACCTCTTGTCAGAATCAAAGGCTCAAGCTGCCACAGTGACTGACAGGCAAAATAATTACTGAAAGAAACCAGAGATCCATTAGGGAATATGCAGGAAATTTTATCTCTGGATTCACCTCACAAACCCATTGGAACTATAGCTACGATAGATTCTCCTGCACCATTTAACAAGAAAAAGACTAAAATTTAGGCTAAAATGAGCCTGAAACTGCAGCAGGACACAGTAGCATAGAAGCATAACAGATGTGTCTTTAAAGCTCTCCCTGTTTACACGTGACTGAGAAATGGTAAATTTCTGAGAGGTGCTCAAAATTGTCTGCATTTCATGTAGCCACAGGGTGTGATTTTATTTTTTTTCCCTCTTTGAAAGTCTAGGAATGTCTCTCAAAGCATCCTTGTATAATGGCTATAGACCTGAAATGTGAAAATGCCATCATTTTCACATTTAGCTTAAGTGCTGCTATTCACTTTTTACAAGGTATCTCTAACAGCTGAATTCAGCTGAGCTACAAATAATGGAGTTATACACACTCCCTTCTATTCACTTTGCCCAGAGACTGCAAGCAGACAACAATTTCACTTAATATGAGACAGTTGCCCTTTGACAGGCAATTGTGTGTGATAGGCTCAGTTGCTGTTGCAGCTTTCACCTGTCTCTTATTTTTTAGTATAATAGATTAACAAGGACCATTTTTTTACATCCTGAACTGCTGTTCATCTAAAAACCACAGAGAAGCAGTTCATCTGTTTAAATACAGGTGATTTCATGTATAATATCACAGCAGAATTTTGCCTTTTTTTCCTGAAAATTGTAATAGATTAAATTCCAGAGCAATCCAAAATAGCAACAAGACAGTAAAGAAACAATGACACATGCATTTTAATAAAAAGGTAAGTAGTATTAATACTGAAATTGCTTTTCTACTATTGCCTGGACCTAGCCTGCAGGCAATCTGCATTCCTTGTTCCTCTTCTCCCTCATCTCTCTGAATCATTTTATTCACATTTCCTGCAGCAGGTTTACGTCTTATTTGTGTTTTCTCCTCCCCACACAGGCAGAGAGATCTTTTAGAATTAATTATTTTTGAATATTCAACAGGTGTTAAAACCATCAGATAAATTGGGAAGGTTGACATGAGACCCCATGAAGAGTCACTGCAAAAAAGTCAGGAAAAAAAATTCATTTTGGGGAGCAGCTCTTCATTTGGGATTAGGTATTTTGTTTGCAGAAGCAACATAACTTTCTTCTCTTTACATATTACCTTTCTCTTTGTGAAGTTAGTCTCTTTTTTCACTCATTTATCTTAGGTATCTCTTAATACTTTTTTAAAAAAATTCCTATTGTTATTTCTATGCAAAAGGTATTAAAATTTTTATTTTTTGGAAGGATGTCTCTATCTGAAAAGCACTGAAATGTGAGTTTAGTGATCTCAAAACCCATATGACATATTAAAGAATATCATATTTATTATACTGCAGAACTTTGAAACAAGAAGACTGGTTTTGATTTACTCAGAAGGTGATTTCCTGGGCTTATTATTGCTTCTTTCTCTTGGTTTTATTATTCATCCAGTATTTTTAATCAGTAGTGTAGTCAGATTTTTTTCCCATGTTACCTGGTATTTCTTCCTTTCAGTCTCCCTCTTCATTCTTACCTCTTGTTTCCCATCTGTAATAAGATCCCTCCATTCTTCACAAGGCCATTTTCTCTCTTCTAAATGTTGCCCCATTTTTGGGGTTCATTAATTTCTTTCATTGTTTGCATTAAGCCTCTCATCTTTTACTTCAAAGCTGTTTTGGCATTCTAGACACCTGTATTCAGAGAAGCTTGATTTTTGAAGATGCTGATTCAGCTCAGGTAGTATTTGGAGGCACTAACAAACACTTTAATTCAAGAGAGACTCAAGACTTGAACTGATGAAAACTAAAGATCTGATGCTCAGCAGGATATCTTATTGGATGTTTGCTAGAGTGAGCTTTGGAAGAAGCTCTGCCAGTGATTTGCCTCCAGCAGGACATTTTGTCACTAATAAAAACTCTTTAAGCCTTCCGTTCCAGCCAGTTGTTAATCCACCTCCTTGTACACTTATCTGGCCCACACTTCTAAGTTTGTCTGCTTTGTTAAAGTCTAAGTTACTTACTCTGCCATGTAAAATGCCATCATTAAGATTTTGGATTTCAGAGTTTACATCACTTATATGGAACAAATTATATCAGAAACATATAAAGACAGGAGAAGTTTCATCTAAATTTGAACATGTTTCCTCACTTGATGCATATTTCATATGATCCATATATGTTTTCTCTTAAACTGTGGTAACAAAGGTAGGTCTAGGCATGATGTGGCAGTCTGAACAATCAGTATATGATAGAATTGTTTTGACCTTGAGCACACAGATGAAAAGAGATGCAAAGTGCCTCTGTTACAAGTGACAGAATCTAGAAAGCCTATACATACATTTGAAGCAACGTTTTTCACAACACAAGAAATAGAACATTTAGACATTTAAAGATATGTATTAAATTTTTAAAAAAAAATCAATCAGCTAAACTACGTCAATAGCTGTAGTGGCATATACATTTCTTAACTTTCAGAAGGTTTGCAGTATCCAAGAACAAAATGTCTGTCATTTAGTAGGAACAACCTAATGATCTTGGTTCTATGATGAAATGCAAACATATTTCTCCAACTGATTTTTGTTTTTAACATCTGGCCTCACTTATTACTAGGTTTAGAATAAAGCAGTTGCTGTGTGGCCCATGTGATTCTCTGACCCCCAGTTAATTGACTATGAGGAAGTACTGCACTTAAAAAAAACCTATTACATATGAACTTAAAATTGCCTACTTTCTATTGGTTTACTCTTACCATTTATATCCAGCTGCTAGCAGAAGAAGCCATGTTACTTCTTCATAAACAAATTGCAGTAGAAGTTTAGATCTTCAGTTACAAATGCTGTCAAATATTTTGAAAGTAAATGGTGATCCTGACAGTTAAGCACACCATGGAATCCTTTGTACTGCCCGAAATATACTTCACTATATGAATAATAGATGTAACTACAGTATTTAATATGCAGAAAATTGTCACAAATTCAGATTATTACAGCTGGAAGTTACTATAGACATTTGCTTATATAACTAAACAACGACAATATCCAAATTTGACTCCTCACTGGAAGCATGGGAAAGTTTAAAAATGCCATGGATGTCACAGTAAATGAAGGCACAAAGCATTCATGTGTTAAAGGTCCACCCTTCTCTGTATGGAATTCTCAGGAAATATTCTATTTTCTCTTTGTGAATGTAGAGGCTTAGCCTGTGCCAGGGATTAGAGGTTCTAAGGAATTAAAACTGATCAAATGTTTAATGGAGGTCTCATATCAGCTAAATGAAAATAATATACTAGAAGAACTCAGTGATGTGTTTGATTAAATTGGTTGCATTAAGGACACACTTCACATTTATTTAAACCCTGAGGTAACCCCATTTATTACTCAAGCTGGGAAAGATGTTATTGAGAGAATGTGTTCAGCAGAAACTGTAAAGCAAGCTGAATTTATAAGTTATTAAGTCAGTTAGTGAACCACCTGGCTGGCTGCAGTCAAAGGTGGTTGGGTAGAAAAGAGGAAGAGATTGTCAGAAAGTATGCCAAGAAATAAATTAAATTTGGTAATGACTCAATGAGAGCACATTCATATACTCACTGTGGAAGAAAGAAGAAAAACATTGGCAATAAAACCTCAGTCTTGTAAATGCATATATTTTGGCCAATATATATTCCCAGAGAAAAAATAACTTTCACATAATATGTTCTTTAATAAATTCTCCTCCCTGTGGTTACCTTGATTCCAGCAGGATTGTTTCATAAGCACCTGCAAAAAGATGGAAAGAAAAGCTAGACACAAAGGCAAGCTTGAACAGGTGAAGAAGGAAGGCACATCAGTCCAAGAATACAACCCCAAAGACCCATGCCCAGCTCATATCAGTTTTTTAAGAACTTTAGTTTGCAGTGACAAGTTTTCAGTGGTTTTCAATGGTACATTGTTTCATCTATTAGTACCAGTCATTGACTATACCATATTTTGGGAGCAGGGACAGGAACCATGGCACAATCTTGTAACCATTTGCCTGCAGAATTATTTCTTTTGGTTTTTTTTCTTCACTTCAGCCACATTCCCCAGATCATTGTCCTACTGGTACGCAGATCACATACCAGAAAAATTTTCATAGTTTGGTGTGATCATACCAGGATCACAAAAGAGGACTGGGGTGCTGATACCTCTTTTTCCTACACTTAAAAACATCTTTTACATCCATTTGCAGTTAGCTTTTTAAGTTAGTGTGATTACAGTAACCCTGAGAACAATAACAGGACTTCACTGCAAAAACCAAACCCAAACAAAAAGCAGATAGGGGCACCATGTTCTGGAGTGCATCTGGCACAGCATCAACAGCCAGGCAAGAGAGGGGGGATTGTCCTGCTCTGCTCTGCACTAGGACGGTGTCACCTTGAGTGCTGGGGGCAGTTTTGGTCACTGGTGAGCACTCTGGAGGGGAAGCCTCAGCCTTATGAGGAGTGGCTGAGGTCACTTGGTTTTTCAGAAGAGGAGAGACCTCACTGTGGTCTTCAACATCCTCATGAGGGAAAGTGGAGGGGCAGGTACCGATCTCTTCAGTCTCAGGACCAGTGATAGGACTTGAGGGAGTGGAATGAAGCTGAGTCAGAGAAGGTTTAGGTTGGATATTAAAAAAAGGTTTTTCACCCAGAGAGTGGTTGGGTGCAGGAACACATTCCCCAGGGAAGTAATCACAGCACCTGAGCAGGGCCAGGAGTTCAACTCAGTGATCCTGATGGGTCCCTTCCAGATCTTATTCTATGAAACAAAACTCTGTGTTTAGGTCATTGCAGAACAAGGAGGTGTGATCTGACAACAGTTTGGGTGAAATTCTCTGCAGAAATTTGGGTTAGAGCTGGAGTCAGTTCCCTTTCCATCTATGTGGCACAAGGAGAAATGCTAGAAATCCCAGACTTCAATGCATTTATTTCTAGAGCACTAAAGTTGGTGAACAAAATTATTTTTTTAGATGTGAGTCAGAACATAAGACAATCTTAAACTTTCTGTGTAGAATTACCCAGTTTTCCCTAGGCAGTTCACTACCTGTAGGTATAGAAGTACAGACCTTCATGATTTTCAGTAACTTCTTACCCATGAGTTGGCACTTTGTGAACTCTTTCAAGACATTTGTATTCCCCATGGTGGAGTACACTACGAAATATGTTCAGTGTGGCCCATAGGAAATGGGCAGTCACTGATCAAAGTGTTCATGTGTACTTAGGTTACCTGAGATGCACTGAAGGTAAGAACAGGACTGTGTGAGGTTTGGTGCAGTACAGAGTGGGGACAGCTACAGTTATCAGCAATGCTGTACCTTGCAGGATACTCCGCTGACACTGGCAACAATAAAGCTGTGTTAGCACAACTCCCGTGTTAATAAACTCAAGTAATAAATCATATGAGAAATAGATTAGGCCAAAAAAAACAACCAAAAAACAAAACAAGTATCATGGTTTGACACTGGCCAAACACCAGCCACTCATGACAGCCACTCACTTGCCCATCCCTGCTACAGCTGGGTAGAGGAGAGAAATAAAAATTAAACAAAGGGTTCATGAATTGAGATAAGGACTGAGAGAAAGAACTCCAAGGGTAAATCAGGCTCAACTTAGAGGTACAAAGTGAATTTATTATTAACAAAGTCATAGGAGGATACAAACCTGTGTTCCACTATGTTTTGATTTTCTTCTTAAGTATGTTATCACAGAGGTGTTACCGGCCTCTCTCATTGGCCCAGCTTTGGCCAGCGGCATGCCCATCTTCAGAGCCACCAGGGATTGGCTCTGCTGGACATGGTGGAAGCTTCCAGCAGCTTCCCACAGGAGCCACTGCCATGGCCCCCCCAACAAAAACCAGGCTATACAAAATCAGCAGAATAAGAAAGGAAATTTGTGTCACTTCTAGTGTCTTAGGATATTCAAGCATTACAAATTTATTCTACTGGCATTTCTCAGTCACTGCAAGAACTCTCCACTTAATTCTGAAATCTTTTAAATCCTTTGGAATTAGAGCCAAATCCAGATCATTTCAACTCAAGCTGAACTAAATTTGCAGGAATATCATTTGTCTTAGGAACAAAAGTCTGCTGCAAAATGAAAAAGAAAAGATTTTCTTGGGACACATATCAGACAGAATTTCTTTAATAATTATGAATATATGTCTCAAGGGACAATAGATATATAAATGACTTGGTTAGGGTTAAGAGCTTGGTAGCTCCAACTTTTTTGGCACGGCCTTCTCTTATCTTATTGTCAGAGGTTGCTTCCATATATGCTTTGCCAGTTTAAATATTTTGTCTTAAGCTGTTTATACCAGTAAGTTCCTGTGCAAAATGCACAGTTGACCCTGGCTATTACTATGCTGTAATGTCCTGTGACAGGTGCCATACCTGAAGTTTGAAAATCTGAATAAAAGAAGAATTTTGTTTTAAATATCCATGGTTTCTAAAAGCTAGAATACATCTCAAAATAACTCATTAAAATCGATTAAAATTAAAAAGTGTTAATTGTAACATTCCAAAGCTATAGGAAGTAGTTATTACATGACTAATATGGTAGTGCAGGAAGATAATTAACTGAAAAACCTTAGTTTGCAAAAATTTTGCTCAGGATTTAGTCAAGAAAGTAAGGTACAATGTGAAAAGGTAAGAGATCTAAAAACTTTTTTCCTGGTCATCACAGAAGTTTCAGAGCGACAACCCTGCTTAAAACACATTGGTCTAGACTGCAGAAACCAATGTACCTGGCAACACATGAAGAAAGACAGTATATTACAATTCAAATAAACTACATCGTACCTTTATTAACAAGGCTGAGACTGATACCAAGCAGAATATGCAATTGTTTAGTCCAGATGTTAGTAGACCTACTATTATTCCTTTCTGGGGACTTTTTTAGGATTTAAGGAAAATATTTGGAGTCATTAATGATCTATGAGAAACATCAGAACTATATTTTTGATTTTTCTCATCTCCACCTGTTTGGCTGCTGGACGGCGTCTGACTTGACCATGCTCAACTAAATGTCTTTCCTCTTCACGTGGCAAACCCAAATGTTTTGTGATAGCTCAACCTGCTCTTGAAGTCTTTCTTTTACTAAAATCCCTATGAATTCTGTTCTTAATTTACGTGAATCTTCCGCATTTACCACATTATTATAAGTAGAAAATATGACAAATTTTGAGGGCAATTGAAGGAAATAAGTAGAATTTGAACAGGTTCTCATGAAAAATCTGAGGAAGAAACCTGTAAGCTCTAATATCATATGGGAAATTAATGCTCAATAATTTAACTGTTCATTTATATATCAAACAGTCATCTACTTAAATATCAGTCTACCTGTGCTGAATGGCAAACACATTTTTTTCAATAAAAGCAAAAAAACCAGTGAATAGAGTGTAACAAACAGGGAAAAAAAACCCCAAAAAAACAAAGGAAAAAACAATACCAGAACACACGTGATAATGACTCAGCCAACTCAAACCAATTATATCTGGAAGGAGTTAGTGCAAAGTTCTCTTAAATTATGTTTTCTATGACCAATTACACAATACAATTTTTTGCCTTCTACTATTCAGGCTATTGTCTTTCTAAAAGATTCCCCTCATAAGATAATTAAGAAGGGCCAAAGATTTACTTTAGTTTCTGTATGTTTGCAAATAAAATTTACCTCATGCAGAGACTAAGAATTTGGCTAGAAAATTTGAAGCGCCAGACTGCTTGAATAATTAAAAAGAGAGAATTGTACTATAAATTGTTTCCCAGCTTGTGTTAGTTGCTTGAAAAAATGAGAAGAAAACAAACATAAAGTAATAATTTGTGGGGTGGAGGAGAATTTTTATTTCTCTGTGTGCTCTTGAGCTACAGAACAAAAGTTAGTTCATTTTAATCAGAAGACAATTCTGTTCTAATACCAAAATCTTCATAGGGCCTTTATTACTGTGACTGCTTCACATATGTGGCCTTAATTTGCCTATATAATCACATATAAACAAAAGTATGATTCAAAATCCATGTTCTTATCAGCTATAAAGTTTGTAACTCACTTTAGATTAACTCAAGGATATGAGGAAGGTGTATGAATTTGACTTAATAGTGTTCCAAATATTTTTTTTTTTTAAAGCAGACAATAATCAGATTCTTGTGAAATTTGTTTTATATACAACAAGGAAATTATTAGTCTTTAAATAAAAAGGATACTAAATAATTTTTTTTCTGTTGATCTGAAAAGCATTATAAAAGACAATATTGAATAAAGGTGCACAATTTCTGAAACTTTAGATGCTACCCAGATCAGTAAGACAATCTTTTTTTCATTCATATTTGAAATGCATTAAACTTAGCACTTACTTCAGTACAGTTGTAAAGATAAGCAAAGCTTTTTCTGTACTTAAAGATATTAAACACGTTGTTAAGCTAGCTGCATCCTTAATCAGTATTTCAATTAATTCATGTCCAGACATAATTGCCTTCTTCATCAGACATTCAAAGCTCAAGGTCCAAACCATCTAAGATAAATCATATGTCTTTGAACTTTAGTATTATAGGATATCAGATCCTGATATCTTTTCCAGAGCAAAAATTAATAAGACCTGGCTCAGGTGCTATACATAACTTGATGCTGTGATCAGCTGTACAACCAGATTTTCCTTATATTTGTTTTATGAGTGATATCTGTGCTGTTACTTCCAAAATATTAATTATTTACACATCGCTGTAGAGTAGTTAAGCAGAGTAGAATTTTCTAACTATTTCTGCTCTTGTACTATGACAACAATTCTCAGGTTGTTTTTTTTATCATTTTATTTTCATGAGCAAATGAACCCCTAAACTATATTTCTAATAAGAGTATAACAACTCAGAAGTGAACTGCTTCAAGGTTCTACATAAATTTTTGCTTTAATCCAATAATTTAAATCAAAAAGACAAAATGGTACTTACTAACTATAGTTTTTGAACTCTATTAAAGGAAAAATGTTAGAAAACTTAAGAAGAGTTCTGTTCTTTTTACAGGTTGAGACAACTGCTGAGATAGTAATAATGGTTTATTTTTAAAACTGGTGAGTTTTTATAAAGATCAGGAATGGTTATAGAAATTGCTAAAATATTCTTAGTTGTCTGCTAGAGCAAAACATTAGTAATAAGGGCTTTCAATTTATTTGGGAAACAAAGAACAGAATACAATTACTAAAACCAGGAAAAGAGCCTTCAAATAAATCTAGAAGGTCATATTTAATAACAAACTATAATAATATAAAACACCTAGATAAAAGGCTCAGTGGTTATGAAAGTAAAATTAATATATTAGCATAAGTTTTACACAGGTATTAGATTCGGTGTGATGGATTCTAAGATATGGCAAAAACTCAAGAATAAAATTGGAGACCTGAAACTGGCAATTAGGGTCACACTTTACTCTTGGATTTAAATGCATGACTCATATGTAAAACCAAACAAATTAAAATATCTCTCTTGGTATTTAAATGGAAGGCATATCTGATCTTGCAGCATTGAATAATGGCAGTGTGAAAGAAAAGAGGAACAAATGACAATTCCTCTCTCCTCTCCTCTCCTCTCCTCTCCTCTCCCAGTCATTTCAGCATGAAGGAATTTATGTCTTCACAGTCATCCCTAAAGTACTGAGATCAAAGGAAATTATTTAGAAGTGAGATTATACTACTGCAGGTCTTAAACTTTCCAAACAAGCATAGAGCTCAATTCTTAAATCTTTTTAACAGTAACTTAGAGATTTTGTTGATTGGGTTTTTCTTTAAGTAAAAATACAAATTAACAGAGAATAGGCACAAATGTTCTCCAATTAACTTGTGTGGCAGTGCCTTTCCAACTATTTTTACACATAGTGAAAGGTCTGCAGGTTAATTGCTTTCCACAGCATCATCATAACAATAGTTCTACCCTGCAGCAGCTGGTGTAACTTCTACATCTGCCTTTTCACTCTTCAGGTACTTCAAGGAAAATTTTGCTGAACACTTTGAAGGTGAACATTCAAACCTGGCTTTAGAGAATAATGGCGAATATGGCTGTAATTTTAAGATAATTCATAAATATACTTTTTCACAATCTTAGTTAATTCAAACTTTTGTGGCAGTATTGTCTCAGCACATGACAATCTCTACCTCAAACTGCTTAAAGAAAGTTCTGGAATCATGTGAATAATTTGACATATACTGGAAAAGTCCATCTACTGTCCTTAAAACAGGCTTAGTAGAGCCAATTACTGGACAGTAGATGGAAACCAAAGAGGCTGCAAACATAGCTCCAATACTGAACTAATATGTGAATGGACACGAAAGATAATGTCAATTAATTGTGTTTTGTTGAGAGTTCCTCTTAGCTGGGATACTGTAGTAAAAAATTACTTGTGTGAAGGTTTATAACACAGATGTGGTGGTGTCGTTGTGAGTTTAAATTCAAACAAAATGCTTGTTTCCCACTGATAGAAAGCTTAGAAAAATCAACCAGCAATAAAAAATGCTTTGAAATCTCAATCTTTCTTGTGATGTTTTCTTGTTTCTCAGCTCCATCATAAAAGATCTGAAGACAAATTGCACCGTCTCCTGCAGTTAGAGAACACCATTTTCTTCTACTATTGGCCTCAGCATGTCATAAGCTACAGACTTGTTTCTGCTGTGTAACTGAATGGCATCATAAATTACAATTTAGATACAATTCTACTGATGATACAGGTACCAGAAGAAATAGGGCTTAACTAAACCTTTTCTGAATGTGAGTTACCAGCAATAAAAAAGCAGAGGTGAGGAAAAGTCTTTTTTTTTTTTTTTTTCCTCAGCAAAGGTAACCTTTAATACAAACCTAAACAGATGGATAAGAATAAAAACACTTTCCATATCATGGCTTTCCACATACATAGATTGGATAATTGGATAAACCTGCATGCTATATTTGTTTAGAAACATAGTTATTTTCCATTTAATAACAGAGGTAATTTTTTTCATGTATATTCCTCCTTCTTTCTTCAAAGGATACAGAGCACCTAATTTATTCAGAGATGGAGCATTTTGTTTCATTAAAAAAAATGTAATAACTTCTGTTGAACTATCCTGTTAAAAACAAATTGTTCCAAGTCTAATATTATAATTACAAACCAACATTTCAGTGTATATCCTGAGTGATCATTTCCATTGCTTAGGTCTTTTTTGATTTTGGCAAAAAATGTCACAACACAAATGACAGTCTGCTGAAAACAGACTTTAACTCTGAAATTGTAACAAGGGAGGCCCAGATTTTTGTTTCATTGTGCCTCAGTATTAGAACTGAAACATTTATATTTTGATTCATATAATGAGCACATCTATGCTGATAGGAGCAGCAAGTCACACCTTTATTCTGTCCACATAGTGAGAAGTCCAGATATGTAAATCTAATTTTCCGTGTTTTCCTGATTCTAAGCCAAGACAGATATTTGCAGCAATTTCTATAGCCATGCAGCAGAAAAGGAGGAAAAGAGTAAAAGCCACAGCAGGGAAACAATCCTTTTCCTCAGCTGGAACTGAGGAGATATAGTGCCCTGGTAATGCAGCTAAGCAGTTTCTAGACTGAATCTGGCCATTGTCCAGAAAGCTACAAGTAGATTAATGGAAGCAGAATTCAGTTTGAGATTAACATAGGAGTGGGATCGACTTGAGAGTTAAGATACATAAATTTGTGCTAGGTGACTACATTCCATTAGATTCAATAAAGATTGGGGTCATGATTTGATTGAATATATGGGTGTGCTCAGGGCAGTTTGAGATCATATGAGATATTCAGGATAGCCAGATATGGGTGGCAGAAATGAGGCCCTTTCTAGAGTGTGGTCACAGGTCAGATGCCCTAATGTAGGAGTAATGAAGTAGCCTTGAACAGCACCAGATGTTGAGGTTTAGGCAGAGAGAATCTCACCCCCAGTCTGCACAGCAAAGGGAGGCACAGCCATCCGTTTCTTTATCCCTTCCTCTCTTGAACTTTCCTTTGCTCCCTCCCTCCTCTTCTTTTTCTGTGTCAGAGGAGACAAATGGTTTCAGATATGGCACTATGCAGACATGGCTGAAGCTCACTTGTGTTCTCTAAATGAGTGAAACAGATGTGTGAGTCTGTGACCCACAGAGGAGTCATGCAATATCCTATCATCCAGTGTGTGTCTGCAGCATCTGTTTTTGCAGGACAACTACCTGAATGATGTAGGTTGATTTTGACTGGCTGCCAAGTACCCACCCAGCTCCTCTATAACTTCCCTTTTCAACAGGATAGGGGGAGAAAACAAGCTAGGAAACCTCCCTTACCAGCTACTGTCATGTTCAAAATAGACTTGACTTGGGAAAAATCAATTAAATTTATTGTCAATTAAAAAATTAAAGTGGAGTGGGAAGGTGAGAAACAAAGAAAAAACTCCTCCAAACCACCTCCCTTCCTTCCTCCTTCCCAAGCTTAGGATGATTCCTCCATTCTCAACACTTCTTCAGGATTCATTACTGCACCATTTTTAGTCCTGTCACAATTAATTACTTTAGCTGGCAATTTGAAAGATTCTCAATATGTCATTGAGAGAAGCAAACACTGTAAGCAGTTTAAATTTTCTGAGCTCTTGAGTGCCTGAGAGTGATTGCACAGACAAATGTAAATAGTTCTTGAATAGTGAAATTTCAGCAGTCTAGGAAGAGAATAAAAATTTTATTTTCTCTCATGTAATAGTCTGTATTCCAAAGCTATGGCATTCCTTGCAGAATGAAATATACTTGTGTCTTTAGAGTCTGCATTGATCCAGGATTTTTCAGTGAGTGTTAGTAATTAAACCAACATCTTGGCCACTGCAGCTGTCCTTTGGGTGTCTGATTTAGCTTGCAGATATACACATAACTGTTTATCAATTTGTAAAAAAGGAACAGTATTTGATTTACTTTGTATAAAAATTTCCTCAGAGAGCGCTTTTGGGCAAAAAGTGTAATTTCCTCTCTCCATCTTTTAAAATCTTTTTGCTCAAGCTACCATCCTTCTGGCAGTTTTTACACTGTGTGTATGGAACACGTGAATATAATAATCTTTTCCAGGGGAAGACAAACAAGTCAATAGATCTTCAATTAAACATTAGCATCTTAAAAACATATAAAGGCTATGTTTTTTTCAACTCTTTCTTGTGCCCATCTGATGATATCTCATAGCCAGAAAATTTCATCTACTCCTCATTATTCCTCACCTGAGGTCATGATCTTGTTTTTTGATATGATGGCCATTTTCACAGCAACAAATTCTGATGGCAAAGGCATATAATGGTTTAGCTTAGAGAAAAAGTATCAGAAACAGTTGAATTTGCAAAAATTCAAATACATAGCTTGTTTACAAGTAAATACCTCACTAATAAAAATGTATCAATGAAAGGTTTTTACCTTAGCATCAAATGAGATGTACTACTCCAAAATACATTTCAGCTTCAATGAGCTTTTCAGGTTACACACCAATCAAAAGTGTTGCATTTTTTGTAAGTAAATATTAGTAGAAATTTAAATTATCTTGAGAATTAATATATTTCTAATAACATTCATTAAAACCTTCAATAAACACTGTTAAAAATGGAAGTATTGTTACATATAACAAAAATAACAGGAGTAATTTATACACTGGTGGCCATAGAAATTTTTTATCTTTTACACTTACACTGTACATACATTTTCAGTTATGGAAAACACTTTGGTATGTATGCCTATGGAAACCTCTAACACCATACCATACATTAATAATACATTTTCACTGCAGTAGCTACAAATCTCAGGTGGCTTTTCCAGGTGTAACACTTGACAACATGGAACTCTTTCCTGATAAGTGGTTCTGAAATACCACAGAATTAGGTGTTTCACAACATATGCAACAACAAATATATACTAATTTAAACACTTGAAAATAGAGTCATGGTTGTGTTTGTCTTGGATACCAAATAATATTGGAATTTACAGGAATGGAAGAATTGGTTAGACTGTGGCAGCTACTGTTTTAAAGGATTAACAACCAAGTTCCTATTGTAATCTGACACAAAAGCTCAGCTTAATCAATGACCAATTCAAGCACAGTTGCTTATCAAACTGGAATAATAAATGATATTGTGGTTTTATATTCAGTACCCAAGAAGTGATTCAGGAGGCAATTCTTTGCTTATCAAAACACACACCACATTATACAAAATATTGATTGACTCTCTGAACTAAATTAAGGAATGGCTGAGTCAATCAGGATGATACACAAGTTACTGCCTTTCTAGTAAAGAAGGCATGCTGAGAATCAAAATACAAAAAACCTTCTGCCATCTAATAATTAGTGTGGGGTGAGATTGTGTCATGAGGGAGAACATCTGGGGTAGTATTTTTCCTATTTTCACAGTCATCAGAGCCTTTTTGTATCACTCACAATGATGAGCACTTGCTGAGGGGCCACCCTCCTAAGGGACATCTCAGGACATCCCTTCAATTCTCCTTCCTGCATTCAGGACTTCCAAAGTGATGCTACTGTGCCAAGAACTGCATCACTCTTTTAAGCTGCACTGTATAATCTCTCTGAATTACTCTGTCACTCTGCAGGTGCTTGCAGAGGAGACCGGGAAAGAGTGTAGCCAGGCAGGAGCCCATCTTGCAAGTTACCATCAGTCCCTGACCCAAGCTGGCAAAGCCAGGAAGGCCAGGAGTGTCAGGACCTTTCTCTATTGGTGTAGTGAGTTCCACATTTAATGAAAATCCTTGAATTTTGTGAACTGAGTTGGGGGGGGAATGTAATAATAATGAATTGCAAGCACTTATTCAACTGACAATGGCAGCTTAGTTTCAATTATTTATAACACTTCATAATGTGCTAATAAATGTTCTTTAGTAGCATGTCTTGAAAATGTAATGAAGTCTTAGTAAAATAAAACCTCATTAAAGCATTAAGCTATTAATTCTGTGTTGACAAAAGGAAAACATAATCTGTTTTTATGACAGTGTGTTTCTCATATATTTTCTATGGTATTTGTCTGTTTCAATTATTTATCAGCATTGTTTCTGACTTCTCTGAGTTTTAAGTGTATTATATTTCCCTTATTCCAAAGTAAATTAACACCTTTTTTTTGCTGTGCCTATCAAAATCTCTTGAACTGAAGATTGAAAAGAAGAATTTATAATACCTTGAAATTAACTTCTTCAGTCCCTTCTTTATGCCTGCTATGGCTGCCAGTTCCACTACACATTTCTGGAATTTACAATGAAAGAAAAAAGTAGCATAGACACAAATAGTTACACAGAGGAGTGTGGAGATAGAATTAACTTTGTATAGGCGTCACAAATCTAATTTCATATTCTAGTTAAAATTTCTAATGTCGAATGCATTTCAAATGCATTATGCCAGCAATCCTTCAGTTTGAATGTTCAAGTCAGGATTTATGCTGTGCTGCCCTACCTCAGAGCACTGTCCTAAAATTCTAGCTATTTGCTGGGTGCCAGGATATAATCTTGGAAGAATTGTATTATCAATTCTTAAGAAAAATAAGTTCTTTATGGTGCCACCCTAAAAAACTTTAATGCAAACATGGAGGAGCAAAATTCAGCAAATAGTGAGGATTAAACAGAGAGTGTTCTGCTTCCCTTTGTCATACCTTAGATTCTTTCTTCTGTCAAAATCCATGACCTGAGGGTATTTATCTATACCTGTTTTTCAGAGAACAAGGTGAGACATTATTTAATTCTTTAAAGCAAACAAACAACTGAGGTAAGTGGTAAGACAATGCCTAGACTTTCACGATGCTGAAAGCCTGGTCACTGTGAACTATAGTAATTCTTTATTAGTTGGCTATAGCAGTCATCAGTTTGTAGGAAATGCTATCTGATGTTATGCGGTCCTGCAAGAAGAACATTGACCACCTTCCATTATATAAGACCATTTTCTCTACTTCTTTTTCTCTCATATGTGCATAAAAGCGTTCCCTATCAATGCCTCTGTATGTCTATGCTGTTAGTAGGACAACAAAAATGGAAAAATCACATTCTGTTGAGAATGCCTGTTGGACAACCAACAATACAAAAGGCTGCATAGAAAGATACACAGACTAGATAGACTCCTCAGGGGGTGTAGTCCATCCTCTTCCTTTGAACTGTGCCAATGCTCTGCAGCCAAATCTCATGCCCATCACCTTTTCTATCTGCTACTTGTGCACTTTCTTATCACTCTTATTCTTATCAATTAAGAAAAAAAAGCAACGAGGCTCTTCTGACTTTTGTCTGAGTACTACAGGCTAGTCTCAAATCTTAGAGTAGGAAAATGAGATGTAGTTTAGAGCCTTGGTATAACACATGAAGCACATTTAAAAAGAAACATGTTTAAAAAGTCTTTTTAAAGACCAAAAAAAGTGGGTTTTTTTGGTGTAAAAGCTACCTTGTGTGTGCTGTCAATAATCATGTTATTCATATCTTCCCAAAAACAAATGAAGTTTTTGCCTGCTTGAGAAATTGTAATGTAACTGTAGATTCTGTGTGCTTCAAAATAATGTATAATCAGTCAATGTAATATTCTCAAATTATTTAGTAAATGAACAAAGATAGATCAGACATTTGATGATACCGAAAGCTCAGCAGTGGGTAAAATTGATTGCACTTTGAATGCACTTTGAGCATGAATAAAAGAGTTTATGATTTATTGACTCTCTGTAGATTAATCCAAGGCCTCATTAAACAATGAAGCAGAATAGTAAACCTGATTTGAAGGAATGTTAAAAATGGTCCTATAGCAAGGAAAAAGAATTACATCCCACCTCTTGACATTAGGTATTTTTGGCAACTTTCAGTGATCTTGAAAGGTAACATCTGTAAACAGTGGGGGAAAACCCAGTGTTCTTTGTGCCAAATTTTCTAACAATTCTATTATTTCCAAAATGCTCAAATAAATAAAAAATAAAAACAAAATAGTTATGATTTGGAATAATATGTTATTATTTTTTTAAAAAATTCATCCACTTATGGCCAAATTTAGTACCTCAGATTTACCAGTCCAGTTTTCCTTGCTATGTGATTGTTTTGCATTTTGTTAGATAATTTGAGTTTGATATGTAACACTGATTTCTTGATATTTGCTATCTAGATCTGAATTTTGTAACTTGAGGATTTGTTTCTTTCACATTAAATCACAGGTCTATTTTGCTTTCAGTGGACAATAAAGAGAACAAAGATTATTTTGCTGCTGCATTCACAAAAGGTGCTTAGAGGACACAGACAGATCTTTTTTATCTTTCCAATGAATTTTAGATTTTAGGTTGTTTACTCAGCATGTACTGGTCCAATAGAAAAATATGTAAGACAAATCCCTTGTAACTATTATTTTGGATATCAGGATCCTAAGGGCAGTCATGTAATAACAGTTGTTAAAAATGTTCATGATAAATAAACCTTTTATTTTCTCATAATGTTGTTGTAGGGACAAGTGCTGAAGCACTTTTACTGTGCTGATAGTTAAAAACAACCCTCACTATGTATGCATATATATTTATGATATACAAGAACATAATATACAAAATAATACCTAAGAAATACACCCATAAAATACAGAGTGGGAGTTTTCTACCTGGGCTGATATATTCAGAATGCATGAAGGAACAGAACATTACTCCCAAAACTCCAAGCAAGAAAAGAGAAACTCCTCATATTTCCTTACTTTATTTTATACAGAATATTAAAGAGGCTTGCAGGAGCCCTCACCCTGGGAAGAATTATTACATAAAACCTTAGATGATATTTCCTTCCACTGGGTCATCTTGAAAAATAGCTATTTTCTTTGAGAAATGGATGCTCTTCATTTGCATTAAAAAGCGATAAAAAACAATGTAATCTTTCAGTTTCTTTTACTGGGAATGTTGAACCTGAATTTTGATTGGGGAAAAAAAGACTATCACCAGCTACTTCAAGATTATTCAGCAAAATGATATAATATACAGCTTTATATGTGAATGTTGTCTGTGAAAGGATAATACAATAAGTTTGCAAAGACAGCAGTAAAAGTTGACAGGTTATGAAGGTAATGTTTGAACACAAGAAATTCAGAAGTTCAGAAAAATTTTTATTTTACTCAAAAAAGTTAGGAGAGATTCAGGAAAGAGGAAGAAAAAAGCAGAAATCTTGAAAGACATCCCTTCAAAAAGTTGGAAAATCAATTAAACACAAGAGGTTAATCCAAGTGAGAGACTGTTACAAATTAATTATTTGCTACTTTACATGAAAAGATGAGAGAGGAGAAGAGCAAAAAAGACAAAGAAAATAAAAGTGGAAAAGAGGAGTAAGCAAAGTCGTGGAGTGGAGTGAATCAGAGGAAGTTCGTGGTAACAGCTGTATTCAGGTATAGGATAAGGTGTCCTCAGGATAATCCTGCTTCTACTGGATTACATATCACTGCAATCCTCAAATTCTAAACCTGGCTCTTGAAAAAGTAATTTCATTTGGTTTGCAAATCAAATATTTATTGCTTATTCATGTGTAGGTGTCTTGGGTATAGGGAATGGATGACAAAGGAACACTTCACTGTTTTTCTTTTTTTTTCTCATTTCCTTAACATAAAATGACTACCATCATAGATAGTGTGGTGGTAAAATTATTAACATACAAGTTAAGAGAGAAATATTTAAGTTTATCCTAACTAGAAAAATCACTCTTTGACTAAAAGCTGTCAGTGACCATTTCTAAACTAAGGTGACAATGGGTGTGCCACCCCTACAGGCTCCACCAAGAGCCATCTCTCCATATTGTCATATTATTTACCATTTTATTCTTTCTTAGGAATTATTTACTGTTTCATTCCTTTTCTCTCATGGTTACACTGAAGGGGTTTACTAACATCATAATTATATAATAGACATCATGTTGGGAAAAGATTTTTTTGCCTTCTTTTAATGTTTTACTTGTAGGCTTTAACAAGTTTATAGATATCAGCCCCCAGTGTTATGATACAGTTTTAATTTAGAGGCAGATGACCATTATTGCACTGCAATTCTTTCTTGCAGATTTATGGAATCATAAACCTGATGGAGCTTTAGGGATGCTTTCAAAAGGAAACAGCAGGAACAACAAGGGAAATGTGGGAAAGAAAAGTATTGCTGGATACTGTAGAATTTTTTTCTGTTTTGAGGGAAGAATCAGAATGCCTATACAAGGGGATGATAATCCTGCAATATAGCATATTTTGGGCAATATTATTATAAATATTACCAGTATTTCCTGCTAACTTACTCCCTATATGGCATACACTCTTCTTGTCATTCTATGCCTTGCTTTCCTGTTAGCAAAGTTTTGTGCCAAGAGTTTTCTCTTGTGCTGTGATTTTCTAATACATTGGAAACCATCTTTAGCTTCATCATAGGTGTCTCATAAATTTGTCTCGCAAAAAAATGCACAAGAATGTGACTAAGATGTTTATTTTGATTTAAGGGATTGGCCTATCTTAGTAGGTTTTGTATGCTTATTATGCCTGATAATTTAGGATTATTTTTGGACCCAATTGTCTATTTAGACATTATATTGCTCATGCATGTACATTTTTGTTTAAATAGATCTCTGGGAAGTTTATATCTTTTTTCTCCCCAAAGTCAGCAGGATAGAAAATTATTAGAAATGCAACATAAAATTGGACCTTAGCAATAAAAAATTTGGTTTGATTTTGAGAGTGGTCATATTTACATTAGTAGTAAAAATATTATAAATGCATTTCCACATTTATAGTATGGGTTTATGATCATCTGACTACCTAAAATGTATAGAAAGGACATCAGTTATTAACTCTAAAAAAGAAAGTATTTCCAGGCAGACCTTCTGAATTTAGAAAAAAAATAAAGGCTTTATGACTCAAAGAAAAAAAATCAATAGACATTTTTTTTTGTTTGTTTGTTTGGTTGGTTTTTTTTTTTGTTTTGTTTTTTTTTTTTTTTTTTTTTTGTAGCCACAAGCATCATAGTTACTCAAAGTACTCTAACGATAAAAGCAAAAATCTCTTAGAGGAAGTAAGGACAAAAGCTGTCAGAGAACTGGGCAGTAAATAGCCCTAAAATTGTTTTCTCTTCTTCATTTCAAAAGCTGAAGGCAAAGAATGTTTGACCTTTTACAAATGGAATGGTTTCCTGAGGGTCATGGTGCTGTATTGAGTGCTGCTGGTCATGTGCAACTCGATGCAATCATTACGAATGGTGAAACCATGGCTGCTGGCACAGAGTCCTGCATAGGGAGGATTTCTAAATCAGTGACATTTGCTTGTTTCAGTCCCCCAAAAGTTGGAATATGTCTTTCTGCTTCCTCCATTCAGTTGTATTGCCAGAGTTTTTTGACAGGCTTTGCAAATTAAATAGTATGATTGTTCTACATGACCCAGAAAGTGTAAAAGGGTTAAGGAGAGAAATGTGAAATACAAGCAAAAAAGCTGCTCTTAAACCTGTGATATCTATACTCCATTAGTTTTCACCTTGACATATTAATGAATGATATTTCTATTCAACCTTATATTACAACTTAGGAATATTTTAATGAATGTCATGTAACCCATAGGCTAAATTTTGCTCCCATTGAGAACAATGGAAATTTTTACTATTACTCTCAACAGACTAAGACTTGACTCCACTTTACAGTTAATTTATCTCCAGCATTTTGTTAAAAATTCTTGTTTGGATACTGGTTTCTTTCCATGTAGCTGGTATGTTGATAACTAATTCATTAATGCCAGTTTGGGTTTTTTTTCATTTTCTCATGCTGTCTTAAATTTCATTTTTGCTGTGACCACTATAGAAGTCAAACAACCAGGTTGTGCAACAGTGGAGATAATTTGAGCATACTTATATATGTATCCCTACCACTATTAGGAGTTATAGACTTAGGAAGTATCTAATAAATTCTGTCAGGCAGTGCTTCTTTCAACTTTTTGTCTGTTTTAACCATACTTTTATTGCAATTACTCTAGACTTGCAGTGGAAACTCACAGGAGTGAGATGCCATGTGTTAAATTATCCTGACCCGTTAAACTGCAGCACAAGTGCTATCATAATAAGCTCCATAGTGGTAAAAATAACATTTTAGTAAAAGGCACATGGAAAACCCAGGAATATTTTAACACACTGTGAAAATGGTTAGTTGAGTCAGTAGAAATGTGCTCTTAGAAATATATGAGGACTGATAAATTTCAATTTTCTGTCATAATAATTTAATTATTGACTAATTATTTTGAGAAGCATTTGTGAAACCACAAAGAGAGTTTCTCTGGTCTCTTGCTGACAGTGATTCAGGATTCACAAATTATGTGTGCAAGTCCTCTGAAAGACCCTATCAGATAGTTTTGCTTAAAGCACTAATTTCACCACTAAAGGCAGAACTCATTATGCCCTTCACTGAAAAAATGCAGTCAGAAGAGATTATCTGTTTGTACAACCTACTACTTAAGTAGCGACATAGTGGTTAGAGCACTTAAAAAAAGTGGAAGAAAAATTTGGCTGCCTACAATCAGTACCAAAAGTACAATTAAAAAAGGGCACTGTCCCGCTTGTTTGCCTACAGTGTTGTGGCAGTTTATGAATGCAAGTTTATGAGCAGATTTCATGCAGGAGTAAACAAAATAGTTCCTTCTAACAATAAATTTCATTATGGCTGAGAGAACGGTTTGAATTTTGGTCTATTCTCTATTTGTTGACAGCATAGCCCTTGATGGCAAAACTCCTGTAAATCCCAAATCTATCATGGAAATTGGCTCCCTGACATGCACTGAAAATCAGGAAATACACATGTGTCTCATGACCCAAACATAGCCATGGCAGTCGTCATGTCATAACTGTGCACAGAGGTATGTAGAGACCATCAATCTCATATAGACAGGACAAAAGAAGCAATATTGGTTTGGGGTGATGTTGCTCTATCTAAGAGTACAGCTCACCTCACGCCTTCACATTCTTGGGAGCAGTGACATGTTTGCTTTCCCCTTCAACACAGCTATGAGATCCACATGCATGTCAGTGTATGGCAAACCCAGACTCATTTAGTGCTAAGATGCTAAGATTAGGGAATCTAAATGTGATGACTGGTCACACAAAGCCTGTGACTGCTGCTGAGGATGGCTGAAGGATTTGTAGAAGAGCTTTGTCTTTCACAGCCAAGAAAGTCACTGTAACTGAACCCATGGCACACACCAGCCCTTGAATGGCTGCTTTGTATGAGTATTATGTTGGAAAACTTAAGAAAGTAATGAACAACTTGGCAATTTTGGGTGCTCTAGTCAACTCTTTGTATATCCAGAAGATTTGAAGCTGCTTCAGGATGGTTAACTTTGTATGGTTCATCTCAAAGAATGAGGATAAGACAAAAATGGGCCATGGACATGGACAAAAACCATGGTACTGTCATGGTTTTCCAGTCACATTCATGAGAAGAGCAGCAGAAGTGGAGCAGGAACAGAAGCACTGGAATTGGTAGTATAAATAACAGGCTGTACATTTTTACAAAGGCTAAGCAGAATTTTCCAGCATGTATCAGGTGTGTTAACAGTGCTAACAGGTTCACATGCTATCCATTAGGCAGGCTGACATGTAGCCATTTTTCTTTAGGTCATTTATGTTGAAATGTCCTTTAATGTTTACAGAGGAACTCTGAAAGAAAGATATCTATTGACAAGTTCACATAGTAGATACTGAAGACTAATCCTCACTAAAACACTCAATAAACTAATCAAGCAAATGAAAGTCAGATGGGGAAATGTTGATCTCCCCATAATCTTGCTGACCTCTGTGGTTTTTTGGATTAGTTTTTTATACTGTATCTTGTAAGTATTTTTCCTCTTGCATCTTGTTTTATCATCACCTCAACAGATGGCAGAGAAGGGGGGTTGTAAGTTTTAACTCCTATGAAAAAATAACAAAAAAATTTATCAATAACCTCTTCAAACTTCACAATTTCTTTCTGCTGAGAAATTGAGGAGACCCTGCCTTGAAGAAGAAAAAATAACATTAATAATTAATTTAATATTTAAAAAATATTTTCTTGTATGATTTTAGATTAACCTTTAGAGAAAATTTAATATAGTTTAAAAATATCCCTTCTGAAGATATCATAAGTATCAACTTAAGAAGCAAATTTGAAAGGCTCTAACTTATTGCGCAACATCTGCTGCCACCAAAAGAATCAATACTGCTATATATATTTTCTGGTACATCATTAAAATCCAAATATCACTACGGAGATATAATTCAGTTTACTTCTTCTAACTTTTAAATAAAAATAAATCTTTCTTAGAGGAATCTTAATATAGGTTTTTATAGAAAATGCACAATACATTTTGTTTATGTCAAGTATGAAAGTATAATTTTTCAAGTTGCTGTGCACAAACTTCCTCCTCTATGTAGCATTTGAAAACTCCAGCTAAACCCCCTGAAGAGAGTCAATAAGATTAAGCAAAAATGATTGTAATAGCCTCTAAGTATTTTTCCTGAAAGAACGAATTCTGCAGTCATTCACTTTGCTGTTTTCTTCACTATGCACTTTGATTTCCATTCCCAAAAGGCATAAAAAAAAGAAAAAAAAAAAAAAGAAAAAAAATAAAGAGTGCTTTTTGCAGTGACATATTGGCCTAGGATTTTAGTTTTCAAATTATATGTAAACATTAGGAAATTCTTGTTAGCTGCATTGGCGCTTCTTCTAAGATAAGCATTAAGATATATTGTATTTGATATTACTCAAGAGAGTGCAGGTAATCTGCATAGATTTGCTACTGACTCTCAACATGAAGAAACAAATTCAACTGCAATTTCAAGAAAGGCAGTCAGCTCCCTAGGTGAACTTCTGGCTTAAATTTACTTATAATTTGGCTTTTCCTCCCTCCTTTTGGAATCCTTTCAATAAGATTTGAAGGGAAAATAAGGATTTAATAATTCAAATAGATTCCACACTGTTAGATTTGAACTCTTCTCTGTAGCTTTTAGAATGCATCATAGGAATGGTGACATGTTGTGCTCAAGTCACCTGAGATTTGTGTAAGTTTTTAGCATGCACTAGGCATCACTAAGTGGCAGAAAGTGTGCCTCTGCCATCTCTGGACTATGAAGCCCTGTTCCATGATGGAATGAGCTGTAGATGGCTCCTGTCTTTGATGTGTGAAACTTGTCCTGGGCTTTCTACTCCACTTTTCATCCTAGACATGGAACATTGTCCTGTGGAGTTTGACAGCATAGATATTTATGTACTGGTATAATAACTCTCATTGTACTACTATGAAGCTGAATATCTGGCACATGAAGACTGTTTCATTGCTGGTCTTCTGTTCATTAAATTGCTAAAAAACCTCATAGCACCTCACCTAATATCCTGCTCCCCTGCTTTGCATTTACTGCATTTAATGTGTTCATTTAAAGTGGTAGGGTACATAGTTGGTTGGGAATTTTTTCCTTTCTCCAGCCAGACAGTAGATTCTGGTGACTTTGGTTCAGTTGAATTATTGTTTCTATAAACCCTAAATTAGACAAGCAAATAGGTAAGGAGGAAAGCTAGAATGGTGGAAATATTTTCAAAGACGATATGTAAGGCTGCATGCACTGCTTGTGCTTTAATTAAAAGGTCATCTTGAGGTAACCATTTTGTATCTTGGCTTTACTACAGCTGCCCTCTCTGACTCCCTGTATCCCTCCTTAAAACACCAGGGCCTCCACTTTATACCAGCTGTGCCATGGTTCTTCTTCACAGCGCAACCTCCTTTTTCCTTCTGACCTGCTGCTTTGCCTCCAAGGACATGTCTGTTCCCTTGTGACACTCTGTTGCTGGCTGTGGAATCCAAGCAGCATGATAAGGTTGTGGGGTTAGCAATCCTAAGTCTAGGACATGGAGTTGTACAGGAGAGAAGATGGGATCCTCCTGATCTACTTGGCCCATTAAATCTTTTGATTAAGCTGTATAGGAGATAGTTACATCCATAGAGCTTCATTTTTAGAAGTTACCCCTTCTATTTTTTTTTTTTTTTAATTAAAAGAAAATAAAAAGTGAGACAACATCCATAGAGCTTCATTTTTAGAAGTTACCCCTTCTATTTTTTTTTTTTTTTTATTAAAAGAAAATAAAAAGTGAGACATGAGAAAATATCTCCTCTTATGTAGATGCAAGGATTGCCACAGAAATCCAAACTGATTTTGCCAATATCTCTGCTGGTGTTATATGACTAGGTTACTGTGGAGAACTTTCTCACCAGGGTATTTTCTTATGCAAAACTTCATACTGGGTTTGGAGGCATTTCATGGAAAGATCCTGTTATCTATGAGAAGGCTTTCCCTTTAGCTCTACGAGATGTACATCCAGAGTTCATAAGTTATTTGCTGGATTCATAAAGCATGTCCTGAAGAAAATAATACTGATCTGGTTGCCTAGGTCATGCAGATGCTTGTATTTACCATTCTGTCCATTTGTGCAACAGCAGGTTGGATTACAGCTGTAAGGTTTGTTATGGGAATAAACGAATATGTCTTGAGTTCTGACTCTTAGGCTTGACAGATTTGTCTGCAGACAAACCTCCACAGAGTATGGCAGCTCTCACCAGCCTTTAGGAAGAGTATGATTACAGGTTTAGTTTTGTTGCTGTTGAACCATGCTTGGCCTAAAGTTCCAAATTTTTTTGGTTTGCATCTAAAATAAAGGTACCCGGAGCTATAATTTATTCTAATAACTTATTTCCATTAATAATTAGAGCCTTTTCTCCTATCTAGCAAAGGTATAAACGCTTGTCTGGTTGAGCTTTTTATTCTTTCAGCAGAATCAGAGATCCCAATATTTAACGACATGATACAAGTAAGTGTCAAGGGGTCTTTAAGTCTGTAAACTTTGGAATGGTGCATATGCATCCCTGTTTGGAAGATTCAGCAGTACTTATTCATTATACAAATGTGTAATTATCACACAGGATCTGAATGCTGAGGGGAAAAAAATAAAAAACAGCAAAGGCACATAATACCTTAGGTATATTCTTAGGAGAAAGGCAAGGATTATTTTTTGTGTTAGAGGATGCTTATGCATCTCACAGGTTTTGAAACAGTGTTGTCTCTGGTACATATTTTTCCCTCGTGAGGGAAATGCGTATTTAGAATTTGACCAGCCGCTAAACTCTCTGCTTCTTTAAAGCCTGATGTACCCTTTGAGTTTGGTTCCTGTCATGTGCAGAAAAATGGCCACAGAGCCACACATTTTCAAATTGTTTTCCAAGGTGTGCATGAGGTTTAAAATATGTCTTGTGAGTGTCTTCACTGAGTTAAAATTTATAAAAAAGCCTGATTTAAATAATATCCTCCACTATGCAGAGAAAAGTTACATGATATATTTCAATTCTCAACAGTTTTTTACTAGGATATCAAATTTCCTTCTAGGCCCTGATTATTACTATTTCAGAACTATTTTAGTCTATTCTATCACTGATTCTTATAATGTCTAGTACCACTTAAGAAGGAAACAGCTAAGTTATAAGCACTATTGAGTAAGTCACATACATACACTAAACTTAGTCTGCAAAAAATATTAGGAGCAGCTTTAAAGGAACATGATCAAGGTTAAACTGCTCTCATCTTGACAGTCCAAATCTGAAAAGAAATGTTCTGTTTTATTGGGGAGTATTTTAAAAACATAAAATACCGTTTGGAGAGGAGGAAGGGTCAACTTCACAATGTCCCTATAATGCTTCTCAGGTAGTTTACATTAATGACCCATGTCTAACAAATTTCCCAATAATCTTGAACAGGAACCTTGGTTAACTTTCTGTCTCATTTTATAGTTTTCAGTTAAGCACCATTTCATTGGGTAAGATTATATTCTAGCACATGTAAAATAGCTCTGCCAATGCTGCATAAAAGCAGTATCTTCATCTCATTTTGTGTAATGGAAGGAGATCTTCTTTGTTAATTAAATGCAGCGCAAAATGGACTGTTCAAATTGAGTTCTGGATATTGGTCAGACATCCTGAAGAAAATGCTGGGAAACGAGAGGTTTCATTTTTTCAGATCATATGTGACAAAGGACAAGAACTTGCTGTGCCTTCTATTTTTACAGATTTTCAATTCCATCTGTATTCATAGTAGCACTTTTAATGAAACTTAATTTCTATTGAAGAGAAACTGTTTATATTTTTTAAGTAATACAAAATATAATTAAGTAATTTAAAAGCGAATTACTGTAGCTCAGAGCTCTCTGTAAAGGACTTTGAAATTTCTTAAATTCAAGTGACATAAAAATGCTCACTGTTGAAATGTATAGCTAAAAATAGAGGCCTTAAAAAATGAAAAAGAATGAGGCATTAAATGCTACAATGATACAGGATTTTTTTTTTTATCAAATGCTCTTGGGTATTTGCAGGGAATTCATCTGAATTAACTTAGACATCTGCAAGTTGTCTAGACTTAAAAAGGTAACCCAGATCACTGTCATCTTCAGGATACAGTGGCCTTCAGCACCACACAAAGAAAATATGCACCTTCAGAGGACAAAACTCTTTCTGCAAGGACGGCTTGAATTAACTAGAGTGATCTTTACCTCCATTAACTGTATGGATATCTGTACAATGACCAGTTTGGATTTAAAAAAACAAAATTTAGATGCTCAAAGATAGTTTTCATCCTTATGTTCTGAAACTGTACTTTAAAGAATGTTCTCCATCCATATTATAATTTATTATGTAAGAGTGATGCAGAAGTGAAGCAATCCAGTCCTCATTCATTCATTCATTCATTCATTCATTCATTCATTCATTCATTCCTTCATTCATTCATTCTGCTCTAATCTACTTAGTTCTACACTTACTTCAAAGTGCTCTAATGAAACAAATAATTCTGGAATCTGCTACCTGTTTGGAGGTTTCAGGCTAAGATTTCAGGTTCTTGTGATGACTGAACTGATCAAATTTCCTGCACAAGTTCAGCCACAGAAGTAATCCCAGAGTCCTGATATTTATATTTATTCTTATGCAAATTCAATCATTGAGACTAACAGAGCTTTAATTCTGTCATGTAAAGAACAAATATAAATGAACCAAATACAAAAATTGTGTTTCTACTTTTGCAAAATCCATATATTCCTAGTGGCAAATACTTTAGGGTAAATTGTGCGGTGAAAAAGTCAAAGTAATCTGTGCTTTGGGAATTTGCACTCATTAGAAAGAAAATACCATGAAAAAATTTCTGAGAAAGATAAATACAGAGAAACTATCAATGTATTATTCTTATCTCTTTCTCGCATTAGCGTTTTTATCCTGATTGGCAGAACAGACAAAGAATACCCTTCAAAGTCATAAGCTGCTGAAGTACATTTTCTATGATGTAAGAAAATAAAATATGTCTCCATTGAAGACATAACAGTTTCTAACTAGGAAAAAGACGGGGAAAAAACAAAGAAAAATAAAAATTCAATGCCATCCTGTTCTTAGATGAATTCCTAAGTGTTACTTACAGGACATATGCTTTATTTTGAAAGTCTTGACTGGTGCTGGATTACAAAAAGTGTGTCATAAACTTAATTTTCCACACATATGATTCATTGTTTTTCCTCTCTGAGCAGAGCCATAATTCCTCTAGTCCCAGGAAAATTAGATGGAATGCATCGAGGCCAGTATGTGAATTCTACTGCTTTCTCTCCCCTCAGAGTGAGGAGAAAGTATTTGTCTTTCATGTTCAAAAAATTATTTTTATTGCTAAAGAAAAACCTCACTAAAGACATGTGTTCTTTAGTTAAATTAGATTTTTGGCTCTTCCTCTGAAATCTTGAAACAAAAATAGCTGTGTTTGTAAGCATGTTTTTATATATCAGGGTGAGAGAGCTGTTATTTTAGAGTTCCTTAGACTTTAAAAAGCAAATATGGAAAAATACAGGTACAAATTTGGTACACAAAATCTGGTAATCTGTGGGACTTGTTCCCAAAACTGTCCTAATTTTCATAAGCTTTCCAAAGAAAACATCCAGATCTCAGGGGAAGCCATGCATTTCTGCAAAAGGCAAGGAATAACTAAGAAATAAATTGTTGAAGTTTTGCAATTATTGTAAATGCTTCCCTTCCCTTCCCTTCCCTTCCCTTCCCTTCCCTTCCCTTCCCTCTTTGCTTTAGTTTTTATATTGGAAAAGCAGAAATTGCTTAGAAATGCAATAGATGAAGGATATGTGCCATGATACTTTCTTATTCACTCATTTCTGGATGATTTTTTCATGTGAAAAAGAATCCTAGAATCAGAATAGATGTATGGCTGAGGTTGGGCAGAACTAGTCCCTTTTTCATCCATCCTTTTATGCCAAGCTGCTATCCAGCTGCTCAGCTCCCAGCCTATACAAGGGGTTGTTCCTTCAGAGGTTCAGGCCTTTACACTTGACCTTGTTGTACTTCATGGCATTCCTCTGGAATAATTTCTCCGTGAAATGACCGTGGGTTTCCCTCTGGATGGCAGCCTGGTGCATCAGCTGCTACTCATGCTTAGGTGTTATCTGTAAACTTGCTGAATGTATGCTCTGCCCCATAAGCCACATCCTTAATGAAGATATTAAAGGGGATTGAGCCCAGTGCTGGACTAAGGGGTGGCCAGTCACCCAGTTTTGAGTCACCCTGTACTTCACTCATCTAGCTCATATTTCATCAGTTTCTTCATTAGGATCTTACAGAAGACTGTTTTGGAAACTTTACTGAAGTCCAACTGTCCTTTCTTTTGCTTAGCATTTCTTCTATGCTAACATGTACCAAACAAAATTAAGGGAAGGGAAATTTAGGTTGGATATTAGGAAGAAGTTTTTTGCAGACAGCGTGATAAAGTTCTGGAATGGTCTGCCCAGGGAGGTGGTGGAATCACCATCCCTGGATGTGTTTAAGAAAAGACTGGATGTGGCACTTGGTGCCATGGTTTGGTTGAGGTGTTGGGGCATGGGTTGGATGCAATGATCTTTGAGGTCTCTTCCAACCTAGTCATTCTGTGAATTCTGTGTAATTTTATGGCCTGGGCTGGACTAACGAGCAATGCCAAGGAGAAGCAGTTCTGGTTGAAGCCATAGATTTGATAGTAAATTTTACTCTTTTAAAATGATTATTATAAAGACAGCAAAAGATAAAGAAGATCTATGCTTGCTTGGTAGCAGAATTTTTTTCCCTAGACCTCATATTTCATGGATGAATCCTAAATGCACTTATATGTGAAATAAATGCTGCTTATCTTCAGAAATAGTGTTTGCTCAAGGTATGAACAGAAGTGGAACTGTAGTTGAACAGGCAATATGACAGATGAGATGTGTCTTGAACTGTGATCCCAAATCCTACTGCAGTTAATTATCTGCTGTTGAAGCTCTGAGTCTCACCAGACAGAAATTAGGTATTGTGTTACTGAACCAATGGATGTCGAGGGCTATCCCAGAGCCACTTCAAGGCAAAGAGTGGAAAAATACTGTGCTCTATTTAACACAAGGAAAACCAGCACAAATCTATTATGATAAGCAAAAAGGCGACAGACTTCTTTTTTTTTTTTAATGTATAGGTCTCCATATATCAATTACTTTGTGTAAATTGCAAGATACTCTATTATTTACACAATTTAAAGCTCTTTATTTTTAAAAAAATAACTATGTGTAAAATTTACTGAGATCTGTGCCATTCATTTTGTTAAACAGCAATGTAAAAATCCCTTGCCTATATTTGTCAACATATTCCTAAAACTTGTGAATTTAACTGAAACATTTATACATGACCTAAATGAATTTTACTTTATTAAACTGTGTGGAATTCTAACATTTCTATCAGTTCTACTGTGAAATGACAGGCAACAACAGTTTTAAGTTAACCACTTCTTAAATATGTAGTCTGGAAATGTATTCATCTCTACTGAAGACTGAAGCATGTATAAAAAATGTCTCAGCTTATTAAAATGGTTCTCTTGCCTTTATCTTTTACTGGCCATTGCTAAGTAAGCTGTAATTTTCCAGGAAATGATAGAATATATAGATCAGGGCTAGATACCAGATAAAAAATGCTAATTTGTAATTTTGACTCTTGAATCTATACTGAATCTCTATATACAAATTTCTTTCTTGAGACAATGAGATTTAAGGATGTTTCTTCTGACACATAGATGCTGATATTGGTTTATTTTTATCTTGTGTACTTCCTTTTCCTGTAGTTGTTTTAAATGCAAAAGTACAACAAGATAAGAAATGCTGATAATCTTACTGACATAATAAAACCACCAAGCATTTGTTCTCAGATTTTCTCAAAAGGATTATGCTTCCAACAGTACTGGTAATGTTTCCAATTTTTTTTTTTTTCCTTATTCACAGCATCTTTGGGGAACATTAATCTCTGAATAATTGAGAAACACTGGCTAAAATGTTAGCTTTAAATGACACATTAGTAGCTGCCAATTAAATTGATAGTTTAAGCTTTAATTGAGAGTAACGTCAGAAGGTAACTACTCTGTCATTGAATTTTTACTGCTTTATTAAATTACTGACCTGATGCATCTCTGCACCCGGTTGAGGTGTATCATCACAATATATTGGAATCTTTTTACTACATAAGGGCAAAAATTGTGATTTTAATCTTTTCCATCATAAAGCTTCATATTCTGTTTTGTTTTGTTGCCAAATTTGGATGGCTATATAAATGGATATTCTTTCTTTCAGTCTGTCTAGCTATCTTGCATCATGTCTGCACAATTTGTTCTATGACCTTCAGTGCAGGACTCTCAATTGTTTAGACCTCATAAAGAATCAATAATCATTCCTTACAAACAGAGGCAAATAGTTAATATTCTATAAGAATCCTGCCATATTGTGACACATTGCTCAGTGCTTTAAATTTTTTTCAGTATTGCTTTGTTTTGCAGAAACAAGTACATAGATTTGAGCAATTTGAAAGAACTGTTATACTCTCTAAATGTTATGCAAAATGGAGTAAAAGACATTAGACACGAAATTCTACATTAAAAATCACCATTCTGGACCAGCTCATCATGCTTGCCCTTTTCTCTGTCTGTACATATAGCATAATTCTTAAACCTGCTATTTGTGCTCATATGTTTGTAGAGACATTGATAGTGACCATTCTGTCAAAATTTAGTATTTGACACTGTGAGTGTCATTTTTATGCTTCTACTAAAACACTCAGGTTGACTTCAGACCTGCATTTTAAAAACAGAAGCAGGAGTTCCCTATATCCCATCAGGATACCAAGATGCTGTGAAGAGATGCAATTCAGGGTCCATGTCCTCTGCTACTTTTGTGAAAAAAAAAACATTTAAACAGTGGGACTGGTTAGTGTGCCCCTAGCTATTCCTAATGTTTGAGTGAATATTCTGGGGAGAGTGTCATAATGCTCCTTTGTCTATCTGCTGCACAGAGATGTTGGTCTCTGTTCAATATTTCTATTTAGTTTAATGTTCTCAGCATGCTAACTCACTCTTCAGAGTTCTGGGCAATGTCTAGGACATATTAAAAACTCATATAAGTATTTAAAAAAATATATTGTATCTGCAGTTCTTTTAATATGAAATGAACCTTGACAGTTTTCATTTTCTATCTGACAGCCTGGACTTTAAGCACAAGGCTTACTAGCTGCTCTAATATTAGCCAAAGTAATGCAAAAGGAATATATTAGATTAAAGTGAAAGGATTGTTGGTTTAGCTGTCATTAATGTGTAGAATTATTTTCTGTTACATAATTTATACATGATCTCTACTGCCTTACATCTTGGCTCTGCAAAAATACTACTAAGCTGGATACAAGTTGCTGCATTTCTCTATTTTGAATGATTCTCTCAGCTTTCCAAAATAATTTTGGTAAAGGAATACAAATTCTACGTTAACACAGCTCAGGCCTTGTGACTTCAAGACATCATGGAAGCTTGCATTTATTACTAACTGTACACTCACCGTTTTCTCCTGAATGCTACTTCGTAATGGGCAGAAACAGAGAAAACATATCTTGCACAACTTAATGGAACATGACAGTAGCAGTTAAGCCTGCATAGGAATAATTATCTCCACCCAGCACCCCACTCAAGCCCTGCAGCTCAGCTGACAGCCATTCTGTTCCTTTGCAGCTCTCCAGGTGTACTTTGGCCAAGCCATCCATGCAGTTGAAGCCGTTTGGCAGGATTCCATTCAGTTCAGCTTCGTACTGCATAGCATTCTGATTTAAAGACAAAACAGCTGCAAATCTGAACCACACAGAACCAAAAGGTTATTGGGAGGGCTGCCTGAGAAAAAAAGCATATCAACAGGGACTTGCCCTCAAGTGAGGCTATTTGCATTTAAGTTCTATTTGCATTGATAAAAGACTATTGCTCCCCAGCATTTTCAATAATCATATGAAATAATGAAAAGTATGAAATAACTTCTGCTAAACATAAAAGAGTGGCATAAAAATGGAGAAATTATAAATAATATTGCAAAAGGAGCTGATCCACAAAATGATATGGATCATTTAGTAGCTGATTAAGGCTTTTTTAACATAGCCATATATTCCATAGAGGATCTAGTAAAAAAACAATTCATAGGATATACAGGCTGTGACCAAATAAATCAGCATGTGTTCTCAGCATAAAGCTTTGTGAAAATAAAGGATAGTTACAATAATTTAAAATAAAAATACAATATGTGGGTTCAATAATAGAGAGTACTTTTACTGTTGCATATGAGTGCAGATAACATTAGAGCAGTACGTAGTCAAATGCATCCATTCTTAAAATGAAGCTAAAAGACAAAAGATATAATTCAAAAAGAGAATCAGTCTTATGTCAGAAAATTTTGCAAAAAACCATAATCTTCAAAAACTCAATTAGTGTGTGTCTGAGAAGAACTGGAGAAGGAGGTGAGTATATTACGTTGTGTATGTACCTTTTCAAGGAGGAAAAGCCAAGTTCTGAAATCTTAGCATTCTGTGAGGAAAAGGCATAACAAGAACAAAATTCTAGCAGCTGAAGCCAAAAAAATTACATTTGAAATTGAGAAACATGCTTTGAATAATAAGCATGGAAAGGCGCTCATAAAAATACCAAGATAGATAGTGAGTTCTCCATCACTTGTCTTCAAATCAAATATTTGCCTTTCTAGAAAAAAAAATTTGATCAAATTGAGCTTACAAGAGTGAAGTGTAAAAAGATATTAATCTTTCTGGCTCTAAAAAGTATCAATATGAATCTGTTATAACTATATAAGTAATCATGAGCACACACGTGATGTTTAATATCATGGATAGGCTTAAATTTCTCCACACAAGAAAGGCAGAGGATCACAAAGAAATGGAACTGCAGTTAGTCACTAGTTGCTGACATGACAAAAAATCTCAGAGCATAAAATGCATGAAAGTGTGAAGTACAAAATCATTATTTTCTGACAGTGTCATAATAATGTTCTGCTTATGCAAAGGGGCATCTGCAACAACATGTCGATTTCCCCAAAATTAAATGGTACCCAGGCCAGAAGGCTTTGCTTTTTGTACTAAGATTTGAATGATCCTTTTATTTATCAGTGGTGGTTAGTAAATTTAGTCAGGCCTGACCCATTTAAAGGTCATCAGCAAGGAGAGATCCTAATACTACTTTCTACAAGGAGAGATTATCATACTACTTTCTGCTGAAATACACTACCAATGGCTGCAGTCTGCTGGAAAACTCTCACTGAACACATTGCTCTCTGTGTCCTATCCTGCATGTGGAATGCGTAATTAGAAAGGGGTTTGGATGAATAAGGAGCTGATAATCACACATACATTTAATGTGTCCTAATGTGTCTGAATCAAACCATGAGAGATTTTAGTTAGGGATAGTTATGAAACAAAAGAGATGCCATATGTCTGATTATATTATAAAAACAGTCTAGAGCAAGATGAGAAAAGATGCCATCTTGAAAATCCTTCTGTTCAGTTTCCGTCTAGTGCATAAGCTGGACAAGAGCCCTTCTGTTTGACCTGAAACAACTGATGCCTGTAGTGCTACTGATTTACTGTCCCATACAGATATCCTAATAATGTGTTTTTTGCCCAGATTTTAAAAGTCATGAAATCAATACTTCCACCTGAGTCCCATAATGCAGTAAAGATACCCATGATATGCATGACACACATCAAGGAATTCCAAGATATTTCACTAAATATTTTGGAAAACACAGCTAACAGTGCCAGTGATGACTTTGTGTTCTGTCGTGTTCCTTCTTACATGTCTTAATCTTGCAGCAAAGCATGTAAATGTAATGGCATCTGTGAGAAAGATGGCAAATTCTTCTAGCCATTTTTACCACAAAATTCAACAGCACTGTATATTGATCACTGGATAATAAACAATAGCATTAAATTCCTGGAGCAAATACATGAAAGCAGAATCCCCTTTTCCAGACTGGTTGTAACAATAACAGGGGTAGAGATGATACTCTTCTTACTTGGCTTTTTTCAGTGCTTTGACTTATGAATCTGTTCTCTGCTCCTCAGTGGTATAACTTGAACAGGAAAGAGGAAAATTAACCAATTTAGTATTTAGGGTTTGTTCTTGAGAGATTTGAAGTGCTTGGTTACCCTTAAGATGAAGAAATGCAGAATGCGTGTCTCCTTTTGTGGATGCCCTGTGGGCTATTTTGTAAAACATGTGTGACCTACCCAACAGCTACATTTTAAAAGAAAATATATTCAACTAAAATAATATGGGAAATATCTCCCTCTCCTCCCATATCTTGCACTAAAGGCAAGAAGAAATTGAAGGAACAGGTATGTTTTCACATCCCTTTCCAAATTCTCCAGTGTGTTTCACACGGACATATTTTCTCCAAATATATTGTGTTCATTGAGAATGAAATCAGAGTTGAGCATCACAAGAAGAACTAATCTGTCATGGTATAGAATCAGAATATGGTGTGACAAGCTAATTATAGTCCATAGCAAGAGGAAGCTTAACTAGTTAATGTGACAAGCATACTGTGGCTTTACACTGTCTAGTTTATTGCTGTTTCTTAAGATACTTATGAAGAACATGGTCTTCTGTAGGACATTCCTTACTGTGCTCTGTTATTACTGAAGTTTTGGCAGTGATGCAGCTTTTTGCTGAGTTATACAGATATGCTGTAAACCCATCATTTAGAATAAATCTAAATTCTTCCTAGAAAAAAAAACTAGAAGATTTTTCTTCCTCCTGGTACAAGTTGTTGCTAAGTTGACTGAATTATCAATATTTTGTAATTAACAATGCATGTCCTTTCGTTGAAGTCACACTAAAGAAGTATCATGGTACCTCCCCATAGCTACATCATATTGTTGAGGTTATTTGTCTTTAGCTTCTTAGAGTTGAGGAATGCACATATTTTATGTGCCTGTGATTATTTTATATGCCATTTTCAAGGCATGTGTTACTGGAAAATAGTTTTAAGGCAGAATGTTTAACATGACAAAGCTATAAATTATGCAAATTTCCTTCCTGGTTATTACTGACCACATGTGTGCCCTACTCTTTGTTCTCCATTCGATGATGAGAAGTGAAAGAAGTGCACAAGAACCATGCATCACATTGCACACCACTAATGGGAGAGTGATTATTTCTAAGAACAACCTGTAAAACTCTGCCACAGTGCTAACTAGTCTTGGTGCCTAAGATTTGATGCCCTGAAGAATTAGCTGCACTATTCTGAAGCAGAATATTAACATTCATTAAAGAAAAATGTACTCATAAAAAATTAATGACTACAGGAAACAGCTTAATCATGAAATGTGCATTTTGGAGAAAAGTGGGACAGATACAGCCATGCTTAAAGAATATCACAAAGGTCTCAAACCATTATGGCACTTTGGTTCAACTCAAAACCCCTTGGATGATTTTACTTCAGTTTTCAGACTACCATGCAACTCATCGTGTTTCTGTTGTTCTTCTGTCCCATAAGAAAAAATTAAATATAAAAGTAAAACCATAAGGCACATGAAGCAATATTAGCAATATCAGCATTTCCAAGAGGCTTTGTTTATTGCATTACCAGACTTTTTATTCATGAACTTTGCTGTAATCATATTAGTATCAAAGTTTATTATTTTATTGATGATAGCATTATTAATGTAATTACTGATGATCACTGATTAATTATGGATTTCCACTATTAATAAAATAATGCTATTCTTTTAAGGTTGAGATAATTTTAAAAATGCATTATGACTAGGCTTTGCTTATGATACATAGATGAATAATTTTCATTCCAAGGCTTAATTTTACTATTTCAGCACAATTTTGTACAAGAATTCTTTCGGTGTTTATACTCAAAAATGTAACGATTTTAGGAGGCATAAGAAGTGAGTCCTGTAGACTATTCTTTTCTTACCCTTATATAATATCACATAAATTGAATTCAGAACCAGTAATTGGCCAAAAATGATGTTCTAAAAGTTCTATATCAGTAATCCATTATTAAAAGAATAATTAGGTGGAGAAAAGATAGACATATAGGACTACAGAGAGCTTGTAGCCAATGAGGGGAGTGTTGCAGACAGAGAAGTAGAAGGTTGCTAAGATATAATGGGCATTACCTACCTTGAGTACAGCAGGCGGCTAAAATCCCCACAGCTGTTTCCTTACTCCCCTCCAGTGGGATGGGGAGAGAACTGGATAAAAAGGTGCAAGTTGTGGTTTGAGATAGAGACAGTTTATTGATCAGACAGAAAAAGGAATGGGAAAAAAATAAGGAGGTAGAACAAGTAATGCACAATGGAATTGGTCAAGAGCCACTGACCAATGCCCAGCTGGCCCCTCACCCCACAGCCAACTCACCCCAGTTTTGTTGCTCAGAATGACACCAGATGGTGTGGAACACCCCTTGGGTCAGCTGTCACTGTTTTGTCTCCTCCCACTTCCTTGTGCACCCTCAGCATCCTCGCTAGCAGGATGGCATGTGGGACTGAAATGGCTTTGGCTTAATGTCAGCCCTGGTCAACCACAACTAAAACATCAGTCTGTTGTCAATGTTATGCTCATTCTAAATCCAAAACACAGTGCTGTATCAACTGCAGGGGCAAAAATTAACTATCCCAGCTGAAAGCATGAGAAACACATAAGTAGCATAACAGGAAACAGAGTATAAGCAGTAATAGCACAGTAATGCTACCAAGAGTAATGCTTAAAAACATGGATGACACATAACCAAAAAAGTTGCAAATGAGGACTTGTGTCTACACTGAACAGTAGAGTACAGTAAACATCAAAACATGTCTTAAGTTGTAAAATATGCAAGACCAAAAAAAAAGAAAAAAAGAAAAAAGAAAAAAAAAAAAAAGGTGTGATCAGGGTAATTAGGAAAGGAGTCTGGTATAATTGCAGTCCTCTTGCAGAAAGAGTGGGAAGCAAACTAAAATAAGTCCTTATCTGAAAAATATGATAAATTTTCTACTTTCTTTGGAAAACGAACTGAAAGACATCGAGAACGAAATGTGTAAGAAAGAGGCCACCCACTTTCAGTACTGACCTCCTCCACTGAATAGCACTCCAGCCTGGCCAGCCCAGCCTTGAAGACTGAGGCTCTGAGGGCTGTGACCTTCACTGCCAACCACAGCAGTACCATACACTGACACTGAGTGTAGGGTGAGACTGTCAAGGACTAATTATTTGACTATATAATGATAATGAGTAAGAACTAAGCCTTGGCACAAGTATGGAGTCGATGAATGTCAGTCTTCGAAAGTGCTATTCTGAAGTCTGAAACTGGCCTGATTTATTCTACTCTTTATTTTTCCACCACAGTGGTCTCTCGTTTCCTGGGGCTTTTGGATATGCTTCGTTGCCAAAGGGCTTTTGCAGAACGTCTGAGGTGAAATTATTGATATGTCTTGTCACTTCGATGTAGCCAGTAAAACAACCCCAGCCTAAACCAAATAAACCAGATAGCTGACTAAAGCCAAATAGAATCATATGACCATTAAGACTGGAAAGCACCTCCAGAAGTAAATGTCTTCCCCTCATTTAAAGCACACATGACAGTGAGGCTTTCTTCAAATTTCTTCTTCTTCCTTCTTTCCCAAAGGACAGCATAAAAGATGTGATGGGAGCTGGATAAAAAAGAGGAAATTATATGAATCCAAGTGATGGAAGTGCCAGAAAACCTGAGAAGCTGTGGAGGAGCTGCAAGACTGAGGGAAAAAACAAGAAGCTCTCAAAACAGACCAGTGGAAATGAATACAATAGAGATTAGTTTGGTTTAAACTTTTAAAAGAAATTCTGCATTTCTGTCATTAGAGTCTGAAGGAGAGACAAAGAAAATGCTTTCTTGTTTGTGGAGATAGAGATAAGGAGATCCCTTACCAATTACTGTAATGAGCAAAACAAACTTTACTTGGCAAAAAATTGATTTATTGCCAACTAGAAGAGATTGGTGTACTGAGGGAGGAGGGGGGGGAAGACAGAAAAAAAAAACCAAAAAAAAAAAACCAAAACAACCTCCACAGCTTCTTTTCCCCTGCGATTTGCTGGCTGAGCTTCACTTCTTCACTCCTGACTTTCAAGAGCTGATGGGAAAACACTGACAGTGCTGGGGCATGTACACCTCAAAATGCCCCTGATGTAGTTTGCCTTTGCCTTTTTGTAGAGCCCTGGCCCCAACTTTACTTGCCACAGAAAAACTGATTTATTCAAGTAGTGTTTTAATCAGATCCTACAAAAACACCCAAATAACCTAAGTGGTTTCCCTACAGATTGTTCTCCTTTTTTTTGGTAAAAAGTAGTAAATATTAGGAGTAATTCCACAAAGCTAGATTGCATAACTTGTATTGTACTTCATGTGATTCTTGTCAGTATTTTATATGAAAGGTATTAACTGTGTTTCTTTTTCTAACAGATTATTTTGACACAAATAAAAACTGGGATGGAAACATTGAGAAATAACAATCACCAAACAGAGAAGAACCCCATAGTTTTCTGGAACATAGTTTTCTGCCAGTAAAAGGTATTACCAATGAGTACAAGAGGGTCTAACAGTTATGAGGGTAAGAATTGGTCAGCTCTCTTTAGATCTGTGGAGCTCTGAAGAGGTTTTACTTTAAAAACTCGTGTATTGTATGTTAGAGTTACAGCTTTAGCCACAGATGTGCATTGGTTATGGATCATACCACCACCCATAACAGGCAGCCAGAGGTCACCTATTGCTTCCTCTTCAGCCTGACTGGTTAGCTGAAAGGGGTTGATATGTTACTGAGCAAATCCTGAATAATTTCTTATAAGAATGACATTTTCGTCCTTATTGCAATGGATATGTTATAATTTTTCAGTGAAGCTTTTAAAACTTGACTAGGTTGTTATGAGATTATGAATAGGGGCACAAAATACTTGTAAGGTGAACCTTTAATCATGAATCAGAAACACAGTATTTCCAAAATAATTTTTTTTTGTTTGAGTCTTGGAAGATAAATGAGAGGCTTCTGCTATAGCTGGAGTGAACATTTTAGTTTTAATCTGAATAACTTTATAGCCATAAAATAGATAATATCTAGACAATGATACCACTCACAGAGGAGGCTTATCATGAAAACACATTTCGTGATACTCTTTAGACACAAGTCAAGCTGGTGCAGTAGAACCTGTTCTTCATTCACAAATGCTAGCAAATGGACTTTTAATTAGGCAAATTCTGCAACACCTGTGACCTGGACAAGCCTCAACACCTTTTGTACTGTTGCCATGTAAACAAAAAAAAAATTGATTTGCCATCAAAATCCAGTCATTCCCTCAGGAAATCTCTGATATATTTAGACTTATATGAAAGCTAAAATGAGATCATCAACAGCATTAAGTGCCTTTGGCAAAAGAAATCCTGAGGGAAGAGTATGAAATAACCCATGATAAATTGCCATCTTTTGAACATCTTCCTACATGATTAGTACAATTACAGGTTGGTTCCTTCCATTGCAATTGTTATGAAAGGTAAATCTTTCACCAGTAATGCTAGCTGACAGTGTGATACAATAAGAATATAATAGTTTTAACCCATAGTTCTGCAGTGCTATTTCAATAATTTTCTGCATCTTACAGCCCCCTCCCTGATTTCTCTATAGGGCTACTGTTCTCAGCATAACTGGAGTAGAGAATGGATAGGTTCAAATCTGGCATCACAAATGATACTTGCTTTAAATCACTGTCCTGTTTATCTGTAAGACACAATGATTTTTTTCTGGATTTCTTGTCAATATTTGCCTTAAGATTATTTTCTTCCACAGAGAGGTGTGATGCCTGTGATAAACATGCATTGCCACAGTCTGTGGTGCTGCTTTGTCCTTGAAAGTGACAAAAAAGCATGCAAACGTATGAGTGAAGGGCAGATGCTGTCAAACGGGGGCTGAAGAGGCTGTGGAGCTGTATGACAATTACCTACCTTGTCACTGGGAGCACACATACCAACCCAGTGAGCAGCAAAAAACAAAATTAGAACATTCTAGGCTACTTTTCAGTCTGGTTGACATTCCCTCCATGTCTTATAATTTCCTCTGAATATTAAGAAAACAATACCTGAATTAACATTTTTATTGCTCCTGATAGTTGCAGACATTAAGGTGTATATTTCTCTCACATGGTTAAGAATCTGAAACAGAATACTTTTTTGTTGCCCTATCTTTAGTGACTTTTAGATAATCTGACAAAAAAATTGTCTTTGTGTTGTTGATGTTTCTCTATCCAGAAGTACAGTCTACTTATACCTTTGCTTCTGAACACAACCAAATTAATCTCTCTTCACAAAAGATTAGTAAGAAGTCTGTAAATTATCCTTTGTGAAAGAAACTTAAAAATAAGAGAGAAGTAAAATAACCTAATAAAGCATTAATTGATATGAAAAAAAGACTATTTTTCCCCTGGAACCAGGGCTATCAACAGAAAAATGATAATTTTATTGAATTGTGCCCAGACACAAAAGGAGGTTGTCAGCGATGGAAGAACAAACATATTTTTGTATATGTTTTTCACCATGGGGTAATATTGACTCAAGCTGAGGAAAAAGATACTGTAAATACATACGAAAGACCACATTTAAAAGAAATTCTAGAATCCTGTCATGATGGTGCAGTACATTGCTATTTGATTCTTCTTTCCTGTCTCTTCCATGGTAATTAATTCAGACACCAAAGTTAGAAACTTCCAGCTCCTGCCTCAGCGTGAATCTTACCTTACTCAAAAAAATAGAACAATTAATTTGTATATGCCTTCAGTGAAATGCATGATAGACATGCCTGTTTCAGCTTCACTTTCAGAGTTCAGAGGCAATGTCAGTGCAGCAGCGTGGCAAATTACAATTTCCAGACTTGCATATGCTATGCCTGTATTGACTCTAATAGTTGAACTCACTCACTTCAGGCTGGATTGGGTGTCCCTGCACAGCAGTGCTTATTGGGGTGTCAGTGACCTTGTGAGATGGTCACAGTTTTGCCCACAAAGCAGAGTGGTCCTCCCTCTGACCTGCCCAGAGCTCTGCTTGGCACAAAGCAATGGGGCAGGCGGTGCTCCAGCGTGGCAGCCTGAGGGATGGGATTGTACTGACCACAGAGCAACCAGTGAACTCACCAACATGACATCAAAGGAAATGAAAGCTAAAGTAATGTTCTAAGGGCAAAGGTTGAGATAGCATTAATGGAGCAACAGGGAGCTGGTAAACAATTTTTTGTGAAATAAAGAAATGTTTTGCCTGATGACGGAAATCAAGAGAAGTGTACATTGTACAGTAAGAAAGAAAACAAAGAAGTAAAAATTCTTAAATTTCACAGAACTGGAACCATGAGACTGCCTCCAGGTTTTTGACAGAACCATTAATCATATTTTGATGAAACATTGTTGTGATATAAATCTGATTCATTCAACATAATCTGATTCATTCACCCACAGTGCAGTTAACTGAGTGTTCAACAGCAATTTGTAACTGCTGTATCTGAATATGATTCAAGAAAGTCAGAAAATAATTTCATAATGAAAAAGAGAAATATTATTCTGATTTTTCTGGGCTTTCAGTGGTATTTTTAAAATATATTCCCTCAATATCCTACACAAGTCTTGAATATATTAAATGTATTTATAATATTTAAAAATTACTGGTGTAGTCGTACAGTAAATATCACTTGTATTTGTGTAGGCAATCTGTAAAACAGGTTCATATTTTAATGTTTTATGTACTTAGGTTTACTGCTGAAGATTTTTGAAGTATTCCACAATGGTGAAATGTTGTTATATCCAGCATGGATTTTCACCCAAAGCATCCCCCAGGAGGTACAAATCAATATAAGGCTCTAGATTTTCTGGGTCTGTAGTGTGAAGAAGTAGCCAAGGGAAAAAAAAAAAAAAAAAAAAAAAAAAAAAAAAAAAAAAAAAAAAAAAAGTGATTCTTCGATAAATAGAAAGAGAATTTAAAAAATGGAAGTACTGTTTTTGTAATGGAAGAGCTATTTTTGATTCTCTATGATATTAGTGAGACCTCTCCTGTGCTCAGTTTTATGAACTCATTTTATGTTATGTTGGAAATGGCTTTAAAAAGAGTTACAAGAATGATAAAAGTTCTAGGGGAGAAAAGCTATTTCAGTGAGATTCCCACCCAGTTCAGTCCATTTAGCTCAACAAAATGAATGTTAAGAAGTGAACCTGATCATGATCTATAAATGCAGATACTTCCAACACTGGAGGGAAGTTTAATCTACCAAAGATATTCGAGACCTGGAGCCTGAACACAGAGCATAGGTCAATTGAGACTAGAAATAAAAGAAGCATTTTTACAGTGAATAATCACTAACCAACTGAATAAGTTACCTTGATGCTTACTGACTAAGTTACCTTGATAAGTGTTCAAATAAAGATTAGATATCTTTCTGAAATATATATCCTAGCTGAAACAGAAATATGAAGCTTGATATACTATTCAGGAAAATCAGGTTTGTTAAACATATCCTATGATTGCCCAAGTGTGAATTCATCTAAATAATGAACTAGTATTTTGTACAATTATTGTCCTGGTAACAGGCTTTGTTGCAAACCAGTTTCAAGATAAGACTTGGTCCATAAAACCTATTTGATCTTTCATTTCTGAAAGTGCACAAAATATTAAAACAACCTTCCTAGTAGACTTTGTTCTGTAGTGTATTTCCAAACTTAGGAAATTTATCAAGACATCACTTTCACCCATTTTTAGATAAGTCTCCATTTATTTGTCTTAGGGACTGAGACAGAAGGAAGATTGAGAAAAATTATGTCTTATTATGTGTTATTATTTCTCACCAATGAAATACCAGTGAAATATTCATGATATAACTGAACTTGTTCCGACATACAGCAACAAGAAGGCTAGCTTAGTATTTTTTAAATCATATATACTTTCACCCTGGAGGATAACAAACCATAGAGGCAACCCTTCCAAGACACAGGAGAAAAAATGCGGATTGTATAATGAAGTGATTTTCTTTAATAAACAAGATAGATACATATGCCTTTTCAGTTCATTCCTACTAGCACAAGCATGAGCAATACAGAAAAAAAAATTGTGATTTTTTTTTAATGCTTTTTTCTTTTGATTCCCCCAGGCTATTATTCCAACACACTGTTTTTAGGGGGAGGCAATGTGTTTTTTAATATGAATTATGAGTAAATGCAAAATGTGGGGATTAGGCTGAAAAGCATACTTGCTTACATTTTAGAGAAACACAAAACAAGAGATGCAATTTTTCTAATGTAATGTGTCATAAAGTTGAGGGGATGCTGAATTTTGGAATGAGATATTCAAGATCTTTAAACAGAAATATAAAGAAAGCTACTCTACTAGTATAATATTTTATTAGCACTCTACTGAAAAAAAAAAAAGAAGCAGTGAAACACTTTTTTACGTGCATCAGTTGAAAAGTACCTCTAGAATTTTTTTTTTTTTTTTTTTTTTGTAGAACAGCAATTGCACCTGGGTCACTATGAAAATAACAACTCACTGTGTATTCATACTGTTACTATTAAAAGCAGCATTTCAGAAACATTCTTGATAACACTTTGTGCCTCACAGTTCCAGGGAGTCTGAGGCTGCTGGTCAAAATGCAGTCCTCCAGTTTACACAGACTCCTTTAGAATGTTCAATGCCTTCAGCAGTAGGAGTAATTTTATCAGTCTTCTCCAAAACCTGCTCTATTTGCCTCACTACAGAAATGACTTGTGTAAAAGCTGTTGGTCCAGGGACTTGAGTATTTTGAAGCTTTTGCTGTGTCGCACAGAGCCATCCCTTGAGCTTTCACAATGTCAAAAAATCTGCAAATAATTCATAAAGTTTAAAAAATAGTTAGGCTTTATGAAGAGCACCACTTGTTTCTCAGAGGAAATGTGAATGGAGTGATGCTACACAAAGGCACATCTAGTTTTTAAACTGTTTAAAGGGTTGCAAAAACAAAGTAATAAAAATCATCAGCAAGCTGAAAATTAAGCAGATAACAGGTACCAACATTAATTCTAGACTCTGTATTTCCAACACCTTTCCCTCCACACCAGTAGTATAGCTGCAAGTTTGCTGTCCCTCTCTACCAGAGTTTGATTTCTGATTTCTGACTTTCAGAATCAGGAGTGAATATTGATGCCAAAATCAGTGAATTGTGCAGGTTGTGCATGTACTTTTCCAACAGTTTTCCTTGCCTTGGACTTTCAGAAAAACAGTTGTCCAGCAGTAGTTTCTGGACCTGTGAGAGGAGCAGGATTTTCTGTAGAGTTTTAGGAGATATACAAATAATAAAAGACAGCAAACAGTAAAGCACAGGGAGTTAGAAAACCTAGTAACATTTTTGTTTCTGAATTTAGTGTGTATTCTCACTGCATGCAAGACATACCCCTCAGAGCATCAATATTGTGTAGCTTGGATATTGTGTGCACATACAATGTCTCAGGAGAGACTTGTGGACAAATAGTGCTTTTAAAACATATACACACATGTATCCATATAAATAATAACTCAAATTTAAAAGATGGCATATTGCCACAACAACCTCTATTCTTTGTTGTTAATTTACCTGTCAGCAAAACTGAGATAATGTTGGTCTTTTCCTTCTCTTCTTTTTTTTCCTCTATATTAAGTAATAAGACTAAAGAATCTCAGTAAATATGTTGGGAAATTAATTAACATATTGATATTTTTCAAACAGAATACCTGGACTTCATAATTCATTTTTGGTGGAAGGTTATAGAATTCTAATTCTAAGAGTTAAAAAAAAAAAAATTTAAATAGGAAGTTAAGGTGAAACTGTATTATGATAGTGTACTAGAAGGGCTTTTTGATACAAGAAAGGTGAGAAAAGATTAAAAAAAAATCTGTGGATCAGAGGTCCAGACATTGGATACACTAATTATAAAGAAATTCTGCAAAATGTAAAGCATAAAGTAATAACTTTATGTAAGTTTCCCATGTTTGATGTTTCAGAATAGGGAGTTGCAGAGTTCCACAGCTCCTCAAAAAATAATTTATGTAGAAATAACAGTTGAAAACAGATGTGAGAGAACACCAACATTCACTGGAAGGCTTTTAATCACACTGGGTACAATTAAAAGCATCCCTGATATCACAGGAAGGGATCTGTGAAGTAAAACCTGGAGGAACAGGCTGCCAAACATAAATCACTCAAGTTTTTCATTAGCCATCAGTGTTTACAAAATAAAATGCTTCTGAAACTGCTTGTGTTTGCAGCTAAAGCCATTCCCTCTCCACAATTCGTTATCTTCAGTCTCTCAGTATTGTTAATGATGGTATTCATCTCACCTGACATTACACATCTGACAGCCACATGATAGTTATTCTAGTTTCCCAATGAAGGACAGAAATAGGCACCTCTGGGATATAGTTAGTTTTATCCTAACATGAATGAAGTCAAAATAATGGGAAGATTTGATGGCAGATCTTCAGCAGCTAAGAAATTCCTGGGAAGAGGCTGCTGGGATTTCCACAGGAGCCTGGTGTTCTGGGGGAGTTCTGCACTTCTCACCCTTTTCTCCCACACTGTTCCCAGTAAAAGCTGCTCTCTGCAGGCTGAGGGTGCATTTGGTTCAGCACTCACATTGATGAGGATCCTCTTTGGCAGAGCTGTGGAGAGGAGAACCTGAAGCGTAGAGGAAACTGGAGGACAAGGGTAAGACCTTCCCTGTGCATGTGTCTTTGCACACACAACATAAGCACCTTCTATCTTGGTCTCGTACAAACTGAAGTATCCTGCAGTAACATCAGCCAAAGTCCGCATCCTTTCTTCTCAATGCCTCAGTCTGCCTGGCTTCTCTCCACAACCTCCAGCAGCCAGACATAGAGTTGTTATTTTCATTTTGAATGTTCTAGAAGCGGATATTAGGCAACTGCATTGGCCTCACTCAAAACTGATTGCTGCAGAATGCTGCAGATGAGGCTTTTAGAAAAATAACACAAATACCTTGTGACATTCACAGATTAATTGTGCAAAAAGAAATGCATTTCCAGAAGTTCAGGGTTGCCCTTCCTAATCTTACACTTGCGATGATTTGTAGATCATGACACAATTTGGTTCCATTTGAAACATCCTTTAGGGAAAACCAGATTCCGCAGAGTGGATCATATGTTGATTTAAGGCTCTCAGAGTATTGCCACTTTGGCTGACATAAGTCTCATTAACATTATTAGGGCCACATCAAAGCAAGTCAGAAAACCTTGTGGAAGAACATCTCTGCCAGATTTACTCTTGTCATGATAGCTGCCACCTGCTAAACTTTCACAGAACTACAATGAACAGCAACTATTCCAAGCACTGAGGACAGGCATGAAATTCCTATGACTGGAAGAGCTGTCCTATATACAATCTGTACTTGTAATGTCTGTATATTACTCATGCAATTTTGGCATTAAACCATTAGTATTTGATTAGTATTTGATCAGTGAACAGGAGGAACAATAAAAAGAGGAAAAAGTCTCCTTTTATATCCTTCTAACTACTGTCTACAAAATTATTTTAATAATCTTTATGCTTTTCTCCCCATCTTTTCTTCTCTGTGGAGGAAAAGAGGAAAGTACTGAACAGAGAAGATATGTTTCTATTGAAAGGATGACGTGGGAGCAACCAACCAGAGGTTTGGGGGTTTTCAGTCTTATTAATCTCTTTCAGTCTCTTCAGTAATATCTTCCCTCCATTGCTTCCTGCATATGAGAAGCTTCTCTTCAGCAGCCTCACTAATTTCCAAATAAAAAAGCATTGCAGGAACCACGCTGTTATTCTTTTTATAGCTTCACCAGCATGGGAGGGAACATGACAACATTAGAAATAGTTTTGTTACAAGCTCTGTGTTGAAGGGCTAATGGGAAACAAAGAGAATATAGTGATCCCAGTTCTCAGGCCATATTTAGTAATTTATATTTTATTTCTGTCTTTTCTTAAAAAATTCAGAAACTGCCTGGTAATTTAGGAAGCTAAATAACATTTTTAAAATGCATTGAAAACCAATTTCACAAAGTTTTTGTGACATAAATGAGGCAGGATTATCTACTAGCTCTTCTATTAGGAATTATTACAGGCAAATATGATTATTATTGTCTGGTCACATAATCAAAACATAGTAAAAATAAAATATTTATTATGTGCTTTCATATATTGTATTAAATATTGATTGTATATTTGCAGACTTCTGTGTATATATAATCCACCCAGATTGGAAGGGACCCTGAAAGTTCATCTGGTATATTTGTATCTAAAACATCATGTTTGTCTGTCTAAAATACATATACATGTGTTCCCAAGAATCTAAATTTCTTTAAAATTCATTGGCTTTAGTCTTCTAAGTTTACCATGGAGCCTTGAAATTCTTTGCTAGGTTTCTGTGAAAGGTGAGAACAACTGCTCCATAAGCTGAACTACATTATGATGCCTCTAGCTTCACACCCAAGTTCTATACATATTCTCTTGTAGAGAGAGAAAAAAGTGAGTTTCTATGAGAAAAAAAAGGGTGCTTTTCTTGCAGTGAAAGGGCAAGCTGCAGAAGAGGCTGAGCATTCCTACAGCTTGCATTCTTGGAAAAATATCTTCTTTCTATATTGGGCAAAGCTTATAATGCCTTGCAAATCCAAAGTTGGAAGGGTTGGATACCAAAATGAAAATAGGAAGGATGATCTTGTAGCATTTTTAAAGGAGGATGTTCAATAAAATACTTTAGGTCCCTGGCAGTAGTTTTGTTGTACAGGAGGCATTTTCTGACTGAAATAATTTTAGCAAATGCTGTACCATGGTTTCAGAAATTTGTGAGATGGATTTGCAAAATTCCGTAAATTACTCTTTAAATGTGACATTCAACAGTTCTTAAACTGCACAGCAGTACCGAACTCCCTGGGTGTGAGAAGTCCAGCACAAAACATTACAGCTGTCCACCCTCCAAGCCAGGCAAAGACTGAGCCACCCTCAGGTAAGAAACAGCCAAAAGCCACACTGCTTCCCTCACCACCCCCTCCCCTAGAACCATTCCAGTGTTATGCCAAGGCATTGCTGCAACTTTTGTCTCTTAATACAGGTCTGTTTGCCATTTCCATGGCAAGAAAATTCCCTGAAGGAACCTAAGGAGCAAGCAAGAAAAATGGGCAACATACAGCTTCATTCCAAAGCAAACTGCATAGAATTTTTGCCTAAAGTTTTATTTTTATGCATCCATTTATATTGCTTAGGTAGGACAATTGCTTTGCTGCTTTCAGCAGTGCTTTCAGGCCATAAGTACTCCATAAATTGCAAGTGTTTCACAAGACAGTGGCTGTCAACTTGCAGGAGAGATGACGTCCATCCAGTCTACCTTCTCACTGAGAAGACAGGCAGCAGTGTTCTGATAAATGTCTTTGCCATTGAAAAAAAGATTTTCATGTTCCTTGTAAGTTTAAAAAGTAAGTTTGAAAAATATCTATAGTAGTTCCTCTGACCAGAAAAAACTTGCAACTTTCTTCTTTGAGTTAATTTGCCTTTCAAATTAAAACAGGACTCATACCTTCCATTTTATCAGGTGTCTGCAAAGCCATTGTGAGCAGATTTAAGACACAGATGTAGCCAGTCCATAATGTTAGAAAACTGAAGAGTCACTGAACCCTTGATATCTTCTTTCTTCTTCCCATAATTTGTCCTCTAAGAAAAAATATTCATATTTTTAGGAAAAGTACAAACTCCTTTGACCTAAAAACTGGGGACAAAGAATTGCTAAAGTTTAACTAGAACAACAAACAGGATTACATAAAGAAAGTGAAATATTAGAAGTAGAATAATCAAAGTTCTCAACACATTTTAATATATTTAATTCACCATGAATGTAGATAAATAGGCACATGGATAATCAGGGAATTTAACTGTTAATATATAAATTTTGATTTTCAAATTGTGGTGAGTTCATTCATAAAAATATTATTTACCATTATTTGCTTGCTCTCTGTTTCTAGTGTCCTCTTTTTAAATATTTTGACCCTACTGATATTGAATATTTCAAAGTCTCAGCTGTCAGAAACTCACATCTTCCCATTTTTCCTTAAATTCAAGTTCTCAATATCTAATTTGGATTTTTTTTTTTTAGAATTGGTTTTGAAATTATCACTATAAACAGCACTTCTATGATAGTAATTGACACCGTGTGCAAACATAGTTAGACAGAATACATAAATGCTGTTAAAGTGGAAGGAAAAAAGTATTTGGCCAAATAAGATTTCAAGTTTCACATAATTGTAACTTTGTTAAATAACCTAAAAGAGATTTATTTGAATGCAGGGTATATGGCAAAGCTACAGTAATCAAAGATACTGAAAAAAATTGTCAAGTTTTTTTCTCTTCTATGATTTTGACTTTTTAATCTCTTGCATGTTATGGCTAAAATGATACTTTACATCAAAACCCATGAGTAACAGAAGTCCATCTAATTTTGGATGACAGCTGTAATACCGAGGTATTAATTCATGTAGTTACAGTATCTGGATCTCAACAGAGTCACATTACAGCTGCATATCTCAGACCTAGACACCTTTCTCTTATTATTCTTCAGATATTTCTCCCCACCCTTTGAGACACATTTGACACGTTGGTTACTTTCCATAGCTACACCATCCATGTTCTAGCTCTGTGTAGGTACATAGATTGATGGAGACACATGCAGTGTAAAAGATTCCCAAATGAAATACACCACTCTCCCACTATTCGTGCTCTTGAAAAGAATTACTAATCATATTCTTAGTCCACCAGAGACATGTTCATAGGTATTGTAGTAGTATACTAGGGATGGATAAAGTAAAGAAGAAGAGAATATATTAGGAAGAATGCCAGAATCAGGTCCCTAATTGTAATAAAATAATTTGTCCCAGTAATTTATGATTCTTCCTGTGGTTTTCTCTTTCTTTGACTGAAAAGGAAGGGGAAAATATTTCAGCCCATACCAAAGCAGACAGTGGAGAATCTTTACTATGTTAGATTTTAAAAACATTGATTATATATATGTGTCAGTTGTTGCCAGATGAAATATAACATTTTAATATATACTCTATTTATTTATCAAATATATTTCTATTAAAATTTTTGAGGGGCAGCTGTGATTTCTCTTGGTATTTTTTTTCTCTCTGAATAGGAAATTGACTTGTAAATGAATATGGAACTTCACTAGCTAGGATTATGACATGACAGACCATTTCACTGTCAAAGAACTATCATTTATAGTATTAAACATCAGTAATTTTACTAAAATGGTGATGTAATGTGAGCGAAGAGCATCTGACAGATTTCAGGGGAAAAAAGAGGAGTTAGTATCTGTGTATGAAATTGAGTTGCCCTTAAAATAATTGATTCTTCAGTGTTCATAGTTTTAAATCAGCAAGCAGAATAATTGATAGCTTTATTGCTCAAGCCAATTATCATATATGTACCTAGCCATATATTACCAAGATATTCTTAACTTTTCAGTCCCTGCAGTTAATAATCTGGAGCCACAATTAGCTAATGATAAAACCAGTTCTCTCATAAATTGCTTTCCAAGGTGCAATGCCACATGAGCAATTTATTCAAATATATCTGCAGCAATATGGAACTGCAGGGCCGTATTTACATCGGTGCTGCTGTAGATGACTGAATTCATTCAAAGCAGAAGAAAAAACTGGCTATGTCTGCAGAATAATGTTATTACTCTTGACTCCCTGCTAGCATCTTCCTCTGTTTGATCCTGTCCTCAAAAACTGGTAATCATCAAGTTCCAGGCAGCATGCTCTTTAATGTGAAAATTGAAATAGGCTCAGAAGATTACTTTGGAACTCAGGTACCGCAGGATTGTGCCTGGCAGTGGGATGTGACACAATTCAGAGACAGGCAGCTGTAGTGCTGCTTAAATTGTGGACATATGGAATGGGATCAAAACAGTCCAGCAGGCATCATGGGAGCACTGCCAGGAGGATCTTGCAGGAGAGTGTTTCATTGTCACCTTCACTTCATGGAGATAAAAGCTTAGCAGGGAGCAAGTGAATAGTTCTGGTGCTGATTACAGAAGGCAAGGAGAGCTCCTGGAGAGAGGCTGTAAAAATAGTAGGTTAAAAGTCCTAAGTGACACTGCTAATTTGGAGGATTTAATCCTGTGTCTAGATTTCGTTATTGATGAGACCTCTGTAAGTAAAGCATTTCTGTAAGGACCTATGTCTGAAGGTTGGAAACTCAATTACACATTGTGTGAATGTGGGTTGATTAGCTAGCAGCCTTCAGTTTAAAAGCAGTGGCCCTAGGTTTCTTTTTTACATTGTGAAGGTGGCCTTTTACTGTGGGTGTTCACATGCTAAAAAAAATATGCTCAATATTTTTCTAAAACTATTTCAAGGCCAAATTTAGTTGTTCTTGTCTGATAAGTTACAGTGCGACACTGTCCAAAACCACAATTTCTTTTAATTAAAGACTTCAGGTGTGTATATATTCAATATCTAAGTAAAAGAATGATTTAGTAATCAGTTATTTATTTCACCATGCTAAGATTTCAACTATAACCTGTTCTCTGTTATTGTATCTTATTGAATGGGGTAAACAGATTGTATGGTGATTGTAAGAGCTCATATTCTCCTGTCCTTGACTATCACTAAACAGATAATGGCATTTGAATTGGCATTCATATGATCAAAGTGCATAGATATTTGAAGACAAATACACAAATGAGGAATTATAGTTACATTTTTCACTGTGCTTCAGAGAAGTTAATCCTGCATTTCAAGACACTGAACACTCAAATAATGTGAAATATAAATATTATTAAGGTAAATCATCTTCTAATAAGTGAACAATACATATGACATTGAGAACAGAGATTGAAATGGACTGTACCCTTTCCTCTTGCTCTGTGTATATTGTATACTATTATTCTGACTGGTTATATATTATAGAAATGTTGACTTACTTTAATGTTTCTCATGACATTAAAAAAGAGTCTGGAAAGCTGTTTATCAGGGAAGATCGAGAACAGCCATGATAATAAGCCATTATACTACTTCCATTTTATCATTCCTGTATTTGCAGAAAAAAGTAGAGCAGGCACAAATGAAAATATCATATAGAATTCTATTGACTGCCATTGCATGCACAGAAAACAGGATATTAAGAAGATGGATGTAGAAAGACTTCTAAGAACTGTTTTCTTTAAAAACACAAAATAATTATACATCTGTAGTCTAAAAGTTTGTGGGGAATATTTTCCTCCCTCATTTGGAGCATTTGAGACTAGTTTATATAAAATGCAGATTAAAATCATGACAAACCATTTAACTGTGAAGACATTTTAAACTTTTAATATGATGCACGAAATTAAAGAGAAATGGAATCTTAAACCTAATCATCTGTTGGGCAGCTGTTATTCTTCTAATACATGTAGCATCTGTAAAAATCATGAGGAAGAGGATCAGTTTATCAGCAGTGCTGCCCTTGTTTCTTGATGGGGAAAGAAGGCAAGCAATATTACTTTCCCAATAAAGAAGTTCATCCTGAAATACCTTGTTGCAAAATTTTATTTTCAACAAAAATTGAAGTCTTAATGAAAATCATCAAGCAAATTCACATTTCCTTAAAATTTGTGGCCATCTTTTATAGTAGGACTTACTAGTCTTCATGCATCAAAAATTCTTATTCCTCTTGAAGTGAAAAGGGGAATTAAGTTTGACATTTCTCCACCTAGATGGAGCATAAGGAAAACTAAATGTTCCTAGGTTAGCCAGGGCATCGATATCTAAATCATACCAAAATCATACCATCCTCAGCAGATCAAAATCTTTCTATATTCCGAGCAGAGACTATGTCCCAATTCCAGGGTCCAGTACAAAAAAAAAAAAAAAAAAATAAGAAAAGTGAAAAATCCCAGGAAACCATTTTTGCATCTGCAGTTAGAATACACACCTGGCAATCATTTTAAGAAAGGTATGGTTGAGTATGGTTGAATTAGAAAAGTTGTAAAGAAGTCCTATGAGAGTGACCAAAGTCCCTGAACACTTCTGTTCCAATTTGTCATAGTTGATAAAAGCCTGCTGTTTTGTAATTCAGCAGTTTTTGTCTGTCCTTCAAAGTACTTTGAATAAAATTAGCTTGTATATAAATAACTTTCTGCAAGGTTATTTTATATAACGAAGTCTTCCTTAATGTCCTCACAAGGTATCAAAATAGCATCACCACTTTTAGGTCACTTGTCATATAGAGGGACAATTTAAGCAGGTGCTTAAAGTTTAAGCATACGACTGCTCTTTGGTGCCCTGGAACCTTGATGAACTTCTTTACAGTTAAATAATTAAGTCATGTGAATTTCCTCTCTTTCAACTGATAGATAAGCCCCAGAAACTGAGACAGTTAAGACCTTTTAGATGGCCTAGTACTTTAAATGGAATGAAATAGGAACAAATATGAAAAAATTTGGATAATATCAGTCCTACTAATATTAAATCTGTATGTTTTATTTCCCCCTGTTAAAGGAAAATTAGGTCTTATGTAAGTCACAATGTTTTACTTGACTCTTCACTCTTTTCACTCTTCTAATCTCTTTCCACATCATTCCTTTAATGAGATTGTGTTCCATATAAATATCTTATTGCATGTTCAAAACAGCGGTTACTGGTAATACTGGTAAAAGTTACTTTAAATGTCAACAAAATGCAGTTACTGTGTGTGCAATGAATATGCCACATTAATGAGAAAAAACAAGGTAAAGAGTTTGTAAAATGTTGTTTCCGGGGCACATCACCATGTATAATACACAATTCTAAAACAAAAAAGGTGATTTTCATTCAACTGCTTTTTCATTGACTTCAAAGGTGTCCTGAATTAGTGAGAAAAGGTATAGATGTCCACAAAGTAGAACATAAAGGACTCTCCTGTTTGATGTTACTGTGAAAATTTCACTCTTTTGGTGTGGGAAAAGAAAGCTTATGCAATGCAGATTATTTAGTAACTAAGCAAATCAATAAAATACAGCATATTAACTATTACATTTATTCTTGAAAAACAAATATGCAACCTGGAGTGTATTTGTCTGCCAGCAGTACTTGCTTAAGAAAGCTTTCTATTGTTCTTCTTTGCTATCTGCTTTTGAGAATACTTCAATGCACATTCAATCTTCAGTATTTCTCTCTGTGCAGAGTATTTGCTCTTCCTCTTCCCTGGGACCCTCCTGCCCTCACTGCAGCACCTCAGCCTTAGGGCAGTGCTGGCTGGGCAGAGGGCACAGAAGTTGGGACTTCTGTTCATTATTCCTCCCTTCAGTGTTCATGCCTGCTTCACCTTTGGTATGTTGTTTTCACTCTGTTGTTTTTCCTTCTTTTATTTTTTTTTCAAACTCAGATTTGTCCAGAGTTACTTTGTTTTGCAGTTTGATAACCCCTGATACCAGTATTATTTTTCCAGCACAGCACTGGTGCATCAAACATGAACTGAGCCATCACTGTTCATGTCTTTTTTTTTTCCTCTTCCATTTTAGGTTGTTTATTCCAGTGAATGTTTCCTCACTCTCTGTTCTTTTGTCAAAATCTTTGTCTGTTTCTTATTCTCAATTTATCTATCTTTTCCCACTTACCTCTTTTTGTACTTAATGATGCTCCTTTCTTGCTCACAGAGAGCTCTTCCATGAGTGGCTTGTATTCATAAGAGTCTGAAAGACACTCAGGTTTAGTTCTTTTTCAAATGAAAGCTAGTATACTTTCCTGTTTATCTTTTTTTATTTTTTTGTTCAAGCTGCTTGCTCTCATTATTGAATATATTATCAAACTTGCTGTGGTGAACCTGACAGTATTGATATATTTTGCTTACAGGTAAAGCATTCTTTTCAGGACATGACAGTTCAGGTTTCAACAGAATTTTTAAAATAAAGAAAATTTCAAATTATTAAATCTACCCTAGTGGTAAAATAGAGTAACTAAAAATCCAATAGGAAAAGCAAGTAGGATTTAAAATATATTTGATGTTTAATTTTCTCTGGCTAAATTCCATGTCTCAAAGTCCAAAAAGAAATCATTAATTAGTGGAGCCCCTCAAGAGTCTGTACTGGGACTAACTCTATTTAATATGTTCATCAGTGACATGGACAGAGGAATGAATGCACTCTCAGCAAGTTTAAAGATGACACCAAGCTGAGTTGTGTGTTTGTGATTTTGATTTTGATTTGAGGTACAGGACACCATCTAGAGGGACCTTATTAGCTTTGAGAGTTGGGCCATGGCAATCTCATGAGGTTTAATGAGAGCAGGTGCAGGGTTCTGCGCCTGGATCAGGACTACTTCTGGAATCAGTCCAGGCTGGGGAATGAGCAGATCCAGAGCAGCCTTTCCCAAAAAGACTTGGGGGTGCTGGTGGATGTGAGGCTGGACATGATGTATTAATGCCAACTTGCAGCACAGAAAGCCAAACGTATCCTGGGCAATGTGGGAAGCAGGGTGAGGGAGGGAATTCTGTCCCTCTGCTCTGGCCTTGTGAGATCCCACCTGGAGCATTGCTTCCACCTCTGAGGTCCACCAACACAAGAAACACCTGGGCCTGTCAGAGCAGGTGGAGACATGGGCCACAAGGGCCAGGACTGCTCTTCCAGGATGAAAGTTGAGTGTTTGGGTTGTTCAGCCTAGAGAAGGGAAGGCTCTGGGGAAATATTGTTGCAGGCTTTCAGTACATAAAGGATTATAAGAAAGATGGAGACTTTTTAGCAAGGCCTGTAGTGGCAGGACGAGGGCCAGCACTTTTTGGCTGAAGGAGGGTAGGTTTAGATTGGACATGAGGAAGGCATTTTTTACAATGAGTGGTGAGGCACAGGAACAGGTTGACCAGAGAAGCTGTGGATGCCCCATCCCTGGGAGTGTAAAACACAAGGATGGATGTGGCTTACAGTAATCTGGTTTAAAAGATGTCCCTGTCCATTGCAGAGGGGTTGGACTGGATGGTCCTTGAAGGTCTCTTCTGTCCTGAATCTTTCTATGATATCTGATATTCTGATATCCTGATTCCCTTAAGGGATTTTCAAAAATAATTCTGAAACATTCTGTAAATTCATTCAGATAGTTGCAATTCAAATGCAGTACTTAGAGCTTCCATGGTTTTCTGTGTGTATTCCTAAGGTAAAACTGAATGGTATATGGCCCAGTTATAAAAACTGTAGCTGCAGGTTTCCTACAAGTCCAACCAACAGTATCATTTGTGTTCCTTTAACAGCCAGGCTTTCCACTAAGATGAACATTATCATAGCTAGAATGAGGACTGTATTTTCAGTGGATAATATGTTTGATCATGAAGGATTTGGATCTTAAAATTTTTCATGTGTCTATATAGATTTCTACAGATTGACTTGTTATTTCAACTTTTTACTGAAGTCTACCCACTAGCATGTAAATACACTTCATCTGGTGAGATATTTACAAACTATTCACTTTGATAGTTCACTGTCAGTTGTTTGTGGAAGCTGGTGATTAGACATCTACTTTCCAGGGAGATTGAACATTCTAATTAGTTTTGGCCAAATGTGCCTTTGGATAAACAGGCTGTCTTAAGAAAGATTGTGGAATGTGATCTTAGGCTCTTCATTATGCAGGCAGACTCTTCAACACTGCTGAAAGTCTATGTGCTTTGGTCTGCTCTTATGAAACCACAGGAAGCTGGTGACTGCAGCATTTTGCTGGGAGACTCAAGTCCTGGCATGACTATTAGCTTGCTTCTTAACATTTAACAGCTCATGTCACTCACATCATCAGTGTTTCTCTTCTTTCTTTTTCTTCCATATTTCTTTTCAATTTGCAGTTTTATTTTAATCCATTATTTTAGGCTAGAGGCAAACTGCAAATATTCCTTAGTTTAACTGGCGTCTCTTTGCGTCTTTTTTTACCAACCGATCTCCCTCTAATCCCATGCAGCTATTGACTCATAATGTTTTTATTCACTTTAGACATCAAAATTATTTCAAATATAATGGCCATATTTTATTCCTTTTCATCCTTCAGCCTGAGCATCATTACATATGCACAGTTAAAAAAAAACAGTTAAAAAAAGCAGTAAAGCCCAAGTGAATTACAGTACTTTGCTTGGATAGTAAGACTTGCCAATGAACACACAATTCAAGATCTTGGTTATGTGCAATGAATAGAAAAAATGAGGGAAAAGAGGGAAAACAATCTTATTGCATGAGAAAAGATTTATGTGTATATATATACAGAGATCTACATAAATATATATTAAAATTTGTGTTGTGTGGATACAAATGATCCAAAATGTTTCTCAGTTCAGCCAGAGTATTCTTTTTTGTACAATGTTGGGATGCTATCTAAAATACAGTTTTTTGGGGGTTTAATTGTTTGGCTTTTTGGTTGAGTTTTTTTGTAGTATATATTTTTTCTTCACTTTTATGGAGTGAGTCCATAAAAAATTAGTGAATTTTGAAAAGTTTTCTGCTATAATGACATTTTGACCTCAACAAAATCATAATATTATAGAATAATTCAGGTTGGAACATACCTCATGAGGTCTTTGATCCAAACTTTTCCTCACAGCAGGGTCAAAAAAATAATAGAGACTAAGTTGTTTGGGGCTTTATCTACTCAGGTCTTGAAAATCTCCAAGAGCAGAGGCTACAAAATGATCTGGGAAACATGCTCTAGTGTTTAATCATGGTCATAATTCTGTCCTCATGTCAGAATCTTCCTTTTGAATTTTTGGTCATTGCCTCTCAACATCCTGACATGTAAAATCTTTCATACTTTCACAGGATTTATAAATTCATTTAATCCACTTACTATCTAGCAGGTCTGGAAACATCAACTCAACTCTTCAGTAACTTGGCTTCAGCACCATAAATTGCAGGCAGTGCCTTTAATATGGGTTATTGTGCTTGATTTTACTTTCTTATCTGAATTTGTTACCTTCTAGTCTGTGAGTCTGAGCATTTCTCAAAAGCCTTTGGCAAGCTATGGGGATATTGAATTTATGTGAAATAATTTGGTTATTCGATGTGTTCAGTGTTTGTATGTATTGTTAGCAACTCTGTGTACCAAAATAACATTTACCCTAGACTTTGATTTAAAATGGAAGAAATTTATTATAAGACACTACTCAGAATTACCTTAATCCATGAAGATTTTTTTCTTAAAATAAAACCTAGGATTGAATACAAGGCCATCATCACTGGAGGGAGATTAATCTTTATTCTTTTATCAGGTTTGCCCCTTAGCCAGGGAAGTGTTCCCAGCAGAGGTCGCATAATTTTAGCATGGACCTCTGGTGCAGTTTTGCTAGAGAAGGGAAGAGGAGTTATGTAATAACCCTGGTTGCTGAGCAGTGTTGCAGTTTCTGTTAGGTGGAGAGAAATTTTAGCACTGGGCAGTAGCCCTGTGTGTGTGTGTGCAAGAGGTGCAAAGAATGAGAGCTCAATGGGTACTAAATTTGCTGCAACATTTCCTTCTCCCTTCTCAGTAAGTTTACGGCTAGGAAAAAAGTAACACCCCACTACTGCATAATCATGGTCCTTTGCAACAGGACTTATTCTTGAAGACCTTTGTAATCAAAACTTTGAAACACGGTTTGTTTTCTTTTCCTTAAAATTTACAAAGTACAGGAGTACATCAAAATATGAAGATGGTGAGGGCAAAGTCTCTCAGAAAGTGGGCAATATAGGGATGAAGCTTGTCTAGAATTGCAATCAAACAACCCCTTTTAATGAAAATTTGTCTGCTGGACAGAATCAGAGAATCTCCTCTGAAATATGAAGCAATGATGAGTGATATTAGCTGATTATATGGTTCTGTATAACTTTATAAATTTTTCTTAGTGTAGGTCATCATAAGAGTGCCCAAAGAATAATTATCTTGGTAAATTTTTTAATCTTGGATGAATATATTTGATAGCCTTGTGCCATATTTATAAAAAGCTATGCTATTTTTTAACCTAAATACAACACCCATCTATTGATCTATCTATCTATCTACTGGCTTTGTTTTTGCAATCAATTTTAGACACTTTATCAAAAGTATATTTGATTTATGCAGGTACATATGCATTATTCAGGATGAATGAGGAGTGTTCTAATGCATTTCAGAAGACATTTTTAAAATCGTATTTCTGAAAGGAAAAAATTAATAATGTAGAAATGTTTAAAAGCTGTTTAAAATTCTAGACATTTTTCCTGTGAAATCTGAGTTTCCTATTCTATCTTTATTGTATATTAAATTCTGAAGTCTAAGAAAACATGAGAAATGCTGTGAAGTTGCTTTTTCAGTCATTGTCTAAGCTGCTAGGACAATCTTGGGCCTTGGGTTAGAAACTGACCTCCACCCAGCCAGAAAATTAGATTAAAGCAGAACTTCAAATCACATGCCTTAATTCAGTATTACACATGCAAGCTATGTATATATGCAAAATATCATGATTTTGAAAACTTTTGAATGCAATGACAGAATATAGACAAAAAGTTGGGTTTTTTGGAAGACAGGCACTTTGGTGCTCATTGCTGCAGAGCCTTGGGGACTGACACAGAATGTGACATAGGCAACAAAGGTGAGAGTCATAATTGCAAGTGATATGTCCTAATTTTAGCTGTCCAATACCAGATTAATTACCCTCAATTACTTTTAGGGTCACAACGAGGAGAGCTTAATACAGCCACATCCTAGGTATAATTTTAATAATGTGCACTTAGTTTTCCTGCATCCCCTCAAATTTCTAAATAATGTTTTTTACAATCTCCCCCCTTTCACCCCATGAGAAGATAATACAAGGTTGACTAAGACTGCTGAAAGAACTGTGAAAGAGAAAGGCTGATGAAAATGTTGAAAACCAGACCTAAGATGATCAGCATGTGGATGATGACTGCACAAAGAAACTACAACAAAAAAACCCCACATTGCCCAGAAAAGGGGGAAAAAAAGCTGGAAAATGTGCTTGAATAGTCCTCTGAAGAGATTCCTTGTTCAAAAAGCCCAGATCCAGAAATATTTGGTTGCCAACCATGCAATTTGGGAGACTGTCTTTTTTCAGTACTTGTAGTGACCTGTGTAACAGAAGATACTAACAGTATGAAAAAGTGCAGCAAGAACTGGTAGTCCCAGGGAATGTCGTGAGTTCCTATGACAACTGAGGACTGTCTGGAGGCTGCAAAAGAATCCCATCTTAAATATATGCTACTTAAAATGATCAAAGAGGATATTTTCCTTTTATTCTTGAATTTTCATTCATAATTAGTTGCCTGCTTACTGCCAAGCTGAATGCTAATAACATCCAGTACCATGACAAAGACTGTGGTTGAAGCTTGAGAACATTTAGTGAATAATGTAAAACTTATATTCCACAAAAATTATTAATAAGACTACCATAGGGAGAGAAGTTCTGGATGTTTATTCATTTTTTTTATCTTTGCTTTTAAAAATGATAGTTTATAAATAGTTCACTGTACAGACCATAGGCTAGGCTGATAAATTTTCATGTGTTTGTCATGGGGTAAATATTAAATTTCATGCTTTGTCACTGATTAATAGAAAAACTGTATTAATACCATGCAGAAAATTTATATAATTTCAGAGTCATGACTAGAAGGAAAACAGAATTAAGTAAGAATTTACATAGGAAAAGAAGAGCAATACAATGTTGAGAAATCTTGAAATTTCTCTATAGTGACAGAGAAACCCATAAAATACTGGTTTTGTCCCTGTTGTATGTATATACTGAAAAGGAAAATCTTCACATCTTTCTCTGTGATTTATCCCTGCTAAATACCCAGCTGTCATCTAAGGCAATTAGCCTAGGTTCTTCTTATAGAGAGAAATAGGCATTTCCTGAAGGTATTTTTCACTCAGACTCAAATTTAAAGAGGAGATTAAGTGCCTTCTGCCTTTTTCTGGAACAATCTGCTTCAGTAAGGTCAGTCTCACATTTTGTGTGGGCCTGTGGGATGAGTGAAGGTTCTATTCTTTTTTGTATAAGACATTAGAAAGTGTCAAATAAGGCAGTGGAGAAGAACAAGAACAATCCACGAGAAACTGGTCTTCTCTAGATGTTGAAACAAAGAATTAGAGCTTGTCTGTATCTAGGTACCTTGAAAATTGTAATTGACTCAAAAGGTAAATATGATATAAACACCATAAAAGAACATTGTATTTTCTGTTGTAAAGACTTATGGAAGAGACCTCAATGCAGCAAAAATTGAACTGTATGATTGAAAAATGTACTTCAGTATTTCCTAAATTATTAAGATGTGTGTTGTGTATCACACATACTTTCTCTGTAAAGTCCTCTCATTTTTCTTACTGGAATTCATCAGTATATCAGAATAGCTTTTGGGTTTTTGGTGACTTTGAAGTAATACAGTGTCCAGCAAGTATTTTATCTCTATTTCTTTCCACTGTATCTCTGTAATATTAATTATTTTCCTCTCTTGATTTCAGCATTGCTGCTCTTGGGGTCCTATCATGCTATGCTCCATCAGTTGAAGCAATAATCATATAATCAGCAATTGTATCTTCTCTGGAAGTATCACCAAGTGCCTCATAGCTCTCTTTCTACAGTATTTCACTGACACATTTAATCTCAAATGTTAATCTAGAAAACTGGCAATGTCCTCCTGGAGATTTAGAGGTACCTAAAAAGAGATGTACCTATCTAATTTCACCTGCCAGACCCCATGTTTCTTCTCTGAAATTGTAACAAGGTGCTTGATTTTTAACTGATGTTGCAAATCTTCTGGTGTCAGTCCTGAGCTGTGGTAATAGCCATGGTGCCATTTAACCTTCTGGTGTTAAACATACTGAGTCTCTTTTTTCCTTTGGTTTTTTTTTTCTGATCCTATAGAAGTGCTGATGCATTCCCTAGTTATATCAATTTGTCCTCTTTTTTACTGGCTAAGGGCAAAATTTTTATATTTTCAAACACTTTGAACATACTTTAATCCATAGCTTGTTGCCCTAACTTTACTGTTGATTATAGTGAAACTAGTCATGCAGCACTTTAGGTATTCCAACAGCACCAGAATTTATCTTATTGCAAATACATATACATAATACAACACTTATTTTCTATGCAAATATGCTCAAATTCTCCAATTCTTTTAAATATATTGTGGTGCACTATGACAATATCTTCTCTGGATGTTAAATTTATTGTTAAATGTCTCTCACCTGTACACTCAGCATGTTATGGATGGTCATTCAGTTATGAGAAATTGTAATTTGCCTTTGCTTTTTTTGGCTGTCACTTCCAGCCTCACCACTTCTTTTGATTAAGTGTATCCTCTGGTGGTAGAAGTAGATGAAATGTGCTTTACCTTGCAAAAATTAGCTTTTTGGTTTCAGAATTTGGGTTCTTTTAGTACAGAAGACTTTTGTGCTTTTCTCAATGCTGACTTCCAGACCAAATTTGTCAGAACAGCTGTCAAGGACTTTAGACTTATTTTTGTTTTATTTTCTCCCTCAGCCCTCCTGCCTGCCCCAGCATGAGTGAGATGCCAACTCAGGACACAGAATAAACTGCAACTATTTAATAGTGTAGACTTCATGTAGCTTAATATTGCAACTCTTGGCATTCCTCTCTTTATTAAGAATTTGACCTTTGCTCTCCTCCTACTTCTAATGTTACGTGAGGCTTTTCCAACATCATTGCACATGCTATGAGTCTTCTAATATCAGTAAATTCTGTACTTCTGTTCACATAGAGTTAAGATTGCTTAGGTATATATCTTGCTTATTTATCACATACTTTCAAATTCATCAGATAAATTAGTTCCTCTTTGCAAATGGGATTAAGTATTATTTATTGAGAACAGAAGCAACCGTGAGGGGAAAAACATTTTTTTAATCCCTGAATGGAAATATTACTTAATAACAGCAAGGGATTCTCCCTTTGGACCTTAATTAGAAGGAAGCAATACTTAAAGTTTTAAAATTAAAAAAGAATTTTGGCTATTGAGGGAAAAGAGCAACAGGTTTACATAAACGTATTTGGTAAACATAAACAGATTTGGTAAAACAGAATTTATTTTCTTCCTAGGCTGTTGTATAAATAATTAAAACTCTTGCTCAATAAATTTCCAAACAAGCCTCTCTCTGAGGACAGTCTGTAAAACAGAAAATATGGTCATTTTGGAACTTTTACTACCCTGAAGAGATGTTCACAGTTTTTCTGCAAAAACTGACTAGCATTCATAGATGATCTTCCACAAAAAGAAAATTAAAAAAAAAAAAAAAAGAAAGCTGTATTACAGCAGCACTCTCACCACTCTTGCATATTTACTGATGATAACAATGTTTATGGCTTTAAGAGGATGACAAATACATAAACTAAGAGGCTAAATTCAGAAAAGAAGGTTCATGCTACTAAGTGACTTTACATAGATGACAAGAGGTATAAAGCTGAAAAAGAAGACTGACAAAGCATTACATGAACAAATATGTAAATAGATTAACCCCACAAACACAGAATTCTTAGGGAATAGTTTCATTAGTTCAAGGACTAGCTAACACCTCATATCCTGTAGAAGGCTGTTTTCATTGTACCAGGGTTTTGCAAAGTCAGGATGATGGAGAACAAGACAAAAGTCCATTGCTGTGATGAAGGAGACCTGTAGGCTGAAAAAAAAAAAAAAAAAAAAAAAAAAAAAGAAGGTAGTATCTTTTGAAAGTGCTGTCAAATTATCTATAGTTCTCTTCACCCCAGTCCTGCTAAGGGGAGCAACTCTAGAAAATCCTTATATCTCTGGCATGGAGCTCTTCTTGTGTTTATCCTCAAAGAACACAGAAGTTTTGGAAACTATTGATGTCAGCAACCAGCCCTGGTTAGTAATACGGCTCCAGCTGCGCTTTGAAGATGCGTGGGAAACCTTGGCTCTGCTGAGGCATTGATAACTTTAGAACACTCTCACCTTTAGCTTTGATGCTTCTTTCCTTCTGTGGAAAGCTCTGTGGTTTGTCAGTCATTCAAAAGGTCTCTGAAAAACTTGCAGCAAAAGATAGTTGCCAGAGAGCAACTTTCTCTGTTAGAAAAAAATAAAAGCCAGAGCCAGAAGCTGGACCCTTCCTGAAAAAATGCTAAGGATAGTTACACTTTTTTTGGGGTGGCTGGTGCTGTAAGGATTGGGTGTTATGAGTGGCTGGGATGTAGGAGAAAATGCTAGGAAGGTCCACAATCAACATACAAGTATAGATAATTCTAGTGAGACTACAAAAATGAGGCAGTTGATGATCTTATTGGTAAATCTTAGTTCTGCTATAGAGTTGGGGGGGGATTATTGTTTTTTTTTTGTCTGAGATTTTTTAAGAGAATGAACTTTTTCTTACATTGCCTGTAATGAATAGGCAAGGGGAGCCATTACTACCTGAGATGGCAGAAACTGTCGGTGTGCTTTGTACACTTTGCTCAGCAGAAACTTCTCATTTGGTCTCACTGTAACCAAACCCGAGCAACCCAATATCCTTTTTCCTCACGTGTCTGCTGCTTCTTGTTCTTATTCAAAGACACAGCCTTTCAATACTTTAAGGGGACCTGTATGAAAGATGGGGAAGAAATTTTTTAGCAGAGCCTGTTGCAATAGGACAAGGGTAGATTTAGGTTAGAGAGAAGGAAGAAAGACTTTTTTTTTACAATGGAGGTGGTAAAACATTAGAACAGGTTTCCAACAGATGTGGTGGAAGACATTCCAGGTCAGGAATGTTTCCTACCACGTCTATGGCTGAGGCTCTGAGTAACCTGATCTAGCTGATGTCCCTGTTCACTGCAGAAGCTATTGACCAGACCCAGTCCATAGGGAAGTTTGTTGCCTCCCTGGGGCCTGGGTAAAAGGCATCACCACGAAACATCCCAGCCTTGTATGGCCCACTGATTATTACCAGCTGCTGGTTTCCCTCAGGGTTACCAGCAAAGACCCAACAAGAAGGCTGCAGACAAACAAGAAGGATTTCAATGCCTTGAGACAACTGGTCAAGGGATCTGGAGAACAGGTTGTGTTCTCTTGTGTCCTAAGGGTCCTGGATAGGTGAGAAGAATTACACCTCATCATTACCATTAGCAGTGCTATTAACAGTGACATTAGCATCTTCTTTGTCCAAACTTTCATTGAGGTAACTTTCATTGGGATATTTTCATTTGGGTAAGTGTTTAATGCATTCAGCCTTCAGCTATTAATATAGAGTTTGTAGCTTGTACATGCCTGTATAGTTAAGTTGCTGTCTACTTCATGTGTTCACAGATTTGGCAGGAAAAATGAAGCTTTATGTGTAAGTTCTGGGATAGCTTTGGGTGCTGATGATTCAGCCATTTACTGAATATCCAGATTCCATTTGGCCTTTGTTGTCCAGCCATATTTTTTTTTTATTCAACAGGATGAAATAATGCTGCAAAGATTTCTGCCAAATCCCTATCTAAGCTTTTATGTGCAGAGCAAGATGGAACAGGAGGCATGGCAGGAGTTTGCAAGAATAAATTCTGGCACTTTTTCCAGAACAGCTGGCAACAGTCTTAATTGCTACCAGTTGTTGTACTTTTAGAAGGGGGTAGAGAACATGTAAATTCTTACAGTTTCCTAAAGAGATACATGAGACATCTAATGCATGCACAAATTCATGGAAATTCAGTGGGAAAGGTGGCCTTTTTGTGCAAGTTTTTTTTTTTAAATATATTTCCAAGCTTTCCCTTGACAGTAAAAGGATTAACTCTGTTGCATTCCAGGGAGATGTGCAGATCTCTCAGTGGTTTGAATACATCATCAGTTCCATGGAACTGACATAACTTAGATAAGTATAAAGTGTGTGCTTTTATTGACAGCAAAATAACATCCATTGTTTCAGTGCAAGAAAACGAGTATGTTATTTGATTTTTGTTATTATAATTGTTTAGTAACTCAGGTTATTTTTCAAAGTCTCTTAAAGAAAAAAAAAACAATTGTAAAATATCAAAAGACATATGGCAGATGACATCACAAGTACTATATGCATCACTTCTTTTCTGAGTGGATAATACCACAGGTTAAGAAAGGAGATCTTTCCCAAATATCTGATATATGATTTTATGGAGCCCATATGGAGGGCTATGAAGTTATCATTTTTATAACTCTTACTTATTCGTAAAGCTAAAGTCTGTCTCCAATTCTTGAACACCTTTACCCTGAAATACCCATAGCAGATAGAATGTCATTTGGTGTAGGTATGGATGACAAGAATATTTGAAATATTGCTGCTTGCCATTCAAATTTGTAATTGCCATTGAGGAGGTCCTGTGATTACTTGATTTCATGGAAAGGGAGCAAGAAAAATAAGTTTGACAGCCAGTATGGGCAAACATACAGATTTTTTAATGAATTAATGTTAATCTTCTTTTCATAAGCTGGTCAGTTTATTACACAAACATTTGATCTAGATTTTGAACCAGCTCAATATCTGAGATTTGCACTCCAATGTTAAAATGTGGTCATAGTTTTTCTGGGAGATTTCATGAGGTATGTATATTACAAATGAATCTATGAAATACATATTTCAAGTCTGTCGATTGGTGCTATATTAAAAAATGTGTTATTAAGGAGTAAGTTACAAATGGTTCTTATACAATGTCAGCATGAGTATAGATAAAATAAATAGCATTTTAATTCTGTCTAACAAATTTCATGAAGTTTTTTGCCGTTTATGAATGAAACCATCAGATGCCAGCACTGACCTCTGGGCAAATGAAAATATGCAGTGAAAATATGAATGTCTTCTATATCAGTAGCTACAGAATTCAAGGACTGGTTGACAGTTAACAATCCTTCATCAAACTTGGATTGCACAAATATGGTTTGCATGGGCTTTTCTCACTTATTTTGATGAAAGTAAAAACTTTATTCACTACACTAAAGACTTGAGCCATTAAATCAGGTTAAGAAATTCTCTTCTGGATGGGATACTGGTGGTCCAGTTGCAGAGTGGACTCAAATGGCTGTGTCACAGAGGATGAGTAGTGATGTTTAAAAGGCCTTCAGAGTTCCAAGAGGGATGTAAAGATTTTAATGGGGCTGTGTAAGAAGTTGATAAGATTCACCAGGGGTCAGACAATACTTTCATTTTACTGAGTTGAAAAATGTTTTGGTCTGTTAATCATAATAACATGAAAGTAGCTGCATATTTCCATACATTATTCTAAGAAATATCTAGAATAGTCAATCAGTATTTAATTTTCTCTGAAGGAGTAATTCTTACATTAGTAATAGCTGCTGTAATGCATGTCTGTGTCTATTTATTTATGAGGCATGAAACAATTGATGTGTTCAGTCTGTCAGTTACTCAGATGATTCTTTCATAGATAATATCTGTTGGCTTTCATAGTTTATTTTCAGGTTGTTAACTTTACAGTTTTGTCAGAATGCTGCACAGTATACAAACAGATTTTCTTTACATTCAGCTTAAACTTAAGAAAACATTTGATTTATTCATTAATAATTGCTTGTTTACACCCACCATCCTCTCTCTGTCTCTTGATTGACTTTTGTGGGAAAAGCAGTACAAGCAGCCTTTCTTTAAAGGGAAATGCCGAAGTAGGATTTTAGGGAGAAAAGTGAAGTGGTAAAAAAAAGAGGAAAAAATAAAGTAGAGAAATTCAGGAAGAGAATAAACAGGTTAAAGCCTTTTATTGGTTTGCATGGCAAGTATTTTGTTGTTTGGTTTTGAGGGCGTGGGGACAGGGCAGGCTGGGCTACAGGGGTGTGTTCTGTGAGATTCCAAAAACTCCCCGATGCATCTGCTGCTGGCCAAGGGTGGATCCATCAGTTTATCTTATCTGCAGAGAAGATGGCAGAAAAATGTAAGTGTAACAACTTGTGACAGAGGAAAAATTGCTCTCTTTGTCAGGATTTAACCTAACAAGGCCAAGAACTAGATTTCTATATTGCTTCCCTAGCTGCTGCTTTTTCTGAAGCTTAGGTGAAAGTGTACTTAGGAGAACTCAGATATATGATCTTGTTACCCACATAACATTTAATTCATTGCACTATTATGCTTTCTTCTCCTAAGCTTGCTTGCTGTTCTCTCATTTAAATAATACTTTCACCTAAATTTCCCATTTAATCTTTAAATAGCTAGCTGGGATTTCCTCTGATCACACTGGGAATGGCAAAAATTGGATCAATCCAATATTTGCCATTTCTACTAATTTCTATGCTTTAGGAAAGAGATGTGTGCTCTTCAGAAGAGTATTTTATAATCATATGTATTTATTTAAATTTTTTTATTCACCGCTTTTTTAAGCAATAGCTGAGTAAATTAAATCAGGTTAAAGTTTATGTGTACAAAAATTCAAAGGAAATTTTTGCATAGTAAGTCTGCTCAGGGTCAAAAGCTTGGACACTGTATAAATTCTGTTAGTTGCTCTCCACTCAGTCCAGAAATTAAACCACAGAGGCAGAACTTGAAAGTGAAAAACAATAGCCAATTAACAGGGATAACTGTACTGTGGAAAAGAAACATGAGAAATACAAATAAAGGAAAATGAAACTGCAGGGTGTTTGGAGGTTTATGAAAGTAAAATGAGGAAAGCTAGCATCAAAATTTAATATTCAGAAAAATAAAACATAACCAAATGAAAATCCTGGTTACCTTGAGGAAGAGGAAAAGAAAAGGAAACAAAAATAATCTGTGACATAAAGAAATTTTGGGGGTCGCTAGTGGTTTGCATAAAGAGAATAAGGAAAATATCTAATTAAATCCACCCTCTGTTGGCATGAAAGAAAATGTGCTGCATATAGTTTTTCCAGCTCTAGAAATTACAAAAGTTTGATCCTTAGAGCCAAAGTAAACCTTTTTTAAAAATTAAGACAAAATAATGGCATTTACATATAACTATTCTTTCAGGTGTTCTTTAATCTGCTCAGTCACAAAAGACTTAGTAACAAAAAAGGCATTCTTATAACAACTTAGAGGAAAAATATTATAAGTATCTTTTGGGAAATGCAGCCCTCTTTGCTGTTGTTTAATAAGGCTTGCACACATGTTTACTGAGACTCCTGATCTATCTCTGACCTTGTGTGATCCCCACAAGAATTTGATTAAAGAGGAGAACAATGGAGAAACACAAATTTATGCTTTCTAAAGGAGTTAGATTTCATTTCTCTAATTTTTTGTGCAAATATTCTACAGACAAGCGGAATTATTTTTAGGTTTCCCAGAATCACTGAACCAAATAATGGTTGAGGTTAGAATGGTGGATATTGGAATGGTACAGGTTGGCTTCTCTGGAGATCATCTCTTCCAACCCTTCTACACAATCAGAGCTATCTGGAGCCAGATGCCTGGGATTTTGACAAAATGGCTTTTGAGTATCTCCAAGGATGGACACTCCACAACCTCCAATGTGTGCCAATGCTTTGCCACCCTCCCAGTGAAGTAGTGTTTTCTGACAGAAACAGTGTTTCCTAGACAGAAAAGACAGAATAGACAGAACCTCCTGTGTTTCAGTCTGTGTCCATTGTCTCTAGTCCTGTCACTAGTCATCACTGAAAAGAGCCTGGCTCTGTTCTGCAGGTATTTACATACCTTATCAGTATAAGGTTACTCCAAGCTTTCTATTTTCTGCACTGAACAATTCCAGATCTCTCAGACTTTCCTCATATGAGAGGTGCTCCTGTCCCTTAGCCATCCTGGTGGCCTCTCAATGAATTCTCTCCAGAATGTTCATGTCTCTTTTGTACAGGGAGCCCAGAACTGGGCACAGCTCTCCAGGAGTGGCCTCACCAGCTCTAAGCAAAGGGGAAGCAACACCTGACTCACCTACTGGAATATTTTTTGTCTACTGCAGCTGAGGATACTATTTGCCTTTTTTCTAGCAAGGGTGAACTGCTGACTTATGTTCAATCTGGTATACCCAGGCTCTTTTCTGACAAGCTGCTTCTCAACTGGTTGATCCTCATGGGATTGTTCCTTCTGAGGTTCAGGATGTTGCACTTTCCTCTGCTGAACACCATGAGGTTACTGTTGACTTTTTCCTCCAGTTTTTCAAGGTCCCTCTGGATGGTAGGTTGACCCTCTGGCAAGTCATTCACTCCTTCTGCTTTGGTGTCATTTTCAAACTAGCTGAGGGTACACTGGTGAGGTTTGCTTGAGAAGCTGACAAAGAAAATATGAAATACTCAGCCACGAGCAGGTGGAGCAGGCATGTTTTCTAGAACAGAGGTGAACAGGATAGGATTAACCACCACCTATTAGTCTACCTTGGAGGCAAGATGCTTGTGATGTCCCATGTGGCACACTGTTAGAAAAGGAAGAATTAGTGACCTTTTCTGACACTGTTCATCAGGTTTTTAATCCAGTTAGAACAGTACTACTATGGTAGTTATTTAGAAATTTTAGATTAGCAGCATGTTTAGATGTATGGCTGTCCATCATGTTCACATATTGAGCTCCTAACTGCACATTGTGTCCATAATTGAGATCTTTCATTAGCTTTAAAACATCTAGTGAACCACGACACTGCTGTGTTAAAAATTAAAATCTTCGTAATGTGTTTGTGACAAGAGTTGTGTTATTCTGTGTCAAAGCTGATCTCCAAGTTCCGAAGACATAACATTCTTGCTAAGAGAGATTGACTTTTGGGAGGGTTTTTCAGGATTAGGAGGATTCCCAGGTGCAGCCATTAACAGTGAAAACTGTGACATCTTCCATTTTCAAGTTCCAGTACCTTTGTTAAATTAAAATGATGAAAGCAAATTGATTATTTCTATCTATTTGCCGTAGAAATATTAAAAAGTTTCCACTAATGAAGCATGATTTTATTTTTCCTCAACCCAGCTTTTATTGCCTGGAACTGAACAATAAACAGAAATGTCAGAAAGTTTCTTTGCTATTTATATTGTTCATAAAGTATCAAATCAGTTGTGATAGATAAACTGCTAAGGCTGAATAAATAAATGAATTAGTACCCTCAGGCATAGCTCCTATTGTATCAGCTGATGCAGGAGAAGCGGTGTACCTGCTATCAACAATCTCTCCAAAAGAGTATTTGTGTCTTGTCAGCATTCTTCTTTTCTTGTACTGAAAATCTTTCACCAAAGGGAATAGAAAATGGTCTACACTGAGATATCATTTATACACCTTCAAAACTCCCCTTGCTGTAGACTTTAAAATTATGAGCCTTGTATCTTAATTTCCCAAACAAACAGGCCTCTGTAATTATACTGCACATTTGTCTGTCTGTTTTCACTGACTTGTATTTCTTTTAATAAAATTAATCACCCAAACAGGTTCCACCAAATTTTACTGAAGTCTCATAAATCATACAGGCATCCTGGCCTGTATCAGGAATAGTGTGGCCAGCAGGAGCAGGGAGGTCATTGTTCCCCTGTACTTGGCACTGGTGAGGCCACACCTTGAGTGCTGTGTCCAGTTCTGGCCCCTCAGTTTGGGAAGGACCTTGAGACGCTTGAGCGCATCCAGAGGAGGCAACGAGGCTGGAGAGGGGCTGGGAACACAAACCCTGTGAGGAACAGCTGAGGGAGCTGGGGGTGTTTAGCCTGGAGAAAAGGAGACTCAGAGGTGACCTTATCTCTCTCTACAGCTTCCTGAAAGGTGGCTGTGCTCCGGTGGGGGCTGGTCTCTTTCTCCAGGCAGCAGCTGGCAGAACCAGAGGACACAGTCTCAAGCTGCATCAAGGGAAATATAGGTTGGATATTAGGAAGAAGATTTTTCCAGAAAGAGTGATAAAGTTCTAGAATTGTCTGCCTGGGGAGGTGGTGGAGTCACCATTCCTGGATGTGTTTAAGAAAAGACTGGATGTGGCACTCGCTGCCATGGTTTAGTTGAAGTGTTGGGACACGGGTTGGATGCGGTGATCTTGAAGGTCTCTTCCAACCCAGTCATTCTGTGAATTCTGTAAATTCATATGATTTCTGTGATGATCACTAGTGGGATAAATGTGTATGTGACAGAGGTCTGGGAAAGGGAGAGGAAGAGGGAGACTAAACTGGGTGAAAAGCTGAGCTGAGTGGACAAGGCTGGAAAAGCAAATAATGAGGAGATATCACAGGATTATACAGGGACATAAGAGAGAATGTTAACACAACATTAAAGCCAAGAATTTCTCTGTGTGACATACCAGCCAAATCAGTCTAGAGTACAGGAGCATCATCTATTTGAAGCTTCCTGTTAATAATAATTCTTTAAAAGGAGATAGACTACATAATATTCTGTGTGTGAATATGGTGTAATTACTACATTGTGTCTATGAGATGAAGTCTGAAAACACAAAGTAATTAAAGTGCTGTCCTTTAGAAGATGAAAGCTGTGAAATTACTGTGTACCATAACTGGAAGTTCTAATTTCAAGTGTAAAAACCACTTTCATCAATTTATACTTTTGTAATAACTAACACTTAAAGTGTTTTCTTTCTTTTCCATTTGATTAAGTTTCAAACAAATTACTTTTTCCCAATTGGACTTGCCCATATTTTGTACTCTTTACAGGGCTGATATACACTGGCAGCTACAGCTGAAAAGTCAAATTGAAATACAGCTACTGTTTCTTCAAGGAGATATTTCACATAACATTTCAACATTTAAAATACTGAAGTGACAGCTTAAGTCCTTGGAGTGTGTGTAACTCAAATGACATAGCAAAAGTGTCAATATCAAAGTGAATACTAAACAAACATCAAGTGAAAAATCAGATCATTTAAAATGCAAACACATCTTATAAATATGAAAGCTGGAGATAAAGCAGCGGAAGTGCACAAACCTGCTTAGAATAAAGTTTCAAGAATCCATATGTTACAAGGATAAAGTAGGACCACACGTCCATATCTCAGTGATTTATAACCAAAGTATTTGCAATACCTACCCACAATTCTAAAGCTCTAGTTAAAGTCTTTAACCATCTTTTTAAAAATATCACTTTTGCATGCTTTGTTTAAATGTTCAGGGACTTGTTTATTGAAACTGGATTAATGACTGTGGTCACTCTTATGATGTTTTCAACAAAAATAGGGCAAGGCTATCCACAGATATACTTTTTTTTGGGATGTTTTGTTTTGGTTTTCTTTTCTAATGCTCATGACCAGAAAACTGGACCAAGAGCAGACAAACATGGCCTTGGATAAGGAGGTGAAAATACTGACATAAACACCACATGTAGCTCTTTCTTTGTTTCCTCATCTCAGGCTAGCTCTTTGATGAAAGAAAGGGCAGGGTTCTTTGGGGACTCTCAGATGCATTATATTGAATTAAGCCTCAAAGCTATTTTATCTAAAAACTAGAATTAAGGCTTCAATAGTGCTCAGTCAATTTTGTAAAGAGCCGGTTTCTTGTAAGCATATGTGTCAGGCAAGCAGGAAACAAGGGTTGATACTTCTCAAAAGTGCATTAGCACAAAAGCTGTTGCGCATTTATTGGCACTCTCTATACTTAGCACTTTTTATACGGAGGTCTGATACAACACCTTCACTAATTTTTAGCAGGTACAAGGGCATGCATTTGTTATTAATTACCCTGACAGGTATCTGTCTTTAGGATGTGGTGGCCCTGTTGTGTTTTCTGATTTTTCAAGTTGAGAAAAAAACTTCAGATATGACCTTTTCCAAATATTTGATAATTTCCTCAGCGTATCAGACATAGATTTAATAATTAGTCAATCTACTTTACTTCTGGTGAAACAGAAATTGAGAGTCTGTAACCAGAGTTGTCCAGGTTGCGCTTTTGAGACTCCACAAGCAGAGTAGTCTTCCTCAAATATACCAAACTAAATTCAGTAAGAATGTGCTAAACTAGAGTTTCAGTCAAAAGCACTCAGACAGCAGCTGTTGTACCATTGCCAGTAATGGCCTACATAATTTTCAGCTTTCTATTTCATTCCATAGGTTGCAATGGGACATAACTGTTATCACAATGGAAAGCTATTCCACCAGAGGTGAGCTGCAGCAATGCTTTGCCTTATGCAAAGTGATGCATTTGTTGAAACATAAACCTCCTGGGGAAAAGCAGCTCTTGCTGCATGCATTAATCATTCAATTAAGAGATCTGTCTTAAGCTTCTGTGTGTACAGCTTTCCTAATTGACTCCCCATTTTTGGTACATTCATTTCTCACAAGGTAGGTACACAATGGATGTCTCAGGGACCTTTGACTTGCTTTGCCTTCCAGTCTGTACATCTGAGGCTTGACACATCCTAGCTATGCTACAAAAACAAGCTGGGTCCAAGGCCAGTCCTGTCACAGCAGAGACAGCCATGATACACAGAATATCATCATACAACTTCAGATATTTCAACCATACAGCATAACACCATACCACATCAGAAGGCTTCAGGAATCTATCCTTCTTGTTCTTTAGCCCAACCTTTTATACCCCTCATGTCCATGCACTGCACCTGTGTGCCCTCTGCTCCCTTTGGTGATTTCTCAGTGCCCCTGGGCACTCCATGGCTCATTGCTGTCAGTGCTGCTCACCTGCTTCTCACAGCTCTGCCCACTGGGGATGAGGCTCGGCCGCAGCCCCACTCCCAATAACACAAGCTGTGTGCCTACACAGTCCCACCGAGAGCAGTACAGAGCATATTTACAGAGAAATCAATCTGGCTGGTTACTATACCATCAGGCATACCAGATAACTCGCTGTGGGCCTCCTGCTGCGACAGGCAGGTGGAAAGAGGTTAGGGAGAAAGTTACTGTCCTTGTTCAGAGCAGTCTACACATTGTCCCTCTGTCTCTCCTGTGCATATCCTTCCTGGGAAATATATCTTTTTTATGTTGCTCTGTAGTGGAAGGGAGCCATGCAGATGAGAAAGCCACAGTGCCAGTTATTATCTAGGGCAAAAGAAAATCAGGGAAAATGCTGACTGACAGGCTGCTTTGCTGCATAATTAACCCCTTTACCTATACCTTAAATCAGTCCTGTGTCGATGTCCCCTATCCGTGTCCATAACTAATGTTTGCACTGGCTCCTGATTGATCAGGAATTATTTACTCACATTGGGTGTAAGGATAGCGACTCAGAAAGGCCATTGATTAAAAAGACACGTAAGCCAGCTTGTAAAGCTTCCAATTTTTTTTTTAACCTTTATCTATTTATTTATTTGCTTCTTTATTTTTGTTCTCTTTTGATTTTAATTGAACTCTCTCAAAGAAAATCACTACATGGAGAAATATAAGTAGCTTTTAACAGAGACTGGGATTAAGTTAAATAGCTGTTGGAGATGTTGAAATAGAGATTCTATAGAATAAATGCAGGCAACCAGGAAGTGTTATGTGCTGTGATGTTTCTTTATGCTGGTTGAAGAGGAAAGCATCCATGTTGAAATGTCAACAGCAGGTTTATTTCCAGAGAATTTCAAATCAGGCAGTTAATGGGTCACAGGTTTGTTCTTAAGTTTCCATCTAAGGGGTGCCAAGGTCATGCCAACAAAAAATCATCTTCCCAGTGCCACATCAGGTATGAGCATAATCTGTTCAAATATGGGTTTGAGACTACCACATTCCTATCTGTGGCAAAAGTCAAGGGAGAAATATTTGAAGTACTGATCACTTAATTTATTCATTTCTTTAGATTGTTTAAATATTCATACATCCAATGCCCTGGGTGCACATGAAAAATGTTAATAGAAAACCCAGAAACATAATGAAATCATATAATACATGTCTCAGAGGTACTTTGTCAGAGGAAACCTTTGCATCCTAAAAGCTTTATTGTTCTCCAGAGTTATCTGATTTTTTTCCTTCTTGTTCTTTGACCTAAATTTAATAGAGAACTGTAGGAAATGTACTAAGGTTTTTGAATATCCTTTGTAGCTTTTAATAGAGGAAAAAATGAGAGAAATGAGAGATGAGATGGAAAAGAGAAGGGGAAAGATGAAAAGGGAAAGTGAAGGTAGAGAAACAGGGAAAAAAAACAGAAAAAAAGGAGATAAAAATAAAAGAAAAAATGTAAAGAAAAAGATAAAAAAGAAAAAGGAAAATAAAAGAATAATAGGAAAAGAAAAAAGAAAAAGAAGGAAAACCAAATATGTCTGCTAATTCTACATACATAACAGAAGCATATGTTCTAAAATAGGTTGTTATTTGAAGAGAGTTTTATGATCCATTAGACAAGGAAAGTCTTCAATCAAGAAATTTGAAAAACAGTTTACCATTTCAAGCCTCCTCAAAAGAAAATTCATCTGACCTGATGAGACAAATCAGGACCACCGTGGTGATTTAATGGAGCAATCAGCAATGTGTCAAATCTGATTGATGTGTCCCTTCAGAAACCTGACAGGTGATTTGATCCCCACCAGCCTAAAAAATCTTCCGCAGAAGACTCTCTTGCTAACACAAGCTATGGAAAGATTTTTCCACTCAACTGTTTCTTTTTTGCCCTTGAATTGAGGTGATTTTTTTATCCAATCCTTTGCTTTGACTTGAGGATTCTTTATCCAATCCTTTGCTTTGACTTTGAATAGTATTGTCTTGACCTAAAGATGTTATTTATGACAGAACATAGCTCTTACCTTTCAAAATGTCAGACATCTTATCAAGTGATGAAAGTTATTCCCTTGATAAAGCTAAAATAGGAAAGTAATAAATATAATTTGCGTAGAATTCCAGTTCTAATAGCTATACATGTATATTAAACCCAGTGAAATTCACACTAGCAGTCCAGAAAAATAGTTACTTTTTTTCTGGATTTTAAGTGAGTTACAGTAGAATGACTGCAGAGAAAGGCACAGGGTAAGCAACAGACATAAAATAATTAGGGGCTCATTTTATTTCAAAATGGTTTAAAAGTCTTTTTATATTAAGTGATTACTTTGTTTTATAAATTATACATATTTGAAAGCTTTATTTAAAAAATTATTAAAAATATGATTTTAACTTGTGTCAGGGGAAAACTACATTGAGTTGCCTTGCTGCTTCCAAATCTGTTTGCTTAAAAGATCTCTGTCTGCCCTGCTTTACAGCCCATTCATGGCATTGCACACAGAAATCAATTTTTAAAATAAGGCTGTACTGTAATTTCACATTCCAGGCTGTAGATAGAGTCCTGCATGTGTTAGCAGATGCCATAATTGCAAAGGCCAGAGACAGTGAATACATTATAAATAATTTACTGTATCAATTAATATTCAACATTATATAATTAGGAAGTTAGCATACCCTGTTTATGTAATCCTGGGTGCATCATTAAAAAAAGATAAATAAACAGAATGTGAACCAACTGTCAAACAGAGCAAAGGAGCTGGCTAAGTTCCTCCTCCCTGCCAGGTCAGCTTGGTGGAGCTTTGTTATGATGAGAATGTGTACACAGAGGGAGAGCTCAGGAATGCAGAGGCAAAGTGGTGGTGGCAGCAGCAATCTCCCTCCCAGTGCTGCTCCCCAGACACTGCCGGTGCTGCTGCTCTGCCATCCTGTCCTGTGGCTCTGCAGCATCATGATTTAGCATCCTGATAGGCCATTTTGGGAACAGGCTACAAAAAATAGCAGCTCAGAATCCAGTGAGTTCAAAGAAGAAGATATCTTTTTCTCCTTGGTCCTTCTGTGTGCTCTGTGTGCACCCAGCTATTGGTGGTGCAGGGTTTTCAGGCGCAACCAACAGTCAGGATCACCAATACATTAACTAAAGTGTGATCAGTGAAGGAAATGAGAGGGTAGGCAGATTTGCAACAGAAAGGAAAAAGTAAATCAGTTTAATATACAAATTCTATTTATAAAAATATCATACCCACATAAGATATACAAGTAATTTCCATTAAACAGGCATGAGCCTGATGGGAGAATTGAGAAGGCAGAATTCCTTCTAGAAAAGCTTGGGTCTACATGAAGGTTTTTATTTTTCTTTATGAAATACAAAAAAGTCTGTTTAAGCTCTGAGTAGTTGAATAAGGTAATTATTTGCAATGCATTAGCAGTAATATGAAATTTCATATAAAGTATGCATGTTCTGACTCAAGATTGTGTAAGGTCATTTCTTTTTAATGATGTCAGTTCATAATCGAAATCAACACAAGTGGGTTATTTTTGGAATATGGGAGCTAGTCTTTAAATGTGCCTGTTACATATCTTGTGTCCAATCCCAATCTGACTGCTTTATTAAAAGTTATTTGGTGTACTATCCTAACAAAAATCAATTTTAACACCTTTTTGCAAACAATTTCCTTTCTGTTAGAATAATTTTCCTTTGTAATTATAAAATCATCAGTGTAAGAAGATACAATTGAAGTTTGAAGAGTATAGTTTATTTTTTAAATTACAGTTAATTAATAATTGAAAATTATATTAATCTAATGAAAACAAATTTGAATGTATGATTGTTTCATTTTAATTTTTATTAAATCCATTAATATATTCATTGCAGGAATACCTATACATGTTCTACAGCCTGAACTTGTCTTTAAATAGCCTAAATAGGATCAAACTAATCTGATGATTTATTCCTATTATCTCCCAGGTTGTGCATTAATGTGTATGTGCATTAATGTGGTCAGTTAGATGACTACAGTGTAATTTGGTTTCTATTAAAATTGAAGACACAATTCCTAGTGATGTAGTGAGGTCAATACTTTGTCCATGGAAATGTACAGCATAATTAGCTAGGAAGGTCTTTGAGAAGAAATGCTGCTTTCATCTTCTTCTGACCAGAAAGGTAAGGATGAACCCTGCCCCTCATTAGCTTCTGTAGAGTCTGAGGGTGTTCTGCATTTTTTCAGCAGCTTACAGGTCCCACGTCACAGCTCCAGTCCAAGAGCCTATTCAAGGTACACACATGGCTCTTTTTGGCTCTGTGGACATGGGGCCAGATATGTTCTATTAGCCCTGAAGGTCAAAGGCAGATTTAGCTTTTGAAGCTATAGAAAATTTTTCTTTGATGATGAATAGATGATGCTTTAAGAGTCTCATTTGACATAGTTTTTCCATCTGCAGTTTTAGTGTCTAGTCCAAATTTTCAGGTGGGTTTTTTAATCTTGACTGTGGTATCTACCTTACCAAAAAAAAAAAAAAATTAAAAAAAAAAACCCTGTAGATTTTCCCTTTTATATACAGAGTGGAAGAAAAGTTTAAATGACAGCTATGGTTTAGCTCCAGCTGGCAACTAAGCTCCACACAGCTGCTAGCTAACTCTCCCACCCCTCTGTGAGATGGGGAAGAGAATTTGAAGGGTAAAAATGAGAAAACTCATGAGTTGAGATAGGAAGAGTATGATAATTGAAGTGAAATAATTTAAGAAAACAATATTAAGTAATGAAAAGGAAAATAACAAAGACAGAGAAACAAAACCCAAGAGAGAGGTGTGATGAAATTAAGATAATTGCTCACTGCCAGCCAACCAATGCAAAGCCAGTCCCCAGGCAGTGGCTCCCTCTCCAACCTTTCCTCTAGTTTTATTGCCATATGGATCGGGATATCCCTTTGGTCAGTTGGGATTAGTTATCCTGACTGTGTCCCCTCCCAACTCCTTGTGCACTCCCAGCCTTCTCACAGGTGGGATGGGATGTGGAGTAGGAAAGGCCTTGACCCTGTATAAACACTGCTCAGTAATAACTAAAATATCCCTGCATTATCCACACTGCTTCCTGCACAAACCCAAATCACAGCCTCATACCAGCCACTATGAAGAAAATGCTCCAGCCAAACCCAGTAAATTAACTAATTTTAGATGGACTTGCTTGTAAGGAACAAATTCACTGTGAAGGCAACTGAAATTTCCAAAATATTTATCAGTTCAGGTGCTGTCAGTTTTCCTATAACCAGCTTCAGACATTCTGTGGGCTGCAGAAAACTTCTCTGTAGACACTGGTGCATTCCAGTTGGCTGGATCTACTGGTGGGCACAGCCTTGATATTTGGAAGTGCTATTCAGGATGTTGAACTGAGTCTAACCTCTTCTAAAAAAATCCTCTCAGCTGTAACTGCACAAAGACTTCCATGAGGAAGGTTTTTGGGTGCAAAACTGGTGTAGAAATATGCTTGCCTCCAAACTGGCTATTCTGGCCATGCAAATATTTGCTCTAGACTACAAAACCAGTTCCTGTGCCCATCTTAGACAGACCATGAAATTATTGTGATGCAGATTAAGGAAATAACACAGCATGATTTCTGGATAGTTATAGGTTTATACGCTTCAAGGTGCTGCATGTTCATCCCTGATCCTACAAAAAAAAATCTGTAAACTTGAGAAAGTCAAGTCTATATCCCTAATTTATTTTCCTTTTAGGGAAAATAGGGTTCAATTTTTATTCAAGTTCTGTTGGTAATGAAAACTGGATATTCCATCATAAAATTAACAGCCTTATTACGTGTGGCTTGAAACTGTCATTAAACACCCTTTTGTTTTATCACTGCACATCAAAGTAATGTCTTTGCCTTGGAAAATCTGTCTTTCTGAGTGAAAAAAAATGATTAGGAAAAGAGATTTGTTTACAACTTCGATAACTAATTTTCTATGGAATTTGCAGCAAGACTGTGTAGCATAAAATTTCTGTGATTTGAATACTCCTAGTTCTCTTTTGTTAAAATTGTAGTCCTGATTAATGATTACATTATATGAAATTATTTCAGTTCAGCAACCTATGCATAGCAATTACCTGTATCTTATATACAGTTTGAAAATAAATTTTTATAAGTGTCAGAAAATGATGGCAGCATAATATTCAAACAAAAGTCTAGGAGAAAAGATAGCATTTTCTTGCTTAAATTAATTTATTCATTACTTTGATACTGAGGGCACTTACCTAAAAACAAAAGATTTTGTGTTTGAGCAAGAATCTTTTGTTTTTAGGTAAGTGTCCTCAGTATCAAAGTAATGAATAAATTAACAAACTTTTTTGTAACTTTTCTGTGAGATCTACTTAAGATGTGTGAAACACTGTGGTATCGTCATCTGATGGGATTGTATAAAACAAGGCAATAGCTGACAAGGTGGCTGTTCATATTCATGTCCATATAACCAGTTCACACTCAAAAAAATAATTTCTCTATTTGCCAGTTAGACAAAGTTATCACATACCCAAATATCACATTTGGGTAGTAAAATAAGAACAAAACCCCTCCAACTTATACTATCTAAAAAATGTAGTTTTTCAAGTATCTATCAAGAAATAGCTTTAGAGATTAATTGATCATATGATTTAACAAGATACAAGGAGACACTTCTTCCTTCAAGGTTATCAGGTGCCATATGCCTTGCTCTATAGGTTTGCCAAAAGTCACTTGATGCCATATGTCCTGAGCCATTTGTTTCTCAAATAGTATCCCAGCCACTGCAGACATCATCTGATATAAATAATCAGAAAATCTAATATTTGTGCTTTGCTACGATTTTCTGTGTAAAGTAAGTATCATGAGAGATTTGTAGGTGTTAAATCTTAATATTGATTCTTCAAAAGACAATTTTCAACACCATGCACAGTTCCACCTCCTGCAGCACTTGCAAGAGGGGTTGGGTTTGTCTGCACAAATTCCTACCCAAATAAGTGACTCCACCTTTCCCTAACAAAAATACAAAAACTTCTGAAGGCTGAGAAAACCTCTCAAACAGCTTTTAAGACATGGTGTTTAATCACAAAATGCTTACCAGTGTAGTGAATTGTTGGGAGAAGCAGAAGGCAGGGGACATCCTTCATCTGTAACTCTTTCTTTCCAACAGCTGTTAGACAGCTTCCTTGTCAAGCAGATTCTTGAAAATTCAGAATAAAGGTTTGTCTTGTGCCATTGCATAAGATTAATGATGCTTTAAGCTGGACCTTAACTTAGGGCAGGAGTAGTGCAGCAGGCCATACACCACAATTAGCTGTTCTACTGAGCTATTTAAATTAGGGATTTGTGGAAGAAGCAAGCATATTTCAGAAAGTATATTATTAGATATTTTTTAAAATCCTAAAACTTTGCCTTTAAAGAAAAAAAGAAACAACATGCGAGTACATTTTATTACAAGTATATTTTTAAAAAAATTTTTGCTACTAATTTCATATTTTATTAACTTTCATAATTTTACCTTATATCTTATATAGTCTTTTAGCCTAAATATTTCTTAAAATGACATTCAAAGAACATCTTATTTTCAAACTTTGGAAAAGATGTATAATAGGAGAGAGACACAACTGTTGCTCTTACCAGTGATCCAGTCATCAGAGATCAACAGAGATCTCCACTGATGTTTACTTTATACTTTGGTTTAAGCAGACCTACATAGTCTTTGAATTTGTAAAGAGAACATCCTTTGCAGGATGCTATTGGATTATTTACCTAAGGTTTGTTTAACTCTTTGGAGATGAAGAATTCTATTTAGATACGAAACATTGCTTTAATGTAGGAAAATAAGTTAAATGCTGGCTAAACGGCTGTGCTGGGGTAACACAGTTGTTTGGCTTGGAGTTACAAAATCACTCTTCCCATTCAAGGCCTCACAGCATCCTCAGGACTTTCCAGAGTGTCAAAGTAGCAGGTGCTCATGGCCATTGCTGGGAGCACTGCAGCTCTGGAAAGGCTGAGACACCAGGCAACAACACAGCAAGTCAGATGCTGATTACATGCAGGAAAGCAATTAGAGTGTCTGTGACTAGAGTTGTGATATGATTTGAATGTATTCTCACGTGCTTTTGTCCTATGCTTTCTGTGCAACCCAACGTACGGGCACCTTCTTTTGGTCTTGCACTACATGCAAGGGAGATGCAGTAAAAATGTCATTATTTTCAGGCTATTTTCCTTTTTCAGCTTAAGCTGAACACCAAATATTTACTGATTTACACCCCAGAGAAAATACAGTGATGAGAGTTGGAGACTGCCCTTAGTCTCTGTAACGCATGCATGAACAGCACATGCTGTTCCAGCCCCCAGAAATGCAGCTTCCAGCACCACACAATTGCATTTTGTCTGTTTATTAATTATGGACAATATTCAGTTGTATATCAAAAAATCAATTCAGATATCCTTAGGTATGGAAGGCACCATTGTTATAGTCATATAGCAGTGGAATTTGGTTAACCAAGTCTCGATATCTATTTAATTGGGATTTTGAATTCCTTGAGTGCATTGACTATATGTTCACTGATTATAACAGGAATCAAAATATCTAGTGAAGCTGTAGAAACTTGCAAATAAATGTGTAGCAACCTCTTTTCATAAGGGCACAAAATCAATTCTGTAAATTAAGGTATTTTGAGCTGTCCCAGAGGTGGTCTTAGAGATCCCACCTGGCTTCAGATGATGTTTCAAAAGGCTTCGATGCCAGTATAAATACAACTGCACAAAAAATGCTTAAAAGTTCCACAACCTTATATAATGAAGCTGTAAGCACTACTGAGTTTTTGAGATAACATTGTGTGAAACATGGTTGATTTAATTAGAAATAGAACCAGTGGAAGACTTAAAGGGAAAACCACAAAGTGATTTAATCCAGAATAAATTGAAATCCACTCTGTACAAGTCCTAATATGAGGATACATGATGTCTTGTGACTTTCTAAATAAGGACAATAGTTCTTGTAATACTATGTTAGGGGTTTTTTTGGTTTTTCTTTCTAATGGCCTTCAAGTGACAACAATAAGCAGTTAAAGCATTTTCTGTTTTCTGCTAGGAAGACTGACTCTGACAATGATGAATGAAAGATGCTACCCTGACAGGGTTTTCTATAACAGTCACAGAAGGCAACGATTCTGAGCTCTTTGGGTCTTAAAGCCACTAAAGAGAGAGGGAGAATAAATTAAAATTCAAAAATCAATATTTTCAATACTACATGTCTAGTTGTACAAAATCATCATAAGTCTTCTATGAAATCAGAGCTGCCAAACTTCAGGAAATGCTGCTCTGCCTTATAACATCTTGTTCTATACAAAAAAAAATTATAAATGGACCAATACAAGGACACATCAACAGAAAATTTGCCATCTTTTAAAACAGAGAGGGCTGAAGTCTGCATGAAAACTCCTTCACAAATCTTGGAGATCTCTGATAAGTAACTACAGTTGTTCAAGGATCAAAGTAATTTGTTTAATTGAAAGTAACAGGATCTGTACTGCACAGCACAGGATGCTTTGGATACCACATGCCAACAGACTGCTGATTACCAGACTATTTCTGTAGCAGCCAAATTGTCAGTGTCCCAGTCATAAGCAGGTGATTATCTGTGTTTTTAATATGCTAATGTCTTTCCTGGCATCTTTTTTACCAGCATGACTGTCTCAAGAAACTTATGGACATACTCAATTTGTGGTAATCAGTACAGTGGTTTCTAGGCTGTCAGCTTTCTAAGTTTTGATGGGTTTTTGATGTTGCTGCTGTTAGGGTTTTTCTTTCTTTTTTTTTCTTGATTTTTTCCTGGAATCTGTGTAAAAGAACAATTATATAAAAATATACATCAGAGGCCTGGAATTTAATTTTCCAGGAAATTTTTTTTCATTATCTTTATTTTTGAACATTTTTGCCACTGAAAAGAAGGAATTCTTAAAAAAAAAAGTTGAGTAAAAATGTCTAATTAAACAGAATTCAAGATACAAAACTACAGTGTGAGTGTAGCTACATTTTTAAAAGAAAAACGTAAGGTAAAGAATAAAAAGAGTTCTGAGCCTACCGTGTGAATTTTCAAAGAATTAAAAACACATAAAATAAATTTTCTGGCTGAAATACACTTAAATATATTCTTGATGTGCCCCGAAGAAGCAGTTTTTTGTAAATTTGCAAGCAGATCATACTAGAAATTGTCTATATTTTATAAAGATAAAAAAGAAATCCTAAACAGCTGCAGAAATTAAGTATGGACCCCTGCTGCTTTATAGCATTAGTAAAGATGTGATGAAGGAAATGTAGCTCACCTGGAACTGTTTCCCACTGAACAGAAGCTCTTATCATTGAAATCACCTTAGATAAACACAACTGTACACAAAAAATGTTCATAACATGTCTCTAGACCTACCTCTGAAGACAGAAAGAAATATTTATTTCTTCCTGCTGGTGAAGAAAGGAGTGCAGGGGGTGCAGAATGGTGCTATTTGGCTGTTGCTTGCAACCAAGTAATGTTTTAAGAACTAAGCATGAAAGATACAACACCACATGAGATGATGATGCTTGTGCACTTTACATTTGCTTTACCTATGACAAATTCTTGAAATATAGTGAATCAGAGAAACACTAAAAATGTTTGTGTACAAGTTTAGTCATTGGATGCCTACGTGAAAATATCTGGTACAACCAGAGAGTGATTTGATTCCTTAGCTCACCAGTAACTGCAATGAGATCGTGTTTAGCACCAATTCTTTGTAGTTTACAACAGAGTCAGAAGGAGAGTTAAACACTGATAATTCATGTGATGGAAAACACAGCATATGATTTTTGGTTACGAGTGCTATCTCTTCAGTTTAAAGGGAAAAGCTGTGAAGACAAGAGATATTTGACAAAAAGAAAAGGCACCTATGGCAGCAGCTTTCTGGCCACAGAGAGAACCATGCAACTTTCCCAGGCATCCTTCTAGGAATGGCTGTGAGAAGATCAGAGAAAATAATGAGAAACAATTCTTATATTCACCTGCTGTACCTGGTTTTTGTGAAAATGTGGAATGTGTTATGGAGATTTGTTTACCAAAGGGTGGTTTCTTAATTAGCCAATGGTGATGGTGTTTTAATTAAAGGACCAATCAAGTCCACCTGCAGCAAACAGAATGGGGTCTCTTAATAAAGATTATGATCAGCCTCCTGTCAATGTCTGTAGAGTCTATGTCCTGAATTACCCAGTCCTGACCTGTTGTGCTGACAGACACCCAACATGAGGAGAATAAACAGAAGGGAGTAGAAGAGAGATGTTTTAGTTAAGTAGCATCATTATTTCCCATTAGTAGGCCAAGTTTCATTCCATTTGACCTATCATGTCTGGCTGTTCTTGAATTGCATCCAGAAGCTGACGACCAGAAGGTAAAAAGGATCACTTCATTTGAGGCCCTAGTTTATAGAAATATAAGAAGCAAAACCAACTTGTTTTGCAGCACTGAAATTCTCAGGTTTTGGTTGGGTTTTCTGAGGCTTTGCTTCTTTGTTTGTGTGCTTTGTTGTTGTTTCTTGGGTTTGTTTGGGGGGGGGGTGTGGATTTTTTGCTGGTTCGGGCAGGTCTTTCTTATCCTCAAACCTCTACAGTCTGAAAACATGCAATACCCAGTTTCTCTCATTCCTTCAGATCTCAGTGTTTTTGGGATGTTTGAATGTAACTTTGTTTTTGGATGTAAGAATCAGCATTTTTTTTTTTAGTTTAGTTTATCATTGAAACCTTTCTTGTGCCACGGCACTGACAGCAGGAATTGAGCAGATGTCAAACTATAACTGGACTTATTTTGGAAGCAGTCAGCAAAATACTTATTTGAATGACCAAATTGATTCTTTTTGGGTTGCAAGTCTTTGGCAGTCACTGAAAAAATGATGCCATAACAATAGGCAGAACAAAGTGACAAAGATAAAACAGCTTCTTCCTCTTCCTTCTTCCTCTTCCCACCCCACAGTTGGCTGCAGATAACACTAGTGACAACAAGTGTAAGAAATGGAACAGCACTGGTTTGTACTTTTTTGCCCGGTCTTTTAAACTGAAGCAGCTTTGACATTTCTGATGAATATTTCAGACCAGATGTTCCAGAATATGATAATGGTAGTTCTGCACTTGGCAATCCTTTTTCATGCAGGTCAGAGAAGCCTGGGACAATATTCAATTTTGAGTGTCTTACCAAAGCTATGGTCTGCATTCTTTCATTAAAAAAAAAAAAAAAATTGAATAGTGGCTTCACAAAAATGAAGTATTACTGTTCTGTCTTCTATTCAAACTTGAGGATTGTAGTACCTGAGTTTTCCAGTAATTTACATAAAGACAAATACAACAAGACTGATTTTCTGAGATAAAATTTAGGGGGTTGCTTTCTAACAACCTATTTTCCTAAATACTTCCTTAGGGGGGAAAAAAAAAGGAAAACCAGAGTAAATTTCTGTGTGGGCATTCAGAATCTTTTGTTTAGCACTTACTACAAGTCGGTGCCAGGATGACTTTCAAAGCAAAAGGTCTAAGACTGTGCTGGTTTTGGGAAGAGATGTAGCTGGGAGCTGACCCCAGCTGACCAAAGGGATTTTGCATACCACATGACATCATGCTTAGTATATAAATGGGGGGAAGAAGGAGCAAGGTGGGGACAGTCAGAATTATATTTCCCACATAACTATGAGACATGATGGAACTCTTCTTTCTTGGGGATGGCTGAGCACCTGCCTGCCTATGGGCAGTGATTAATTAATTCCCTGTTTTGTTTTGCTTGTGTGCTTGACATTTGCTTTACCTATGAGACTGACTTTGTGTCAACCCATGAGTTTCCTAATTTTTACCTTCAGATTCTGTCCCTTATCTTGCTGGTGGGGGAGTGAGAGGGCTGCAGCATAAGGTTGAGTTTCTGGCTGGGGTTAAACCACAATAAAGACAATATCAGCAATGCGAGTTGGATCTCCTCCTTTTCCTGAAATTGAGTTTGTCATTTACAGCCCATGAACCTATATGAGGAAGTTCATAGGCTGGAGAATTACTCTTTGCTTTCAATCACTCTGTGCTTTGTATGAGTTGACTGTGCTTGGTTACATCTTCATGATTTTCTCTGAAAATGAAGATATGGAATTGCTAATTTACTTTTCAAAAGGAAAGGTAAGACTTAAAAAAAATTTATTTGCAGTTGGTCCTAAGCACCTTAATTAGCTAAATTTTTCTTTCTCTGTGGTAATGCTGTAGTGATTATTCTTTGACTCAATGAAACACTAAGTTTGAACTGTAAAACATGCATATGAAAAGAAATTTTGCTAGTCTGAGCACTTAAAATATGATTAATTTCACAGAACTTTACCTCAGAGCAGCCTTAAATATGACAACCTACATTTCATTTTAAAGTCTAACCCTGCATCACTGAAGAACTTTATACATCCTTATTTGTCTATTCATTTTCAGTATTTTCAGATTTATTTCCTTTCTATATATTGATTGTCTCACACATACTGTTTTCAGTTAGTTGTCAAAATTTTAGAATTAGTGCAAATAATTCATGCAGATTTGGGGAAAATTGGAGCAGCAAAAGTCTAGTCCAGGGATATTATCCATGAGAGATGTCAAATGTAACAATAAGATGCAAACCACGGAATATAATTGTTGTTAATATTTTCATAATCTGAAGTCACTACAAAGGCTTTCAGCATATTTTTATTAAAGCACAATAGCAGATGGACTGTCTGCAACCGTTTGCATAGCTGCAGAACTGTAATTCTTCTTAATATGACAGAGCTTTGGTGAGTGTGTAAGTACTTGTGGCTCAGATATACAAAGCTGTTTAGGACTGTAGCCCCTGTTTTGGTCTCTGTTTCACACCAATTGATAGAGGAGCTAGACACCTAAATCTATCAGAGGACCTCTGCCTGAAGTTTTTGAGGGGTGATTTCAAAAAGTTTCTAGCGATTTGCCACAGTTCAGAGGTTCGCTAAATTACTTTTAGAAAGCTTCTGAATAAAACAAGGGGATAAAGAAAGATGTATTTCTTTAACATGAAGCTCCTCTTTGCAACCTGCAGCTGGCTTGGGTCAGCAGAGTTGGGTTTTATTCTTCCTGAAGCCTTGTGCAAGATTCCAGCCATGTCATCATTCTACATAATAAAAGGTTCCAGCTTGCTTCCCTCAGCTGCAGCCTAAAGGGAAGGATGCACAGCCTTTTGTATGCTCTGTCCTTCAAGATTTCTGTATCACCATCAAAAATCTGTGTCCCTGAGATCTTGCTCTCATACAAACTGAGAATACATTTGCTTTGAATGTACTCTGAAAATTTTGAACTGAGTGTACTTGAGACAGTGCTGAATGTAATTTATTTTTGTTCTTCAGCACAGTTAATAACTTTGCCAAAAAATGACTAGTATCCAGTCTTTTGCTAAACCTGAAAAGGGGAAGCTTCCCACTTAAATTGTAAGTTCTATTTCCTCAGCACTTAACCATCCTAATTTATTGCTATCTTTCTCTATTGTTAAGTTTCTCTAGTACAGAAGAAAAAACAGCTATAATTATCATTATGACTAAACAAGACTGTTTAGTTCTTTTAGCTGAGAATCTGTAGTACTGAAATGACAGCAACATTTTTACAACATGATGATACAATTACAGCTGAAAAAAAAAACCAACCCAGACAAGCAACCCTGCTGCCATAGATCATAACCTGTATCAGTAAGATATAATTTTATTCCTTGTCTTAATTATGCTTAATTCTGCAAGTGGAGTTCCTCACTATGGAACATTAAGTTTTTGTCAAGAAATAGATTTTTGAATGACAAAAGATTTCAACCTGGCAAAATTTACCACTGCTGGCAGAAAAAGGTAAATATCGGTAATAACAGCTTATTTTAGTTTGAAAAATATTCTTTCACCATTATGTTTAAGAAGTACCATCTTTAACAAAGGAAGTACATATACCCTGCCCTACTTTCCACCAAAAACTGTCCTGTTCATTGTTGTTCATCTTGTTCTGACATTATTAAAATTTGTCTCTGGTTTTGGTATTTGTTGGTCGGCATGTGACTATTCTATATATATTTTGAGTCTAGCAAAGTGGATATCTCAAGGTACTGCAGGGATCCACTCCTTATCTCTCTGTTATATTTGAACTGGACAGAAAACGTGTCTGCTTGTCCTGGAACTCCAAGGCAATAAAGCTTCTCCTAGCTTCTCAGAGCTTGCAGCCCTCTTACCCACTGCAGATAATTGGATTTGACCCAGATTCTGGTCTTCAGCCTGATGATTGATGCTCCACTGTCTGCATCTCACCATGCTCTCATGACCTGTACATTCAAAATTTATTTGACCTTCAGCATGCTTTCTGTGCCAAGTCCTACAGCCTGGGAGCATCTTGGTTTCTGCTGACAAAGATATTTACCACAAAACTGCAGATTTCTGTTCTTGTGTATAAGTGGTGCCACCTACAGCACATGGTCAGACAGCCATCCTTCCTCCTGGCCACTCCACTGCTTTCCAAGAAATCTTGTGACAGCCTTGAAAAGTTAATGTGACATGAATTCTTTCTCACACAGGCCCCTTAAAACCTGGGCATCCCAGATGAACTGGTATTTTTGTTTTCCCTGCTGCCAGTGTGGAAAACTGGCTGAATGAAAAACCTCCTGAAAGAGATTAGTGAGGCATGTTAATCATACTCAGGAAATGTCTACATCAGCCCACTGACTATAGAGGGAATGCAAATGAATTTTTAACCTAGCCACAGCTATTAGAGTACTGTAATTACAGAAGATAACTTTTGTCCTTACTTAGATATCCCACTTTTTTCACTATTTTCTGTTGCCTTAATTTGTGTAACTGAACCTAAAAATTTGTGGGAGCAGAATCTCAGTGTATTGGGTCTGGCTGAGAAGAAGTTTATTTTTGCCCCAGCAGCCCTCACAGTGCAGTGCTCTGCATTGGTGGCTAGAAAGGTGCTGGTAACACAACTTTGGCTGGTGTTTTTGGCATTTCTGAGCAGCCCTGGCACAGCATCAGCACTGTCTGTCCATCATTTCACCTCTGTCAGTGGCCTGTGGGTGGGCAAGGTCTTGGGATGTGACACAATTAAGACAGCTGACCCAAACTGACCAAAGGGGTGTTCACTTTGGTCACACCATGTGACAGCTGCTCAGATGAAAATACATAAAGAAAGCAGAAGAAGAAAGGGAGGGCATTCTTTATTTACAATGTTTGCCTTCCACAGCAACTGTAACGCATGCTGAAGCCCTACTTCTTGGGATGTAGCTGGACATCATTTGGTGGTGAGAAGAACAGGCTAAAATTTTGGGGTTTTTCTTTGCTTGTGCATGTGCAACCTTTTGTTTTAGTTAACAGCCTTACCTCAACCTTCAAGTTGTTTCCTATTTATTTTCTCCTGAGGTCTCTTTAAATATGAATTATCAATGATCTCATGAACAGGCCATAATAAGCCTTTAATGAAAGCATGCCTACCAGGGCGTTTATCTTCTACCATATGGGAAAAGAAGAAACAAACATGACATTGATGCATGCATCCCCTCTACTGAAACAACATTTACATGGTGCCTTTATCGGTTGTTACAATCGTGATCCTTTTTAGCTGTGGATAAGGCAGATGTTTGTTTGTTGAACAATACCTTTCACAGGACACACACAAATATTCTTCATGTTCAGAGCTCCCCATTTCCTCTTCAAACGTGTTTCTAAAGGCTGAAAAATGAGATCATTTGCTCCAGAAAGATGAGAAGAATGCAAAAAGCAGTGTCTAAGCAAAAAAGATTGCACTGTGTTTGCCTTAGGAAGCTGCCATTATATGAACAATGAGTTTGGAAAAATAGTTCAGCTTATACCAAACACTGATAAAACTGAGGCAATAGCAGACAAAATGGAGGAACTTTAAATTGAAGAGTCCTGAAGATTTGTTTCAGATAGGACTATGGTGTTCTGTGTTATTTCTAAAGCTAATGTGCAACACTAGTCACCTTAAATATGTGTTTAGGTGAACTTGAAATCATAAGACCCCAATGGTATTGAATGAGAGCATTATGGTTCATAGTCATTTGAACAGAAGCTGAAATTTTATTATGGTTAAAGTAATTGGCATATTTTTATGGATTAATTTTTTAATTTGGCATCCATTCAGATTTTATTGCTCGTGCTACAGTAGTTGTATGATGGATTGCTGTGTTTTTTCAACTATTATTAAACTTAATTATTTTTGTTCATGTACCCAAGATGTGAACAACGTCGAGAGTTCTAATCTAATAATGCAGACTGTTTGGAAAATATGTGCTGTCAATTAAAGGCGTTTTGTAATAGAAACGATAAAAGAGTCATTAGTGAAAAGTAGTTTGCCTCCCTATGTACTGACTTCAGTTAATCAAAGGTGCTTTGAAATTGAAATCATCAATTAACTTTGCTTGGTTTTGTACTGATCAAGCACTTTCAGAGTTGCTGGAAATCTGTGAAATTAAGTTATTCTGCAAAGGAAATCAAAATTAATGTGGATTTTTTCCTAATATGTTTTATTCTTTCCTTCCAAAAATGTATATTTATTTCTTCCAATGTTAAAGTGGAAGAAGCAGGCAAGATTAAGCTGAGAAATTTTTTGTTGCACTCCACTTTTAAAGGCATCTCATTTATATTTTACAGGGTCATGTAATAGATAAAGAAATACATCTCTCCAATGCATATAGTTTTTTCTTATTTTCCTGTAATATTCTAAGTGGCACTCTGATGCTCAAAACAAATTTAAAATTAAGAATGTAAAAATTTATTGAGAAACAGAAAAGATATATAATCAAATCCCTGGCATGACTGTTCTGCAAATGAATCTTTCTGAAAAAAAATGTGTGTCTCTTCAGTTCTCCAGCACCAATTTGACACAGCGAAAGAGTCATGTAGATCAGTAGAAACTGTTGTATTAGCTTCCCTCTTTCTGCAATAGTTCCAGACCAGAATTTCTAGTGGCTGAAAACAGCAATTTTACTTACTGCATGATTTTACTAAATTAAAAAAAAAAAAATTCTTTACTTTTAAGAAAGGGCCTTCTTCTGAAAATGTGTTGATTTTTTTGTTGTTTTTTTTTTGGTTGGTTTTTGGGGTTTTTTTTGTGTTTTTTTTTGTTTGTTTGTTTGTTTTTGTTTTTTTTTTTTTTTTGTTGTTTGTTTGTTTGTTTTTGTTGTTTTGTTGTTTTTTTTTTTTGCCACCAGATGACTATGAGCTTCTACTTTAAATTTCATGGGTGTAAAGGCCCTTGGCTTTAGTCACAGGATGAATTGTGGTGGTGCCCTGCCCCCAGGGCCACATTATGATCTAAGAAACACTCATTAGGTCTCAACAGTGAGGAGAAAGTGCCTGGACTAAGCCCTCCTTGCAATTACCAGAAACATTGTTTCCAGGATCCAACAAGTGTCTAATGAGCAACTGTTTTTAATGAACAGCCTTGGAAACTTATTTTTCTTTTCTCAATAGCAAGCCAGGTGGAATACTATATTTACTATTGAACCTTCAAAGAAAGTCTTGAATGGCGACCAGGATGGAAAATTTCTCTAACTAAAGCCCACCCTCTTGCAACCCTACAAAAAGCAGTTTAAAGTGAGACCCTTTGAGCTCTTGAATCCCAGAAGAAAGCGGGATAGTGTGTATGTCTCAAACACCAATAACCAGATGGCTGTGGAGTTGAACAGGGACTGTTAGAAATGACAGAGAGGAATTGTTGGCATTAATATGTCATGAAAAGCAAGATTTGGCTGGAGAAAGGAGGCCAGGTGGAGGCAGGGCAGCACTTTTCTATGGTAAAGAAGCTCAGCACAGTGCAGTGCAAATGCAAGAATGAGGCTAAGAAACAGGAATGGGTTATAGGGTGTGGGATTACACACACTATAACCAAAGGTCCCCAAAGCCATTTCCAGAAAAGACTGAAAGAACAAACTATGCATGATAACTAATTTACATGGAAAATTACAAGCTTGGCTTTGGGGTGGAGAAACCTGCACATAGAGAAATACCTCCCCAAGCCTGGGTGATTCCCCTGTAGGCATCTCATTGGCTGAACCAATGCAGTTGGGCTGATGCTCATCAGATGGATCAGTGCTGGAACTAGGACTGGTGGTGTATTTCTTTCTCTCTTTTCCTCTTTCTTTACCCTTTTCTTTCTCCCTTTCTTTCTTTAATTCATGTATCTAATATCTCTCTTCATTTCACCCCACACTTTTATCCAGAACTCACTGCTGTGGGCTTAGATAGTAGGTCAGGAACTCATATCCCAATTTCTATGCCAAGTGTGTAATTTACTAATAAAACCTTCTGAGTGTTTGTGGACCCTTCAGTGTCATTCTTGTTATGAATCTTAGGTGCTTCCTTCCCCATAAGGATGGATGGTCACAATGGATTCATATATTTAAAGCTTTATAATAACCTTGTGTTCTTTATAGTGTCAGTCTGAGAGGGAATTCTTTTTTAATGCAAATTGTTTAGCAAATAAATTCCTCAATACTCCCCAGTTACTGAAGGATAAGCAGCTAAATTACAATGCCTAGTCCAACTTTCAGTTTAAAAAAACCTGAAACATGCACAGAAGAGTTACAAATATTGTTAGCTGGTGTAAAGCAAAGTTTAGTTATGCATAAATTCATGGTAAATTGAAAATGGCAAAAAGAAAAACAGTCAGAAAATTGATCCAATGCATACAATCATACATCTCTTACTCAGTAAGGAGTTTTCCTGGATTTACAATGCACAACTTAAATTACAAAGGTCTTCATGTAGGACTTATTACATAGGAAATAACAAAAGGCTTTGCCTTTTCCTGACAGTAATAGGAGTTGAAAGGCCTCAGCAGTATGACAGGGAAAATGTGCACCTTTTATTTCTCAGAGAGTCAATCATGTTCTGCAAGGTCACAGGCTGACAGTAAAGATTTTTAAAAGCTTTCAGCAAAAGGGATGAATAAAATGCTTTTCAAAATTTGTGTTCATTTCAGATGTCATAGCTGCAACATAATAGTAATTGCAATAATTTTCTGTATTTCTACCATGTTGATAACAGCACAGCACAATGGAACAATGACAAATGCATTCTATAAATAGCTGTGCATATACTGTAAGCGTGTCTATGTTCTCCACAGTGAATGACAATAGTGTTCTGTGCAGGCAAATAAACCAAAGATTGTACATTACCTTGGAGTCTTTGGGAATGAATGGTTGATCTTGATAGATTTGAAATTACCTGTCAGTCATTTTAATAATTTTTTAAATTTAATATAATATTGTATTTTTGCTACAGAAACCCACAAGGTGGTTTTTAAAAGCTACTGCAAATCTATTATAATCTGTTATTCAAACTACCATTAAGTACTTATAAACATTTCTGTATGCCTTTCTGCATTCCTTACTACTTATCTGCCTTACTTCTAAACTCTGCAAAATGTCTTCATAAAATTATGCGGTGTAGTTTTAGTTATAAAAGCACGTGATATGACTGACCATATTCACACACATGTATGTTTAGCACAGCTTGACTACAGCCTTAATTAGAAAGGGCATGTTACTGAAAGCCAGAGTAATCTTAGCTCTGATATTATGATCCACTTTACATTTCTCAGAATAAGCCTATCATTAAGGCGACATATCAGTTCTCATTATGTCAGTATGTCAGATTGTACAACATAAGTGATTGTGATATGTCAAACCTGGTGGGACTAAAAAAGGAAGGATTTGCTAATACAATATAAAGTTTCCAGTAATTCTCTTTCACCACATGTCCTGTTGTATCAAAACCAAATCTAAACTGATGCAATTATTACCTGCCATCATGTGAAGGCCCTTGCCAGTTTACAATATTTTCTCTGCACAGTGAAAGGCTTCTTGGTGGATCTTTTCTACACTGTGCCCATGGAGAACTAGAAACTCTGGGTCATAAGTCCCCAACTCTCCCATTTTGTGCTTATATGTGTTTCCCTATTCTGCACCTTGAAGAAATATTCTCCAACATTTTTTTTCTGAAGTTGAATTAAAATAAACATCCTCTAATAGGTTTTTTTTCAGAAGATATTTTAAAGACTCTGATGTTCTTGTCTTGTTTTTCATTTCATTTGGGCTCTTTTTGTTTTGGTTTGTTTTTTTTTCCCTTGGGCACAATCCATTTCACAGAGGGCTAAGATGTTACAGCAGCAGGTAGAGCTTGAAATCCAAAGGAAGGGGAAGTCTAATACACCTCTTCTTTTGAGGCACACTTCCCTGCAGGCCTTCTTCTTCCTATCACTGCTGTGTCTCCAGGTAAGAAATGATAGCCCTTCATACTTCATTAAGACAAGTTTGCTGAAAGTATTTTTATGGTTCAGATTATTGGAATCAATAGCTAAATGCAAGTGGGAGGCTGTGGACAAGACACGCTAAAAATCAAAGCAAGAAAAGCAAAATAACCAAGAAGGATCATGTAACATTTTACAGAGGTGTTTGGGGTTGTATTTGAATTGTTTCATCCATTATTGCAAAATGTACAAAGACCAAATGCTAGAGCTAAATAATGATTTGACAGTGTAGAACCAAACATCGACTGCCAGAGCTTAAGGGGACTTCAAATTGCCAGGACACGGAAAGTTCTTAAGTGATAGAAGGAAACTGTGAATCCATTGATACTATAAGAGAGTAGTAGGAAGGAAAAGGAAGGAAGGAAACAAAAAGAAACCAGGATAGATTTAGAAGCAAAGGTTTTATGTGCCTGAATTAACTGCAGTAATAATCTTGGAGAGATTCATGGACTTCATTCTAGTCATTTGTTCCTCAATTTCACAAGTAATATAGGTGAAAGTATAAAATGGCTGACAGTAAAATCAGAAATACAAAAAAAAAAAAAATTACATTTAAAAGTATTTTGACAAAAACTAATTCACCAGTATGCAAGGTCTAGAAAAATCCTTCTTGTGTAGAGTTACAGCCTTTCTATCTATTGAAAGTATTCAAGAGAATTTAATGTGTAAATTTTATCATGGCTAATGAATACCTAAGTGAGAAGATTTTCTACTAAAAAAGGCTTTCCAGCCTAGAAAAAGCCAGACATTTTAATAACCAAAATCCAGAGTCCAAATTTAGATATATTTAGACAAGACAAAAGGCTCTTGTTTTATAGAAGAAGAGTTAAGTAAGTACATAAGAAAAAATGTTTGTAGTGTCCTACCATTTTCCAAGCTGTCATTTGAAAAGTTTAAATTAATATCTGTTGTAATCTTTTAAAATGTGCCATAATGCAAGTTTCACCAGTACCACAGGAGTCACTGAATTCTGCAGCCTGAGTTAAGCAGCATCTTACACTGGGTGATTTACATCATCTGTAAAAATCTACAGCTGTTATACTGTATGAAAAGTTCTGACCTGTGCTGCAACCAGCTAGTTAGAGCCACTTGTTAAAGACATTGAAATTTCACAAACTGCCTGTTAAGCAGAATAATTCTCTGCACCTGCTGCAAGCTGATTTCCTCTTGCTCTGTGTGTCAGAAAATCCTTTCCCCAGGCATATCTTTTAACAGCTGGCATTTCTTTTTCCATCTTCTTATCTACTTGTTGGGTTGGCAATCTCTTCTCCTTGCCTGTGTTTTTTCCCAGTTCAGATTGTCTCTCTCTGCCTCTAGACCTACTTGTTGTCACCTAATGTCAGAGCAGTAGAAAGGTGTTTGGACCCAGAATTGCCTTCCTGATTCTCAGGAGCTTACATGATTGCATTTTCCATAAAGTTTGCAATGCCAATATTCTATTAAGCTCTGCCCGAAGGACTGTGTCTCATTTCTCTGACATTACAAATGCTTTTGGATAAATTGGTGAAGATTAATTATTTTTGTGGAAATTTTAAATTTAAAAATATCTGCAAAGATAATGACAGGTCCAGCTCAGGGAAAAATCATTACCATCCCTTTCCAAAGACATTGGAGTTCTTGGCTAGCTTTTTGTAAATGGCTCTAAATCAATCAAAGCAAGATGTTGGACAACAGTAACCCCATAAGCATCCTGCATTTGCATGTTGGCATCTGCTTTGGTGGTAGGAAGACTCTTCAGGTCATGATTTTGGGAAAATTTTTGCTATTACAGCTTCAAAACTTTGCAAAATGTGATTCTGAAAAGTTTCTGAAATTTGGTTTTAAATACAAATAGGGGAACTTCCTTAAAAAAACTGGAACAATACTGAATTGTCCTTTAAAAACTACAGATTGTTTAAAAAATGACATCTTTGTTAACCTCTGGAGAACACTTATCCTAGGAGGATGTAAAAAATCTCACATCCAAAAAGTGAATCTTTCCATTGAATAAAAAAATATAATTAAAAAAACAACTAAAAATCCTGGAATTCACTTAGTAATACTTGGATCTAATCCTAAAAGGAGATAAAATATAGAGAGGTATTATTCCAATTAATAAACAGCCTGCAATTTCTATATTATAAAATCAATTCAACAATTTTTAAGGAATTAAATTATATCTTCACATTAGTAGTGTCTTTAAATTGTCAGATTACTTATTTCTGAAATGGCCATAAATACAACATTTATCAGGTTTTGTCTGACAACCAAGTGAAAATAACTTTTTTTCTACTGACAAATGAAGTAATTAAAAGCTTTTGGAAAAGGGTTTTCATTAGCATAAAATACTTCAGATACAATATGAAAACAAAGCAGATGAAAAAGTCTTTTTTTGATCAAATATTAAAAAAAGATATTAAAAGAGTTTTATGATCTGCAGGGAAGAAAATGTTACTGTTTATTGACCATTTTCCTGTTCTTAATACATTGACTTTTTCCACCCTTATGTGTGACTTAAATTCCCTAGGAAAAAGAAAATATAAATTAATGCTATAGTAGTTTAACAAGGATATTTGCTTTGTAAAAAGAGAAACTATGTGGGTATGAAAAAAAAAATCAGGAAAACAGTCATCAGCACAGATATCTGAAATATTTTCACTGATTTAGTTTCACTTGGTAGAATTATTTCATGCTTACATACACTGTCATTGTTGGCCCACTCAGAGGGAATGTTCACCCTACTCACCAACCTTGAGGCTCAGCAGAGTGATTTGTATCATTGAACAGAAGTGGATATTTTTTAAGGTGATATTTTTTTCACCTCTGAGGAAGATCTTCCTTTTAGCTGTGCAGCTGTCAAAATCTTCAGTACCCTGTTCAGCTGAGGATGAGTCTTACATTCATGATTTAACCTAAAACATGTTTTTAAAGAAAAGTGAAATTTAATGGGTAAGGCTATGACGGAAGATGATGTTTTTCAAAGGGAGGCTTTTCCTATTTCACACATCACTGCTACATAGTCAGATTTTTCAGAAAATGTATCCAAATCCACAAGTTTTAATGCCTCTGTACTGACATTCTCTTAGTCGTGGCCTTAGAGCTGAGAGTTGAGATAGTCTTTGCTTTTCTTTGGTGGATACCTCACCTCTTGGAGGTCATTGCCCCTTCTGACTCCTGTGGAGACCAAGACTAGCTTCACACTGAGCAAAACTGGAGTTCCCACTTTGCTTCTGGCATGGGGTGTCTTCCACGTCAAAAGCAGATGTTGAGGGGGACTGAGCCTTTGAGCAGAGCGGGCTCAAGTCGCTGCCCTGGGATTAAACTGTCAAGTGAACTAACAGCCACTTCCACTCCTTTTTATTTGCACTTTGAATAGTGAAAGGCTAAAAGCATACTCCAGGATTTAATAGGCATTCATATATAATATATGAGCACAACCATTAAGAGCCAAGTTAATAATTTTCCAGTGCATAGCGTACTCCTTAAAAAGACTTTAGAAGGGATAAAATGAAGTTTACTGATTGCAAACATACTTAACCAGAAAATTTTTTAAAAAATCCAAACAAATAAAAGAGAAAATTGAAGAAGCAAATGATTTTGTTTATCGGTTATTTTGATTTTAATGAAATATTTAATAATTTATATTTAAATTTAGACAATTTCTTTTGAACCCAAGAATTCCTGTACCTGTAAGTCATTTTCTAACTCAAATTTAGGAAGAAAAATAACCATAGGTAAATTGAAAATGGAAACTGGACTACAACACTCCAAGAACATTATGCCAGGTTATAGCAGTTTTGATCTTGGCATGAATTGTAATTAAAACCAAAAGCAAACATTAATCTCTTTTCAATTTTGGACTTCGTATTGAACCAAATGAAGTTTGTTGCATTACAAGGTTTGTAATAGGTGCCATCAGAAGTATACAGCCGGTGCAAGGAGGTAACTTTGTAAATTAGATAATCTTGCAATTCTTTTTTCTCTGTCACAGACTAACAAAAAAAATACTGTATCAACATATCATTGCAACATACTGTATCACAAAGAGATACCTGTGAAAGCTAGGCAAAATTAAATGCAGAATTGAGGAGTAAGAAATATAAATAAAAAAATCAAAACAAATAAGGGAACTGTGATGAGGTATTTTAATGCATAGGAAGCAAATTATCTGTAAAATTTCATAATTCAGGCAGTTAAAGGGAACAAAGATGAAGTTGGACAGATATTTATATTAATATTAGTAAGTGCCCCAATAATGTCTTTGCTTTCAGAATGGGAACTTATTATGTGAACAATACACTTGAAGTTTGAATATAATTTTCCAGAGGGAAAAATTATTGTCATAGCCCAGAGACAAGTAGCTCAACTCAGTTGACTGAGCTTAAAGCAGAAGCGGTTTTAAATTCTGAAGTCCAATTGGATTTTTTTTTTTTTTAATTTATTTTGCAATAGTATACTTGAGTCTGAAGCCCATGATGTGGACAAAGAGCAAGGAACTGGAATTTTAGACACTTTGCTTGACCGATACTTAGTGAAGCAACACCTTGATATATATATACTATGTACTACATTCGTTCTGCTGCACTGTGCTGCTTCTGAGACCATTCCCTAAAAACTAATCATAATAGTTCACATTACCTTAGTTTAAAAGTAATGTTGATAGTGTTTCTGCAAACTGGAGAAATCACCAGTAATTCTGCATATAATGCAACCTGTAAAGCATCAAAATTGAAATAAAAAAAGGAAACTTTCCTTTTCACTGCAGTTGATTTTTGGAGATGTTTTGGTGTCACCTTGAAGCAGTAAAATGTCATACTACACAGCTAATAGAAAATGGGTTACAAAAATTAGTACAGTACATACCTTTCCAGAGTTCTGCAGAAACAAGTAAAGCCAGATATTTCAAGAGAATTAAGCTCTCACTTAGCTCACATGGCCCTCCCATTAAAATCTGGACTTTTAATTCTTTATTTCTTGTTATTTTTTCTTACTGGAATCTGTTCAAAGAAAACTCCTTTAACAGTCCTATCTACAACCCTGTTTTACCAGCATCCAAGAATGGAAAGAAAGGTTTTATCGAGATTAATAATATGCACTGTAAGTAAATGTTAACAGTAGAAGAAAAAGAATTACAATTCATGTAAAACTTATTAAGTTTACAATTTGGATAAGTTTTCTGAGCACTTACACTGTTTCACACCTTTCATGAAAAAGAAACAATAAAAAAGAGACATTAGATACCCATCGTTCTAGTAGTCATATATTTAAACTCTCTATATCCTGAGCCTGAAGTTTACCCCACATGGAGATTAATCATCTATCAATGTTCAAGTACTACAAGTAGGATTGCAACAAAAAATAGAGATGAGCACTTTAACAGTCAAAAGTTACTTAAAACCCTTATATCTCTTTATTTTTGCTTCTCTAAACATGGAACTCATCTTGCTGGCAAATCTACTAACTACAGTTTGACTTAGATGTCATAATTTTGTAAAATTCTTAGTTTTATCATTACATCTGAAAAAGAGAAAACAGAATTTGAAGCAATGATTGTAAAATAAAATTATAAAATAACACAACACTACTGTCTCCTCCGAATAAAATTTTGTTATTAGAAGGAAGCATCTTCCTTTCTCCCTTTGAAAAGTTTGGAGATAACAAAATTTTCTTTTCTTCAAGAACTGCCTCTGGTTAATACTCAGAGGAGACCCTCCAAAACTTTTCTTGGTTTAGCCAGATCTTAGCACGTCTCCATACAGTAGGGCAGCACTCTTGTATTTTGCTGTAACTGTGGGCATTGTGCACTCTAGAATCTCAGTGTTTAATTAAGAGCATGGCAGATGAACCAAACACAGCAAATGCCTGTGGAAGGAACACAGTATGTAACCATCTCTTGGCAGTAACTCAAAGACTCCCACTAAAGTTTTCTTTCACACCTACCCACAACAACTTATTATCTCATACTGAGAAAATATCTGCATTCTCAAGCAAAAGCCGTTTTGATCTTTCATTGTCCCTTAGATGTCTGCATCTTGACAGCAGTATTCCTCGCTCTGAAGTTTTTCTGGACCATTCTGTCAGAAAACACTTCCACCCTTTTTCCCATTGTACTGGGTTTGGCTGGCCAAATTTTGGTGGCTGTGGGGCTGCAGGGATGGCTTCTCTGAGAAGCTGCCAGAAGCTTTTCTAATGTACGACAGAGCCAATGTCACCTGGCTCTGAGGTGGACCTGCCGCTGGCCAAGACAATCAGAAATGGTGGCACCATTAACACCCCTGGGACAACATATTTCAGAATGGGGAATATGTGGGGGGAAAGCAGCCAGAGAGAGGAGTGAGAATATGTGAGAGGAACAGCCCTGCAGATCCCAAGGTCAGTGCAGAAGGAGGGGCAGGAGGTGCTCCAGGTGCCAGAGTTGAGATTCCCCTGCAGCCCCTGGTGCAGCCCATGGTGAGGCAGCTGTAGGCAGCTGAGGAGGGTCCTTCCCAGGTTGCATGTGGATCTCTGCATCCACATTGCCCTCCAAGGACTGCAGTGTCTGTTCATGAAAGACTGAATCCCATGTAAGGGAGCACTTGGGAGCAGTTCATGAAGAACTTCATCCTGTGGGAAGGATCCATACACCTGGAAGAAGTTAATGGAGGACTTTCATCACCTCCATGAAGAAGGGACCCCATTCTGGAAGAGGGAGTGTGAGTAGTCCTACCCTGAGAAGAAAGGATTAGCAGAGACAATATGTGATGAACTGAATATAATCCCCATTCCTCATCTCTCTGTGTTGCCAGAGGAAGGAGGTAGAGAAGGCAGAAGTGAAGTTGAACCCAGGAAGAAGGAGTGGTAGAAAGGATGGTGGTTTTAAGATTTGGGTTTTATTTTCTCTTCAGCCTACTCTGATTTGATTGGTAATAAATTATAGTAATTTCCCCACATGGAACCTGTTTTCCTGTGATAGTAACTGTTGAGTGATCTCTCTCTGTCCTTATCTTGACCTACAAAATTTTAGTTGTAATTTCTTTTTCCTGTCCTTGTAGGGAGAAAAGTGATGGAATGGCTTTGGGGGGCACCTGCCATCCACTCAGGGTCAACCCACAACACATGTCTCTAATCCAGAGAAATCATTATGTTAGTCTGTCCTCCCTTACCTAGTGAAATTGTGAAGGGAATTCTTTGACTGGTGTTGGGTTTTTTTTTTTTTTGGTTTTTTTTTTTGTTTTTTTTCTTATTTCTATCTCTAGGAAACTGCAGCAACTCTCCAGAACAGAGGCTCTGTCAAGTCCCCTGCTAGTTACCCACCTTCTCCACAGCTCTGTAAAGTCCAGCCACCTTGTTTTCCCATTTTTAATGTTCCAAACATTACTTCAGTTTAGACATCCTACTCCACCACTGTCACCCTGCCTTCAATGGCACTTGTCAATTGTTTACGGCTATGGTAGTGACAAAACAGATGCAAGGAACAAAGTCATGGGGAGCTACCAGGTCTCTCCAGGCTCAGTGTGTGAGAGACAGCAGTGTTATGGTTAATGGTTTAAACATTGTTATGAAGCACTTTTTGCCCATTTTGGCAAAACTGTATAAAGCTGCAGACACTGAAGCCCACCCCTCCCTGAATATGCCTCCTTACTGGAACTTTCAACTGTGAGTTAAGCCAATTTTTTAAAGTACAGGGAAAAGAAAACAAGGCTGAGGAAGACTAATGTATCTACCAGGAAAGCCAAACCCATCAGCTGTCCTGAAAATCAGGCTGAAAATCTGGCTGGGTTTGTGGTGGGGGAGGCCAGAGCCCACAGGCTCCTCTGCTGAGGCCAGGCTGGCACACATCTCCCCCAGTCAAAGAGGAGGAGGAGAGTTTTGGGTGTGTGGTGTAACCTCTGGTCAGAGTAGTGAACAGCCATCCTCCCTTAACACAACTGGCTCAGTTCTGAAACCCCCCACCCTGGAAGGCCACACACACACAGGACATACACCTGAGAGGCAGCTGAGAAGTCTCATAAACCATCAAAGACCCCCAAAGTGCCCCCACCCCCCGACTGATTCCTGAGGCCTTGCACCATCCCTGCACATGACACAAAGTGACACAATGGATCCAGAGTCTGCTGAAAGAGGCAGTGCCAAACTTGTCCCCCACCCAGGGAGGTACCTGCACACTCCCACCCAGCCCAAATGTGTATTAATTCATTAAACTCTGTTTTGGGGAACCCCAGCACCAAGAATACCAGAAGAGGATCAGCGGCAGGCTGTTAGGACCCACGGAATGGTAATATTTTCTACTTAATCTGTCTCTCTGTTACTCTCTTTCTCTCCCCCCACTTTTTCCTATTTCAGTCTCTCTCCCTCACATTTAATATTAAATAAAATCCATATTATTGACTTTGGTATATTGTCTCCTTTGCATATTAATTTTGGCAGAGGCAGCTCTCTAACAATTTCAATAACCGGACCGTAACACAGGAATATGATTTATGCTGGTAGAGCAGTGCCAAGCCCACAGCCCTCCAGTATCGCTTTAAGACAGTCTCAAAGCCACCAAGGTAAGCCATCTACAACAACAACAGCCCTACTAGTAACAAGCCCATGTATGATATTTTCCTTGGGTCTGCCTCTCCCATTAATGTCTTTCAACTGTGTTAGGAATACAGACAGATTTTTTAAAAAAATCTTTCATTGTACTTTTCAGAAAAAATAATTAATCTTTGGGACAGGTTTGGAGGTTTTGAAATATTTTCTTCCAATCTATATTTTACATGATTATAGTGATATAAAGCAATTTAAAACTTCATCTTTCAGTTTCATGCTGAGAGATAACTTGGGATACAGGTCCTCCTTACTCTGTTCCAACCTGGCAATGAATTCTAAAAACCAGATTTCTGATCCCTCTCAAGCATGTTGCAGGTTAAAAACTATGTATTTTTCTTCCAAAACCTTCAAACTTGTACATTTTTGTTATTTCCTTCTCAAATGATGAAGGATATTATCATTCAATGCTGGCAACAGCACTTTACCAAAGCACTGTCCTGAACCATCAGAGAAAATTATAAGTGAGGAAGATGACAGTCTATCTTAGCTACTGCTGTGAGATGCTAGAAGCATCATTTGTTACATGGCCTTATGATCCTCAACTCGAAGTTATTTTCTTATTTTCCTCGCATCCTTTTGAGTAGGAAACAAAAGCAAATACTTGTGCAGCAAAGTGCTACACCTAAATTGCTTCTAAAATTATTCCAATTCCAAGACTAATTCTATTTGATAATCCCAAAGAAATACCTACAAAAATAAATGTGGGTAGTGTTTTCCTTTCAATTGTTTTGTTAAAGTACAAGTTTAAGAATGTGAGTTCTGCAATTTCCAGACAATTGCAATCTTTGGGCTTTTTAAATATATCCCTGCTAAGGATTTTTTTTTTTTTATCAGAGACTGTTGTGAATTTAAATGTTGAGTTAATTTAATCTGACAATAGCACAATCTCTTCAGCTTTGTAAAACTGATAGCTTTCTGTGAAGGTGTAACTTAAAGGACTAAAAAGTGATTATATTAATTCCCTTTGCCTGAAGCAATCTCTCTAAATTAAAGCTCTTATTTGAGTAAATCTCAAACTGTTTTGAAAAACTACTCAAACTGTTTGCTGTGGGGAAATACAATGCTTTTAAAAACTATGATAATAACATTTGCTTAGTTTCTTTGGAATTTATGTGAAAAAACTCCAACATGATTTATAACAAGAATCTGAAAGGCCATTTGAGGAAACCATTGCCACCCCCTGGTCCAGAAGACAAAGGCAGCAGCCTCTCTGTGAGAATGAGGCAAGGATTTTTCTAGGAAAATCAGTCTAGAATGTAACTCACCTTCTATTCAAGGTGCATACTTTGCTGATCCTGATATCCAGGTTTGAGATAATTTTCAGTGTCACACGAGTGCCACTGAAGTCAGTGCCCGCTGGAGGAGGCTCCTACAAGGAGCAGGCTGATTTCTGAGGAGCAGCCTGGCTGCTGACAGAGCTCAGCCAAAGGCAGGTTCAGCTCCAGCTGGGTCTGCCTGCAGAAGGAGATCAGCTGAAGCCTGGCGCTCTTGCCTTGTGCAAAGATTTCATCACTTTTCCCACTGGTAGAAGTTAGGATCTAACTCACCTTTCCTCTGGGATTTCCCCAGCTGAGAGTGAAGGAGCCAGGATGAATATAAGGGAGGCAGAGACCAAGGTGCTGGGCATGAGGGGAAGTACCCACTCATACTACCTTAGGCTTAGGCTGCCTTAGGCCAGCTGTTTGGTACCCCAAATCTATCAGGAAAACTTTGGAATCAAGAATTATTAATTAAGTCAGAAACTTCAGGCTTAGACTGGTGAAGACAAGAGGGTATTAACTGAGGAGAATCTGACAGAGGGAATGCTCTTCCATTGGTAGAATTAATAAGGCAGGAAATTTCTTAAAACTAATTTAATTCCCTCTCCCCTCTGTCAGAACAGTGATTAGTACAAGACATACAGAGTGATTAAGATTCCCTGCAGAAGAAAAGAATAATGTTAAGTCAAAAGATATTTATGACACAAATTAAAAGCAAAAACGAGCCATGAACATGCTTTCTATTAATATGTGCTATAGCACATAAATATGTTTGTTTGTATTTTTTTCTTTATGATTTCTAACTCCAGAAGACATATTTCAGTAGCAACGACATGCAAGATACAGTCTGAGAGTAGTGTACTAGCACCTCTGGAGAAGAATCTACCTTCTACTACACTGTCTGTAATTTTATATATACACTAATGAGAATTATGTTTTGTTGACTGACATATGATAATCAAAAACAATGACTTCAGAAAATTTTATTTTTCTTATTTTATTTTCATTTTTTTCATTGACTAAAGGATTTGTTCCCCAATTTTGAATGCAAAAATACCTTTGATGGGTTGGAATTGTCTAAAACTAATGGCTGTAGCTGGACTTTACATCCTGTTTGCTGGATCAGAATGAGTAAGAAAATGTTCTCCACATTTAAGCTTGATAGGGACACAAATTAATATTAGTCATTCCTCTAATTAACATCTCTATCAATTCATTTTGTTCGGGACACAATATACCCATTCTTCTACATAGAGGGATATCTGGATTTTGTTAAAAACATAACTCCATGATCTCATCAGAAAAATAGGGTCTCACTAGTATAACTGGTCCCTTGACAAGGGCAAATCCCTCCTTATGTAAGAAAGTAACATTCCATGTGCCTTCCAAAACTATTACTCACACACAACTTTTCAGAGTCAAAAATGATAGTTCACCCTTCCATTTTGGATTTTCCTTTGTGTACATCTCCCTTAGGGGGAAATAATAGGAATATTTCTCTGCTGTCTTGAAATATATTACCAAGAGCACTACGCCATAAATAGCATACTGTAGTAGTTTTGCATTATCTAAAGCACAAGTTGATTCTATAACCCAGATTATTTTCCCATAACAGATTTGTGAATTCCAGACTGCATCAGTTCTGCACATAGTAAAAATCTGTTTGCTGCATTACCAACATTGGTATGTGCAGGATGATGCCTACTAAGAGAGGAGGGTGCCAAGGCACATCTGATCTCTTATGGTTCTGCAGAATGGCATAACTCATTCACAGGATTGAGAAGGAGCTATAGAACATCTCACAAATTGAAAAATGGCACTTGTTGATAATGCAGATATTTATGCTCAGGATTGACTGATGTAAACCATACAACTCCAGAAATGGTGATTTTTGCAATATCAGGAAACATGGACAAGCTGCTCTGCAGTAGTTAATTATAGAGCACTGGTTATTGTAGCCTATTAATATTTTCTGCAAGTTCAATAACCTTTAAAAGTACAACACTGTTTTAAGGAATTTCAGAATGAGCTGTATGAACCACACTACTAAGAAATTAAAGTTTGGTAGCAGCAATTCAAAATTGAATTAACCCTCCCTGCCTCAAGGAATGAGATCAAAATAGCTGAATCTGGAGTATAGCATCTCTGGAGTAGATAAGAAATTTTGCTGTAGGAGAAAAACTCATGAAGGAAGATGAGAGAAGAGAGGTTAGAAGGAATCTGAGATCCTTCTGAGGAGGATAATGGAGTTCAGGGAAAAAATAAGGCTGGGGGAGCCTCACAAGTTTCCAAGATGCAGCTAATGGGAAACTGGGAACACAGGTGGTGAGAAAAAAGGGCCCTGCCTTTAGTGTTGGTTTAACACCTAATTGGAAAGTGGTTCCAACAGCAGCACCACTTTCAATTTTTTCCTTACAGCCAGCCTCAAAGCATAAATGCAGACGTCTCCCATTGTGTTTGCATTGGCTACATCATTAAGACCATTGGCATTTTTCTCTCATGTGCTCTTTGGCTATCTGGGAGCCTTCTCCTGTTAGCAGATCCTCTTGCACCCATTCTTTTGCACCTCTGCACCTTCTTTATCTGAGAATTCTCCTTTGTTTTAGTGCTAGGTTAAGCTTGGTTGGCTGTCAGCTGCCCACCCAGCTGCTCTCTCACTCCTTCTCCTCTAGACAGAGCAAGGGGAAAATATGAGATGAAGAAGCCTGTGGGCCAAGATCAAGACAGGGAGATCACCTACCAATTACTGTCAAGGGAAAAGCAGACTCAGCTGGAGGAAATTAGCATAGCTTATTGCCAAACAAAACCAAAGTAGGATGGTAAGAAACAGAAAAACACCTTCACACCTTCACTCACCTCCTTGCTCCTTCCCAGGCTCAACTCCACTTCTTCATTCCTGACTTCTCTGCTTTCTACCTGCCCCATGACTGGCAGGATGGGCGGGGAATGGGTTTGATCAGTCCATATCAACCTCTGTTTTTCGTTCTATGTATTGAACTTCATAGATGTCAGTAGGGTTCCTGTGTGTGAAATGACCACAGGGGAGAGGACTGGGAAATGGGTGTAAGCTGAAAACAGAAAACAAAGAGAGGAAAAAAGGTACCATTCCCTGGGTAAATCTGACAGTTATTCTTATGATTTCTTTCCAGAGAGATTAAAAAGTGAGTATTCTAAATACACATTTCTGGAAAATGAATGAAGTTATGCTGTTCTTTTATGTATTTTCACAAACGTTCTTGAGAGTGTAACTTTTGTCGTGGCAGGTAAAATGAAAATTTATAAATGACAGTTTTCCTACTTTTTTTTTATGGTTTATGTTTCAGATTCATTATATTTATTTAATATATTTACACTTCAGTTTTATGTGCATTCACAGTAAAGCAGATGTTCTCCTAAACATCTGAAACACTCCAAAAGAAACTGCCTTTTTGCACTACAGATTAAGTTATAATTGCCAAATACTAGAGAATGAACCTTATGGTTAACCAGCAGACAGCCTGAGTACATGTCTGGTTAATTTATGATCTTGAATCCAGGAGAAATATTTCAAGAAATTGTTTCACTTTCCAAGGAAAAAGTTTTTGCAGCATGCCATTTTATATTTTAAATACTATTATTTTTTGTTACACAATGATTGATGAAACTGATATAGAGACATTTATATTATATTATATTAGGTAGATTAGACTTGCAGAAAGCCACAAAAAGTAGTTTTCTTCCTGTAACTGGAATGTAAGGAAAACCTGAAGCCTCCAAACTGAAGAAATCTACTTATGGCATTTCTAGACTAATTAACCCCTATTTGTTTTCTGCTTATTACAGAAGATTCATAAAACATAATTTTATTACTTTTGTTCGAGTTTTCTATTTCTTTATGTGAGAACCTGGCCAAATGTTCTATTGAGCTACTTTTTTATGGGTTCTATTTCACAAGAAACTCAATATCTTCTTTCCAATAGCAAACTAAAATTGGGTTTGGTATTATATTTACCACCGAAATAGCTGCAGCTAATTTAGTTATAGTTAATGGAGCTCATTAATCCTGTATAAATTCTTTAGTTTCCTAAGTGTACTACACAAAATAGAGTGCACTTTAAAATATTTAGTTGACAAATTTCAGTAAAATTGACCATTTAAACTTCAGCCTAGTTTATATAAACTGTAGTTTATGGTTCAAGCCTAAGTTCTGAGTATATAGAGTATATATATATCAAGAATAAATAATTTAAGTAATAGAAAACAGTGACAATGTTTGTATGTTTCATAATATAAGCTATGCACTTATTGGTCTCTATTTCCGTTAGTTTGAAATTTCCTCTTACATCACCTTTCTCATTCTTTCAAATATGGAGATACATAATGTACTTTTAAAAAAACTTAACCTGATAAACCATTTGCTGAGAAAGAGAGGTAGATATTTTCTTCAAGCAATCAAGATGAGGAAGGATTTAAATATTTCATGTAATGTACAAAGTTCAGCATTTAAAACCACACCCATTCAAACACCTTGCATTAATACCTCCTTGTTACAGAATTTTCATGGAAGAAAGAGCAAAGCACAGACTTTATTTGTTGGAAGGATTCATCTCATATTAAATTTGGTCTTTACAATCCATATATCTTTACAGTCTATACAGCAGTGCCTTTTTACTGAAGAATTATCTGTCATACTTCATAATGAGCTGCACTTTCACAGGTATATTGTATAGATTTTTGTAACAGCACCTCATTGGTTTTGTAATCCTTTTCCTTAAGAGAAGTCATCCATTTATGAAATGTTCAATACTTTGGAAAACAGAAAGGTTATATTGCATTTAAGTTTTGTGGTCCTTCAGACTGGACAGCCTGAAAAGTTTCCACAGCTTACTGCTTATGGTTTACTCTCTACTGATGTCTTCCTATTGTACACTGACAGGTACAATAAAAACACCTCTGCTATGGGTCTTAGACCTAAAAATAAGGCCATGATCTAATACCATTTTTATAGAGTGGGTTTTTAGGTTTTTTCCCAGATTGAATATCCTTAGTTTCGTTTTCCACATTAGAAGAGGTAAGCCACTCAAATCATCTTGGTCAACAGTAAAAAACACTTGGCTTAGGTTTGGTGGAGTTTGGGAGAGTTCTGCTGTACCAACTGTACAGACAGGAGAAATGATTTTTTTAATACTAAGAATAAGCCCTGACATCAGACTAACTCCTACTTTTGATGCTCTGTCCACAAAATATCTTTAAAGTAATTTTTTTAGCTGCTGCCTAATTTAGCAGGTTGTTCATCCACATAAGCACCAATGTCTTGACATTGCTGAAGTTCTGCTTCCATTTACATTAGAAATTCATTCTATTTTGATGTCTGATTTTGACGTCACTCACAAGCTAGATATATTTCAGATTAATCACTTTTCATCCATGCTCACCATTGAACAAGATCCACAGGATCTTACAGCATTGTCCTGATCCTGTTCTATCCATGAATTGTGACTCCAGGGCTCACAGCTTCCTCTCCAACTTGACCAAATTCCAGCAGCTTAAGCTTCACTTCCACGTAAATTCCATCTTAAATTGACTCAAATTCACATGCAAACTGACTCCTGCAGTAGTTTGACAAGCTAAACATACAAATGCAATCAGGACAGTAAATCCTAGCAAAATACATCAAATCCCTGTTATTACAGTTATTTGTTATGTGAACGAAGGTGATATGTGAATTTAAATGACTGTTTGCATGTCTAAAAGTACTGTTTCCTGTTAATCTCAGGATTTCCCTGCATTGCAGAACTGCAGTAACCACTTAGGGATAAGCAAAAAGAAGTCATACATTCATTTGGTCATTTTGGAAGACAGGAAAAGTTACAAAAATTAATAAAAATCATTACAATTCCACCAATCCAGAAGACATAATGGAGTTTTTCTTAGTTGTGACTCTCTTGTCCTGGGCAATGTGGTGTTCTGAAGAGATGTCCTGCTCATTGTCTGGCTCTGCTATTGCTTCCAGCCTCTCAATTCCCTCTATTTGCCTGCTCCCCAGAGAAGACACATAAGATATTGTGAATTACCATATGTTGTGGTGTTTTCACACATGCACTTGCTTACAGGCTCTTAATCACAAGTTGAGGCAAACTTGCAGAATACTGAGACCAAAGCAAATTGAGAATATATGTCTCTATACCATTTTCTTATTAAAATTTTGCAGAAGGTATTCAGACCATGGAAGTGAGTAAAAGCATAACAGAAAATTAACATCTGAACAAAATCTGACATTTTGGGTAATTTTTCTTCTTCCTAGGTTTAGATTGCTGTAGTACATCCATGCAAACTAAATGTTCTTCAAAGTTGCCCTAGTTTAGCAGCTGTGTAATCTGGCATAAAAGTTATGTGATGATGATTCTGTCTTCTTAAGCTGAGGAATAGCAGCATTTTTTTCTCAAAAGGCTTTGAGATTCTTCAGAAACTTCTGAGAAGGAAGCTCTGGGAAGGGAATTTAACATCTTCATCTGAGATGAAAAGCTGGAATTAAAACCTCTTTATTAGCCTTGTCCTTGCAGTTCCTCCTCAGATCTATCAATAAGTACCATCATAAATTGGGTTTTTATTTTTTTTTTTTAAATTTAAAAGCTCAGTTGTTGAGCCTTGTCTGTAATCTGTCAGATGTAGTTTGCATTTTGTTATACATGGTCCAAGGCTATGTGTTTCAAGCTCTGGGATATTCTGTTTCTTATGAAGGAAGAAACAGAAGCTTCCTCATTCTGTTGAATGGAATATATTTCACTTTGTCTTAATGAGCTAAAGAATAGCAGTGCCAGAAAAGCAACACAGGAGCCATGATATAAATTAACATATTTATACAGGAAGAAACATCAAATAAATGTGGACTAAATATTACAATGATCTTTGCAACAGCAACCAAAGCCTATGTGTCCTCTACTGTATCAAAACAGCTTAAATGTCAAATTACAGCAATAGTACACCTGGTGTAGTTTTCAGACTTCTGCAAATGTTCTAGTTATTACTTTCTTACAAAAGTGAGGCAAGTGTTCCCCAATTGAAATTTGAGTATTAACTTCTTTTGTGCATTAAGGCATGTGTTTGTCCCAGAGGAACAGATGAGCCAAGTCTGGTTCATCTGACCAGAAAAATTATTCATGCAGGTTCAAGATTGATGGGAAATAATTTACACTTCTAACCCTTATGGTGCTAAAAAAAATCATCTGTATATAAAATAAGCATAGAATGATTCAGCTTTTTCACTATAGCCTAGCTAAGGCCTTGAAAGAAATGATTCCTTGGTTCATATTAATGGGAAACAAATTTTAAATCATAATTAAAATGCGTGTGCCCTCATTACCAGCTATTCAAAAAAATGATTAAAGAGCATAAAAATAAAAGCAGAGATCACATTATGATAATGTGATTTTATCATGAGTGCATTTTGGCATTGTATGTAGCTGGCCTTGGGTTATGAGTGGTTTGAGAGAGCACAATCACTTATTTTTCAAGCTTCCTAAGGCATAAATTTTACTTCCAAAACCATCTGATTTCTACTCCTAGTTGTCTGAATTTAAATGAAAAGGGAAAAAACCCCATCATTGGAAGTCGCATTCTTATACAGTGCTTTAATTTAGAGGCAATTTTTGTAATAATTTTCATGGTCTATAAGAACTCATGCTATATTTAGACTATGAGCAGTTTGCATTTCACATACAGATAATGTACTCTACTTCCAAGGTATAACTTTTTTGTTATGTTAAGTGTATAAACATTTGGATATGCAGAAAAACTTCTGAAAGATTTATCTGTGCTATGATATTTTTATAATGGCTTCATCTGTAGATAATGTATATGCACATATGTTTCAACTATGTATTTTCACTATACATATTCTATTTCTGAAGCAGTAAAGTGAGTATTTTATAGAAATGTCAGTTACAAGCAGCAGAACTCAGTCATCTACCCATTGTCTATCCATAGGGATGCAAGCTCAAATATATTTAGCACAGCCCTTACACATCTGTTCATGTCTTCCTATTATCCAACAGGTTTAAGCAAATTGAAAGTGGATTTCATTTTTCGAAAACTACTGAGTAGACTTAAACACACACATAAGAAACAGAGTCAATTTTTGCAATCATCTGGCATTTTATAATTGACTATTTTTAGTTTTTACATAGAGAAATTGCTTGGTTTCTTAAAAAAGCAAATGTATTTACAAAATAATTTGATAATTTCCTGTGAAATGACAATGATTTTTCTAAGTGACTGTCCTGGTTTAGGGCAAATTTGGGAGGAAAAACCTCTGAAGGTGTTCCTCTAGAAAGCAGATTCAAGCGCCTCCGCCTCCAACTGGTTAGGGAAAATATTTCCGTGGGGAAAAGTGGAAAAATCCTGTTTATTTAACAGGCAAAGCATTCACCAGCACAAAAAATTAAACAATATTAAGCAATAAAACCTCTTGCTGCTCTGAGGAGATGACAAACTCAACAAGTCCCCTGGGTGGACTTCAGCTGGGCTCACCCAGTCTGTTATCAGTCTGTTATCAGTCTGTTATCAGTCTGTTTTCAGTCCCTCCAGTGCTGGAAATGCCACAGCCCAGGCACAGCTTGATGAGCCACAGGTGGGAGCTGCCAGCGCTCTTCTGGTGTTCAGTCCAGAGCAGGTTCAAACAGTCCAAGAAAAAGAAAAAATACAGTCCGGGGAACTTCTCTGCCTCAGCTAGCTAAACACTAACTGAAAGCCAAGGAGAGCTCTGTCCCGCCGTCTGTCCCTGCTGCAGACAGCACAGTCCAGGAGCAGGATGCGAGGGAGCAAGTGCAGTTTCTGATAAGAAACTCCACACTTCTTCTCTCCACCCCTTCACTCTTGGAACCAGTCTTAGAGGTGCAAAACTTATTTCTGGGCTGAACAGATGAATGGGGATACAAGCATCATAAAGTCACCCCAGGACAGTGACAAAGCATTGTAAGGCAAGTTGAATTATCACTAATACTTCTGGCAATGTTTGATAATTTTAAAGATGTTTTCATCACAAATGTTTTGAACACTCTAATGCAATGGCCTGGAAATATAAAGATCAGTTCTATGTGACAGTTTTCAGGAAATTGCTTGATGAAAAATATTACTTATATTAATCTTTAATAGCTTATAAACTATGAACATCTAGGAAAGCTCTTCATTCTCTTCAGCATAAATTGAAGCTATGCATAATGTCTGGATGGCAAGAAAACAGATGGTCTGTGATAACAGTTCAATCAAAATTGCATAAAGTCTAATGGTGCTCTTAAAATACAATGTGGTTCTCCTAATGGCAGTTTCACCCCTGGTGTGAATTTTAGATAGATTAGCTTTCTGACTGGAAACAACTAAATTCTTGAAACTAAATCTGAGAATTTAAATTTTTACTTAGTAAACAATCTACAGGCTGCTACAAGGCTATAGAACACTTGTGTTCACAGCCCTTCAGTTGGCTCTAGCTATCACTTACTGTGTCAGAAATTTAGGTGACAAAATACTTACTCTCATTTCAGTTGAGACTCTCAGAGGCTTTGAGGTTTGTTAATCCTTAGAGAGCTCCTTCTGCTTATATGAGATAAAGTAATGATCCCTCAGGACTACCAACTTTTCCTCTTTGTCCATCTCTGTAAGAAAATGGGTCGTCATTTCATACATTTTCCTCGTATGAAAAATTCTTGGCACTATTTCTATAAGGACCATTTAAAATGTCTTAGCCACAGAACAAAGACTTTTGTTCTGGCAACAAATTTTATTTTAGAGAATGAAATTAACAGCAAGATTGATCTTTTTTAGGTAACACATGGAACAGGAATATAAAGTTGTCCCTCCACCTTAGGTGACCTGACAGTAAGGTTTGGCAGTGACAGCAGGATTTTTACTTTAGGATTAGCTGATTATACAATTTAATTCTGAAGTTTAGACAATTTCATGGCAGAATAAAGGCAAAAATGGAGCAAATTTGAATGTTTTCAATTCACTTCCCCCATTAACACAAGCTTGTGTCATCTCACCATCACTGCTTAGTATACATTTTGTCACACTGCTCTAAGTTGATTCCTACATCCTTCAGGTGTCCAGATGAGATTCAGAGCTTGATGGAGAGATATTAAATGCCACTGTCATGAGCAACAAGACTGTCTGATCTGACTGCTGACAACTATACCCTGAGTGCTCATTCTCACAACCTGTGCACATAACAGTGAATTGAATTTCCTCTGCATGCTCACCTTTTGGAATGATTAATGATCTTATAAACAACACTTTTCCTGGTAAGCCATCAGCCATTAGCTATGACTAAAGAAAGCACATGTTTCCAACTGTAGAGAAATTTTATCCCCAGAATACCTCAGCAGTGGGAACAGAAACAATTTTCAGGAAACTGCAGACGCCCAGGGAAGCCTTCAGAAAATAAAAGAGATGTCATTTTGAGAAAGAGAGTGGAATTTTGCAGACAAATTAAAATGTGAAAGGTGTCTGCCAGGGAGCAACAAGAACGGAAGTTATGAGTATGTAGCTCTGTTATGACCACAAGTTAATGACTCAAGCTCTTCAGAGTGTAACATTACCTAAAATATTGTGTGGGCAAGACTTCCATGTAAGCAATGATAACAAATATAGTGAAGATGACAAAGGAATTGAAAGAACAGACAACAAACTTATAAATGCAAATGTTTTAAGGTGCATGCATATTGTATGTACATCATGGCAATCATTGACCAGCAAGGTTAGGAGTTCCACTCACATAGTCCAGCCATAAATGAAACAACCATGTATTTTCCCCAAGTGAAAGGTAAAGAAAAAAGCCTAAAACCAGACAGGGATGTTATTCTTATAACACAGTAATTAAGAGGCACACAATTATGTTTCTAAAACCAGGTTATATCTTAGATGAAAATATTTTCACTCTCAGATCTATCAGATTGTGGATCTATGTATTAACTCTGGTCCTGCTTCAAGGATAAAGAGAGAATTCCCATCTCTTTGGCTGCTTCTTGTTGCTGATAAAATCAGATGGAAAAGACTTTAGAGAAAATGCAGTGGAGTTTTTCAGCTCATTGTCCTTCTTATAATCTCTTTCTACACCGTTTTTCTGCTGTTAAGAGTGACTATTGAAGGAAAGAAATAGTTTTACTGTTGCAAAAACGCTTCCTAGGAAAAGAGGGAAAGGCAGATAAATGCAACTTGAAAGACATTTGGCAAATGCATTTCTCCTTCTAATATTAGCCTGTCATTAAATAGGATAATGGAATACGTCCAAAGTGTCTCTTCCCTCTTTTTGATAACATAACTCTGGACAAGCTGGCAGAAAATGAAGACTTAGGACCTTCCAAAGTAACTTCTTATGTGAATGCATCTGAACACTTTTTAGATATTTCTAAAAATGAAAGAGAGAACTACCTGGTTCAAAGATAGACATCTATGCCTATCAAATATTGCAGACATTCAGTCAGACATATTTGGGAATTAAAGTTTTCTAATTGCTAAGTAAAAAAAAAAAAAAATTAAGATATAAAAAGAATAATAAAATGTTTAATTAAAGATTATTTTCTTGCATAAAAAAAAAGAAAGCCTTGAAAATGGTCTTAAGGAGTCATACATTTGATTGGAAACACTAAATACAAGCCTTCTTTTTCTAAAATAGCCAGTAGTTGAGGATTTTGTTTATTTCATGTTTCTCTAAGACTATTTGCTTTTCATTATTTCTCTCAAGTGTTAGTGGCAATAGGGGTTTCAATCTGATATTGAAATTAAAATATTTCCCACTAAATACTACATATGGTATTGTAATTAGCAGAGCTAAATGGAATGCTGCATATAAGGCAAATTAAATCCTATGCTATGAAAATCAGTAACAATGTAACCATTAATTTCAATATTGCTAGCATTTTTTCTATTAAACATACATTCATTTGCAATCAGAAAGCCAAGAATTTGTAAACATGTCTTAATAAGTGCATACTAAAAGATATGTGGAATACAATTGAGCAATAAATAACACATTGTATGTATGGCCAAGGCTTTTTATATTAAGTTAAATCATTAGTATAAATGTGAAACAAAACTTGGATTAATCTGCTAAGAAGAATCAATATGTATAGTTGCAAAAAACATTTAATAGTATCCATTAAATAGAAGAAAAGTTGTTCTTAGTAATTTACAATGTAGTTAATAGACATTGATAAAAATATTCATATTGTCTATAAATTTTTACTATGAAAATGCACTGATTCTAAAATACTTTGGCAATTCTTTGTTTGAAACAGCACATCTCCCAGTAATTCTCATTGATACCAGTGATAATAGTTTAAAATAATAGCCTCAAAATTTTTAGAAGCTCACTGGAGCTTTTATTCTGAGTTCACAGCTCTAAAAAGTAAATGAGAAATCTCTTCAGACCCTTTCTCTGTAAAGTTCTGAGAAAAGAATTTTCTGTTCCGTTTTCCAGAGTGTGATGTTTTCTCTACTGATCTTCAAAGTCATCTCTGGATTAGATATGAATAAAAGGCACAAAACATTTAGCTGTGCAAACAGATGAAAAGATTAGCTCAGACAAGATGTCTATGAAGAAACTGAGGTGAAGAGAACTGAAAGTAAGTGGTCAGTCATTGATCTCTGAGTTCTGTAAAGCAATCAGCTACTATCAATAAAGTCACACCTCTACATGGACCTGTCATCACAGTGCTCTTGCCTAATGCTCCACTTTTTTGGGGGAATGATGTGAATCATGAACATGTGACAGAAAAATTATGGGGCTGTGATTCCCTCACCTCTTTGCCCTTCAGTGTTGTTGAAATTCTATCTCCCTGCATCCAAGATACCTAAGTATCCTCTCACTTGAAATTCAGGCTGAGAAAAATTCAAAACAGCCAAAAACAAGTCAAGTCATTTTTTCAGTGTAAGTTCAGGGTTCATTGAAGCCTTCACAGCCTGGATGCCACACTCTGCAGTTCCTCAGAAAAAGAAATCTCCTTTAAATCTCGACAGGCCCGTTTACATGAGGAGCATGCTAGCATATTTTATCCAGTCCAGGATCAAGGCACCATTGCAGACACTTTGTGAACACAGAAGAGAAACCAAATTAAACCATAAATATACCTACAAAGCAGGGAGTACATGCTCTAGCGCACAATGATAGGCCCACTGATGGCATATTACAGGTAAATCACCAGATAGTAGAGTTTCTATCATGTCAGTAGCTGAACATTTAATTTCTCAGTGCACAGATAATCTAGTAATCTTTCCAAAATGCAGATGGAAAGAAAGAAAAGGTGCTTACCTATTGTTTTCTGATCTGTAGAGAAGTCAGTTTTGCCTAGATCTTCAGATGCCTAAGGGAATAAAAGCTGAGTTTGCTTTGGGGACTCAAACATGTTCCTGTTGCATCCAGCTGTTTTCTTTTCTATATCTCAAGACTCACTCCTATTAGTCTTATCTTGTTTTAAGTACCTCTTATGGTCTAAAGTCACTACAGCCCTTATTTTCACAATGCCCTTTACAATAGTCTGCAATCTCCACAAATGCAATTGTGTTCCACATTACCTTTACCTAGAAGATAGAGACCCTGTAGAGATCTCTGCAGCAGCATCTCTTTCTTCAAATTTACAGACAAGGCAATTACCACCAGAAGATACTGCCTTGTTTCTTAGGAAAGCTAGAAATGAAAAGAAGAATGCTTAAGTCTGCAAGTCACTATCCTCTCACTTAAACAACTAGAGCAAACAAGTTTAATATTCTTATGCTGTGTAACCTTGCCACCACAGGCTGATTATGTAGACGAAGCTACAAAGGCTCTTATCCTGTTCAAAACTAAACCAATAAAAATGGTTCTGTAAAATTGTCGCTGAAACTCAGACACACGATTTTCTATGAAACTCTATTTATTATGGAATACCTGTGTACTATTGATATTCTTGTCTTTAAATATTATTATTACCCAGTACTTAATATTTATTTGCCAGAATTGTAAATTGGAAAACTGGTTTTTCTCCTTCTCTTAGAAGACTCTTATGTGAGTTTGAGCTGGCACACAGAGGGTTAATATTTTGTAATTTATAGTAGATAAATTCTCTTGGATGTCATAAAGAAAATGTAATTGAAGATATCCCCTAGCTATATTGCTTTACCTTGTGTTATTGACATGCTTGCAGCCTATTCAATGTTCTTTCATCTAGCAGTGTTAATTTTAAAAGCAAATTGAATCTTTTTAAGATTCTATTTGAGTAGCCAATTAGATGCAGAAATTTTGCTTACGGCTTCTGCAAGAATTTCTATAAGGTGTCCCTATGTTAATACCTTCCCACATTGATTGCATAATGCAATATGACATTTTGTGTTAATAGGCTTTTATTAAGCTGGATTCAGAGGTTGCATTTCTTGGAGATTAAAGAAGTTGTATAATGAAGTTTTCTCAGTTTGTTGGTGTTAGAAAGAATATGGTGATCTAGTTGTGGAAAAGGATGGCTTTAACCCATTTCTCAGCTGGCAGTTATTTTTCATAATTTTTTACTGTTGTCAGACCCAAAGCAAACAGATGTGTTTCAATAAAATCAGAAGCCTGTCTTTAATTGCTAATCCAGTAGTCAATTAAAGTTTTCATTCCACTGATGACAAATCTATGCTTTCTTCTATGCATTGAAAGCCAGCTATAAAATTAACTCACACATCAACTGCAGTATTTAATATAACATACATTTAGAAATTCATTAAACACCATTCAAATCAACTTTATAATTCACATTTCCAATGTATAATCCAGTGGATTACTTTTGGCTTCAGCATAAGAGTCTTAGCTATGGGACACAGATAAAAATCTTCATTTTCCATGGCAGCAAGTGGGATGCTGCACTGGATATCTCAAGAGAAAGTGTTTCATGCAGAGTAGAAGGAAAAGACTAACAAACCAGCCAGTCAAGTACCACTGAAGGGCAATTCACTGGCCCAGTTCAATGCCCAGTTTATTTTTTTTGAGGTATCCAACTCAGGAAAGAGTTGGATACCTCCAAAAAATAAGCTCCCTGATACTCTGAATTAACATCACATAAGAAGCTTTTCATAGCTGGCCAAGAAAGTAATAGATTCTTCAGACTCATTCTTCAAGGTTTGGAACTACACAGAGATGGTTTTAGTTATAATGGATACACAGCCTAGAAGCTCCTCCCAAGGAGCTGTTATTTGATGGATATCAAACAATAATTTATCAGCTAGCACGTGTTAACTGGCATGCTTCACACCTTGTCAAATCACACATTCAAGGATCAAGTGTATCGGGCACAAAGAAACTTTACCTCCAAAATCCTAATTATAAGAAACCTTAAGAGAATGGAAGGAAATAGGAAAATATTACAGGTACCTTTCCTACTCTTCTGATTTTTCTCTGGGGTGATAAGGTACAGTGGATGATTTATTAAAAAATTTGTTTTCTTCTCTCACTAAAATTTACATCTAAAGGAATAAATTTTTTGTACAGGACATTGTTAGTGGAACAACCTAAAGATTCAGGTAAATGTAATCTGTTGGATGCTAAAGGGTTTTTTTTTTTTTTCAAAAAAAGACTGCTTAAGCTTCTGGATAATCACAGGCATGTGTCAGTAGAAAAAATTTTAATTTTGAAACTTCTATTTCTAGCAGTCGGGTACTGATCCCTCTGCCTTCCTGCCCCATGTGGTATATTTAAAACTTTTTAAGCCAATGAGAATTAAACTGTTATTTATAGCTCAGTTGTGTCTGTTTTCACAACTAGCATCAGAGAGTCATGTGATCATTTATGATTCATGAAGAAATGTAGTAATTACAAGATAATAATGAAGTTTGTGAAATTTAGCAATTCATCAAACCATCAATGTCAACCATTACTACCACTTGTGTCAATAAAAAGCAATTCTACTCTTTTCTTTGAAGTAAAGCAAGATCTGTGTGGAGGAATAATACATATTCAGGAAATAGACTGTCTGACTGTTGCTGAAGAAAAAGCAAATAAGTTGGCTGAAACACAAACCCTTATTCAGACATGATAAAAATTAACATCTTTCCAAACTAAATACAGACTGAAAACATTGAGTCTGACTCTACCTGGAAGAAAAGTTGGCTGTTATTTGAGAGAATATTTGTTGAGGGATAGATGACAAGGTTGTCATTTGTGAGAAAAAAAAAGAAATTATGGTAATTTATTGTTTGTGGAACTAAAAGGGGCTAACCTGGAAGGCAGAGAAAACTAGCATGTCATAAAACCTTTTTTTTTTTTTGCATCCAGCACTGTGTAGCTAATCTTAGGTATTCGGCACTGTTTTCTCTCCCTGAATCACTTTACGGCTTTGCATAAGGAACTTCATTTCCCTAGAAACTTATTTCCTGAGATTTCATGTCCCCCACTGCCTTCCTTATGTAGGATGCACTAATTTTTTATTCTGTTTGCCTGCAAGTTAAAGCTGTGTTCCTGCACAGACAGATACCATGGTGTGGTTGTCCTAAACTAGTGCTTTTAGAAAGCATCTTTTTTCATACTCTATATATACTGAATGTACTACCTAATTTTACTTAATGTAAAATATAAATGCAATTCTTGTATCTCTATGTAATTTACAGTGATGGTTTCTGTCTTTCAAGTAGTGATTACCATGCTGTGTTCTGTGTCAGCAAAGATATTCTCAGGGACTTTCCAATTTACATGTTTAGGTAAGCTGTATAGGTATTAGCCTGGGAAGGAGAAATATATCCTTTCCTGTCAAGAACAGCTCAGAAGAGCTTGGGAATGAAAATGTTATGCCCACATGCTAAGTAGGGGCAGATTTTGACTGAATAAACACAGTCACATTCATACTTAGCCCAGCTACTTGAATCCTCTAAGCATAGGTCCAAATTTCTCCTTCAACATATTCCTCAGCATGCTCACACCCATGCCCCAGGCCATAGTTTTTTATTTAGGCTGAGCTCAACTACATCCACACTACTACTCAATGCAGTACAGTAGAATATGTGTTGTAAAGCAAAATGGTGTGACCACACAACAGTAATGTGTGTATTTTAGGGAGACATTTCCCTGAAAATATTTTGGCCCTATTGATTGAAGGCTGTTGGCTAGAATTCATTAGGTGTGCTGTAGACGTGGCTCAGTTTCATTTCAAAGAAGTCAAATTTGCATGCTCTGATACTGGTATAAAGCAAAGCATGATCTATAAGAATGATTGGAGATTTATATCTGAAGTGTAATTATGACCTTATCTGGAACAGTAAGAGAGGGATAAATGTTATGTAAATGTTCCACTCTAGCTAACTGGACTTAGAACAGTAAACAGGTGATAATGAAGAGAAAATTGAATTTATGGTGATACTAAAGGTGACATTCTGCCGTTTAACAGTAATTTTAGTGATTTGAGAGTCATTAGTTTCCTGGCTAATGAAGAACTAGAAGAGTCATTATATACTTACCCTGGTTACTTCCAAGAAGTGGCCTAATCGTGACATTTCATTTTTTTTTATATAGCAAAATTATTTTATCCTTTATTTTGAAATTAAAATAACCAATTTCATCCATTTCCAAATAATTTTGAAGGTATTGTATCTTAAATCCAGTGGAAATAAATGATATAAAAATTAGAAGTTATTTATTTTTGAAAGGACTTTAAAGCTGTGATTGCTAGATCTAACAAAATTATCTTGTGCTGTTTGTCACACTGCCATAACTAAGGTAAGTAGAGACCCAAATGCTGGATGTCCCTAGATGAGAGAATATGCCGTGAGAAGATCCCTGTGAAGGAGAAGGGGTAGAAAGGAGAAAGTTCCTAAGGAAAAGGGAAGTGTTTCTTAACCCACTGCAAGAGGGGGTTGACATATATATGGACATTGAGGTGTGTAGCAGGAAAAGGTGTGGACAACATGCAAAGACAGGGACAATAAGGGTAGAAAGAGCTGAGGGACAGCCAAGGACTGAAAGCAAATTTCTTGCTATACTCGTGGCACTGAAAGAGTATTGTGCATTCATCTCAGCTTGTCTCTGCTAGTGGATTAAGGAATGGTTATGGTCAGGAAATACAGCTGGTCTGAACACCAGCTTACGTACAGCTGGGATGATGTGGTTAAAAAACACTTCTGTACTTGTTTCCGCTTAGTACTGAGTATGGATGCTTAGGCTATTCGAATTTGCTTTAATTTGTTCAGCAGTGATACCCATGATGGGTACATTAGTTCTTTCAGACTTCAAGCAAAATCTCAGGCTACTGTGACATCATGAAATGTCTCTGCCAAAAGGAAGTGGCTGCCAGCTCACAACAATTTCTGTCCAGTGCCAACTTGTCTACCTCTTACCCCTGCTGCAACCATATATATGACATTCTGCCAAGATATAGTCTGGATGTGTTTCTCTCTGAGGGTGCCAAACTCACTCATTTTGTCTGTAATATAAAATCTTGGAACCTGAGTTCACTACAGAAGAGCTTTCAATGTAGAGAATAAAATTCTTTTTTGATGTAGTACCCCATCTATATCCCTGTTTGATTAACTTAGAGATTTTCTTTTTCATATCATCACATTTTTATTAAAAAAAAAAAGAACAAAGAAAGAAACAAAAAAAAAAAATTATCTCCCCAGTATGATCTCCCTGTATTTGAATGGCTATTTTTACCTTTCATGTCCTTTTTGTGTGCATTTCTGGGAATCAAAGGCAACATTAGAATGGAAAACAGCTAACAACTGCTACATGGTGACAGACTTGAAAAAAAATATTGTTATTCAGAAAAATCAATACCGAATAATTATATTTTGAAATCTAAAATAACTTAAAAAAATATATATAAAAAATACAAACCCAAGCCAAAGCAAAACAGCTCTCCAAACACGTCAGAAAAGTTTTTACAAAAAGTACAAGTTGCTTGTTTTAATGATTCCAGGGGAAAATTTCATTGACAAAATGCACATTTTGCTATCAATATTTCATATGGTATGATGCTCAAGATACAAAACTATTAAAACTCATTAGTACAGTAAAGCTGTTTAAGTACTTTTAAACTGTAGCCTAAATTGATTGTACCTTTTTGTATATAAACCAGCTGTCCATTCCTTATTAAGGCATCTGTCAGTTCTTCATAGAGAAAAATAATAAAAATGAGTACAGAAACATTACCTTAGAGGAATATAAAAGAAGAAAACAAAATGTAAATCAGATAACTATAAAAATGGGAAACACACAATCTGCATTAAATTTAATCTGGTTTACAGCAACTAATTTTATGAGCTTTCAAATTACTCATTAATCACAGTATATATTGTTTTACTAATAAAAATATTTTCTTCTACCTTTGTTTCACAACAATAAGGATGACACTGTGAAAATACTAACCTCTCACTCTCCAGCAGGAATTTAAAATTTAATTATAATGTGTTACTTCAATCTTTGTATTAGCCCTGAAAACAAGGGCCTTGAACCTCTTAACCTTCATTTAAAAGGATTAGTGGCATATTATTAGGACACGGTTTCCCTCATATTCCAAGTTAAGAACATGAATCTGGTTTCGGTTCTCCCAGTAATCAAAACTAATTGCAAATGTGCAAGTATAGTTCAATTAATTCATGCCTCTAGTTCATGGAACTGCAAGCAGGAGACATGGCTTTAGTTTTTATGCAAGATCATGATTGTAATCTCATCAAAATCTCTCTCTGCTCTTCCTTTACTGAGAAGGAGAAATGATTGTGGTGTGACCCTATTTAGATTTGAAAACTAAGTGAAAGATTACAAACACATTTGCTGAACTATCATTTCGCGCTAGTTAAGTGATGGATGCCTGCTGAATAATTTAGCACTTCAATAAGAAATATTTTTGTGAGCCTCAGGACCATTCTGCTCTGGAACAATGCCTTAACATGAGGCAAGGTTCTATCCATGGGGTCAGGGACTGCACAGCCCAGTCATGGGGTTTGACTCTGAAAGGTTCACTGCTGCTTTCTTCAGTAACCCAAAAGTAACTCTTTATCTGTTGTGGAAGACCCAGGATGAAATTGGGTGAAGGAATGGCCACAGGAGCAGTTGCTAGAAGACTTGAGCTGCTCTGTTGTGGAAGGCACATGCTGAAGCCATGGGTCCCGTGCCAGGCCTGATCCTGACCCACATTCGTGAATGTGCTGACACATCCCAGATGGGTCTGGTCTTGGTGCTGCTCTGATCAAAAACAAAATGCTAATACACACACCCACCTCTCCCTCTGGATTAGCAAAAATTACGTTCTGCAATGAGAATGTGGGATTGTAGTCACAACAATTCCAGTGGAACTTCGAAGACCTGTTTTGCACTGAGTGCATGCACCTCAGCTCATCCTCATTTAGTCTCGTGGAGAAAAATTGTGTAAATTCTTTTGCTCAATCCATTTCAGAACTGTGATGAAGACACCCAAACGAATGCATTGTACACAAGAGAATGAGTCCAATGAAAGCACACTTTGTGAGTAACATTGAAAGAATAAGGAGCTATAAAAATCATAATAGGTCTTTCTCATGTATCATTTCTGCAATTATATTTACCAAAATGTCTTTCAATTAAAAAAAAAAAAGCATTCTAAAGGTGAATACTGTACTGATAATACACATTGAGAAAATTACCAGCAAAGGCTGATAACTACTGTCTGTGGATTGCTGAAAGGTAAAGAGAAATGCATTGTTATACCCCTAGGATCTAAGAAAGAAGAAGAAAGAAAAAGACTATTTCTGTTTTGTTTGTGTTGACAGTTTCATTAATTTTTTTAACTGAATGCTCGCATTTTGATTGAAGTTTGTATTGAGCAGGAATTTTAATTTGCTTATATTGGCTTTTCTGATTAATAAAAAGTCCTTAAGAAAGAACTCATTGTGCTGTTTCATTTCACATCTTTGGTTAGGTTTGCTGAGCTCTGGTATCTACATTGTAAGAAAATGAATAGAAAAGTTTAAAGCAAATCAATACCTCCACATTTATCTTTCCTCTTTCCATTTCCTTAGAACTGAAATTGTGCTATTTTTACTTGAAAACATGTTGCAATTCCATTCCCAGTTAATCCTCTGAAACAACTGTACCTTAAATTAAAATCATACTCTCACAATGAATTGAATATGTATTTTCATTGCCACTTCTTCATGTATAATTAACCCAAAAAGAATACAATTTTCATACGATGGATTCACAAAGCTGAATAAAACAGGAAGCATAAAACCAGCCAGGTTCAAGTTTTATATTCTTCACTGATTTTGGTTCATGTTTTCAGATATGCCATATTGCAAATTTAAAGATATACCTCTTAAGAAGAAGAGAAGTTAGGAGAAGAACAGCTATCTGAATTATTTACCATACTGCATTGTCTTGCAAGATTCATCATTGAGGGACCCCAGGGATTTCTTTAGCAGGGAGAGGGGGCTAATTTAAAATATTAATGAGTAAATGTCATTTCTTTATTTCAAGATTGAAAGAAAGAATTGAATGCTTTGATTAGCTTTAGGTTTTAGGTTAAATTTGCTTTGATGTTTTCTGAGTCTTACTATTTTCTAACGGGGTTTGAAAATTCAGTGAGACTTGAATTTTGTCAGTCTGTCTGCAGCTGGGAAACACATCTCGATATCAATGAGATGACAGCTCCACTGGGAAAGAGACAATAGTCCCATTTCTTGTACTAAAATACTGTCCCAGGGTCAACAAGGCTTTAAAAATGCATTTTAAAAATACATTTTGATTTAGTATCTGTGATTGTAATCTGACAGCTTTTATTCTCTGTATAATTGATTGAATGCCTGCTCAAGTCTATGGTTAATTTAAGCTTGAAGCAAGCCAGGATCTGGCTCTTCAACTTATGAATCTGATATTCCTCTTCCTTATCCTTTGGTAAATCGAGACTTATTCCTGCCTATTGCTTACTGTGAGCAAGCAATGAATCATATGTGGCAAATAAGTAAACCAATTGTATTGTAAGATATATATACTTCAACTCAAAGCTTGAAAAAAATTAAATCTGAATGCCAATCTGTTATATATTAACATTTTAAAAGACTGTTTCCCTGTTGGGGTGGCTCAAATAAGTTGTCCTAATATAGTACAATGCAAAACTTTTGTGAAGTTCACACTGAAAAGAAGTATGATTTTATATGTTATTCTATCAAGTGAGATTAAGAGATCAAGAGAGATTAAAGGGCACTGAAGTTCAGTTAGGATGCTCCTGGACAGTTAATGCCATTGCCCAAGAATTTTTTATTACAAGAGCTGTTGTATAGAATGTGTGAGATCTGCAGATATTCTCTCTTTCTAAATCTGAGCCTGAACTCGAAGGTTGAACAGAATTTTTCTGTACACATCTTCCTTTCTTTTTCACTGTCCTGGGTGCTGACTAGAGAAAGGCTGCAGAGGTGCCGTATCCCTTAAATTCATTTGTATTTATTATGAAATGTTTGTATAGTGCCAGTGGCAGCTCAATATTTGGCATTTCATTGGTGACCTTCCCCTTCTCTGAGCCATGCCATGCAGGAGTGAGTGAGCTGCCTTCCCTCCCAGCAAGTGCCTTGTGCTTAGTGTTCTTAGTTCTGAGCCACACACTGTGTGGACACTGCCTGCCCATGGCATGGGGCACAGGCAAGACTGAAAAAGTGCTGGAAATTTGTAAAACACTGATGGCAACAAACCCCCCTATTTGTGGTGGAGGACACTGTCCGTGCATTGCACCAGTCCTCGGGCATGTCACACAGAGCTGTGTGCCCTCTGTGCTTGGGTCATTGGTCCAGGGTAATTCAGGTGCAGTCTGCTCTTGGGCAAAACAGAAACAAGGCTGAGAGACTTTCAATTGTGTAACATCCCACAGACCAGAGACTGCAACCCTATTGGTAAGATACCATGCTTTTACCACCTCCAGTCCAAGGAGAGGAGAAAACATTTCTACTGTGTAGCACGTCAGGAATTGAAGTAGGTGAACAGAGAACTCAGGTCCCAGGTCTCTCTGTTCTTCCAATCCCTAACACAAGGCATAAAGTTTAACAATTCTTTGGGACAAACTGTCACTTATCTCCTGAGAGCCTAGGGAAAGAAGCACAGATAAAGTCCAGTGAAGGGCAGATTATCTGGAATGACAAGGGCAAATGTGTTTTCAATATTATGATTTTACTGTCTTTTAAAATAAGAATCTTGTATTTTTATTACTCCTTCTCTGGCAGGGGAAAAATAGCAAGCCAGTTATCTAATTGTTTAATAACAGAAAATTGCCCTGTTTTATGGTTATATCCATCTGCAAGGACTGCTTTGACTGATGAAATATATTTTAGGCTGTAACACAAAAATATTAATTTACACTGTGTCATTTTTTGTTTCTCATTAGATCATCTTTCATTACTTTCTGGAACAATAAAACTGCCATATTTTCTAAGTGAAATCCTTCTTAGGGAAGACCATTCAAAGTTCATTTCAGTAACTTGTCTGTGGGCTGATGATGTAAGTTTTAGAACTGAACAGATAATGTTCATTTTAATTGTTTTTCTTAATATCTGGTTTATTTCCTATAATAGAGGCACCATGCATTTTACCTTGAAGAAAAACCTAATGAGGAATTAGACACCCATCCTTGTTTTGTGTTGAATACTCTGTGTGTCTTTTGAACTCTTGTGTTCTAGCAATCAAACTCAAAATATTTTGTTGCTGGTATTATAAGACCATGTTTCAGTTACTTTTTTTTGATCTCCTAACAAATAAATCTGGAGTTTCACTGAAACAGAATCTTCCAATTTTTATTTGAAATCATAGCACACTGTGCAGTGGTAACAAAACAATTTTAAACAATGTCAACAGATTTGAGAATTGAAAAATAATCATATGGATACCCAAGAAAGACCCAAAGCTCTAAATTCCTCATAGGAAGAAATTCAAAATGTTTCTAATTTAGCCAGATTAATTTTAATTCCATTTGACCTTGTAAATTATTCTCAGTTGCATTCCCGTAAGTAGTTTTGCTGATGTGGGAGACCATGTCAGTTAAGTAGAGGACTGTGCAAAAAAAAAAAAAAGGGTTAATGCCATGCAAAGGTCTGAAAACTCCACAAAATCATGCAAATCATCACTTTCTATGTGGTTTAGTTATTCTAAAACACGTGGTGAATGCAAATAAGAAGCAAATTATCTGTTGCCTAAAAAATATTTTCCAAGCTATTTTTAATTTTTTCCTCTGAAATGAAATATAACAGACAAGAATTTGTTAATGTAGTGTTCTTTGAAAATATTTTAGTGTGTCTATTTCTTCAGTTTAAAGTAATTGAGACAATTTTTATGTGAATTATGAAGTTAAATATTTTTCATTTACTACATTTTAGCTACAAAGGAGTCACTCAAAACAGGCAAGCACCTTGGAAAAAGGCTCTCAAAAGGATAACATTCTTTCAATGCAAATTCATGATAATAAAATATCAGCCACAATTCTTGTATTGTGCTCTGGCTTTTCGAGACCAGAATCAACTATTGCAAACAGAAAATTAGGATGGAAATAGGGTAGTGAAGTATTGGGTTGTGTGTAGTTCTTGGCCCTATTATATAGCATAATTTTTTCTCCTTTAACAGGAGATCAGCAATGTTTGTAAATCTCTCTGCACTTCCCAGAGATCATTGCATAGGCTAATATTAGATTGTCCCTTTTCAAATGTTATTGGTACATATACAATACAGTATATGCAAAGTACAATGCACAGCTGATCATTCTAACAAATCTTTTGCCTGTTTTTTTCCATTTGTTGTAATCTTGATATTTGGAGAAAGCATATTTCACTTGTTTTCTCTTACAAATTATTACTCTCATTTGTGTCTTTTATCTTTCCAATTGTTTTTATGAGGAATACTGTCAGTCACACCTGTTTAAAGCTGTGTTTATGCCATTCAGAATACTGACTGGGAATTTGCATTGCCAGAAAATCTTCTGGTATAGTGGCTTTTTCACAGAATATGTCAATCCATCAACACCCAAGTGTTCTGTGAGAAAGAGACAGTGCCAGCAGTGGTCTGAGGAGCTTTCTCCTCTGCCAGGAGGGGTTTTGGCTGGTTCACTGTCCAGCTGCTGCTTAATGTGATGCTAGGATGCCCTGCTCTGCTGGAAATTACTTCCTGAGTGTCCTGACTGATCTGCCTGCCAAGATCCTGGGATCCCAAGGACCTCACTGTCAGATCAGGTTTATATTTGAAAAGTGGATCATTATGGAGCTGGGACTTGAAAACCAGGAAATTAAAAACTTTCTTCCTTAACTAAGAGGGACAAAAGGAACTGGGAAAGCAATTATCTTCATTCTCAGTAACGAGAAACTTGGCAGGTATTCTGCTTTGTGATACTGTTCATGGAGAAAGCTCCAGATCTCCAGAGTTTCCTATTGCAATCTAATTTTGATTTCCTTTTTTTTTTTTTTTTTTTTTTTTTTACATTTTGTAGGTGTTGGATAGTTAAAAATTTTTATAGCACATCAAATAAGTTAAAATACAGTCACACTATATTTGATATTTTTGAGAAGTGTGATATTTGGATCATTTTTTTAACCTGTCAAATTACTTATGAATTTCTTCTCTGCCATCTCATTAGAAGCAGTCAGATTCTTGTTCTCAAAATATATTAAGTAGCACTGTAACATTTCCCTTATTTCATACTCACCTTTCTTTGAAAAGTGCTATGTCTTTTGTCTATTTATATATACTTATTTTACAGTCCTGAGAAGTCACTTTGTCCTTTCTGGGCTCTTTGCATGTTTCACAACAGTCTCCAAATTCTGGGGGTGGTCGATGAATTAACTATGCTGTTTTCATATGAGGAGAATTTCACTTTGTTGGTGATTGAAGGGTGATCTTCAGCTTGCTCATCACTTTTTTCCTTTTTGTAGAACTGTTTGCCCTTTTTTTTTCTCCCGGGCAGCTCTGTGCTTGTGTTCTGTAATTTTTTTATCTACAGCATTGCACTGCTCTGTGATCAAGAGATTAGTGCATAAAACACAAATATCCAATTTTCAGGCTTATCAGTAATGCATTATGTAAAATGGAGATTAGGCTACTGCCTCCAGGTATCTGTGCCTTGTAGTAGAAGGTGGAAGTCTAAAAGATGAAACTGACCTTAGGGACAGCTGTGTGTGTATAAAGCAACCTGACCCTATGACTCTTTGAAGATTGAATCATTTGATGCCAAAAATCAGACAAGCTCCAGAGAAAGAAGGGAAGTTAACAAGGAATTGGAGAAAGTAAATTTAAGACCTAGAGATTAATTAAAGACATGCCTTTGAACTCAAACAAAGTATTTGCATCTGTTTCATAACATTTAAAATAGATTCTGTTAGAGAATACTTACAAGATTTATAGAATTGATAGGTTGTTTTTACTGTTCTTTTATAGCCAAAAAATACCAATGTACATGTTTACAAATCCAGGAGAGCAGAGTTAGTGCAGATTTTTTCAATATTTTAGAGAGTGGGGAAAGCTCGTATAACATGAACAAATGAAACTCTGGAAGGTCTTTTGTTCATTTTCTTTTATGGAAATATTTTTCTTTTTTGCCTTTTTATAAGGAACAGGCTATGAACCATATTTTTTATAGGAACCTTCTCTTCTTATTAAAAAAGAAGTTCTCTGCTGCTGCTTCTTGTAATTTTTCAGCAGGGAAGGGATGTGTTAGGAGGAGTGGGTCAAGAGTAGAACAATGGCAATATGGAATATAAAACACTGAAGCGACCTTGCAGCTGGGAATAATTCTTGTTTAGCATGTGTGAGCAGTAGGCCAGTGATCTAGCTTGGGCTGAGTTAGAAAGCTAATAGCAACAAGTTTACTCTTTGAGTTCTCGCCCTGAGTTTGTGTTTGTTCCCACTGCCTCACACATTTGGAGGAGTTAACAGGACATGGGAGCAAGCATACCATGGCTGGTGAAGAAGCTGGGGACTGAAGAAGCTGTGTCAAGAGCACTTTCTTCTCTGAGGGTTTGCCCTCACCCACATTCTTTACCTGTGAGACAGCTTAAGAATCAACAAACACTTGTCAGATATATAGCTTTGCTCTGGCAATGGACAAATCAGTTCCTTTGGTTTCTTCCTGCTCTTGCTGGCACTGCTGTCTTTTATCAAAAGAACAACCACAGTAAGTGAATATTACTATTTTAAAACTTTGAACTATATTTACAGCAACTAAACATCTGATCTGCATGTTCTACTCAAGTCTGAGGTAAGTACAGTCTCCTGTTTTGCAAGAACATGTCCTGCCTTTAAAACTATATCCTTTCTTCATGTCAGGACAAGAAATTTTCTCTCTCTTTTTCATCATCAAGGTCTGACCACCTACAAGTCCTGGATAGCATATACACCATCAAATGCTCATCCTTGCAGCATGAACTACACAGCCTCTAAGTGCTCTTTTAACCTTCAGCCCATGCTGAAGTACCACTACCTTTTGGTTACCCATTTGGAATTACATATTTGCATGAATTGCAAGCTTGTCTTCCAGAAAGCTGTATTGTTGTATATAGGAATACTCTCTCTATATATGTTTTTAGAAAAAATCTGTCTGGTTTCCTTATCCCTTACCCTACTTTTCTCCCTGTATCCCACAAGATTGTAGGGTTTTTGTCACCTTACAAATTTGCAGACAACTGCAGTTAGTATAATAGATTAATAATTTTTTTTTAGAGTAAAAACATAAGGATGCTAACACAAACTTACTTCCAGACAGATCTTTTCAATCGCTATTACCTCCAAGAATTACAAGATTTTTTTCATATCTGATGCAATCAAATACAGATAATGGTGTCCTCTGCTTTGTCTTTTCTCCTAAATCCTGGGTTCAAGTGCTGCAGGGCTGAAAGGAGCTGTGTAAGCCAGAGCAGAGCTGGGGATAGTGTTCTGGTGTGGTGAGTGAGACTCCCTACATACGCAAATGACAGAGATGAGATAATAATACTGGGTCAAGTCACACCCTCTAACATGCAGCTTCACATAAAGTCCAAGGCATGCCTAGAAGCTGCTGTAGGTTCAGCTGCTGTAGGTTCAGACACCCTGGCTTTTTCACTACACAGCATAATGAAACACACCTGGACTAAAGGTGTGCAAAGACATTTCCCAGACAGGCTCATGTTGCGCTTCTCAAACATGTAGCACAGAGTACCAGAACAGCAGCTAAATTCTGTGTCCAGTAATGCGATTGTAACTGATTGAAGAATTTACACAGGATTTACAACCCTTAAGACCTTACAGGGGAGTCTCTATCAGCTTATAAATCTATCTTTGGCAGAAAGACTGTAAGTCCCAAATAGCATGTCTACAGTGCGCTTGTGTTGCCTCCCAAAGTAATTATTCTGCAGGGATGAGAAAGAAGATTCCCTGACTGCAGCTTCCCTGCAGTGGCAGAGGCCTTGGCTGGCACAGGCGAAGCAGTACTGCAAAAGAGGTGATTTGTATTTATTACAAGCTTTGCACAGACTCTTGTCTCCCTGGAACAAAAAAGAGACTGAGAAAGACTTTCTTTTCTAGCTTGTCTTTAATGGAGAAGATCTATCATTCTTTACTCATGCTGAAATTCAAGTCAGCTCTTTGCTGCACTGGTAGGTACTGAAGATAATGATAACTAATGATCATCAGTGAATTCACTTTATTTTTGAAAATGGAGGGGCAACTTACATGCCTGTGATTGTCCATCATAGCCTTTAAAATTCCAGGAAAAACAAAGCTATTATCACCAATAACAATGATGGTAAATCAAACAGAAAGTTTTATTATCTTTTCAAGTTCACATTAACAAAGGGATGCTTAATATTTTACAGTATCTAGAATTTAGAACAATTAAGTTACCTGTAACAACAAGCTTTTATAAGCCTTTGCATTTTAAACATAATTATATAAAAATATAATACTTCCTACTTTACCAAGCTAGGCAGTCCACAACACTCCTTATATGCTTTAGGAGAAAAATGTTTTTTAAAGACACATCTTCCAGGTTCCAGATCAGAGTAATATTCAGTTATTCCAGGGTTTGACCCTCAGCTGCATTTCCCTTATGCAGTGTCCCAAACAGTATCTCAGCATGAGGTGGAGAAACCATTACAAAAATCATTTGTCCATGACAAGCCGGAAGTGAAAGAACAGATGTCATAACATATATCAAGTCACTGAGTCTTGCTGCTGACACAACTACATCCAAGGTGATTCTTGGAGGTAGTCAGTGTGTCAAGTGAAAAGGAATAACAGGAAATATTGTCTGTCCCCAGGGTTCAAGAGAAATGTTAGCATGTATTAGATTTTATGTTGTGATTCTCTTTGTTAATTATTAGTCTTCTTTGCAAAGATTCTTGCTTTATAAAACTGAGAATTAAACTAGAGTTCTATAAAATATTGTGCTGCAAGAAAGGTAAACAAACAATTCTTTCACCTATAAATCCTTTCAATGGAGGTATGAAACTAGAGCAAGAACTCAGCACAAAAAAACCAGCACTGCATGGAATTCCTCCTTGCTTACTACCAGCCAGCCTCCAGTGTTGAGAATTAAAGGGAATAACATTTAAAAGTCAGTAGCCATTCTGATAACTATGACATTGAAGACTAAAGCAGTATGCTGAAAAGCATTTGAACAGCTTCAGTGATTCTGATAAAATTGCAGACTTTTCAACAAACTTACACTTGCACCTTGATCTCAACATTTACATTACTCTGCTGTGTCATTACATGGAGCTCTCCAAATGGGAATTCAGCAATAGCCTTATGGAAAGTCTGAAGCCTCCTTGCTCTCAGACCTCCTCATTCCATTTTCTGTCTCATGCTCTTAGTGCCAGGAGGTAATATCAGCATCTATTATCCCTATTTCATGTCTGGTTATGGTTTTCCTGTCTGAGCCTAGCCATTTTCTTCTGCACTACAAAATGCCAGGAGGTGAGATTCTGCCTGGCAAAGTCCAGAGCAGTGTGCTGAGACTGACAAGGTATTCGATCCAGACCTGTATGTTTTGCTCTGTCTCTAAGCAGAGCCAGCAGTACCTCAGCTTGAGGGAGTGTTTTGTTGTTGGATTTAATGAAGACAGAGTTTCAATCCCAGCACACTGTGTTCCTCCAGTTTATGATGGTCCCAAAGTGAAAGGGCTCAAAATTATCCCTGTCCTTTCAATCACTATTCAGCAGAATAATGTAGTGCCAAATGTAACACTGGATTGGGATAGTAAGGACTGACTTCCAGTTACTTCTCCTAGACATGTCTGACTGTCTATACCAAAATTCCTTCAAAAGGTCAGGACACTCCTAAGTAGAGATAATGGCTGAAGTCAAGAACAAACATGCATCTTAAATATGTAATTCTACTAAACACCTGCAACTGCTTTACCACCTTGGTATAACCAAAACAAATAGATCCTACTCATAAATCATCTTCCTCCCTTATGTGAAGAGTGGGAGAGATGAGATATAAGGAGGAAGGAAGGATGAGACCTTCATCCTTCAGCAAAGCAAACAATCTGATCAGGTCAGCTGCTCAGGCTACTGCAGACCCTAGAAATCATTGAAGGTCCTATTCTAGGGAAAACTCTAAAGAAATTCTCTTTAAATATGTCCTGCTGTAATGCAAGCTATTTTACCCACCTCTTTATTTAAGACTATCAATATATATACACAGGTGTATATATACGTATGTAAACATATATGCATATATACACCTCTCAATAAATAATTTCATTTACCTCACAGCCCATGGCACTTCATTGGTGCTGGCATGACCTTAGAAATACCTTATAGAAATGTTTGATATCAAAACAGCTAAGCCTCAAAAATTTGGGAAATATTAAAATATGCTGACAGTCTCTGACCAGCTAACACCTCTTCAGCTATTTTAAACACCTTCTAGTCCAGTAACTTAGTTGCCTTGCCCATTATTGTCCTAAAAAACAAATGCATTGTTCTCTAGGGAAGACAATAGAATTCTAGTTTTATCTCTGTTAAGCCAAAGATTCAAAGACTAATGAGGATGTGGAATTTTGGTTTTTCGTTGATTTTTTTAAGAAAAGCTGAAATGTGGAAATAACATTATTAAGTGCATTGATCATTGGAAAAGTTGTGAAAAGTGCATTCTAGTTTTAGCTGTGTTCTGTAAATACTCTGCTTCATCATAGTCCAATTTGTCAATTACTGTAAATTTATACAGATCCATTTAAACCATTTTGTGCTCCCCAAGAATCTGTTCCAAAAAATGTATCTGAGAACTACTGCAATTCTAATACATGGCCTGTCATCAGCAGAAAGATTTATAGAAAGTACTTTGTCAAGACACTTTTTAAAGTTTTTCTTTTATCCTAAGAAAGACAACCTACACTTAAAATCTTCAAATTAAACAGCTGCTCTTATTTAAATTATTCTAACAAACAAAAATAAAGTGCTATTTGCAAGTACAAGCGAATGAACAAAATTGAAGAAATATCTGTTAATTGGTTTTGTGAATTAAAAGGCTGTGTTCTTTGTATTTGAAGGAGAAGCAGAAAATTGCAAACATTGATTTCAAAATAGAAGCTATTCCCTTTATAGTCTGGAGAATGCCCATCAGAGAACAATAAATTTCACTCACAATAGTCTCTTGGTATTCACACCAGAAGCAGTTCAACCCCCCTGAAAAAAACCTAATCAGAAAACAGTCTTCTTTTCTGTGCCTGTATTTTCTCCTATATGTTTGCTGAATTCTCAAAACAAAAATTATTATTATTATTATTATTATTATTAGTAGTAGTAGTAGTAGTAGTAGTAGTAGTAGTAGTAGTAGTAGTAAATAAGTTCAAAACACTGTTGAAAGTATAGAAACTGTAAAAGAATATTTGTAAAACTGTCAAAATATTCTGAGGAATGTAATTAATCAGGACATTGATTAATTTTCCCTTGGCAGTCATTATCTTCAGGTAAAGAAATTTGGAGCTTAATGTGCTCTTTAAACAAGCACTTTGTACACAGTTAATTTCTGTTAACTTCAATAGTGGTTCCTGATCGTGGGGATCAGCCTGTGTTGGCTTGACTATTTGTTCAGAGCTGCATGATGTTGGCAAAAGACAAAATTATCTATCATAATAGAATAATCTAGAAGAGAAATAGTGCTTCTGAGTCCGAGTTGCTCTCATTTAGAATGGCACTCTTCTCCATGCAGGGCTGTGACCACTTAGCAAGTTTTCCCAGACCAGAAAATATTGAAAGTACACATTAAACACTTACTGCCTGATCATTCACAGCCAGAAACTCATGGAACCCTAGAATATTTTAGGTTAGAAAGAGCTTCTGACACTGAACCCAATGCTCAAAACAAGCTTCAAAGGTACATCAGGTTGCCAAGGGCTCTCAGTCAACTGCTGAATATATTCCAGGGTAAAAGTTTCACAAACTCTCTGAGCAACCTCATTCAGTGTGAAAAGTGCTCTTCTGAAATTAAATCAGAATTTCTCTTGTCACAGCAATCTATTCTCTGCCCCTTTCCAGAAAGAGTCTGTCATCTCTACAATTGTTATATACTTGCAGACAGCAATTAGATTCCCCCTCAGCCTGTTGCACAAATTTTCAGTCTCTTCCCTCATTCTGCACAACAGTCCTACAGTCACTATGATTGTCTCTCTTCAGGTTTTCTAAGATTTTCTTGCACCAGGAAGACATGTTTGCATGCAGCAAACATTGTAAGATAAAATCCTTCACCTATAAAATTATGAGAAATGAAACATTCCCCCCATTTCACTCACTCAAATAATGGCCTGTGGACGCAAGTACCCTTAAAACAGCGTTCAATCAGGTCATTTCCAGAGCTCATCACAGAATCATCGTGTAGCTCAGTTTGAAAAGGACCTCAAAGATCATCTGGCCCACCCTTTCATGGGAAAGGGAGTCTATATTATCCAGCATCTTGTCCACTCACTTCTTGAGTTCAGAGTCTCACCTCTACTAACCCTTGAAAATTAAACTAGGAGAAAACTGGCCTTTCACACTCAGGAGCAGGCGCCAGTTTTAGTGAGACTTCACTAACAAGGATGTGAACTGTCACAGGCTGTGACCTGGGGTCACTGATGAATTTAGCAGCTATGCAGCACAGATGTGCTAAAACTTCTTACATTCACAGTGTTTTTGCATTTCCAGCATTGAAACTCCATATGCAGTAAAGTAAGAGATCATAATCTTTTAAATAATTCCTTGAGGATTCACAGAAAAAAGTGGAACACTTCATCTGTCATCTTTACCAAACAAAGGGTAATGTGATCTCTTAGCAGCCTCCCAGTATTTTTTCACTTGAGCTTTCTGTTGGGGGTGTTCTGAAGTATATGTGAAATACAGAAAAGTGAAGTGAAAATTAATTTAGGTACATGGTTAGTAGGTAGCTGTAAGTTATCATAATTTTAAAGGAACAATATTAATTTAAAAATCATCAGCTTTCTGCTTTCAACTTCCATAAGAAGTGCCATAATCATCACGTTTCCATTCCACATCCACTGATGATAAGTAAAATGTTTTAATTTTAACCTGGGAAGACAACTTGCAGAAATGTGATTTGATTGAACTCTGCTGTGACTGAAGATTTCTTTTGAAGATCCAGCACCTTACTGAGAATATTGAACTCAAGTGAATAAATAAAACACGAACATCAATAAGAATGAGGAAACTCAAAGTTAAATAAGATGTTATAAAACGACCACAGGGTATTTAAATGTGTGGCACAGAATTTATAGTGAAAGAAAAAAGGGAATATAATTAATTTGTAACCGCAGAAGCTGTAAATTATTGCAGGAGGCAAAAGAAAAATTAGTTGCCTGTTTTAAAAAAGTTTTGTGGCCATGACAACAGATAGGATAAAATGGTGCTGTGCTACAGCTGTCATCCTGATTTGCATGACAGGAGGATCTGCTGCAATCTTTTGTAATGCTCACAATGTAGATCTTAAAGAATTATATTTGACTGTACATCAAGAGGCAAACTGAAAGGCAACATTATTTGTTAGATCACTCATTGTAGCTGGAAAAAAATGGCCTTGCTCTCAGGTCCATGACATCTTCTTCAGGCTTTTTAAGGAAGTCATGTCCCACCATGTGTCCATATAGAATTACAAGGGATTCAGCCAAGGGATGCTTCTGGGTTAGAATATTTTGGGTAGGACTGCTGCCCCTGCCCATATGAAACACAGGGCCTGCTTTCCTTCTTAACATGGAGAAAGAAGTAGATTATTAACAACAGCTGACTAACATTTTTTTTCTTTTGGTAATTCTATTTATTCTGAAATATGGAGCAATGACCATCACTGATGATATTTTGTCATTGTCATCATGGCTGAGGACTTTTTTTTTTGAAAATACATCTAGTCAGTCCAATAAACGCAAAAATATTTATGGCTGTCTTCCCCATTCTTGTAATGAACAATCCCTGATGACACTGACATTTTGAGGTAAGATTTTTGGTATCTTCCTTTGCAGTTAATTATGATGACACTTCCAGTGAAAGTCCCCAAAACAGCTGGTAGATAGAAAGGCTGCAATCAAGACAATGAAACAATGACTTGTGAAGGATACCTAACATCGTACTTACATTATGAGCACCTTTAGGAGCAGAGAGTAGATTTACGACCATAACACAGATGCTAGACAGGAGTTTTGATCCTAGAACAATCAGATGTTCTAAGAGAAAAAAAAAATATTGAAGTTACATGCACCTCTAATCATCCATGTAAAATATTTTAACACTTTTTCATAACACAGCCACACACACAGTCTGAAATGTCAGGTTTCATCTGCCTACGAGACATACTCATCAATGAGCTACAGAGACCTTTTGGCTGCATCTCACACAGCACTTGTTCCAATGTACATGAAGATTCTGAAAATGGCCTTGAGATAGTTGACCGAAGTTAGGGAATTGTTTTGACACAAAAGTGTTGCTAAAACACAGTGACAAGCCAGGGATATGGCAGAAACTGAAAGCATGTCTGAATTGCACAGCACAGCACTTGGCTAAGCAAACCTTGGGGGCAAACCTCTGTAGTCTGTCTGAGGTGCTGTCAAAGTGCTCTGAACTTAAAGCAAGGACCAGGCAAGCCTGAAGTGCAATGAGAAGATGAAGGGGGACTTTTATGATGATAACTTTAAAACCAAGGTAAATTTTCCCTCCTCTAATACTTAAATGTGAACAGTATTAGTCTCCAGAGGGAATTTAGAAATCCTAAGCAACATAGTCACTTGAACCTCCTTGGATTTAACAATACAGTAAGTCTAAGTATCCAAATTACATCTCAGTTCAGATAGGGGGAATGCTCACAAAAGTTCCTTTCCTTTTCATTTCTGCTCAGAATAAGAAAGAATAAGTGGTGCTCTAATATTGCTTGTTGGGGTTGGGGAGGAATTTTATAAAGCAAACTGAATTTCTTTCCAGCTTTCTCAACACTTATATTCCCGCTCCCCCATCTTAATTCCCAAGAGGTTTAACCATACTGATGTCTTATGGAAATAAAATGCACTGATTCTCCTTTTTGCCTTTGTAAGTAAAACTGGGTCTGTATTTTTACACTAGGTTAAAACCCCATGGCAAACAAAAGTGAACCTGGTAAGGTTAGCCTCAGGTACTACTAACAGAGACTTTACATTGCAGAAGTTTTTGCTTTCACAGTTTTTTGCAAACAAGCCCTAACAACTCTCTTGAGAGAAAAACCAGGATAATACTGATCTTTTTAGTCAGTTCATCCTGTAACAACAAGTGAACCTTATCTATGCATTGTTCTAGTTATTCTCAGTTGCTGCTATTACCACCTGTTTTACAGTATCATGCTGAACACAGACTGAGTTTCTAAAGCACCCAAAGGTATTGTCAGTATTGAAGAAGCATGCTGAATTTGCTATCAAGTAGACTAGAGAAGATGATACAGACATCAAATCTGTGAATCAGAAATTAAGTACCTTGAAAAATGTTTGATAGGTTGTAATGCAGGTGCAGGGTCTTACCCAGAGTAAAACCCACTGTAGCAATCACAGTGAACATAGAGAACAGAATTACATCCTGATTGTGTTCAGAGACTAGACTTTTTTACACAAAATGTTGATTAATTCCTGGAAAATATTTACTTTTTCATTTCACAAAGATTGCCACAGGAAACAGTCAAGTGGTTAGTCTGGGGCCCACTTGAAGGATCTTTATGCCTTAAGAAGATCAATTTAAATACATACATCCCCTACCCTGGGAATTTCAGTGTTTTCCTCCATAATGTTTGTTATTTTTTCATGAATTAACAAAATCCTAAGCAAACATCACTGAAGCATTTCAATTTAATTTAATCCTAGTGTGGACATCCAATAGAAGTTTTTTACCTTCTTTGGCTTGCATGGATTTGGTATAAAAAAAAAAAAAAAACAACCAAAAAACATTAAGCTGCATACATATGCTTTTATTAGTTTGTAAAGGCTTATATGATGAGGACTTCACAAGAAAGAATTAGAGAGATTTGTTACCCTGGCGTTCATCATTGTTTCTATTAAGGAATCTGAGAGGCAGCAGGCAGACAAAACGGTCTTCATGAATATTTGAATGGTATTTTATATAGATAATAAAGAACTTTATGTTCTTTAGTTAAAAATGTTATCTGACATTAGAAAAAAGGTTGTTTTATGGTGTTGATTGCTGAGTACATTTGTAATCCTACAAAAAATAATTGTATCAGCCAAGGCCATTGTAATTCTGTTTTCTTAATGCAACTCCAATAACCTTATAATTGCTATCTGACTCATGGGAGACTCTTACCTATTAGTTAAGCTACTCAGTTTCTAATAGTAAACAATCATTAATAAAAAAAAATAGAAAGAAAGGAAAAACCCCCTACTTTATAAAGAAGTAATAAAAATTCCTGCTTCATAGATAGCATTTGCAGGTTTGTCACTGTAGTCCTTTTTGCAGACACCACTATTTTCAGATTAAGTTTTCCTTACTCTGGGCACAGTCTTTTAAATAACTCCAAAATCAATTAACCTTTTTTATTTTCTTCCTTGTTTTTTTTCTGATGTTGTTCTGGATCTGTGCTATGAAGCGAGGAAAGGAAAGGCAAGGCATGCTAAAGTAAGGCAGCAGTGAGGTGGAACAATTATAACCAAGCTATACTTGGGGATATTCTTTCCATATGTCCAGATGAAGCATTGCTGTAGAGTGTCAACAAACAGCTCACAGGTTCAGTCTGCATTAAACAGAGTTTAAAAGAAATATGAGACATCGTTTTCTTATTTAATATCCCCAATGAACTGACTCTTTCTTGTTTTGGAGTCACTCCTAGTTCTCTTAGAAACAGGGGAATCTTGGTGCTGGGAGTACCTGATAGACCAAAACTCAGGCTGCCTCCCAACTTGCATCTGTTTATAGCAAACTGAAATATTCTGCAAAGTCAAAATCAGAGCAGATGGACTTGGAATTTGCCTTTTTGCAGAATAAAATTTACCTGAGTAGGAAAATAGGTCTAACTCTTGATACTCTTTATGCTTTTACAGAAGCAGTAATTTTCTACTTAGTTGTTGGTATATTTTTTTTAAGAGACTTGTCATAGATCTTATTTCAAACAAAAAAAATCCATACACTGCAACATCTTGTTCAAATCTGTATATATAGAAAACACCCACATTTCTGCGATAAATCATTGTTTCATATGTTTCATACAGATTCTGTTCATCTCTGTTGGAAAATTTCCAACTTTCCATCTTTGTTCCATCTTTCCATCACTGTTGGAAAATACATTGATTTTACAAACTGTGAAAGCATGGAAACAATAATTCAGGATTCTTTTTGGTGTCAACAGGATACCTTGACACTCCAACAAATCTATTCTGCCTTCTGCTGATCCCTGCATTTTGCTCTGCCTTGCTAAATGAAAGTATTTTCCTCAGTGACCAAAATGACCACTTTGTATAGTACATGAGTGATGCTTTTAATTTCTGTCTGTTACTTTGGACATGCATTAGATAACAAATGGTTATCATTTTATACTTATGGAAGCATAAATAAATGTGCCACTTATACAGGAACATCCACAGTGCATAGCATTTACTAAATTCAGCAAAGGTTTTTGGTCTTGGAAGCAAGTACTGCACTTCATAACATAACACATGGGAAACAATTTCAAAAGAAAACATATTTCCAGCTCTTCAGGAGCAAAAAGTCAATCTATTTAAAAGCTGCTTTTGTTTTGTTTTGTTTTGTTTTTCTTTGTCTTGTTCTTCTGCACAAATAACAAATACACATGCATCAAAAATATGTGTGCAATGAAGAAAGATGCAAGACTTACAGCTTTATTTTCCTACCTTGACTCCAACAAAGACCAACATGCTGTCTTTGTTAAAGACTATTATTAAACCTATCCAATTGCAAACATAAAATGTTGCTATTATTTTTATTAGGGTTATAAAATTGTGTAGGTTAAATGGAAAATAAAAGTGTTTCAGTGACTCCAACACGTTTTCTTGGGCAAAGTACCAATTATGCACCAGAAAGTAAGAGCCAACATACTTCTTCAGCTGTACATGCAGCTCCAGGACTGAATATACTGCTTGTGTTTCATACGATATTCTAGCTGTCTTGGCATACATGGAAAGAATGTGGTATGAAAAATGAAGCTGTATTTTAATATATTTGACTAAATTCTATGTCAAGTACTATAATCAGAGAGTTATATTTCGCTGTTGGGTTAGATGACGACAGATTTTTGATCATTATACTGAGAACTGCTGCTTTTGGTATTTCACTTGCAGCCCTGACAGGTAAGTAAAAAACATTAAGGCCCAAAATTTCAAATTTATTTGGCATCTTTAGCCTAGTGAAATGAGTAGAAAATTTGTTAACTAAAGTCCGGAGGAATAAATAAGTGAGTAAAATTTTATATGATAGGTATTACTATACTGTACAACCACAGTATGCTAAAAATGATGGGTAGATAATTCCATTTTTCTAGTATATAATTTTCAGTTCACTTTTCCTCCCCCCCCTTTTTTAAGGAAAAATTGTCAGTTACCACCATGTTCTAGTGCATCCAGGTACACATGTAATTTTGTGAAGCTATCAACATTACCAGGAAATTACACCAAGTTTTTTTTTCATTTTCAAGTCATGTACCAAAGGTGGAAAGACAAATGTTGGCACTATAGAAACAGAGGAAACCAGCAGAACTGTTTTATAAATTTCATCACCAGAAGGAAGAGCAGCTGTTTCTGTGTAATAGCTCTGCCTTTAAATGCTTTACCACGCTTTTCTTTATGTGGTAGGAAATTTACTGTACCCAGACTAGGTATCACCATGAAATGAATGTTTTGAGCACATCAAATGCTGCTGCAATATATAAATGTGCAACAAAATACAAAAAAGATTTTCACAGATGCCGTGAAGATAAACAATTACAGTGTAATAATTCTATTTTCTTATTTTGCACTTTTATTTTCTGCTTTCTAATTCCATATTTCTTTGTTTCTGTAATTAATGTATAACAGAGATCACACTCAATGTACAAAATAATGCATAATAATCCTTTTTCTTTGCACTTGTGTGTTCTGCTTTTTCCTTTTTATCTTTGTATAACCTCATATATTTTTAATACCTGTCCTATTCATGTACCTATATATATCTAATTTGAAAGACTTCTGGGAAAATTTTGTTTTTTAAGTCGGTTAACTGGATTGAATTCTGTTTCCCTAAACCAGTTATATAGGTAGACTGTGTAAATGTAACTGTATCACATTAAAAAAAAAATCCAACTACAATTGTATAACTGTATATAACTGTATATAATTGTATATATTCAGTGATTTATATTGAACTTAATGAATACCTATCCATTAACTGGCAGCTACAATATATGTAGTCCACCAATATCTTCAGTGAAAAAGCAGATTGTCTATTAATTCCTCATTCCAGTTTTTTTGTAAGCCATGCTCTGTTCCACTCCAGTTGTTAAAATTTCAAATTGTTATTGCAAACAGAAGAAAAAACTATGGAAAAGTGCCACAGAGTTAAGGATTTTGAACTGAAAATATTCAATGATGTGACACACTTTCAAGCAGTGCTACAGGAAAATTAAGAAGGTTAACTGTAAATTTTAATTGTGACAACCATTTTATGGAAATGCATCTAGTCTAATTCAATTTGATTTAATATTGTTATTCAGTGTGATTGGAGAAAAAAAAACCCAACACTGTAAATGTTTACGGTCTGATTTTTGTTAAACAATGTGACTTGCTAAGAGATCACATTTCATTTTTTAAAATTAATACGACAGCATATCATTAGAGCATGGTTTCGGTATTTTATGTAAACCAGAGTGACTAACCAGATCCCAAAAATTGTTACTTCATGTAAAATTATCAAAGAATTTCCCAGTAGGAAAAAATTAAAGTCTTCCAAAAGAATCCTCCTTGCTTCAGCATTTCTCAACATTTTCCATTTGAGAGAGCAGTATCTCTTCCTCAAAGGCTGACAGCCTTTCAGATCTGAGCAGCTGATATAAGGGAGAACCTCAAAACAATTGTTTTTTTCCAGGAGCATCCAGCCCCATGGAAGAGTAACTAATACCAGCCCTCAGCTCCTCCTGCTACTCCTTGCACTCACAGTATGAAATGTAAGCTGCATAAATGTCTCATATTTTCTCCCTCTTTTCCCTCCACCATCCCTTCTTCCCTAAACTGTGACTTTGTCTGGATCTCCATACTAGGAAGAAGCAATATAAAGCAAAAGTAATTTCACATTTTGGACAAAACTGTTTGAGAAGTCTCCTGTCATTATTACTTAATATTTTGAAGTATATGTCCCTGAGTTAATTCTGAAGTCTCTGACCACAGAAAGAAAGAGGTTCCTCAGTCTCTCAGCCAATTTTTCTGTAACAATAATCTAACTCAAGAGAGATATTTTAGCTTGGTAAATAGTATTATATTGTCTTAGTTTTTCTCTCTCTGCTCAATAATCTTTCCAGGAGTCCTTTGGTGTATGTTAGACTTCTGAAACTTAGGATGACACTGAGGAGAGATTTAGCTACCTAACAGTCTTCTGAGGCTCTGGGCCTACAGCCTGGTAGTGCAATACAACCACTTTTCTGCATTTTAATGCATTGTACAGTGACTGCTCTCTCTTCTTAGTATTTCTGCCAATAAAGTGCATCTCCCAATTTCCAAGGAAGAACGGCAAAGGTGTAAAATGGACTTCAGCACTTTTGTACCCTGTCCAGGATGCTTTGCCAGTTTGTCCATAAAGTGAGGATTTATTTGAGCAAATCCAGCACACATGAGTACCATCTTTCTCTTAACAAATAGATGTAGAAGGGAAGATTTGAAGATTTTTATTTAAGTACTTTCAAACTAAAAAGCGGGTATAATATATGCATTATTGACTGAAACATATTTTTCCTATAGAGAAAAAATATGATGCCATATCCACCCACCAAATTACAAATTTTGATATTTGTAAATATCAAAATTTACATCAACAAAAGACAAAAAAATTAATTTAAATAATGCATATGAAAAAAATTAAGCAGTTTTATACTTTATCATTTTTCATAGAAATCTAAAAATAGTGTCTTTATGAATATCCTGTGATTTGAAAATGAATTAATACCTTTGTGTTCAAGAGTATTGATTTGTTTTAAGAATATGATCCAGAATCAAGGTTCATTTCTTACATTTACTTCCTGCATACAATACTGAAGAGACATCCACTCCTTCGAATGAACCCTTAGATATTATTTATTACTGATGAAGGAAAGCACAAAAACATACATCCAATAGCTACAATAAAGAGGAAAAAACACAGCCACAGAAACCATAATCTGCATGCTCACACTACTGATAAGATTTGAGTTTAAACCATACATATCTGCAATTAAGGTTCACAAAATGTATCTATGATCAAATCTGCATAGAGTGACTCTGCACATAGGCACAGCTTCATTCACATCAGTTAATTAAGGCATGAATACAAGCATCCAATCAAACAGAATACTGTCTCTAGTTCTTGAGTGAGGTCCTACCTGGACAGAGAAGTTTGAAACACAGACTACAGTCAGAATAGCAGTGCATACCCTTCACAGCCATGTATACAGTGGGCACAAACCAATGCCTTTCAGTGATAAAAGGAAGAGGTTCTGGAAAGCAAAATGGGGAAAACAGCTGACAGCCAGAAGTGTCAGTCACTCCACATGGCACAGTGATGATGGTAAAGCCTTCTGATGTTATTAAAGGATGTGATAGTACAACATTAAAGAGATTTTTAAAAAATAAAAAATCTTTACTCTTTCTTCGTAAAAAGTTTAAAAATTATACTCATCCCTGCAGATGCCTTCTTGATCTATTTCCTCTGCTCTAGCATTTTTTCCTCTATATATTCTGTAAATAACATTTATTTTCAATTCAAGCCATTCTATGATTTATGATTTTAGGATTCTAACACCTTTGTCAGAGATACTTTCTGAAATACAATTAATTTGTGTTTTAATTTGCTAAAATGATAATGACATCTGCTAAAAGCAAAAATAAAAACGCTGCGTAGCTCATAATCAACCACAACCCTGTCATTTCCTCATATAGACTAAAACTTTGCTGTGATTCTGATCTGTGCTTTTCTTACTGCTGTTACTGCTGCCAGTAAAATATTACTAATCATTCACCAATAGATTCTGTAACAGATGACAAGAACAAAATACATGTAAAATTTCCTTTGTCTTCATTAGCAATACTCTTACACAATTATTTCCCACAACAATAAGAAAAAATCAAAGAAACAGTATTTTGATGGTCATTTGAGAAATTACTTAGCACCTTAATAGAATTTCACTGATTTTATGACTTCATCTAGTCAATGGAAAAACACAAAACATTATTGGATTCTGTGACAGGCTGCGATCATCTAGTCTGCTCTCCAACAAAACACAGGCTAGAGAAACCCTTGAATTAATTCCTGTTTTAGGTTAAGCGTATTGTTTAATAAAATATCCAGTATAGATTTATAAATATTCTCCAGAGATGGAGAATCCATTAGCTGGATGCTTACTACAGACAATTACTTTCCCTCTTTGCTAGTTCTCTGCTAATAGATTTCTATTCACAGGAAATTATTTATCGATTATACCTGGGTCTCCCCCACAGACTCGTCTTTTATTAGACAAACTGTTTGAGCAATATATCACAGTGGTAGCCATGTGTTTCCATCACTTCATCACTCTCAAGGTTCTTCCCTGAACCTGCTCCAATTTGAACATCCTTCCTGCACTGTAGATACCACAGTATTACAGCAGAAATCACTCTAATCTCAATATGAAATACACTCACTTGACATTTCGTCAAAATGTTTTTTCCTTTGTATCCAAAAGGTGGTTTGCCTCAAGCTTGTTAAGTATCTCAAATCTGTTCTTCCAGTCCACTGACAAAAAAAAATAAATAAATAAAGGGTAAACTAGCAAGAACCCATTCTTCTGGGCCCATTCTCTGTATCAAGTACATGTCAAGGTAGATATTTCTCCCTGCCTTGCAGAAGATAAGATACATTCAGCAACCCTATTATTTGTTTTTAGCCAACTTGTAAATAATTGGAAGGGCTTTTCAGTAGAACACTTATATTTCCTTATTCTCCTGTTAATCAGTGTTTATTTCATTATTATCCTACTTCAAATGTTAATTAATCAAACTCCAGCTCAGCTCAGACTCAATGTTATGTCAACAGTTTACAACTAGCATGGTAATATTTTCCTCCCCTTTTGAATACTGTGAAGGAAGTGATAGACAAAAAAAGCCTAGCAAGATAAGTCTCAAAAGCCTGACTGGACTGGAAATTGTTGTTTAGAGATGTCACTGTTCTCTCTCTGCTACCAACAAGTTTTGGGAATCCAGTGGAGAAAACACGTTTCCTCACTCCCCAGTGAGATCTCCATGTAACACAGAGATCCAGCACAGTCTGCACTCATGCCATGGTCTCATCTGGCAGAAGTCCTTGCCATTGGACCAAACCTGTAACTTGCACTGGAAATGTGCAGAGGTTTGTGTTGTTCACATGGAGATACACCCAACCTGTCATCATGATATTTTATGAAAAGTCCTTTGCTAGGATTTTTCTCCTAGCTGAGAAGACTCAGAAAAGAAATGTAAACAATTAACTATCTGATGGCTGTGAATGTGGTCTGGACGTTGTTTACCAACAGGTGCATCTGCGATTGGTCCATGTGGATTGTTTTCACTTGATAACCAATCACAGCCACCTGTGTCGAGGCTGTGAGCAGTCACAAGATTTTATTATTGATTCCATTCTTGTTCTTTTTAGCCTTCTGATGAATCCTTTTCTCTCTATTCTTTTAGTATAGTTTTAACATAGCATTGTAATATAACATATAAAATAATATAATAAGCCAGCCTTCTGAAACATGGAGTCAAGATTTGTGTCTCCACACATGGGGAATTGACCACACCAACCCACTCCAACAGGCTCTGCCACAGGGCACAGCTGAGCTCCCTGGATATGGTAAGGACACCTCAAAGCTACGGAAAAGCATTTATAAGAGATGGAAAAACACTTCCTGGCAGAGAGGAGTGAGGTTAAAAAGTGTGGGAGGAGAAGTAGGGGAGGAGGTGCTTCAGGTGTGGGTGCAGAGATTGCCCTGCAGCCCATGAGGAGAACTCGGGCCACAGCAGTTCATGGCCTGCCACCAGTGTGAAGGACCCAGGGCAGAGCAGGGCGAAGTGTGAGGAGGCAGGAGCAGCACAGAGGAGCTGTTGTGGTCTGCCCACAACCCCTTTTCTCCATTCCCTGTGCTGCTTGCCGTGGGGACATAGAGGAGTCAGAAGTGAGGGAGTAAACTTCCTCCTGGGAAAGGGGGTGGGGGGTTCAGAAAGGATTTATTTTAATTTTTGTCTTTGTTTGTCTCTGTCTATATATTTTTTACTTGCAAGTAGATTAAGCTAGTTTTCCCCAAGTTAAGCTTCTTTTGCCCATAATGCTCACTGGTAAGTGGTCTCCTTCTCAACCCATGAGTTTTTCCTCTTACTGTCTGCCCCCTGTCCTTCTGAGGAGGGAATTGACCAAGTGGCTGGGTAATCATCTGGTCCTATTACTAAATGATGCTGAAGGATGTGCGTCAGTTGGAAAGATGAAGAAAATGATTAATTGTTGCCCACCAACTCAGTGAGCTGAGATTCAGTGGTGAGAAATTACTATGCAAACAAATAGATTAAGATTGTGATTTTGGGTAAATACAGAAGGACAGTATTAAAATTGTGCAAACAATCATCATTCTTGCTTGTAACATTTTTTAAATAAGGGTGGTTTTAGCATACTTTTTAGGATGTCTTATAACCATCTTACTATATGTATCATCTCACTATATGTATACTATGTACATATGTGTATATATGTATCTGTTTACTAAGATATCTGTTCATAATTCTGTTATTCTTAAATATTTATGTGTTATTTACATCCTTAATTTATTGCTATGCCAGAACAAATGTATTAGAGGATTTTTGCAGTAAATTCTCCACTTCTGTAATGGAACAAATGCTTCTTTCACAGCATAATTATTAAAAGAGCTTTATCTGTTTACAACATTTCAGATATTTGGGATGTAAATGCATGTCCTGCAGACAGCTAATGAGATTGTCAAATGCAATTCAACATGTCTTTGATTCTCAGAGATAGCAGTAACCTGGTGAAGCTATGTCTGTATATTGGAGCAGAATTTTTCTGTTTGAAAGTGATCAGCTAAGTATGACTATGAGCCATCAAGATACCCTTGCAGGAAGAATGCTTTAGAGATTCAGGCCTAGCACTTCAGAGGTTACTCTTCTAATCTCATTCTTTGGCAAAAGGAGTCTTTCTGCAGTAATTAATTTTAACACTTTGACCAATCAGTTCTGAAGTGACTGTCACTCCAGGCACTTCTGCTCACAGGTACACAGCTAATCATCATTACCTCTTTCACCAGGCTGTCAGTTCCTATTTTTTTTCCTCACACCCTGGATGTGGGAGTTTTGGCAATTTTTTTAGCTAGACTAGAATAAATCTTCTTCTTAAGAGTACAGGGTCTGATTTACCTCATTTTCACGGGTACATCTGCAGTACAACAGGATAGGCAATGCTTTCCTTTAGCTGTAAAGAACAGAAGAATAAAAGTCACTGTCAGTAAAAGTCACCATTTCTCAAAATCAAGATGTACTTAACATTATATTTTCATAGCAGATTCAGAGTCAGGTATTTGTGGCAGCATACTGTATAGTGTCAGATCTTAAATGAATGCACTGCATGAGTACGCATGCAGACACATGGTTATCAGGTGTAAAACCATTTTTGAATTTACAAAAATGCCTTTTCCAAGCATGTCAAGAGAGGCCTTTAGGCAGCTTTGGGGTTCACACACAAATCTCTCAATTCTTTACTAATCTCTGCAAAAGCATTTAAGTGCTAAATTCAGTGATTTTATTTTAAAACCTGTGTCTGTCTGATATTGCACATTTTCATTCCCTGCATCTCAGTCTGTGAAAGGTTAGCCACCTCTGCCATAAGAAGCATTTTATCACAAGTATGACAGAAGAAAAACAGTAGAACCTAATTAGAAAAGTGGTCATTTGTAAGACTTCTTTTTTTCTACTAAACGAAAGCTTGAGAATTATCATTTAGTCTCCACTTGCCTGAATAATAGTAATGTCTTGAATAATTGTTTTATGGTGTATCCTAAATCTGTAGAATGGTGGAAGAGATTTTTATGAGGAAATATATATATATATAAATTAAAGGGGTGATAAGAACTGACTACTATAATTGTGAAGTGAGAAGGCACTTGAAGCTAAAATGCAGTTCACGAACAGTAACTTCTTCCAACCTATCATTCTGTATTTGTCAGATATGATTCATTCCCCTAATAGAAAGCTTAATTTTCCCAATGAGACCTGACAGTTTTCTTGAACTAGTTTCACAGATGATATATCTGCCATGAGTATAGATTGATGTCTCTCAGGTGGCATTACAGATACCATTTTCTGTTGATCTGAGAAGGGAAGATAGAAACAAGATCACAACTTTATGAAATGTTCATAGATTTTTTTGGCAGAAAATGAAAGAAATTTCAAACTGACCTTTGACGTGAAAGGAGACAACACTTCAGAGCATCGAGCCCAGTAAACAAACTGACACTTTTGCAATAATACATACACTGTGTAGATTGAGAGACTGCTTGATGTTTAAATTGATCATCTGACAATATTATGTCAAGATGTTATTCATAAGAATGCAGTTCACTCTGTCCAAGAATTTTTAGATGAATATTTCAGAATTTTAATAATAAAATTCATAATGTGTGGATGCCTGAATATCAATACACTATTGGGCTCTTGCACGTGTGAATAACTTGTCTCCATTTAGAGATCAGATGTGAGTTGCAAAAGTAAATAAAAATTTTAAAAAAGAAAAGGCATAATCATGTTATTATTAAAGTGAATATTAAGAAAAAATTATTTCATTTTTCTCGTGTGGAATATGCTTGCTACATATGTTAATAGGGTTTTTTCCCCACAAAAAATATAAAGCGAGCACATATTAAAAAGTAAGAAATGTCAGATATAGGTGAAGGAAGAAAGAGGAAATATCAAGATGTAATCACTAATGTTTTAACAGGTCTAGTTCTTTGCTAAGTTTTGTTTGCACTCAGAATCTACCATTTGCAATGCTGGGCATCTAAGTAAGCCTTGTGCTAAAACACTCATCTGAAAGATTCCTTTGAATGAGATCTCTCAAAATTTATTTCCTTACAAACAGGGAAAAATGTTACAAATCTATAAGATGACAGATAATATGGATGTTATGCAGACATAAATCATCAGACTTTCATATGCAAATTTTTAGTTAGAAACTCCAGATCTATACAATTATATTCCTTCAGCTGAGTAAGTTCCATTGTAGTGCTGTTTGAAGGTATTAAAAATATTTTAATTACAGATGATGCATGGTTTACAAATATAAAAAATATGCTCATTCTTAAAAAATGTTTGACTTCCCCTGCAAAGCAAGCTGTTCTGGACATTAGCAATCTTCATAAACTATCTCTTTAGTCAATGTGGAAAAATAAAAATAAGAATAAAATAAGAATGGACTTAATTTATAGAAGGGGCGACTTGAGTAAATAAAACTTTTGATCAAGTATGGCAACTGAAAATCATTTCCAGGAAAAGGCACAGTTTCACCATTCCCACAGATTTAAGGTCTAGGTAAGGTATTATTCTTTTCAGGTTTGTTTAGCAATACCTAAACTAATCCTACCATGTTGTCACTGCTAAGACAGCAAAGGTAAAGTTTGAGACCGAACAGACTGAGCATTGTGAGAGTTATACATGCATACATGGCTGTTCATTTGGCTGTTTGGCTCATTTGGCTGTTCTCTTTTCATTTAGCTAGACCGAACAGACTGAGCATTGTGAGAGTTATACATGCATACAAGATTTGGCTGTTCTCTTTTCATTTAGCTGTACAACATTTTAAGCTAATTGCCAAAAATTTCTATGAATTTAAGTTTGTATTATTAGGTATGATCTCATTGTTTTCTGGATGTCATTAAGAGTATTCTAATTTGCTATGCTTTGTTTAAGCACACGGTTAATAGCAAATGAGATTTAAAAAAATATTAAATATTACACTGTTTTAACCTTTCTGAGTTTATTTCACAAAAACCTATAGGTTGTATTTCTTTTATATTGGATATTTTTTCTGTTTATGACTTTTCTATTAATGTCAAACTTAAGATGATTAATTTTAAATATGATTGTCTACAATTATCCTTTTAAATATTTTCTAATAGACAATAAAGAACATTAAGCATTCTGAATATAATCCTCATTTTCCTATCCAAAAAAGTTACTATAATTTGGTGGAGAGTCAAGATCACTAAAATTCATTTTGTTTTTCTTTTTTTATTGCCAACTATCACACTAGAACATAATGTGGAATACTTTAAAGCTGTTGGAATCAGAGATGCACAAGTTTTCATGGTGCAGACAATAGAAAAGTCCTTTTGAACTTATGATGTGAAATACAACCATAAGTTCTGAAAGGTTTAGCCACTATGTCAGGATTTCCCTTGAAAACTAATTTTGATGTTGGAATTCTCTTTAATTTTGTATGGAGCAATTTGAATTATAAATGTTACACCACCATTGATACTTACAGGTAATGTATATTCCGGATTGTCCAATCCATGTTTCAGATACAAGTTTGTTACTTTTCTTTCTGTCACTTTGTAGTGAGTGAACTCCAGGGCTATGGCTTAATCAGTATGAAAAAGCCCATAATGTTTTTGTGTGTCAGTGACACATGTATTACAATTTTTGTAGCTTAGTAAAATGAGTGACACGGGTATGTGAGGGTATACCAGCCATAAAAGAGAAAGAAAAATACAAACAGAGATTAAAGGAAATCCTTAGAAGCCTTTGGAAAGATTATTTGTACTAGTGACACTTGAAAGAGATGATTTAATGTATGAAACTAAAAGAATGATCAATGACTGGAACACATTTCTTACAAGAATGCATACTACCTGACATGGCACTAGCTTGGTTTTGACTGAACAGAAATACTGTTTGAAGTCAAGACCTGCCTTAATGAGAACTCCAGAAACCAAATAGTAAAATACTAAACTAATAGCTCGAAAACACTTGTGTCATAAATTAAAAAAAAAAAAAAAAAGAGACAGTAAATGAAAGCAATGTGCTAGCCTGTCTAGAATCTCTGATATAGTAAAAGCTTGATATTTTTAAACTATTTTCATCAGGTATTACAGTTCTAAGAACTCTGTTTTGAAAAATGTATATTAAAAGGGTTTTTTAATGTTTATTCAATTCAGTGTACACAGCTCTGTAAAGATTCAGCTAATGCAACACTTGTTTTGTTTATACTTTTAGCTGTCATTATAATAATGACAGTTTTTATTGGAAGGTAACAGAGTACCCCACACAGGTGTTTGTACTCCTAAAGTTTGTCAAGCTTGGTTTTATTTTTTTATTAATAGCATTTTTGACAGCCTCAGCTCAAAAGTGCTATTAATTCAGGATGTGTTTAACTCACTGAAACCTCTGATTTTGAGTTTAATCAGACTTTGCAGCAAAAGCTGACTGGACACATGATTCTCAGAGTTCTCTTTGAAAATATTTATCTAGTGTTTTACAGTAGGAAAATCCTTGTGAGACAAGCTGCACATTAATGAAATAACAAACATTTTTCTGTTCACTCTAAGCAGCTGTTTAGTGGAAGCTTAAAGATAAACCCATCCAGTGGTGTCCCTGTGTAAGACACAAACATAACTGTGGAGACTAATTTACTTGAGCATGCAGGTGTATGAGTGCTTGCTACTTCCCCTGTGCAAGATGATCAACAAACTGCAGAAGCTCAGCAAAATATGCACGTGGTGTCATGGGACATACCTGTATTGAATAAACAAATAATTCATGTCCTTCATTCAAAATGAAAATTCACCCAGAAATATAAATTCAGTCCCTTCTTCACTGGCTATTTAATTGTGAATTCAGTTGATAAACTCTCCATTTAAGAGTAATCTTTTCCCATTTAATTTAGTCCCATCGACCTGTATGTTTTTGCATTTTTTCTGACAAGACCACATATTTGTCCAGGGATGGATATTGAAATGTTGAGAAGCATGTGAGGTCACTGTACTATATTTGTAGAATGCTTTGTTAATGTTCATTGTAAAATATGTGGAAAACTGAAATCACAGAACATGAATTTTGTTCTAATATTATTTAGCTAATATTTTGCTAATAAATTAATATTAGCTTAAATTTGTTTTGGTCTAATATATATTTATTAGGAAAAGTATGCTGATCCATCGTCCCTGCAAACAGAAGAAAAAAAAACAAAGAGAAAAGTGGTAAAGTGACATGGGACTCAAATGTAATCTTTCAACCACTTAGTCTCTGAAATAGAAGGAATTGCTGGACAGATGGGTAAGAAACAAAAAGTGAGTATTTTTAGTTGAAAATTTTTAACGCTTTTTGTAAAAAGGAAAAAAAAAAACCAGAAAAACACCATAGGTATGACTAGAGAACCATACAGACAAATCGTTCCTCAGAATAAAGCTTCTATTGATGCCTGTTGTCTATATTAAATATGTACTTTATAAATTCCTCTACCTGTTGGACAGTATGGTTTATTTATTTACTTTTTTTGTATTTATTTGCTGATACTTTTGTGTATCACTTCTCCGAACATGAGATAATACCGCATTTTTTGTGGCACTACACAGAATTCACTTGAAGTAAAAATAGGTCCAGGCCTAATGACAAGATTGAAAAATTGTTTAATTGTTCAAGCAAATAAAGGTTTTTAATGGTAGAAAAGAGAATGTTTAATTCCTCTGTGTAGAAACAAACTAACAAAGAAATAGAGCTGGGAAAATACTTTGTGTGCTTAGGCTTCTGTTAAAAATGTGGATCATTTGTGTGAGGAGGTAGTGTGGTGCTGATGTGTCCAGGCTCAGCCTCTGTGCCATTCATGACACACACACTAGTGAGGGTAACAGAACTCAGCTGGCACCACAGCTGTGTGGGGCTTGCAAAGAGATGAACCATTCCTTTGGCTGTTGTATGAAAATTCAGCCTTTGTCCTTAGGAATCTGTAGCTTGTTACCCATGATCTCTTTTCTTGCCTTTAATGGGAAATGGACTTATTCCCTTTGCTTTATGAGAGAAGTTGATTCACATTCACAGAGTGCAAACAATTTGTGTGGTATGTCACTATGTTAGATTGAGGTATAAAAATATCAAGAACACTATGGATTTTTCTTCAAACCTGCAATTCCCACTGTTTCACACAACAGAAACTTTTCCTGAAAACTCAAAAGTTTTATGGATTCCAAGGACAAAATTTTACCATTAGATTAACACTGAATGTAATTAACATCTGTTAAATCTGCTGCAGCTGCCTCCTAATGTGCTGAGCAGCTCAGTAATGTCACATAGCTTTACACCTGATCTGTGCCAAAGTTGTCAGTATCCAGCAAGAGATGGATATTGGGGTGTGGAGGACGGGCAAGCACTTTTAAAAAATGCTATGGCCAAACCATGAAAAGTGCAAGCTGGTCAAACTTCTCCCTTTCAGGTGCAATGCATTCCAAGCAATGTGAGAACAAGATGGTTATTTGAGGTGTTTACAGCTCAGCAGTATGTATGCTGCCCAGAGCAACCGCCTGGCAGCACCTCATTTCAGAGGGAATTTATTACTCACCTCCTTCTTCCTAACCTGTCTTGATTAGTGCCTTGAGTATCCTGCTGGTATTTATAAAAAGGGAAATAGTCACACACATCCCACTGAAATTAAAGGAACAGTGAAGGGAAGTCCATGTACCTCCAAAGACCTTAGCACTGGCCTGTAGCCTGTGGCTCTGTGGTCACCCTGCCCTTCAGAGCAGGAGGTTACAGGCTGCAAGGTGGAAATAGCAATGCCTCCTTCTCCTTGGAGTCTGTGAGATCCTGTCAAGGACAGGCTACATGGTCAGGCAGGACTGTTGCTGAAAAGGGAAAGGGAGATGTTTGAAGGTCCCATTCAACCCAAAACATTCTGTGATTCTCTGACTCTTTATATTTGATTGTGTCACAAGGCCTGTGAGGACACAGCTCTTTCACATCAGGATATTGGTGAGTGTTGAGATAATTTCTCATGCTTTCTCTTCTGTAAAGTTGCCCTGGAATTGTAGGACACATAAAATAACTGCCTACAGATCCTTTCATAGCTACTTACAGATCATTTTAACAAACTGCTGAAATAATTCAGTTTAATAGAATATATTAAGCAGAGGGTAGAAGATTGAGGGCATGTTTTTGTAGGCTTAGGAGAAAGAAACAGCATGAACCTTTCACTCATAGACTTCATTGTGGGAAACCATCAATGTTTGAAACACAAGATCTTCTACCCTAGGTACCCTCTGGACATTTAAGATCCATCACTGGAAAGTTTCTTGCCAGAATGACAGATTTATAATGCAGGGAGTGATAGCCTTCCCTTAAGGCAAAGGTGGCAAAACCTAATGAGAGTAGATGTCAATGCCCTCATTCAAGTGTACATGAATCACCCAGTTTCTGTAAAGAAAAAAAAAAAAATCTGCTTGTCTGCTTCTCACTGTGAAAAAAGGAGCACAGAATATTTAATCCTGTTGAAAAGCCTTATAGTGAAAACTTAGTTGACTTCTGTCTGGGAAACACAAATTATTGCTAGGAAATGTGTACCATGTTAATGAGTAAAATTAATGTCTCACTAGGGTTAACGAACTCAAAAGGAAAATAGTAATTATACCAATTTTGTGAACTTCCTTTGATAGCTATAATAATAATGGTAGGTAGAGGAAAAGAAAAAAGAAAAATCCAAGAGGCAGTACTACATGACAAAATAGCATGTATAAAGGAAGGAAAAGTAATATAACTACAGTGAAGTAGCTAGCATGATAGACAAGTGATCAGCCTAATTTTTTTCATTTTATATTTTACTTTAAATAGTGATAGTTGTTACAAATGCTTAAAGACTGAAAACATGTCAGTAGGTCATGTATAGCACCATCACTGATATCAAAGAAGTCTCTCTATGTGTGTCAGAGCATGCATGCATTCAAAAAATGCAACTTGTTAAATTTATCAAATTAGAAATCTTTAAAATCAATGAAGATAAAAGAACTATGAGTTCAAGAAGGAGATTAAGGGGAAAAAAACCCCACAACATCCTGTGTACTTAAAAGAAAAATGAAAGATTCTAAGACTTGTCTCTTGTCTCTATGACTGCAGATTTTTCATGTTAATCAACGCACAGCCTGGAACAATTTATTTTGAGACCAAATCTCTTCCTTTGTCGGGTCACCGAAGGACCAGTGACTAAACATAGTTGATCTTTGTCTGCATCATTACAGTCTAGTCTCAACAATTCAAACAAATGCAGCAAAATCATCACTGCAAATTTATGTGCTAGAGTGGCACTTTCAAAAAATTCAAAATATTTCTATTAAGACAGTAAAACAAAGAGAGGGGCTTGTTAGTTGATCCATGCTTAGGTCTGTTAGGCCAGCATCCCACCTGACTGCTACAAAATCTAAGGCATACTCTTGATAAACCCAGAGCCAGAGTCCAGATGCAAAGTAAGGGTAACAACAAAAACCAGAAGACTCTGTAGTCATTGTGCTACATATTTTATTTTCTGCTATGTGTTAGCATGGGTTCTTCACTTATCTGGAAAACACAGTTTGGTTTATCTCATTGTTTGGAGTTCTAATTGTCAAGAAATAACTATTTCCTTCAGTCTGAATACAGACAAAATTATGCTCTTCTATGTATGTATTAGAATCTATTTGCCTTAATATACTGTATACTCTTTCTTTCTTTCTTTCTTTCTCACTTGTGACAGAAAAAGCTGAAAAATTGAGTCACATCCTTGTTTTTTGTGGGTAGAATACTGTAAGTAAAAGTATGTGAGAAAATAAAGGTTAGAGAAATATTTTAATTATCAGGGTCATTGCAGAGGCATTGTTCCTCAGGAAAGTGGTTAAAATACAGAGAAATCTGTTTTATTTTGATATCTTAATGGCAAAGATGCTTAAATATAATTGATATTATGTTAATAACGTTATCCTTTAGAAGCAAACAAGAAAAACAAACCCCCAAAAAGCAATGTTAAGCACAAAAAGCATGGGGAATAAACTGTCAGGGAGTATCAATCATGTTATAAGAATCTTTCCTATCTTATAACCAGAAACTTGGTCAACAGAGCTGTGAAGAAATTACTCATACAATACAAATTACACTTGTGTTTATATAATAAAACATTAAATCAAAACATTGCTTGCAATTGGAATGCTCTGGCATCTCACTCTCAGTGTAACTGGTGATGCTAATGTTATTGAACTAGATGTACAAACAATAAAAAGAAAGTCCTTGCCTCAAAGAAGTTAAATCTGCCTTTTAAAAACTAGGAAGCAAGCTGGTGGAGCATGAAAATACAGATTTAATGAGGCAAAGAAGAGACTGCATCATGACTTAACATGTGCGAAATGAACCCACTCACCAGGCATGAGGAGCAACTTCTGATTGCACGTATAACTATTGCCCAACATATACATACCCAGAAGAGCCCACAACAAACTGTCCACAACTGCCCATTATTTTCCATAACTGGGCAATAAGGCTCTCCACTGTCTTACCAACAAAGCATCTAAGCAGAACTGACAAAGGTGAAACCAAAACACATTATGTGGGTTAGAGTAAAAGAAGGAATATTTCTAATGAGCAGACTCTTTCACTGCTTGCAGTAAATGCAAACGCTCTTAATGATATAATTTGGAGGTTCAGGAAGGGAGGCTAAGGGTAAGCACAAATGAGCACTGGAGTTTATCTGAACTGCAGTACTAAGCCTGTCATTTTATGAGAGGTTTGCTGGGGCCAGGTTGTTTCCCATTGTCCCACATGGGGAACTGCTTACAAACATTGGATCACTGAGCACAAAGCTATAGGACAACATGATCCATGGTGTTGCCTCTAAATCTGAGATCCAGATATTCTTCTTTAAAAGGTTACAGAAATTGAACTATTTCAATAGAGTGTTTCAGGATTTTCTGTTGAGGAAATGAGCTTTGAAAGCATGGAAGTAATGACAATCCCAGTTAGATGCCAGCCAAACACTTTCCAGGCCTCTTACCACAAACATGGCAGTCACAGGGACTACATCCTACTGGGTCAGTTATAATGTAGGGAAGCAAAGAAGTGAAATTTTTCATCCCACTTATAAAAGTTTTGAGACGATCTTTTTTAGTCTCGACTTCTTGTAGTCATTTCTTCATTACACACTTTTGTACAAGTTATTTTGCTGTGACTTAATTCACAATTACTAATACATCAAGTAAATTTCCTTTTAAGAAATTTTCCTTTCAGTGAGCTGCCCTAGAAATAGGGCTTCTCTGATGTCCAATCATGTATGCACAGTGTTCATTTCTATCATAAAATACATGAGATCTCTAATTTCAGCTTTGATGCATGACTGTAAAATGCTAAGATTTAACAGCATTGAGGTGATGTTGAGTTCATTATAGGAAGCTGCCAGCACTTCTTCCACCAGATAAAAGAAATTTAATTACTGTCATCTACAGGAGACAGTTGTGTTGACTTTGAATGCTCTGCTTTCTTTTATAATCTAGCTATTTATAATTTCTATGCTGTGCATTTTCCCTGAATGACTGTGGTACTTCAGACAAGGTTTTCAGCAAGAAATCATCATAACAAGAATATTTTCTTATCAGAAGAACCAACATTAATCTGATGGTTGAAAGGTTTCTGAAGCCTAATGGCAGAATTTCAAAGGTCTTCTTACTTATTTGAGATTTTTCAGCCAAATTCCTGATGTCCTTCCTCTTTCCTGACTTTTGCCTGATGTAGAAGAAAATCACCAGTTTTATAAAAGGTAGTTTATTCTATATATAAAACATGTAGCATTTTTCATCACAGTGAGGTTGCATCATAAATGGGTTGTAAAATTTTGGGGTGACAGATTCAATAAATTTTTTAACAGACTTTCCCTGGTTATGTCTAAGAAGAATACTGTAGTTTATCTACTTGTCTCAAGGAAAGATGAAAAAATATACACAAGGTCTGACTCGCCTTGTTGAACATATTTTTAACTACTGAGTCTCAGGAATAATCCCAGATATTGAAAGCTCAGCTGAAGAACATTTTCAAGTGCTGGTATTGAGAAAAAAGAATTGTATCATAATTTTCTTGCAAGCCAGAGGGTAGGGAAAAGAACCTAAACACTCATTTGTGGATATGTGTATATATTTTCTTTATGTAGTATTTTTGCGGTTCTTAAAGCATTGTTTGGCCTCAGTGCAGCACAGGCTGCACTATTTTGGATAGAAATGGATATAAGTAGTTCCTTGGTTTTAAATATGCTGCTTTTCTGAAATGGGCCTTTCTGAGCATAATGTGAATATTGATCAGACTAAAATTAACTCTAATTCCTAGATTAAATTTCTATCTCTAACAATATAAGTGGAATTTTAACAAAATCATTGCTCTGCAGTGGGAATGGCATCCATAGCACCAGTCTTCCAAACCTGTTGGTAGCTCTGTGCCTGGTCTGGGTTGAAAGCTGGAAGGAAGTGAACTTGGAGGATGGTGCACAGGAATTTTTGAAAGACTTCTGTTTTGGGATATTCCTTGAACTTTTGAAAAGTCTTTAATGTGATGTCTTTGCCTGAAATGTATTCATGTTTGATCCATGCCAGAGCATTTGGAGATAGAATGGAACTAGGCAGTAATATGAAATTTTAATTTAATATAAAATTTTATAAAATGTAATTTTAATTTAATATGAAATATGAAATGGAGAAGCAGATGTTGGAAGAGTAAGATGATGGAAGAGTAAGAAGAGCAGATATCAGAAAAGAACAAATAGCCTGGAATAAATGATGAAAGAAGTGAATGCAGAATGTGAACCAAGAGAGTTGCCAGACGTAATAAACTTATGGATGGAGAAACAAATCCACTTCTGCTTGAAGTTCAGTAAAAAAGATATAGTGTAAGAGCTTGGATAAGGTCAGGAAGAATAGAGTAGAATAGAATAGAATAGAATAGAATAGAATAGAATAGAATAGAATAGAATAGAATAGAATATTCAAGTTGGAAGGGACCTGCAGTTATCAAGTCTAACTGCCTGACCACTTTGTGAATGACCAGAAATTAAAATACAAAATTACAAGTATTGTCCACTTGTCTCTTAAACAGTAACAGGCTTGAGGCATTGATTACCTCTTGTAAGACACTTCTGTTGATAGAGGAATAATTCCTAAGATCTAGTCTAAACCCCCCGCAGCTTTGAACCATTCCCATGAATCCTGACACTGGATACCAGGGAGAAGAGATGAGCATCTCCCTCTCCACATCCCCTCTCTAGGAAGCCATAGAGCACAGTGAGGTCAGACCTCAGACTACTTTTCTCCAAATCAGACAAGCACCTAAACAAATGGTCTAGGACCATTCAGCTTGAAAACAGACAAACAGGAGGCAATATTGTAAGGAATATTGCCGTGCTGCTGTCCGAGTTTCTCTACTCCCCCGGGCAGGGGAGGAGGTCGCGCCGGCTGAGCTGAAGGCACGGCAGCCGACAGCCGGGGGGGGCACTCCCTAGATGCGCCGGGGCGTCCCGGGAGCGCCTCAGCAAGGGGCAGCAGGGAGCAGCAGGCAGGCGAAGTAGAAGAAAGAAGGAAGGGACCCTCCTCGGGGGTAAAATCCAGAGCCTTTTATTAACTCCAGGCCACGAGACAAGAATACAGCAGCTTATAAAGGGGGTGGAAACATGACACATTGACCAATGAGGGAGAACTGGGGAGTGAACAAACTCGTGAGAAACATGCCGGCTAGCCAATAGAGAATGTGACAGGGAGGGACCCTTGTTCCCGATCCAATCCCCCACCGAAGAAAGGAGAACTTTCTGGAATATGGGAAGGAGACAGTGGGTGATGGACAGAACTTGGGGAGAGATTGACAGAAGGTAACCAGGGAAACAGGGGAGGAGAGAACGAATTGACACTCTCAGAGAGAGAGGTTCCAGGGGAGGGGGAGAGGGGGATCCCAGGACCGGACCATTATAGCTTTAGGGGGTAACAGAACACACCAAATGAATCCTGCACCACAACAGAATATAATATCATTAAGTTCATGGATAAATTACTAGGGAAATATTTTCACTAACTATAACTCAAGATTTGAAGGAGAGTATATTTACAATATAAAAATATATATTTTTTATACCAAGTGCTTTTATTATGAAATTCAATGCTACAGAATGTTACTGACTAAAGGATAAAATTAATTTCTCAGTTGCTATTAAACAAAAAATGTGTAGATGTAACCTCTGACTCCAGAATCCTTAGACTCAGAGATCAACAGACAGAAATCAGAGGCTTTCCCTGTGCTTTAATTTTCCCCCATCGAAATTTCAAGTGTCTGTTGTAGAAGACGAGATTTTGGGATAACTCATTTGTAATCAGATGCAAATTTCCACGTTCCTGAAAAAAATCTTTGAATCCTGAAAAAAAAATCTATGAGAACTGAGGAATTCATACATATGTGTGTGAATTGGAAGAGTCTTGAAGTAAAACTATAATCATTATTAGGAAAGCCAGGCAGTAAATACAGGTAGAACATTCAAAACCTTATCTCAAAAAAGGAAAATTAATTATGTGCAGCATTCAAAGGAAAGGAATACAAAGCAGAGGATTTCCATCATTCTGTATGTCCATTACATTTCTATTCAGTTCCAAGTACATTACATTCTGTCCTTTTGTCATCTTTATCTGTAACTGTTTTTCTGTTTCAGGGGATTTCTGGAGTTTTTTCTATGTCTGATGGTTCATTTACTTCACACTATGTCTCTTCCCCATTGTTTTATCCTTTAGTCTCTGTTTCTTTTCTCTCCTCATTTAAATAATCCATCAAACAATTATATTACATGTGACTGCATTTTTAAGTTGGATCTGAAATATTTTTATCTGATTTTAGCTCATGTAGATGCAGTCACCTTTGCACTGTTATTTGACTAACTTTCTTTCCTGACAAATATTACAAGAGATCTATTCTTCTTATCTTGCTGTATTTGGGCTTTTTTCTCAAGTCCACAATTTACTTTTTGAAATAATTAAGGAAAAAAATGTTCTAAGTATATGGATTACTGTGCATAAAAATAAATTATATTTAAACTTAGAACAGATTTTTCAGAAACATAATTTTGTACCCACAGATTCTTATTATGGTGGTTTAATTTTATAGGATACCTACTCTATAATTGTATTCAAGAGAATTAAATCTTGACTGCTATTTTTTCTGTAGGAACTGGTTTTGACAGTTCATTTTGGAGACGAGTAGGAAAGAAAACGAAGTAGTGCAAGTTGTGAGTAATTTTGATCAAACTGATCATTTTTCCCCAAGGTAAAATGGAAACAACTTAACTTGCATGAAAAAGCTCAGAGTAAGCCTCTGAAACTCAAAATGATTGATAAATTTCAGATGTATTTGTCTTAGGGAAGGAAGGAGAATTCATTTGTGAATTACTGCAATGAAGTTCATTGTTTGTTTGTTTCTCGTTGTTTGTTCCAAAGACTCTAAAATATGCACTGTGCATTGCTGGAATCCCATACCTAGTTAATGAGGAAGATTAGACCAATGACTTCTTCTATTCCTCAAATAGATGGACACACAAGTTTCATCCCTCAATTTCATAATAAATAATTATAACAAAGACAGAGCCTTAGGGCTTCTAAGCTATGAGATAATAATCAAAGAGGCTGTGACTGCACAAAACTAAAAATCAGAGTGTAATTTAGCATGAGGATTAGCCCAAAATTAGTAGAGTGATTCCAGATTTTCAAAGAGTACAAATATTCCATGGAATAGGTGTAGCCTGGTCTAGTGATTGCACGTTCCTTAGCTGGGGAACAGAATGGTCACTGCTTGTGATTAAAACTTAGTATCTACTTTGATTCATGAAGTCTTTTGGATCTGTGTAACACAATGCTTGCATTTACAATTGTAACAGCTGGATGCCCTAAGGAGGTCATATTGTGTTTCATTTTTTTATATGCTGCAGCTGAAACAAAGAATTAACCTTTTAAGTATATTTTTATTTCAAAGAAAAGTGATCATGTAGTAAAGTGACAAATTCCTTCCAAGAAGTACTTTTTATGTGCTACCCAATATTTAAGCAACAAAACCATTATCAGCCACTCACATAAAAGTGATCCTGGATCTTGGTATCTCAGCAGAGAGCAGAAGATGTAATGATAAAATGACAAAGGCAGGCTTAGATTGTGCAAACCTTTAGAAAGAGGAATATTCAGGAAATCTGGATCTGTAACATCTGTTAAGCTACTCAGGATTGCTACAGAACTAAGAGTTCCCAAATTCAGGAGAATTCAAAGTTAATTATTTGCATATTGAGTTGTTGAGAAGCATGTGAGTAATCTAAGGCATCACTTCCAAATTGTTTCCATATGTTGGTTTTAAAACAATATTATCTTACCCAGTTGCATAAGGCTGTCTCAGAATACAGTAAGCAAATACTACTAGTTCACTTGAAATTGACCTACCTTCATGTTTTTGGCTTTTTTCTGTCCTGAATAAGCAAACCTCAATCCTTAGCAGACAGAAATCAATCTAGGTTTATCACAGTATTTTGGAAGATCTTAAGTCCAAAGAGTGCTATAGCACGGAAGTCAATAGGAAATGACAAATAATAAAGAAAGAGGATTGACACTGATATTTCAATATCTTAGTGACAGATGAGGAAGAACTCTTAACAAGGGAATACTCCAGGATACAGCTGATAAAGATTATTCTACCGAGGAGGCTCTGAGGCTCAATAGTAAAGTTAATAAGGATAGAGAGACTGAAGGTTCATCATGAATCTGTGGAAATCCTTGGAAAGAAGCAGCATTGTCAAAGAACTCCATCTTTTCCAGAGACAGAATTAGATTATTTAATCTGTCAAAATTTATCAATTAAGAATTAAGAGAAAATATGCATGTGTATATATATATATATATATATATATATATATATATATATATGTTTATATCCTCTATATTTTGAGCTGAAGAAAAATGTTTTCTTCTGAAGATGACAGTCTTTATCACTTTAATCAAACATTGACAATACCCAGAAGAAAAAAGATGTGGGTGCCAAATTATGTTAATCATGTTAACTTGTCTGAAGATATCATTACACCTATCAGAAAGGAGCAACTTGGCCTTGGGCTATTGAGTTTGAACTGAATCCGAGTGATGCAAAGAATTCAGGAGAACCTCACCTTCCTGCTCCTTCCCAGACCAGAACAGTCCTTTTGATTTTTTTGTTAGATGTAATGTGATTATTGGATTAATTTTGGGAGTCTTGAGCTATTTGTCTTTGTTCTGCATGTAGAGGACAGCATCTCTAGTTCTAGTTATTTTGGGGTGGTTGCAGTAGAACCTTAGAGAGTAAATGAGGTGTGAAATAGAAATACTGGACAAAACCGTGGAATATATGAACAACCTTTATTTAGAATGGTCAGAAAAGTTCAAAAAGTGATGCCTTAGAGTAACAACAATGAAATCTTTTCTATCACTATAAAACTGGTCCAGCTCTCTGAAAATCCCTTGAGTTTAAAGATAATTTTTTGTACTGAGTCAGTTTGCCTATTACTAGTTATAAAACTAGAAACCATATTATCAACCGTGAAACTATATAATTAGTTTCTTTATGGACCTACAGTTTTTGCTAGATAAAATAAAACCTGTCACCAAATGCGGATGCCATTACGAATATGACAGGTCATTTATGGAAAGAAGGTTGTGTAGAATAACATTTGATAATTTGTTGGAAACATTAGCATATAGATGGCTATGGAATGTGTGAAATATTATCAGAATAAATTCTAATCTAAATTGCTGCAATGTCCAAATAGGATTTAGTGTTTTGTTACTCTAATGCTCATAGCAATTCCGACTTAAACAATTTATAGACACAGCATTCAGCTGTGAACAGAACCGTGCATTCTCTCTCTGTGTTAAAATATTGAAAACTGTTGAGTTGAGAGCATAGATTATTGTTATTATACAAAGATATGTGATCAAATGTTCAGAAGTGACTAATAACCCTGAGGAAAAATTATTATTTTTTGCTCCAATACATTTTTATAGCTGAGGAAACTTTTTTTTTAACCATATTTTCTAATCATGTTTGACTAAAACTTGTAGGAGTGCTTTTACAGTTCCTGCATGCAGAAGATTAAGTCAATATTTCCTGAAAAGGAAGAATTTTTCTGTAACTATGCACTATAAGGGATTATATTAGGAAAAAAACCCCAAGCCCTACTTATTCACAGAGCCACTCTCTGTGAGTGGGACAGCAAAAACAACAGATGATACAATTACATGTGTAAATAGAATGGTTTTAGGCAGACTACCCTGACCTGTGGATAAAAGTGATTCATTGAAATGGAGAAAAGAAATTTCCCAAGCCTGAAATCCAAGATTACTCACAACCCAATAAAGTAAAAGAGCAGTAACAAGTTAGAATTCTCTTCCTGAGTGCTCATACTAGTGACCATCCTTCCTGTCCTCCCCTGCTTGCATGGGCTGCGCGGTTCTTCTCAACTGTGAAATGAGTGCTAGGAGTCTTTTGTCAAATCAGAGATAATACCTAATTTTCCACAAAGACACTTGACATTCTTTCTAAGAACTTCCAAAAGAGCATCTGTAACAAAATCAATTCCTTAAAAACTGTACATGTGTATAGTAATTTAATATCTTTATTCGAACACTCAACATGGGAGTGTAAATGCCCATGGGTAAGTAAATTCCTTTACCCTAATACAAATGTTTTTCGCCAAATGGTAAACTTGAAAAATCCCATAGTACATGGGAGACATAAAATTTATCAACCTCACTTCTGCCTGTGGAATAGGTTGCTCTATCTCTTCCAAGTTTATGATTTCTAATTGGAATGTCTCTCAATGAGTTTGTTTGGATTTTGTATATTACTGTTCAAGCCTAATGTACTTGTACTCCTTGAGTTTCAAGGACTTTTTTTATTCTTTTCAATGTCTGCAGAGATATAGGGAATATAATTTCTGCAGTTAAGCACATCTTAAAAGAGCTGCAGACTAAATATGAAGATAGCAGATTCCTTCCAGTTTATTTAAAAGAAACTCCTCTTTAATCTTGCCTCTCAGTAATGGGAAGCAAGGATTAATTCTTCAGTAAATGAAGTCATTTTACATATTTTTGTATGTAAGTGGGTCAGAAAACACATGTAAGTTCTATGATGGGCAGGAGCTTGTTCTGAGCTGATTTTTGGGGAAAACGTAATTTACTGTAATGTAATGTAATATCAACTTCTGATTTTTTTCTAGATGGAAAGTTAATAAAACAGTGCAAGTTTTTCCTATTACTTTCTTTATTTATGATAGGAAAATCATTTTATGGAAGAGTGATGAAGGATACATGCTTGTTAGATTTCTTTGTTTAGATTTTTGTTTTTAAGAAGGTGGTTAATTATTGAATTAAGTCTTGCAAAAATAGAAAAATATCATAATCAAACTGTGAGGCATGTATCTCAATTGCAATTGGTATCTGTGTTCCTGGAAAAACAACTACATAGAATACAGCTGGAAGAGATTTCAGTTCATTAAAAATCCAAAATTATGTAAGGACACTTCTATAATTAATTAGGACCCCAAAACTGCTCATTCTGAAAATACTGGGCCATACTTTCTGTTCTAAATGCATGCATCTATCTTTTTGACTGCAGTTTATCAATATCTCAAACAAAACAACACTGTGTGGTTTTGGGAAAGCAAGAGCCTTCTCTAGAAGTTCTGCTGTCTTTCCTGTAGCAGCTGGAATGTCTTAAATTGTGTGTCCTTCCCTACGAGGTAACCTAAAGGAACACAAGATGATAATGCTGCTATTAATTTGGATAGTGTTGCATGCTCTCCAAATTCCAGACATCTCATGGTGAATCTGTATTACATTGGGAATAGGGGAAAAAGATAGCTAAATATAAGGAATTGTGAAGATGAACCATGACACTATTGCATGTTCTGTCCTCAAAGCAAGCATAAAAATATAAAATGAAGCCAGTTAATTCCTGTCTGAATACGTCAACTAATTGCACTGGTTAACTATTAAAATGAGTGCTAAGCAACTTCTTTTTCAGATTTTCCATTGCAAGAGTAACACACCCATTTGACCTGATTATCTGCTGTATTAATTGATGTTTTGAGCATTTGAATTTGATTTATTGATTCAATTTAAATTGTGATTTTGATTATCACAGATACGGGCATCACCCTCTGCCACTTTTAATTAATGCTCTAAAACTGGAGTGAATCAAATTGAGAATATGTTTGTTTAGTTTTAATAGAAGGATGAACAAGGAAATATAATAACCATAAAAACCATGAGTTTTTATTTCCTCCCTCAAATTGACACATGGGTCATGCACTCAAGGGCAAGGCAACATTAATGTACTTGCAAGCTGCTTAATTCACTTTCTAAATTCATATTAAGTCACTCATATTTTGACCTGGTCAATATAAATGTGAGTGGAATATGTTTCTTTAAAGATTAGATTATGTGTATGAAATATTAGATGATCAAATATTTTATGATGTGTTCTTTTACTATTTTAAGGGAGTCTGGTTTTGTATAAAAGTATTTTTTTAGCTAAAATTAGCACTTGAATAAATTTTGTTTTTTTCTGATCAACAGAAACTAAAATGAAGTTATCTTTGGGTAAAATCTCTGAAATCTCTCTACAAGTTGAAGAAATATTGGCATCAGATTTGTAAATCACCATTTTGGTAACTTAAGTTTCTCTCAGAAAATAATTTACTGCACTCAGTGATGCAATCAGTCTCAGGAAACAGAAGCTGGACTTTCAGGCCTGCTCAAAACATTATTTTAATCCATTAATATTGCCCTTGTAGTTTGGCCTCATTGTTAGTAACAAGGATGTTACATCGCCATTGCATCTTCACAGAGCATGGCCATGATCCTTAGGGAAGGATCTAAGTTCACTCAAATCATTGCCAGTAATAAAAGAATCTTTCTAACTAGGATATCACAACTGTGAGTAATCTCCTGGTTTTAGGTGCCAGAGCTGAGCTGGGGAGGATCTACTCTGTGTCTTTCCCCTGTTGCTTTTCTGAGACAGGAGGGTTGTGTGAGAAACAGGAAACCAAGACCTCAGAGTGCCTGCTGGGTTTGCATCCTGATCTCATGCAAGAGCACACTGAGCACAACTTAGCAGACTTCTTTATCTGTTTTCATTTACTCAGATATTAATTTAAAACTCAGCTGTAACAGATAAAACAGTACATCCTATGTTAAAACATCTCAGTGCTCTTCAACATCACCATGAATGACCTGGATGCAGGATTTGAAGAGATACTATGTGAGGTTACAGACAATACAAAACTGGGAGAAGGTGTTGACTCACTCAGGGACAGGGAGGCCCTGCAAATAGACCAAGACAAGTTAGAGGACTGGGAAAACATCAGCCATATAAAATCCACCAAGGGAAAATGCAGATTTTGCACCTGGGATAGGGCAAGCCTGGATGTATGGACAGATTGGGGAATGAGATTGGGAACCCTCATTGCATTTACAACTTCCTTGTGAGGGGAAGAGGAGGGACTCTTCTCTGTGGTGGACAGTAACAGGACCTGAGGGAATGGCCTGAACCTGTAACAGGAGGTTTAGGTTGGATATCACAAAGAGGTTCTTCTCCCAGAGGGTGTTTGGGCACTGGAACAGCTCCCCAGGGCAGTGGTCACTGCACCAGCATGACAGAGCTCAGGAAGTGTTTGGAGAATACTCCCAGGCACATGGTGGGATTCTTGAGGATGGTGCTGTGCAGAGATGAGAGCTGGACTCAGTGATTCTCGTGGATCCCTTTCAACTCAGCATATTCTGTGATGCTGTGATTCTGTGATTCTCCTTTCTTTCTATTCATTTATATTATTGTATTATGCAGTGCTAAAGCACCAATAAACTCAGAGAAAACTTCCAGGTTCTCATGATTATTAATCTCTGCTTTTCAAAGAGCTAACTGAGTTACTGTTGTGTAAACCCAAAACATTATTCATGAGGCTCTGGCTGAAATGGCATTTCTTTCAATTTTCAACAAGATCAACTATATCCTTAATGAACAGGAGCAAATGGGAAATAAATCCAGCAGAGGATTTTGATACTGAATCTGAAAATACTACAGTCTATCAGTCTTGGCAAGAAAATTGCATAAAAAAGAGAGAAATAGCATTTGAATTATGCATGTTGAAAAGAAAGAAGGAAATGTGTCCTGGTTGCATGAGAACATTAGGAATACTGCAGTGCTCAACTTTGCTGTACAAACCTCACAAAAATCACTAGGTACACCATTCCTACTTTATAGCATATCACATCAGATAAGTCTAACTGATTATTATGACTGCAAAAAACTTTAAATTTCCATGTTTCCTTGCTTTGTATCCTCACAAGAAATCTCATTAATTTTTTCATTTTCCCTTGGATCCTTCAGTATCTTTAGAACATTACACAACAAATCTGAGAAAAAAATGAATATAAAATAATTTCTTTCATTTTAAAGGGTATATCTTTTCATGACATTCTTTCTATTAAGCCAGTCTTTTCTGGGAGATGATGAAATTCATGATGTAATAGGAAAATCTGCTTTTTTCTCAAATTCCTTTTCATAATAAAAGTGAATCTGCCTCCACTATGACCATTTTCCCAGCAGATGCACCATAACTTAACAGTGGATTTATTCACTGCTGTTAGTACCCACCAGTAAAAAGACAGCAGGATTTTGCATCAAGTGGCAGTCAGGCTGTGAGGGCCATTGGTGTTCAGTGCTACCCCAGAGTCAAGTCCTTGCCACGGAGGTAAGACGTTCACAGGAAAGTTGGGGAGGGACTGAGTGCCCCTGCAGGGCAGCAGCAGAGGTTTCTGACCCCTTCACTCTGCCAGACAGGGGCTCCTTCTGGAGACCTGAAGCTTCCATAGTCTCTGCTGAATTGTATTTTTCTGTGCCTCCATGAGAACTTTGCCACTAATATCTCATCTGTCAGCAGAAATAGAGAAAACTTGACTTGATCCTTGATCCTTTGGTTCCTTTAATGCTTTTTCTACTCTACTAGTAGTCAGCAGCAGCTGGCTATTCTACAGTCCACCCAAAATACATTAACACCTCAATCACTTCTTTCTGTTAAACATCTTTTCTTTGTACTACAGCAATCACAGTCCCATTCTGTTAGTCACTGTGTATTTTTTTCAAGGCCTATTTACTTGAGAGATCTTGCCACCCAAGCATAAAATCAGAAATGGATACAAAGAAGATGGGAGAGTCCTGAGGAAACAATGAAATTATATGAAATTATTATAATATAAGGAAGCAAAGACACTTATGTCAAAACCATCCATTAACCTGACCAGCTAATTTGAAGACTGCAATCATAAAATCTGCACATGAAGGGGGGATCATACCTGCAAGATTCTGCATGCTGGATTGTCTGAGAGTGTGTTGTTAAAACTACATTCCCATCCCTCTGTAGATGCAAATTTATTTTAAAGCTAATTAGGTTTTCATCATTTTCAAGAGATGAAAGAGGCTAAAGAAGGTAAAACACATAGAAAGCACTTCAGTCAGTTGCTGTTTCTGCACCTTTCATAGAAAAATAAATTTGGGGCCAAAAGTTTCATTATATTGGTGGAGTTACTCTGGCCATGGACATGAACTCGAAAGTCATTCTTGCATTTCTAGATTTGCAAACATGGATTTGTCATCTAGAGCACAATAATCATATCTGATTTGCCAAACCAGCATTGAAGGTTTATTCTCTGAGATGTGCAGTGAATTTATATAAAGCAAATAATTAAATAGATGTGAATTTAAACCAAGAGACAACAAAGTTGCAGAGCTGTCACCTACTAGATTCACTCTGTGTTGTTCACAGCTTCCTAAGAGGTTTGTTTTTTAATGGTCTTTGTCTCTATGCCTAGGTAGAGTATGTTACTAAGACCCTCTATTAAGAAGAGAAAGAAAAAGAAAACTTCTGTGTTGGGGAATTTTAGTTCCAGCTAATTTATTTAATATTGCTACATCATTTGTACCCAATTCAGTGACAAGCTCATAAAGGGACTTTATTACACTCTGTGCCTGCAACCAATTAAGGGAAAAAAGAGCCTTTGTTCAGCTAATCATCTGAGTGTTATCAAAATAATCCTTCTGGGTCCCATTTAAAAGTCTAAATACCTCTGGCAGTTGAAGTGTAATGCATGTAAATAATTGAAATTATAAATATCTCTAAACAAAACAAATTGCTAGTGATCTGGTAGCTTGCCAATAAAGTCTTGCTCAGTGAATTCACTGAGTTGAGAACAGCAAAAGAGATGCTGTAATCGGACAGCATATGGCAAAGTTATTTTTAAAGTTTCCAAGTAGTGTTTTGTTTACTGACTTCTTTTTAAATGGTGTGCTATGGAAACAGAGGGTATGTAATTCTGCTTATGGTAGAAGACAGATGTTCCAGGCAGCAAGAAAATAAAGGAATATTCTTCAGGTGTCTGACTTTATGTTTGAGTTTGCATTTTTATGCCCCCAAAATAATACCTCAGGTGTTGAATCTAGGACTTTCAGTAATTTACTGCAAGAAGTAATTTTATATTCTTTAAGAGATCACAGCTCCTCTTTAAAATAATCCAAGGAACCTAATGAATTAAACATTATGCAGCTGTAGACTCTCAATTTTTGTTTACTTGTACTATAAGTAGTAATAATATCTTTATATGCAGTAATATTTGGTGTACAAATATATCTGTTTATTTATTAATCAGAAATAGCCAGAGCTGAATTAAAATCAAACAGTCAAGGAAAGTACTTTGCACAATATTTATGAGATTGTGGTTTGGTCTGAGTGAGAGTTTACAGATCCAAGTATTTTTTTCTGTGCACCATTTGGAAACATCTGTGGATTTTGGTATTCAAAGATGTGAAAATTTGCTTCCTCTTAAAATGTTTTACATTTCAGGTGCTTGAGCAAGACCTTAAATAATTAATTTCTTTTTAAATTTAAATGGAATTTTAAAAAAAATTTTCTCAGTGAAATTTAAATAAACACACCATTGGTCTCAGAGAATAAAGAAAACCTGACCACATTCATCTATCACTTTCATTTTGTGCATCTCTGATTAGAAATAGTGCTTGCATATAAGCACTAAGATTTGCGACATTACATCAAATCCTGGACACCTACAAACAACTGTACTGGATGAGAAAAATGACCTACCATTGTCCTATCCCCAGCTGTAGCATTGAAGATGAGTCTAGGGAAAGGAAAAACAGAGCACACGTTTTTCATATCTCCCCCTCAGCCTTTGCCTGTTTTATCCTGAGAGGGGTTCATGAGACTGATGTTGGATTGTCATTTAGTTCTCCTTCTCTGATCTCTCTTCCAAGTGCTTTAAAGTATCCTGTGAATCCACTTCCTCAAAACCCTCTGGAAAGAATTTCCATGGGAGCAATACTCTGTGCAATGGTCTGGCTCTTCTACTGACAGAGACAATGAACAGCTTCTAACCCTGCTCTCTGTGTCTCCCATAATTCTACTGATCTCTCTCATGTCCCCTCTACATCAGCTCAGCAGTGAGTCCTGCTTCACTCAGAAGCTGTTTCCTACTTTTGATCATTCCCATCAGCTTTCTCTGAATCTCATATTGTGTCTTTTATCAGGATGAGGGGATCAAAATGGGCAGGATGGGATGGGGGGAATAAATGTATTTATTCCCACAGCATGAATGATCTGTTTTTTTCCAGAAACTACAGGACAGAACCTCAAATAATCATCCAAAGTGCTAACAGCACATTTTTACTAATGCATTATATTGCATTAAACTGATTTCCACCTCTTATTTGACTACCTAATCATAACATTTCATAAAGTCCTTTGTAATTCTTCCCAACCTGCCCTGATCTCATTACCCTGAATAATTACAAATTATCTGTACACTTTCTTCCCTCACTTCACACCCTGTTTTATAGATCACTGCAATGCAACATTTCCCTAAACTTCCTGTTCCCAATGTGATATAAACAGGACAGAGCAGGTTTAAGACAGAACAGGTTCCCAGACCAGTACTTTTCCAAACTGCTTCCTAGCAATACCCTCTGCCATCACCATTTGCTGCCTGTTCTCCTAGTTATTGTTGTTTGTTTCTAGCTGAAGCCAGCACATGACAAGGAAATATATTTAGCAGATTGACTGAGAGGAACCTTCATCCTGGGCTGTAGTGATGAATGACTTTCCAATTGCAAATCCTTGCAAATTTTGATACATAATGTATTTGATACGTTATAGTGACATTTACAAGTCTGAGAATCTTGGAAAAAATTAATGAAATCAAATAAAAGTCTGCCTTTAAAATTTCAGTAAGACTACTGTGATTTCTGTCATTGTGGAAATGGTAGTTACATTGCATCTTTTAATTCTCGGACCAATTTTGGTGCCATCAGTAGAGACAAAGTGACATTTCCTGCAAATCTCTAAAAGGGTATGTGCTGGAAGAGCTGTTGTTCATCGCTATTAACTGCCTGTCCTGTTTTAATCTGGCCAACATTCATATTTATTTCTTTGCTTCACAGGATTCTTCAAATAGCTGATTACATTATTTTCCTTATCTCTTTTGGTGTCAGTATGACCAGATGTTATTCTTTCTGTTTGCTTATTTTGTGCTACTTTTGTTAAGTGAATTGTTTTCTGTCTTGTCTGTTGCTATTGACAAACATTGCCATCAGTATAAGGGCCGAATTCAGTATTTTTTTTTTTAATGGAGACTATTATAGTTTTTTAGATCTCTGTGTATGACAAAGTTAGGTTAAAAGTTTCATCAAACTACAATTAAAACAGAAACATTGGGAAAAAAAAAACTGAGGTAAAGAGGTCTATGAATGTAACCTCTCAAAGGGACTTGCATGACTTCTGACTTTGGTTCTGCTGCTGTTCTTACTGTTGCAATGTTATGATACATACTAGCCAATTTATTTTTTTTAATCTGTAAATATATAATATTCAAATTATCAGGAATATGATAGGGAAAGAGCCCCCTATTAAAAAAAAAAAGGGGGAAATAATTCCTCCCTGACATTTTGACACAGGAGGAGGACGCTAGTTTTATGTGTCATGAAATAATAACTCCAGAGATCACATCAGATGTGACAGAATATAAAAGGATTCAGTGTGACTTATTCATCTCGTTCCTTCAGAAGCTGAACAAATCCAGAGGTCAAGATTTTCAAAGCAGGGTTACAGAGGTCTAGTTCTGATACATATATATATATGTATGCTGAATAAAGGTCTTGGACCTTATGTCCTAACTCCAAAATCCCACAAGGAGTTACTGAACTGAGGCAGAGGTTCCAAGCAGACCACACACAGAAGTGAAGTCTCACTGACCAGAAGATTATTGGTTCAGAAGTTCCCACTGAAGCTAAAAGGGCCTGCTGAAAGCTTGGTACTTCTGACAGAAGCACTTTCTGTGAGTCCAGCAACAAGTCAGGATTTACATGAAAGATCTGATAACACATTCCCTATATGCAAAGAGAGGATGTTGGAATTGCTGATTGAATTAAAACATCTTTACAGATGTTTCAGAATTACTCGTCCATACTGCATACAATTTTCATTTAGTGTTAACTCTTAAAACTAGATTCCTGTCTTCATTTCTGCCAAACAGTATTTTCATTCTTCTAATCTAAATTGAACTGTGATGCTGCAAAGTACATTTCCTCAATGATAACTCCAGATTTACATAATTTTGTCACATCCCAAAGTCTAATGTGAAGGATACAGCACGAAGCACATAGATGGGAAAGCAAAATTAAGATTAAAATGTCATTACTTCTGGGGAAAAATGCAATTTCTAGGCTTGAAGCTAATTTGAATATTATTTGAGAAACTGGATGATGGTGTGCAGAGCTCTGCAGGACATGACAAATATACTTGCAACCCTCTTCCCTTTGAAAAGGTGAAAGGAGTTGGCCTTAAAGTGAAAGACATCTGGGGTTCATTTACATTATATTTATATGGTTCTCCACCTGACCATGTCGACAATAACTGTTTTTTCCCTGGAAAAAATACCTACTTTAATTTAAGTTTCATAGGAAAAGGAAGTTTTAATAATAATGTTCAAGTCAAAATTAACAGGAATTTAAGTAGGCAAAGGATAGAAAGCTTCAAGAAGCAGGGTTCTGTACTGAGTTCAGAGCTGGGACTGACCTGTTTGTTTAGACAAGAAATCCTTATTAAGCTGCCATAACTATAGTCTCAAAAAAGAATCAAAACTGATCTTGTATTTACATCTCAGTGAAAAACGGAAGTAGTTTCTCCATATTAAACAAGTAAGGAACTTGTTAAAATGGCCTTCCCAAGGTCGCACAGGGAATCTGAATAGGGACTTTGTTATGGCTCTTCTGCTTTTTACTGTTGAGGCTAAAGTCTATTTGCATTAGGATCTGAGGATTTTTGGTAAATCATACATGTATGTGACCATACATAAGGTCACGTAACTTGATGTGACCTTAGTGCATGTCTGCACTACGTACACTTCTGCTCAGTGTGAAAAAGGTGAAATCCTCAATAATGTAATTCGTCAGACAATGAGAGCTAAAGAAGTACTGTAGAGGAAAACTAGAAGTCGTGATTTAATTTTAAATGTTTCTCCTTTTAATTACTCAAGAGAAAAATCAATTTAGACCTTTCCACACTTCATTTGCTTTGAAGCATGTAATTTTAAATGCTTGGTTTTGTACTTTGTCTCACTTTTTTTATTACTTCTAAGTAAGAGAAGTATGGAACATAAGTTAGAAAAATATGAAAACTACCTAAACTTACTTTACATTGTTTGAAATTTTTTCATGGAAAAAAATAGAACGAATGTGAAGTCTATTTTTCTCTTTAGTTACAGGTTTCCCAGGCTTTGTAGTAGGAAAAATGAAGAAAAGGGAAATCTGAAAATACTAGGAATAAAAGTATCCATTTATTTTTAGTAACATATGTTTTCAGAATTCCTCCATCAGATATGAAACTCTTACAAGCCTGTTGGAAGGACTTCATTCACCATCTGCTGCTTCAGAGGGCAGTTCAATGAACTTGTTTGGGGACATGCAGCAACATTTTGGAGTTAACTCAGAAAGAACGACAACTCTCCTCGAAGTCCCCACTTTTGCTGAGTATGTTATCCACTCCTGTAACTGCTAGAACCTTCAAAGGACTCAGGCTAATCACTTTAAGGAATAATACATGCTACTGATAATAGAAAACTGACAGGGTAAGGTTCAATTGTTGCCATTGACAGTGACTGACTGCAAAAGCAAATTTAACACAAAATACAGATAAGCTCTAATCACCAATGAGTTAACTCAGGCAATCATTTATGGTGCATAGAGTTAGGTTCTTATTCAGTAGGTGTTCTTCTTAGGCTGTGAGAGATGGCTGAAGAAGGGTAGAAATCAGGTTCAAGCTGTCAACCAAACCCAGAAGTTATGATGGAGTTTTCCTTAACTTCTCCCCATTCCTAGATTACTTTTATACTGTTTCTTTACACATAAGTGGAACCTCAGTGCCTCTGGTCTTACATACCTTTGTTACTAATTGTTGTAAAACTCTCTCACTTTGTTCATAAGATACAGTCAAGAAAATATGGAATGCATGCTCAGGGAGGGGTGGTCATAACTTGCAAGTGGATAACTTTGGGATGGAGCTGTGTGTCAGTATCTAAAATTAGATTAAAATGAACCAAGTTCACCGGTTGCTGGTTTGGCAGCAGGATGTCCCCTATCTCCCTTGGCTGATGGGCACTTCGTGGTTTATTTGCTACCTGGAAACACCAAGTTCCCCCCTGCAAGGATTAAGACAGAGCCTGGCTGTGATGTTTCCACTCTGCTCCACCCTCCATCCCATCCCTCTCAGCAGCTGCCTAAAGTTGCAGGCTGTTTTGGGTGGGGAATCATGGTGGAATAGACTGTGTCCATTCCAGCTGCATTCCATCCAGGAAGCAGCAACTGCATTTCTCTGTATAACATCTATACTGGTGCAACTTCTGCTAGAAAGTGAGTATAACTGCCCAGTTTTCTAGAATTTCATCTGCAGTTATCTTCCCACAACATGAGACTAAAATAATATTAGGCATGGTACAGATACATGGAAGTAGAGTTCTTCCTCTCAGAGCACAGTCCGAACATTCTCCTTCATCTTAAACTAGCAAACATGCTTAATACTTACTTCCCAATATATATTTGTATACAGAAAATAATTAATTAATCTGTAGAAACAAATAAATTATTCTGCCAAAATGACCTATGAAAAGAAAGCCTGGAGAAAAAAAAAAAATCAAAACAAGAAGTGGTCCCAGATTTCAAACACCTTTGAATTCCAAAATAGTCCAATGAATATAATGTAAAAGCACACACCATCTGCAAATTTCATATTTCCTATAGAATGATTGTTGTAGAGAGTGGATAGTTAGTTCCAGACCATGTGTGAATGGGTGGCAGATTTTCTCTGCAATATATTTAACAAAACCCACACTGACATTTTATAGCATTATCGTGTCAGCACATGACATTAAGAATAAGGATTAAAAAACATTTAAGGCATTTAACTGACTTAATTCCAGCAAATGACCTTTGCTGACATTACTTAAATGCTGTTTTGCAGTGAAACAAAAAATTAAGTTCAATTGTTCACAGCCTGTCAACATTTTAAATTACTTGAGGAACAAATCTGATATTTCAGAAAACTGGCACCTTTCCCAATGGCCTGGATGGTGAGCTCTTGAACAACCTGAGGCAGTGAAGGAGATAAAGGAGATGGTGATAATTTTTTGGGAACATCTTTACCAGAAAGATTTTTCTCCACAGGCTGACTGATCTGCTGTCCTCTAGCTAAGCTGAAACTTCAACATGATGCTACATTTTTTTCTGACAGAGACCTAACTATATCTCCAGTTTTTCTTTCAATTATTTTTGGTCTAATACCACCACTTGACATTTCCAGGTGTTTGTCTTGAACTATGTAAAAAAAACAGAGTGAAACTTCTGTGTTCTTTCTCCTGCAGTGTCCTACGAGAAAGAACAGTTATTTCCATGTTCTTACATGGAATGACCCACTTAGCATAACTTCTTTTGTTTCCTTATATTCACATGTTTTGAACAAGAAACCATCATGAATAAATACCAATCCAATTTCTCCCGTCATCTTTCTGCTCCTTTCACTTCTGGCCAACCAAACTTGAAAAAGCTTTTTAAACACTTCATACATCTTCATTTTCTTCTCACAAATACTTAAAATGTGTTGTTAAGCTTTAAGTCATATATGTTTACCTTTCAGACTTACATTAGAATTTCTGTGCCTTAAGTCTCATTGACAACTAATATTTTTCTAAACTTGAATATTTTCATCTGCAAGGATCAACCAGCTTGACTCACATGGTATCAGCTTGAATTTCTAATACTTGCACAGGTCATTACACATCCTATTTAATCCCTAATGACCATGATTTATGTCCATGATCTTCTTTTTCATTATCCTTGTCCATCTCCATAAACAGTTCTGTCTTGCTAGAGAACTGCCTGCTTCAGTAAAATTTTCTCATATAAAACTAAAGAGAATTTAATTTATCATACTATTTTAAAAAAAATTATTTGGGCATCCAGAAAGATGTAACTTTTCCAATAAAAATTAAACACACTCAAAGGCATTATGATGTGCCATCTCCCTGTTAGTCTTTTGCTAGGTACAAAACTGGTTTTCAGCTAAAACAAAACTAGAAGCATGGAAGGTCTAACATATCATCATAACTTTAGAGGGGTTTATTTAGGCTTGTTTCTCCATTTTCTTTAAAATTTAAGTTAGAAATTACAGTCTGCTAATTTAAAAAAGCATCATTTCAATAAGACCCCTCATTTTTAGTTTAGATGAAAGCCCTGCTGTATGGATGTGTATCAGCAAAATAGAAGTTCCTTTGTACTGACAACAACTAGATGAAAATGCAGAGGGCTGGTTACTGATGTTTGTATGTTTTAGGTCTGTTAAATGCTGCACAGCAGCTCGGCATTAATAGCTGTGCTGCCTGGTAGCTTTGTCTTTGTTAGCTCAAGTTAATGTTAAACGGAGTGATTTTTCAACTCCATGGCAATTTGAAGTGAGTTAGTACCAGGACATGGATCCTTTTTTGAAATCTGTGTGGGATGTCTCTCTACCTGCTGTGCCTAATTTCAAAGCCCAGTGCTATCATTAGGAAAAAAAAGTGTTGTTTTCTCTTTTGTCTGTGTGCTCTACTTCACATCAATATTATCAAAAACCTCTCATAACTCTTGCTACAAATTGATCTTGTGTAGCCCTGACTGACCTTCAGACTGCACGAAGTTGAATTTTTTCAAAATGTGAAACTTTTATTTGTGACAAATCAAATAGCCTGGGACACATTTGGACCTATTATAATTCCATTGAAATTATTTCATTTCCATAGGGAATGAATTTTTATCCAAGCAGTGCAGTGCACTTTTCAGCAGTTAGTACAGCCCTGCTCACTCCAGTACTGTACAGGGTGCAAGCTGCTTTTATCTACTGGCTGAAAAGAAAGAAGGAAAAAGAGGACAGTAATTCCAGGCCTCACCTGGTAGTTGCTGCATAGGCAAAAGTGCTTTATTTGAGAGCTCTTCAGGTGGCTGACTTGGAAGATTTCCTAAATTTTCATAAGCATTAAAGCTGTATGCAGCCTGCACTAAGTTATATCCTTGAATCCATCTTGCTCTTCAGTTTATCTTCTTCTGCAATTTATACTTTCATATTTTAGTGCAAACATCTGCTTATAATACCTACTCCTACAGGAAACACTTTTTATTTCTTTTTCCTAATGTATCCGTTCTTTAGACTTCTAATTGTAAAGGCTGTTACTTGGTACAGATGTTCATCAGTTTTTGTTAATAGAGACAAAAATAAAGGGCTTTTTGGTCACTCCCTATCTGTGTTTGATAATCAGTATACTTAGGTACATTTCTGTATTTCAACTCAATACCAATTGGGATATTTCCAATCCTAAAAATTGGGTTTGGGCTTTACCTGTTACTAGGAGAAAAGTAATTTTAAGATAAAATAAATATTATCAAGTAGTGGTTTTGCACAACATTTTTTTAAGAATATATTGTTGTCAGATACTAAATATGCTGGTAGGTAAAAGCAGAGTAAGAAAGGGGCTGAACAGAAAAGAGAGGGTTCTTGAATCCCAGCACTGGCACAGTAGCTTCTATAGCTCCACTTCATGGGACACCAGCTGCTTTTGTAATGCTAGAAAGTAGTGATTTTATCAGTGTTCTTCTAATACCTCCTGTGAGCACAGATGCCTGGGAGAAGAGAGAAAATGCAGCCTGCAAGGCACTCTAAAAAAAACTTACACTGTCTACATTAAAAGGAGGAACATTTTTTGTTTGATTCCAGAATTATTCTGAGTAGCTCTAATTTTTTGTTACTGTTATGGTTATTATTACTAGTTATATAGGATTTATTAATTATAATTATTATCCCCCACAAAAATTATGTCTACAAATCTGCAATATGTAGGAACTACATCTGTTATAAAGATTCTTTTAAAATAAAACCCTGGAGTTTCTTCAGATGGCTAGGTAGTGAATTTTAGGGGTTACAGTCAGGCAAATACTATTAACTTCATTGGCCTGCTTTTTTCACCTCACTCTGCAGGTCTGATTAGACGGGATTTCAGTGGGAATTTCTCTGGAAATGGAACACTGGGGTCATGTTGACTTTCTGTGCAAAGTCAAAATGGGACCACAGATTACCAGACACGTGCATTCACATACCAATGGATCCGTGCAATATTTGCTCTCGTATTTGCTTTGAGAATGTCACAGTAGCACAGATAATGCAGTTAGGTGCTTGGCTTTGGAAAGTTGCACCTGCTTTTATGTCCTTAGAACATAATGGCCTTTTTATTTCTTGTAATACATTTTCAGCTGGTGGAAAAGTACTTGCTGTTTGCATTGGGGTCCTTCTATGGCAGCAGACTATGTCTCCAGAGGAATATAGGGCCTCTTTTTATTTATTGGTGCTAATGGGACCATATGACTTATACTGTCAGCTGGAAAATGAGGCCACTGCCGGATGTGTGAAACAAAATTGCATTTTGTACTCAAATGATTTTTCTCAGTGAACTCGAAGGAAGCCTGCAAAGACAAATGTTCTGGCTAGTAATGACAATCTACCTTTTTAAATTAAAATAGAACATGTGTTTTATAAAGGAGTTAAGGAAAATAAATGATAAAATGTGCTAAGTGCTGCAGCTAAATTAAAGCTCTTTTTTTCCAGGTGAAGCACTTTGATTTATTTCCCTAGACTACAAGGACTTTTTCACTGCCTTCTGCTATCAGCTAAGAAAAAGGCGCTTTTTATTTTCACAGTGGCACTCCAAGCTTTCTCAGATCTCTGGAATGAGTGATCCAGATGTTAAAGGACACAGCAGGACTCAATGGGGATTTGGAAAAGACTGGCAAGTAGATAAGGTCGTAGCTTAAAGAGCAAGGATGAGTCTGTCTAAATTTGAGAAGACTTACAAATTCTTACAACTAGAAGAAACTTTTCCAGCCCCTGGATAACTTGTGAATGCACCCTTTATCCAGGGGAAACACTCAGATATGGGGCAACTGCTGGAAGTAAATGTCATGGAAATCCTGCTATCATTTCCTTTCCATAAGGTAGCTAATAAATAATCAGTTTTCCTTAGTGCTGTTTCTTTTTCCCAACTCAGACAATTTTATCATGTCAATCAAAAGACTTTTCTAATCACATCTCAGCCCTCCAAAAAATTCTGAGAAGTATTAATTATGGTCTATTAAAATGTAAAATGTAAATTAGGGTTAAAATATCAATCAGAAAGATCATATGCATGAATTTTAACACAGCTTGCACAAAACACTTTTAATTTAGCAATTTAGCAATTAGTTAAATTTAGTTGATATTTCAGACTGAATTAATAACATAGATTCCCCCCTCCAAAAGTTTTTATATTGATTGAAGATTTTACAAGAAAAAACATACATACTGCTTTCCATTTTGCACAAGCATAAGCAGCATGTGTTCCAATTTGTACTCAAGTGTTTCATCTCTCCAACACATTCAAATGTGAGGGTTATAGCAATGGATAATAGTAAAATGTAATTTAACATGCAGAGAAGAGAAAGTGTCTCATGCCCAACTGGTAGCAAAGTTAGACATGCAGAACGCAAAAAACACTGTTCTTCGTTTTTCTTTTATACCTGCCTCCAGAACACACAAACAGATCATCAGTTTATCTCACAAACAGATCATCAGTTTATCTCCTTGCTCTTTCTTAGACCAGCTGAGTGTTCCTTCAAGACCAGCTCTGTGCTTTTTATAGTTTATCTTGCACTCTACTATTTTTCATAGGAGTATCATGTCTATTAATTGCTTCTTGGAATCAGCATTGATAAAACACACTACACAAGGAAGTCCAAATCCACAGAAAATTAAGTATATATATCAAGTTATGGGCTCAAGTGTAAAGGCACAAGGGAAGATTATCCAGGCCTCACCTCTTAAATGAAAAATTTTGTAAACCACCTATATAAAAATATATTCTCTATGTGTGTGTGCATGATATTCATGCATGATACCTTTGTACTGTGTCATATAACTTGTCAAGTGTTTATGAATGATGAGACAATTAGCCTGTCCAGGGAAGTGGACATCGGTATTTTTCCCCACAATGTGAACTGTAGATGTATTTGTTTTTTCAAAATATAAAAAAAAAAAAAAATAGCTAAAAACATAGAAGTTTTAAATGGCCATGCATGTCATAAATAAATGCATCTAATATGTTGTTGGATATACAAGTGGCTAAAACACTCCCCCTCCTTGACAGGACAGGGTGAGAAAGTGAGATGAAAAAGCTCCTCGGGGAGGTAAGGTCAGGGAAACCATTAACCAACCCCTACTACCAACACCTTGACAACTACACCAAGTACAGGCTATGAGTGTGGAACAGTGAGTGTGAAGGGACAGCCAAACCCCTCTGAGATCCTTTCCTCCAAACTGATAATGCTATGGATGAGCTCCAGGACAACCACTCATCACACTGAACAGCAGCTAGGTATTCAGAGACAGGTTATTGAAACTGCCTGAAAAGCAGTGTGACAGAAATGGAAACTTCTCTAAGGTGTTGGTAGAGGCCTTGGAGCAGAAAAACCCTGACAACACTGCCATCCCCCCAAAACACCCCCATCCAGGACTGGGCTCAGCAGGTCCCTGTGGGGTGCAGGAGCACCTGCACCTGGCAGTGATCCCCAGGGAGGGGGAGTGGGGACACCCCTACTCAGCTGGCACAAGGACACCTGGGTCACCTGTGCAGCCACACACAGGGGAGGGAAGTTGCCTGTGCTGCCAGACAGTGTGAGAGTGCATGGAAGTGCAGGGGGGCATTAACTACAGAAGAACATTAACTACAGAAGAAAATTTGGAAATGGGCTGGTTTAATGTTTTTCAAGCATCTAGGACTGTGGTTTATCTGTTGTGTCACCAATATTGATCCTGAATGTATAGTTCATTGATTGCCAGTTCATTGACTGCCAGTTAACTCTGTCATTAATAAATCAACAAAGCCTTATTTGATTTAAGCCACATGAGGTGAGTAGTTTTTCCCATGACTCATGATCTCTCTGTACATTGATTCAGAGTCCTGAGACCCTCAGAGGAGGATACAGGACCATGCTTGTGTCCGTAAATAAACAAAAGTTCTTAGCTGAAATGGTCCAACAGTAGGGAAGGTTAAATATAGTGGAATATGGAGGATGTTATGCTCTAGAAAGCAGAATTTATAACTCCATTACTAGGGGGAGCAATTTGAGAAAATCATACAGTATGTTTTGCAAACAGCAAGACTATTTATGTTTAGTAGTCATTATTTTTTCAGCTTATTGAAATACGACAATTTCCACCTTATATTCAGTGTTGATTTACAAAGGAGATAAAAGGTTTGTGACTATTCTGACTTCTGCAAGCACGGAATGGGTTTCTCTTATTAGTTTTGAATGTCAGTACTTTGATGTTGATTGTGATTTCAAACTGGCAAGTTTGGTTATCCAGTGCTACATGGAGATGCAATGGTAACCACCATGTGGAGTAGGGAGGTTCAGCTGTAGAGAGGGTATTTAGAGCAAAAACTTCAGCTTTCCCTAGGAAAAACAGATTCCTGCAACAGGACACAGAGTCAGCCGAACAGAGACATTAGTGAGAAGAAAAATCTGAACCATGTTGCTCACTCAGAAATCAAATGTGCATGAAGAATTTTCTGAATATTTATCAGACAGAAGAATCAAAAAGCTGAGAAAAATAACTAAATTATAGAAAAAAACTAAAAAGGATTAAAATTCACATGGAAAATTTCTGCCCTGAATCATCCCTAATACAACAAAACTTCATGTGAACAAAGTTTTCCATTGCTTCCAGAACACAGAAACAAAGAGATCAGTATTGACATCCCAGATACTAAATAAAGACTGTGAGGACATTCAAAAGTTATTGAATAATTAGACCTTGTCTCTTAAAACACCTTTCATAAATTTAGTCTTTAATAAATGCAAAATAAACATTCAAACTGGAGGAGCTTTTTAAGCAGTGACATCCAACATTTCTACTAAGTAATTAATAAGAATATTTGCTTTTATTTTGAACACAGTCTGGTTTTGACAGGCATTCATAGGGAAAAACATATCTGTAATTAATTTTTTTCTTCTTTGTTCTGCAGCACTTCAGCCCTAGATAAAAGACCTATTCATTGCCTGATGTGCTGAAAAATCTGTTATAAACACCATCCTTCCTTACAACTGAAAATAGTACAATTAATTAGTTAATATTAGAGCAAGATAAAAAGGTTTGGTATTCTGCTTACATTCAGATGTGAATAGAGTTGGGTGTTTCATTATACTTCGATCTGTAAAACCAAACAATTGGAAAATGCACAACTGGACAAAATTCTCCTGTAAAGGGGCTTCTGGAAGCAATTGTACTTCTGGCTAATGGCTAAGGTCAATGACAAGTTTCATTGGATTTTGACATCTGGACTCTGCATAGTACCTCCTACACAGTGAGAATTGTAAAATTGCTGATGTGTTCATACACATTGGAGATATTCATCGTTTCACCCCTCCAGCTGAGATTTGTGTTCTGATTAAAATAGAGGGAAAAAAAAGACAGAAGGATAAAGTTAAATTTCAAGGCCAAATTTATTGTTATTCTTTACATGCATGACAACTGCTGATGAATCTGGATATAGCTACCACTGACAGAAAGCTGAATAAACTGCCATTGGAGCTATGGACAGTATTATTTGTGGCATGTCTGCAGGCTCCCTGGAAAATTCAGTACCAAAATAGTGCAAACTAATTCAGCACCTTTGTAGCAACAAAAAGGTGAAAATAATATGTCAGAATAAAAATGAAGTACTATGCCTAAAAAATTGGTCCCTTTAAGATCAGTTGGATGTTCTGCAGAAAGCTTAAACTAGTTTAAGCCAATCTCACTCTTGTCCACAAGTTCCCAGTCTTTTCCTTGTGTCAGTACAAGCCTTTATGCAATCAAGCATGTGGTTACATCCTACTGGCCCTACTGAGAGAAATATTTTTCTGCATTAGTTTTTAGCAGAATGAACTGTGAGTTCTGGAAAGCTAATGTGAGTCATGCTGGCAGAAGTGCACAGCAGAAACACACCATGGAGAGCAAGCTGAGAAAAGTCCACTCTGAAATCCCAGCCAAGCAGATCAACTGGAACCAAGGCTGCTTTTCAAATTGGCTCTGCTCTGAACTATGTAGATTGTTTTATCATCCTTGTCACACAGCTCCTGTGATATTGTGATAAATACTATGAACAAGTAGAATAAATGTATTATCCTCTGTCATGATCTGCATAAGAACTGAACAGTATGTTCAGTATAAAATAGGTCTGGGGAGACAGAGGGGTTATTTGTGTTGTAAAAACAGTTGCCTTTGAAAATACTTGTTGATGAGTATGCTAAAACAGCTGAAATTAGGACAGACCTTGGTAAGAAAAGAAGTTTGCAACAGGCTGAAATGCTGCATTTTTATTTTTTCAGTGTCACTGACACGTGCATCTGCTTCTTAGGGAGCACGGGGTGGAAGAACTCTCCTTAGCTGTCTCGTTCAGTTCCTTGCCATTGCAAACACCTATGCTCCATAGTTGCTTTAACTGTTTATCAAGATAAATTTTTCAAGAAATTTGTTACATTTCTTATCCCCAGTACTTCTGTGAGGAGAGTTTGAACCCAGCTTTCAGACATAACTAACAGTAGAATAAATAACTGAATATCTTCAGAGTTCTCAAGTATAATTTTTAAACACCAGAAAAAGAAACCTCATTTCCTCTTCCAAATCACAGTAAAGTCTCTCATGCCGACATTCTAAAGGTTCTGTAGTTAAAAATGTATCTTTTGTATTTCTGTTTCTTGAGCAAGCTACATTTCTTTAATATATTCGTTTAGTTCTTCCAGAATCTCAAGTTCAGTGATTTTTTTTTCAAAAATCAAACTGGAATTTATTAAATATGTAATGTTCATAACACATACTGATGATCTCATCAAATTAGAATGTGGCATCAGGATATCACCAGGATATTCAATAAAGGTTTTTCAAATGAGAGTTTTAGAAGCTGTTTCAGAAGATTTTCAAAGAAATATTTTCTTACTTTTATCAGATACAAATGTGTACATCAATAGCAGAAAAATAAAAAATTGTGCAAATGCCTTTTCTTGAAGCCAGCAGGAGGTATGGCTTAATCAAAATTCATTATCATTTTGATTAACCTTTCACTGATTGTATTTCCGTATCAACAGAAATAGTAGTATAAAATACTAAATAATTGAATCTATTTTGCAATTTAATAAATCATAGAATCAATTATTTCAATCAAACATATCAATTTCTTCTCCAAAACATTTAAAATGCTTGAAAGGTCTGTAGAGAAATGGTTACAAACAATTGAAAAGGAAACTAAGGAAATTCATATATGCTATACATAGCCATATGCATGCAAAATGCTTCAGGTTGTTTGTATAGCTCATGTCTGAGCTGTAAAAAGTCAACAAAATCCACTCCTCCCTAGAATTACCAATGCAGCAAATAAAAGAAAAATACAAAATAGAAAAAACCCTACCAAAAATATAGCTATTAACCTGATTTTAATACAACAGAAATTATTTTAAAAGCAAATTTTACTTTAATAAATAATAAGTGGCATTAAAACTGCTACCATGTTATGCAAGGCTTCTTGTTATTCAGTAAAGTGTATATCTGGAAAGTGGTGTTCCAGAATTACTCAGGAATAAAAAGTATAAAATATACACGTGGAAAGAGAAATAGTCTTGGTCAGAAGAAAAAGTGGAAATGAATCTTGCTGAATCCTACATCTCTCTCTTCTGTTTGCACTTCAGCCACTAAAGTGAGTTCTTTTAAGACTTCTGGTTCATAATTTATAGCAACAGCTATTGTTGGCTCACAGGGAATGTGAAAAGAAAAAAAGTACTTTCGTGGCATTTTAGAAGAATAAGTTGTGTGAACTTTCTTCTTATGCTCAGGCCACGGGAGGATTTTTAGCAAGTTCTGCAGTCCTGCGCTACTTCGTACTTCCATTTCTGGGAGCAAAGCATTTTACCTTTGGAAAATGTCAATTCCAAAACACTTTCTCTTTGTCTTAATAAATGTGGACAGTTAATTTACTGTCCATTTATAACAATGATATTCCAACACTTGAAAAGCATAATTCATAGCAGAGATTGCCCTCAGCCTGCCCTCTGCATCATTTACCTTCCTCATCCTTGTGTCACCCAGGCACAACAGAATGCCAAGCTGTAAAACTTCCCTTGTTTGAGTTAAAAAATTGAAATCAATCTTGACAGAACAAATAAAACATGTTATCTCTATGATGTGTACCTTTCAGCCACCTTAAAAAAAAAAAAAAAAGAGCTTCAAAAGTTGTAATGGATATTTCATATGTGTGAGAGGAAAATTGCACTCACCCTCATGGGTGAAACACTGCATATTTATAGTGATTCATTAAGACATAGGCAGTCTGGAGTGACAGGGTTAACTGGACTATTTTCCCCCAAGCACATAAGAAAAAACAGAGGTGAAACACACTGAGAACAAACTCTGATAATTTTAGCTGGGAGTTCAAAACCTGTACTACAGTGGTGCTGCAAGCACCGTGACTTTAACTAGGGAAGTGCTAGCAGTGGCTCACACATAGGGGGGGCTACTTGGATGCCTCTGCTGGGTTTTGCTTTAAAGAAAAAGTTGAATTCCAAATTATGTTTTGGCAGTTTTCTTCATGTTCTAGACATCTAAAAGTAAATATAGATATTTAAATTTGTGTTTATCAGTGTGTGAATTATTAAGAAAAATTTTAAAAAAGGTGTGTTGGAAGACAAAAACTTCTTTTGTATTTTTTCTACCCAATAACTTTTTCACTTCCTGAAAAAACCAAGATATATTTATTTTCCATGAACTACCACTGAAAAGAGACACATAAGCAAACCAAAGTGCACATTAATGAAGATTAAGCAGTTTTATGATGCTGCAAATTGTTATAAATATTAAGAATAAGTTTCTGGACAAAGACTAATGAAGAAAAGTGCCCTGGAGTGCCTTTTCTAGCTAAAAATTTGATTATTCAGAAAACAGGGTGGTTTTGAGGCTTACTGTCTTGTTAATGTCTTGTCTGAAATTTTTCCGCCAACACTCAGTAGAGGATAATTGAATAGGACATGTATAATCAAAAAGAAACACACTTTTTATTTGAATTGCCATTATTGATCCAAATATCAGCTCTCCAGTCTGAATACATTTGGCTTCATAAGGAAAACTATGGTGTCTTACATGGGTACTGGATAATTCAGCAATGAACAAGTGCTAAACAGAGTTTGCTGGAGCTGAAATAGTACTGACAGAGTTTTTACATATTGGTTTCAGGAATTGAGTGTAACAGCATTATTCTTGTCACATAGATAAGACATAAAATATATAGGTAGATTAGACTAGCAGGATTAATCTTTGCAAATGAAGCTGTCTACAGTATGAATGCCTGAATTTGAGCTAGTCCTTGTGAGATCTCTTTATTGTGAATGGAGAGAAAGCAAGTACACTAGAGTACAATTGACTTAATGCTGAACCTAAAGTCAGCATGTTCAGAACAGGTCAGATGCATGAAAATCAAGAAGGACTAGGAACCAGGACAACCATGTTAAAAGTAGACTCGTGCTTTGTACATTTAATGTAAAAAGAGATTATTGATACAGGAAGGCTCTTCACACAGGAGGGACCAAGACTGACAGAGTCCAGCCACATGCCTCAATTTCAGTGAAGTTAATGTCCAGCAGAATTAGTTCAATGGGGAAAAGAAGTTACTCAAAACAGCTCAGTCTGAGTTCTGGGAGTTACTAATTCCCATACAGTTGGGTTTTTTAAGAGAATTCAAAATTAATTTAAACCTAAAGGAAAGAAGTACTTTCCTTTAGGAGAAGAAACATAGAGGTGAAAAAGTATTACTCAGCTTGAGAAAACACCTTGGCAAAATAACACATGTTATATGTCAAATTAATAATCTTTCCATTGCTGCTTTCTTCCACGGGTACACCAGAATGTCCTCTGAGTCACACAATTTAATAAACTGTGATTATACTGGTTCCCAAATCAGAAAACTGAGAAAATATGAAAAAAATGTCTGAAGGCATATTGGAATGTTTATGAAAGAAAATAGAAGTCAAATTTCCAGTGTGTCTATATAATGGTAAGCCTGACAGGACAAAGGACCCACTTTTCTTATTTAGAACTGTGAGCAAAGTCTGACTAAACATGGAGAAATTGGGACTAGAAGAAAAAGTTTGTGTGTTCTGCAGTCTCACTGAAGATGATAGCATCAGGTTTCTGGGCTAAGCCTGTGAAAAAGATGGATGAAAATGATACAAATAAATACCAAGCACATTCACTGAAAAGAGCATCTCCATCTCAGCCACCGAGGAGGGGAATGACTGTCTTTGATCTTGGCAGTAGCAGTTCAGTCTGCAGTTACTGTGTTCATGAAATACTGAGAACCAAAACACAGATAAGTCCACATTGGCTCCTAGAAGGGTTTATGAGGTCAGTAAATCAACATGGGAAACTATCACTCCTCTCAAATAAGAAATATATGTGTTAGCAGAAGATCTGATGTAAATTTCCTAAAATTTCCAGGCAGAGACCCTGCACCATTGTTCTACTTGCCCACCTAAAGCTTAAACCCTTAGCCCTATAGTTAAATACTGTGCTTTTTGGTTCAAGAAATTTCTGTGATGTGTCAGAAGTTAATGTGTGTGTGTGTGTGTGTGTGTGTGTGTGTGTGTGTGTGTGTTTGTACACAGGTTTTTTTAAGAGAAAGATTTTGCTAAAAAATCTGTAAATAGAATTTATGCAGGCAAACCCTCAGGAGGAATAGGAGGGAAAAGATTTCTATAATACTAACATTAGTTCCATTCCTGTGCTGGGGTTTGTGGGTGGACATTAGTGAATAAAGACACTGATAAAGTGGTACATAAATTCCCTGGATTGAAGGCAAAATGTGATATCACGAGGAACAGAAACACATTTGAGATTCAACTTTTCTGACACATTTATTAGTGTGATTCTTGCAAAAATTTCAGTATGAGAGACACTGACCTATGAATAAAAACTTTAGTGGCTATTTGTCATTATCTTGCTCTATCTCAAAGTTAACCGTATGCAAGGAATAAGACTGCACCTGAAAACACCTGGAAAACATCTGTGTTTTTAAGGAACAACACAGGTCTCTCCTTTTATTGGCAAGAGACCACAATTCTACTGCATAGCAGTCAAATGCAATTTTTCTTTTATGGTCACCAGAAATAGTGTACAATGTGCAGAACCTACCATGGGAAATGTGAATAGTTCATTCCTCTTTTTCACTGAAGAGATTGGAAAGAGATGGAAATCCATCCTAATTTAGAATCTGCTTTTTTCATCCTCAACATTTTGCACTGCATGTGCTGTAACTCCTGCTTTAAAGCCTGTCAAGTTTGTTTACAGAAGCATCATCCCTGGAGCAAGCAAGATAGCCAAAGTAACCCAGTCAAAAGACAAGGAAAAATTTCAGATACAGGATGATGGGATTCTGCAGAGGGAACTTGGATTTCTAAATCATTCAATATTGCTTCTCAGGAGAAAGTTTTTCATCTATCCATTTTTCCCCCCCCTCTTCTTACCCACACAAAGCTCCCTTGCCTTTACATGCCTACCCTTCCCATCCTTCCCCACTCAGGCGTTTGAATGCGGTTTTTCTGTAAAACACAAGCAGTACACTCAAAGGAGGGGGAAAAACCCCCAATAAATATAGCTACACAGGAATGGGAATTAATCCATTTTCCCAAACATTCTACTGATTATTTTCCCTCAAACATCCACTTTTTGTTCTGTCTCTAGTTGCTCTCATGGCCTTGTTGAAAGCTTTCTAATTTGGAGCCAAAGAAGAGGCCAGCTGACTGCAGGCAGGGCCTCACCTCAATCTGCCTCCTGCAGGCTCAGCCCTCTCTGAGAGAGATGGATTACTTAATTGCAATTTTATTCGGCCGGCGTTTGCCTTTGCAAGTGTAGCAACTTTTGGAAAAGCACTTTTCGGATATAAGAGACAAGTACAATTTCAAAATAGAGTAGTTTCAACCATTCCATTTGATTCAGTTAAGTGTAATGGCAAATGATATTTAAAAAAAAAAAAAGCCAACTTCTTAAGATGGTATTAAAAAATCAATGAAAATCTATTTCCCTAGCTCCGGTTGCATCATTAAAGAAGCTACACATTTTGGATTCCATATCTATGGGGCCTTACACATTTGATCCCAATTGAATCTTGTGCTATTCTTCCTAAGGAAGAGAAGAAAACTGACAAGGAAAAACAAACAAACAACAAACCCAAAACACCAAACCCCACAAAATCTCAGAATATAATGTTTCGTTTCACATTTTTGAAAAATATTTGCTTACTGATGAGGCAATAGGGTCTAAAAATGAGAGACATTAAATTTCAAAATGTGTGGTTTTCAGTGGTTAAATTACCTTTTTTTCTATTTATTTTTTTTTTCAGGAAATGCAGAAAAGTATGTCTGATGTAAGATTTGAAGATGCAATACTCCTATTAATATGAAGAAAGGTAATATACATAAACTGTATCCTCCGAACAAAAAAAAAAAATAAAAGGATAAAAGAAGGAAAATACCACTTTTTATTTCACTGCCCCCAAAAATTCATTCAACGTATGATATAAAATGAGATTTCAAAGCGAGAAACCTACCCAGGTGTGTGAATGTGTTTACTTTTCCAGAGCAGTGCAGGGGAGCACCAGCCCTCCTGGCAGAAGGCACAGGTGTGCCATGCCAAGCCTTGCACCGGCACTCGAAGTCCCCTAGCTCTATCTAGTGGATGGAAAGGAGATCCTGCTTGCCGTGCAAAAGCTGCTTGGTGCTTTTGCTGTACATTTGAATGCAACACAAACACATTCTCTTTCCACTTTTAGTGTAGATGTGGCACCCATTAATTGATTCATGCAAAGGCAAAACTGGCTGTATTATTTTATAATACTTCTGTTTTACTCCTCTTGCACAAAAACTTGGAGGTGGGGTTATAGAGAGAAATAATATTTTATCAGGCAACTGATAGTCACACAAGTTCTTCTCTGGAGTTAAACAAGAAATTTTATGTTATGGACCAAACTAGGTCTTCACCAAAAAGTATTATTTTCCTCTTTTTGCCCCTCTTTTTTCTTGCATTATCAGTTTACTTTGTTTACAAAGATACTGCTTATCTCCTCTATACACAGTCTTGTATAAAAATCATAAAGACTATAGCACCAATATAAGTAATATTTTTTCAACTTTTCTTAAGGCAATTAATTATGACATTTTTGTCTTAATTTTTATATGTTATACCTATTTAAACAAAATGAGAGACAATACAAGATTAAAATGTTTGCACATCTATTAGCTAATAGCAGTTTCCTCTTGAAACAGCTGTAAATCCAGCCCAGGCTTTCACCTACTCCTTCCTGCAAAACCTCGTGCAAGGACAAGACCTGCATGGGGGTTGCCAGGTTGGGAACACAGTGCAGCCCTTGCCGTGGACTCAGTGGATGCCCAAAGGCCTGACATGAGATGGGGGAGAAAAACTTTTAAGGGGATCCCCTATAACCACAGGTAAAAATCACCTTTTTCATTAAATTTGAGGATGGGGTTGAAACTAATTGTCAGGCCCCCTCACAAAATCAAGAGGAGCTCAGTGAGATTCCATGGGAGGTCCCCTCTATGTGTCAAAGAGCAAGTATGCTCACCCATTTCTTAACAAGGTATTTGCCAGACTGAAGGGTGAGGAAGCTTGATCACATTTTTTCATTATCATCACGCATTGCACAAATTTATGTGTATTTAGGATCTCCCAAATGAACTGGTGAGATGTCTGCCATATGAGCTGTTTTTTAAGGCCTACAGGAAATTTATGCTTGTGCTGAATGTAGCTGCCAACTTGCTTACTGGGGTGAGAAATGTGTCTTTCTCTTCCAAGGGCTCTAGTTTAACTCGGAACAATGTTTGGCTTTTCCTCTTGATCAGTAGATCCATGTACAGCTGAAACTTTCTTCACTGCCATTCTTCATTGATCTGTTGAAACATTTTAACTAACTTCCTTTAACTTTTGCACAGAAATTCTTTCAATCTAGATATATCTTGATATATTGCCATTTCAGCAAAGGACCAGTGTCATAAAAATCTCAGAAGCATAACTGCAATAAAAATTACACAAATCTAAATTAATCAGGACAATATCAGGAAAGTAAAAGAAAAGTTAAAGGAAATGAAAGATCACTGGCTTAGCTAGATTAGAAAAATATATATTGTAAGCATACACCTTCACTCCAACCAACTAAAAAGAACTGGCAAAAATTTTTTTCCCCCGTATAATTATGTTTACATTACGATTTACAACAAGAAATATAAAAAACTGTACTGCTAAGTGTTTTGACTTTTTTAGCTGATGCAGTAATTTTTTTAGATGCACTGACACAGCTTTATAAAAATAGACCTATTTATTGAGAATATATGTCATTATTTTTATCACAGAAGTATTTCTAACAACTCCTTCTCCTCCCTGACAACCTGCAGCTAGTATCACCATAACACAAAAAGATTCTAGCATGAACCTACCTGTAAATCAATACTTTTAAAAGTGTTTTTCCTAGCATTTTTCAAAGTATAGATGCTTAGAAAGGTCTTCTAGTAGAGATAATGATTCCTGAGAAGCAAATTTCACCTTAATGTCCTTAATTAGCTTTAGCAGACCTTTGTTTAGACCAAAGATCTTGAGAGTCCCCTGGAAGAGCAGATTTTAATTGAGTTAATCTATTTTTAAACAGTAGATGTACATATCATAATTTTCATAGCGTGTAATTTTACCTACAATGAGTCTGAATAATTGCTGAAGATCAGAGAGCAAGCAACTGGCAGAGATGAGAAGAGGCAGTCTTGTTTAGTGCTTAGCTGTGCAACACTCAAGTCTTATCATTAATTGCTGGTTTTGCCTGAAGCTGAGGAAAACACCAGAGGAAGTCTGGTGAGAGCACTGTCTTGGGAGGGGATGCTCAGAAAAGAATGTACTACCATTAATATATTATTATGCTGGGGCTGGGAACATTTCTGGGGTTTTTTGGTGTAAGATGGTGATCCACTGAAATAATATAAATGCTAAGATATTGTGATATTTTTAATAAATAGTAATATTTATCTGTTCATTATTATTTTATTAATCTGAATTTATGCATTCAGATCTTGTTGATTTAGCTTGTTTTCTAAATCAAAAAGTATACACCCATTTACACAGCTGATATTACATATGCAATTAGCTAAATTAAAAGCTGGAATGAAAATAGGAATATTATCACCATTTTACAATTCAATGATTTCACAGTCAAAATTCTACTACATGAGGAAGGATTATACAACTGGACACCTTAATATATTTGGATGAAAATTTTCAAAATTCCTAAGATTTTTTTGTCCCTTGGTGAGGTTTTGCAGAAAAATGGAAATATCTAAATATAAGTATATAACAGTAATTTATTCTACGTAGACTGCCATTTAATTGAACTGTAACTACACCATGAGAACTCTTTGAAAATGAGGAATGAACCCCTCAGATTATTTCTTCTTGATTCGGAAAAAAAAAATAAGTGTAAAAGCCTTTACAGATCATGAGTCCTTTTGTTGACATGAAGTAGCTATGCACAATGCATAGATACTGATTAGGCATTTATCTGATATACTGAAACACTGCTATGTAACAGTTTGCAATGCATCAGCCTCCCAAACAGACGTCCAAGGTGTGTAAAATATTAACAGACAGATATAGGCTCATTTTATTTGCACATTTTGAAAATAGGCATCCAGAAAACTCCCAGGGAGGTGAAATGCTTCTGGTCTTTGGATGAAGCATTTTCAACATTTATTTCTTGGACCTTTATATGACTATTCATTATATTGCTGAGGGGATATCATTTCACCCCTACCTTTTTAAATTGTATAAATAGCTACATAGATTGTAATCCATATATTCCTGCCTCCAAGTGCTATCTCTATTGCACCTTGCCTATTAGGATTCAGTCATTACTAGAAACCATGGGCTTCACTCTTAAATTATTTGTTACTGCAACTTCTCTTCTTGCTTGCCTCCAGACACACAACTGCAAATACAGTAAAAAATAACTGCATTTCTTACAACACGCCCTTATATCTCTTACTATCACTCTGCTTCCAGTTGTAATTCCTGATTTGTAGACTACTGCTGCAGGCAGTCCAGCAACGCAAGTAATGAGTCATGCAGAGCAGTACAAAGTGCCCAGGCAAACAGGGGGAATCAGTTACACGCTCAGGAGTGCTGCAGCCAGCGAGGCAATATGTAGAATTTCGACAGTGGCAATATATCTAGGGCACAGCTGAAGATATAAGCCCTTCCTCTTTCACCTAGTCAGAGCACAGCTGGGGAAGATGGAATTCATGTTCGGAGCTGGGGCCATCCCAAGAGGGCAGTAACAACAAATCAGCAAGAACAGCCTGCCAAAGGGAGACAAGGCAAGCGGTCCCTGTCTAAAATATGCTAAATGAAGGGAATGAGCACATGGTAGGACTGACTCCCTTGCATTGAACAGGGAACAACTCAGCAGTGAGAAAAGGGAAAAAAGGAAAGAAACTCTCTTTGTAAGGCTCAGTGTACTTGTGGAAGTTGATATATTGTATTGGCACACTTCTGAGTTACAATATGTATGGAGAAACTAGCAAACCTGATTCCACCCTCTCTCTAAGACAGATGGTTATGCTAGTGAAGGAACAGCTGTCAGTGTGCCTCAGGCACAGATGTGATCTTCAGGATATGTCTAAACTGCTAATTGCAAGAGATCTTTGGGCTGCTGGGACCTAGACCACACCCTGTGTTGTCCTTTACTGGGATGAATGCTGATCACAGACTGGTTTGGGTGGGAATGGACCTTTAGAGGTCATCTAGTCCAACCCCCCTCAATGAACAGTGACATCTTCAACTAGATTGGGTTGCTCAGAGCCCTGACCAACATGACTGAATTTTTCTAGGGACAGGACACCTGCAACTTCTCTTGGCAACCTGTTCCAATGTTGCACCACCTCCATTGTAAAAAACTTCTTCGTTATGTCTAATCCAAATTGACCCATCTTCAGTTCTAAACCATTACCATTAAAATTATGCACACTAACTTCCTGTCATCCTGCTTCACCTCAGTTTGTGTGAAGGGATGGAAACCTGGGCATCCACTGCCAGCAAGGATCCAAAACATGTTATACTCTTTTCCCATTCTGGATGATTGGGGACCACAGACTCTTGTCCTGTTCATTCTTGTAAACATAAATATATAAAAGAGTCATGGCTTATATTCATAGTACCTCTTAATGGGAAAAATGTAATCTAGTCTGCTTAGCAAGCACAAAAATCACTCTTCATCACACCTCTGACAACATCACTCTGTCAGTAACACTTTCTTAGACTTCAGATGGTGTTTGTTCAGCTCTGGTTTTGAAGACCCCAGGCTTCCCCTCAAGGATGCAAGAGCATAAAAGATGGATGCTTATGCCAAAGTCTGTTCTTCCTTAGAGCCATCACTTGCAGTAGACTACTCTGATTGTATATCTTCAGGTTGTTGTGTAGAAGAAAACAACTAAGTAGACCAGACATGAGGATCAAATTAAGGGCTGAACTGTCGAGTTAAACTCTGTCATTACCATGCTGTAAGTACAGAGAAGCTGTACTCATGTTGGTGGATTTAAACTGATATAAAATGAGGGTAAGTAAAACACGGGGCAAGACTCCACACAGTAAGGAGTCTTCCCAGTCCTTGGGGTAGTATTATCCAAAATTAAGGCATTCAAGAGAGGATTTTGAAAGAAAAGGCTCTGCAGAAATATTGCCCTTGCATTATCACAGTATAAGGTCTGATATGCAAAAAGCTGAGACTGTAGCCTACTATGACAGGAATCATGTTTAAAATTAGATAGAATAAGACTTCTTAAAGCTAATATTTCCTTTCATTTTTATTATTTACTCATCAAAATGAGGTACTGACTTTGAAAAAGCAGAGTGGGTGGGATTTTTCCACTTCTGTCTTTTAAAATGTAAAATCTTACAAGGCAGCAGACAAGAGTTCAAACAGGTTAAAAGATATCAAGGACCAGAATGTTGTGATGATTTAGGGTCTTTGCACTAATATAAGTAAGAATCCATGTATCTCACTGGAGGTGAGATTTGTTTTCTGTAAGAATATTACTTTTTTTTCCTTAATCATAGCGTCAGTTCAAACTGGTTTTAGAATTAAATACACATAGATGGTGTATACACTATGACAGGTGAAAGAAATGTGGTTTTCTTAAAACATTTGTGTCAGTCAGAACTAAAATATATCTCTGCGTGCTGAAGAGAGGAATGGCTATGCAGTAACTCAGGAAAAATCCTGAACAAAGATAAAAAATGTCAGTTATTATGCACTTACTTGGCAGAACAGCTCTTAGCAGCAGAAATGACACACAAGAGTGATGAAAAGAGGATATTTAAAAACCTTTTATTTTACATAATCTGTAACAGAATAATTAGTTATAATTGTGATAATTAATAGCACTGATTTTGATTGGTATTAGAGAACATATAAATATTAAAAAGTTCTATTTTTGCATAGGAGAAAAAAAAGCATGTTTTAGCTGCAGCAATCCATAGACAGAAGACTAAGGAAATGCCTTTTATTTTTCTTCTTTTCAGGACTAGGTTCCAGCAAAACAGAAGGAAATTAATGAGAATAAAAATATTCTTAAAGTTCTTTCCTGTCTTAGTAGGTGGAAATTACATTTTATTATTTTTTAGGCGTAGTACTATGCTGCTTAATAATCCTTTTCTTCATGTTCCCATCTCCACTTGTAACAGAGTTGTAGGAAAAAATATTTTTATGGTTCTGTTTCACACAGTCTGACTTGAATAATTTGGTCTTACTAAATAAAAGGTGTCAGCAGTACTTTAAGTTTTGCAAGTCAAGAAGAAACACTGCAGAGTTAAACCCAATACTAATTTTTTTTTGCTATTACTCAAGAATCGTTAAAATAAAAGCTCCTTCCATGTTCACGACTCTTGGAAGTATACTTGTAGCCACCAGAAAACTAAGCTGGATACAAGTGTGAATTCCATCAAATATGTGAATCTGCTCCTTCAGACACTGAAATCTGCTCTGTAAAACCAGCAAATTACCCAGCTGTATTTCCATTAGATCTCTCACCTGAGAAACAAATTTCATTGGATGTTTTGGGAAACGTTTTGTTTCTTCAAGAAGCATGTGCTATATTCTGAAATCTGCTGGATTGACATGGTGGCAGTTTGCACAGAACTGCTGGGATAGTGATCTACTGGATGAGACAAAATTAAGGTGGTGCCAATATTTGACTGTCTCCTTGGATATGTGCTGTTTGGAGTTTCCTAGTCAAATTTAAATTTGATTATCTACATATTTCTTGTCCTTTAAAAAAGATGTGATGTGACAGAAGCAAGCTGTATGGACTTTTTTTACATTTATTTTGCTCTGAGTTTATGGGCATTTATCCTGTCTATGGCTCTGTAAGAAGAATCTGTCTAATCCCACTTTTAAAACAAATTATGTTTATGATGTGTGGGGAAACTGTGCTGTGGACCAAGAAAGGCTGAGTAGATGCACCCAGCAGGCACACAGACACAGAACACACATGTACACCTCATACAGACTCTTGGAACAGTCCTGAGAGGGGCCCAGGTGGAGTGTCCCTTCCTCTGAGCCCTTAATTTGTGTTCCCACATGCCACAGGCTCCCTGCTCCTCTGGGGTGGTGAAGATCGGCTCGTGATGAGCTGATGAATCCTGGACGGTCCTCACAGGACCCACAGCAAGGCATTATTTGGATTCCCCTCCATGTACCATTACTTCTCTGTGTTTCTGTGTATACAGAAGAGCTTTTGGGACATAATATACAGATGCTGGTGCTCACACAAACAAATTTTGTGTCTAGTCTTTGATCAGCAGGAAGTGCCACACTGAGGATGTGTGGAAAGACAGAAAATGTTAGAAGAATTTGCCTTTGGGATCATCTTTGACAAAGCAAATATTTCAATACCTCTTTCAGTGTAATTTCCATAAGGTTGTGGTTTTATGAATTAACAGGTTTCCAGCTCACACTACACCCAGAGAGGCACATTCTCTGCTGAGAGAGAACAATGATTGACACCTGTCTCTTTCCAAGATTTGTGGTTATAAATAGCATGTAAAATGCAAGGAAGACACTGTGTGATTGATCAAGTGGTTTCAACAAGACAAAACAGATTTTGTTTTGCAAGCTGTCATTCATGAAGGAGCATAATGCAGTACATAAATGGAGGGTGCATCTCACACAAGCAGTATGAGCTGCATAGTTGGTTCTGACAGGATCAGTGGAAATATCTGTCCCCCTGCTATCAGGATCACAGGTGGTAGTAACATCTATTTCTATTAATCAAAGCAGCAAAGTGGGTAGTGCAGACTTTTCAACCATGTGTTTTACTCTGAGCAAGTAACCCAGACCCACAAAAGTGACCCACTGATACTCTGTGGCATCTCAAGAATTAATGAAAATTATACGAGCTGACATTGGCATTTCCCTTGTCATTCCACACAGCTCCTTCTGAAATCAGCCCTGAGCATATGGTTTTAATGGTACAACAAGCAAAATGACAGCACAGAGATGTTGCTGGCATCCAAAATTCTTGCCATGACAAAGGCAACCCAGGGGCTCTGAGAAATGGCCTGTACAGTTTCTGGATTTTAGAAATATATTAATCCCTTTTATTCCTTCAAAAGAAAGTAATAAACAATGTATAGGATACTAAATGTGACTTTGGCTGAGCCCTGATCCAAATGATAGGTTACATTTTCATGTCTGGAGTCAAGCACAGAGGCAAAGGGATGACAGCAGCATTTAAACTCTAACGCTCATGGGACAGAGCAAGGATCTTCAGGCTTCTCAGATCCAGCAGTACCGAGCTGAAGCAGCAGCTGAGCAGATGGAAAGCTGCTATCTGCTGGATGCCATTGTAGTACCAGTCCTTTTTGGCTCTTTGATGAGTTAGGACAAATCACACCTCAGTCCTGTAGCATGCAGTGACTGTTCCAGAGCTTAGAGTGCTTGGAACCAGATCCTCTTTAAAATGTCAGATTAACTCATCGCTTAAATGTACAGCAACTCCAGAGAAGTCAACAACTAACTGAGTAACCACTGGTGTCTATGTGGCTTCCCTAACTAATATTTGATGTCTCGGAGCAATGACATTATTTGACACTGTTGATCATGCGTGTTTCAAGGTCAAAAACATGCTCTGAGTGGGGAAGCTCCATCAACATACTAACTGTGATACGTTAGTAGCTTACAAAGCAGCTTTGTTAGCTATCTCCAAAATAACTTTCACTTGGGAACTGCCTCTAGAGGCATCCTTAACAACCACTTCTTTGTTGATGGGTCATGTGTCAAGTATCTACTGGATGAAGTATGAAGCATTTTGCCTGAAGCAGCCATATGATCTCTGTTTTCTTTTGCTTTTCCACAATCAGCATCAGCTTTTTTTTTTTTTCCTCGCCCTTCTGGTTTTATTGATGCCTGTACACCTGCATGAACATTTCATGTTCTGCATGAAAATGTGAATTTTCATCACATTAAAATTAGAGTGTAAACAATTCTGTATGCATATATCCTTAAGAGCACTGCCCTAAGTTTTTAGGGAAAATATTAGAAAATACTAGTCACAAAAATAGGTGACTGATCTGAAGCTATTCATCAAAACAAAACTAAAGTAAGTTTTAAGGTGATGTTTTGCAGCGATTTCCTGTGACTGTTGTTTTCCCAGTGTCTAGTGAAGTATCCTCAAAGCAGAACTGAAATTTACTTTCAACTATTTATTTAATGAATGCATATGCTGTTAAGGCAACCAACAGAACCCTGGGATTAGTTAATCCTCACTGTCAAGCAAGGTCAGCAGGTCAGCAGTGGTGGAGCAATGTGCAGAATAGGCCTGTGCTAAAGAGGCCACCTCAGTGCCCTTTGATGATTAAAATTCTTTTCCTAGTATGTCCCTGTGTGTTGCAAAGCTACCACATTTCTAAGCAGAATTATGAGCATCCCAAAGGAAGCACAAATTTGATGCAGAAGTAGGTGGCCACACTCCATGTGCATCCTCAAAGTCAAACTGATTTACCATTTTCCTTAACTCTCTGTGTCAATGACAGATACCCCCATATCACTACAGCAGTAATAATAATGGTGCAAATAAAGCAAGGTGCTTGCTAGGCCTTGCTGTAACTTAGTGATTTATTGTATATTACAGGGGAGCTTAAAGGTGAACCTTATAGTGAATCTCCATGATTTAGCACATATTCCAGAGATGCTTAGCATGTAATTCTGTTGTAAATTTGTATTGATTTGCTGTAGAATATACAGACCTTTATGGTGTGGCTTCATTGGGAAGTTCTTCTTGCTCACTTCCAGTATCATGCACTGTGGCTGTAGCTCCAGTGTGAAATGATCTGATTTACAAGGGGCACAGACAATTTCACCATGCAACTCTGCTGTGACCCTCTAATGATGTCCTCACTGAGTCCTGCTGGAGGATAGGCTGAACTTTATCAACCCACTGATGCTACCACGTGGCAAAGTATCTGCAGCCAATGAAATGTTTAAATATAAAAAAAAAAGCTTTCAGAACACAGACTCTGGATTAAAGCCCATTTGCTTCTAGTAAGGTGTCACAAAATGTGACTTGTTCAGCTTTTCCACAAAAATCCTAGTATCACCAGCACTACATATCAATTACTCCTATTTCCAAAAGCTCCAAGATTTTTAGCTTATGCAGTGTTTTCACCTAGGTTTGACTTAGGCCAGGGGCACAAATTTTCAAGCAACAGTTAATTGCAGGTTGACTGCAGTCAGCAACCAAGCACCCCCACAGCCGCTCACTCACCCACCCTCCCATCAGGACGGTGAAGAGAAACGGAAGAGCAAGCACAAGAAGAACTCATGAGTAAAGACAATTTAACATGTGAAGGAACAAGGAGAAAAATACCCCAACTGACACAAAGACAATCACTCACCACCTCCCACAAGCAGATCAGTGTGCAGCCAGTCTCCAAGCCATGGCTGCTTTGAAAAAACTTCTTCCAGATTTATTGCTGAGCACATTATATTGTATATGAATGGTATCACCCTTGGGTCAGCTGTTGCAGCTCTGTCTCTTCCCAGTTTCTTGGTGACCCCAGCCTATTTGCTGGCAATGCAGAGTGAGAAACAGAGAAAACTTTGCTGCTGTGTAAGCCCTGCTCAGCAGTAGGTAAAACACTTGATGTGTTACCAACACTGTTTTACTCACAAATCCAGAACACAGTACCTTTGTTGTGGGCTCCTTTGAAGGGAATCTACTCCATCCCAACCCAGTACACTGTTCTGCAATATCTAAGAAATCAGATTTCAGTAGAGTTGTTCTCAGTTCTAATTTTGAGAATTAAACAATACAGTATAGAAAACAATGTAATTTTTTTTCCCCTATGGCAATTTCTATCTGTTTCAATAAACAACCAGAGGTGCATGGGAGCTAAGCTTCTAACTGAGGTGTGCCAATAAAGTGCCTAAAATTCTCTGGGGTGAGTTTGAGCCCAATAGCTTTGAATTCAATTTAGTATTCTACATAAAGTCCATATAGAGTGTGTATGGAAGAGACACAAAACAGTGTCAGTAGTAGCTGCAACTCTGTAAGTGGTGACAGCAAAACAAGAAACCCAAAATCAAACAACAACAAAAAGAGCAAATAACTGAGGACATAACACTACCAGAATGGAACATCATAGTCAGTGTGAGATGGTAGAAGGCTCTATTTGTGGATGTTGATATGAGAGCTTAGTGTCAGCAAAGAAATCAAAAAGCACTTTGAAATTAAAAATTAGATTGAACAATTGTTATTGTATACATTCAATCAAAAAAAAAATTGCTCTATTTGCAAATTCATTCAAGTGATTTCTCACTTTCAACCAGTCGTTCTTCATCCAAGAGCAGGGTTTTTTTTCTCAGATTTATTAGAGCTTGCACAAAGCACTCTCACTTGCTCAGTTCTCTTCAGATCTTTCTCCCATTGCTCAACACTAACACTTTTAGTGGAGTTGCTTGCAAATAGTTCCTCTCCTCTTTATTTCCTTTACTGCCATACCCTGGGACTGTATTGGTGTGTTTTCCACAGATGGTGTATTCAAATGTGTTAAAACAGCAGAGTTTCAGAGCAGATAAATTAATGCTCTGCAACAACCTTGCAGGATCAATTTTTATTTTGAGCATTTGAATAATTTTGAACATAATTAAGCTCTTTAATTAAAAAGAACCAAACAAACTAAACCAAAAAGTCATGAAGGTGTTGCAAAGAAAGTGTTGGAAGAAAAGGGTTGCTAAGACTTAAATACTGCAAGTTTGTGAAGAAATTCAATATTGAAAAACGTGAGTTGTGGTAGCAGACTTGCAGAGGAAAGTCATGTGGATATATGTAGTCAGAACCACTTTAAAAATTGCTATTCCACGGGCTGAAAGATAACTAAATTTCAATAATTCAGATTCTGAGTAAAGTTATGTTTCTGCTCAGAAATAGAAAGGTGGTTGGAATAGGTATGTCTAGGTTGGAATAGGTATGTCTGTTCACTATGCATTTATGATTTTCTTCCAGCAGATGGGAATAAAATTACACAACAGTATAGGTAAAATAGAAGTCCCCATAAGCAAGCAGACATCCCAAAGTATTTAAGTAAGAAGAAAACATGAAATAAATTCCACTAATGGCCTACATTAAATTACAAAATTTGAATGCTGCCATTAAATGGTTTGTACTTTTGTTGCAATGCTATGAAGGATGAAACACCTAAAGATCACACAAACACACACATGAATATAGATACAAGCCTTTTACTAGAGTAAGATTTAAATGCTATTATCAAGAATGAAAACAATATTTTGGATCTACAGTCCTCTACTGAAAACGCCATGCAAATTCAACAGATAATTAAGCTTAGCTAAACCAATGAAAAAGATATGCATTAGCTTTCAGCTGCCACACTATCTTTTTAAAAAAATATTGTAAGTACATATATAAAACATATGGTTGTATTTTAATGGGTGTTTTTCAGCACAGCATGACAGCTTGAGATCCCAGAGAAACCCTGCACAGTGCACTGCTGCCCTCTGGCTGAAGCCTGAAAGAATAAAATTTGAATATTCACCTAGTACATAACATCATCATCTTGACATGCTGGAGACATGTTAGCTAACAAATTCAGTTCTCTTTTATATCTCATGAAACCTGAAGCCTGGTTAGAAGTATGGCATTTCCAAATTGAAAATAAACTACTGTATGAAAGGGTTTGTAGCTTTTGCATTATTTTTTGGATCTTACATCACAAAAGAGATCAAGTCATGATGTGTACCAGGGGTATGAGGTGCCTCCATTTCTCATTGCATACATCCAACATAAAATTTGCCTGATCAATGATATTATAGTGTTTCACTACATTTTCACTGTGTTCCTAGTGTTCCATTACTTTATATGTCTAACTGTAGCTGTACACCAGTTTTTCTGACTGCTTTGCTACTCTGTATCTTCTGGTATGCTTTCTTCTTTCATACACTCACTATGGATAGATTTCTCCCATTAAAAATAATGTGAAAAAATAAATGATAAAAATTAAAAAAGTTATTTAAAATAATGATTTTAAATAATTTCTTATCTCCTAAAACAGATAGTCTAGCAGTCTGTTCAAAATGGGACCCAGCAAACAATGAAAATGAGCCATCCTATTACACCTGTAAATATTATGAAGGTACCATGCACCGGGATATACTATCTTAGTGCATCATAAATTGCACTGTGGAGTCCCTTATCAAAACACTGCCACTTTTGACTGACATCTACCTGGTTCCAGTTTCATTCTCTTTAACACTCTGACATATTCCAGGTTGTCTAATCTAAATCTCCCCTGATGAAAACCTGCTGCTATGTTCTAATTGCAGCAGATAGGAAGAAAAGATAATATTCTGTTCTGTAGTTACATCCTCTACATGCCTGAAAACCATTAGTAAAACCTATACTCTGTCTCCACTTTCTGAGCTACACACAACAATTCAGTTATTCCTAGTAAACAGGTCCTACCTAGGTGTGTTCACTTTGGTTCCCAGATTTTCTCCAATAAATCTGCATGTGTCACATTGACACATAATGAGGTGACACATTGAAGTGTGTCACCTTATTATCAAATCCTGAGAAGAATTTAATTGAGCAAAATGATCAGGTTTCTTTTCTTGCAAGCTATACCCTTGTTAATATTTCCCGGTCTGCCTCCTCTATGCAATTGCTGAGCTGATGAAATGAACGCAGCCCAGACTCCTCTCTGAACAAGCACAAACTGAGGCTCTTCACGTCCTTGTCTCAGTGTAGTATCTTGCATGTACTCTTATTCCAGTACATATTTCTTCCTGCAAGCCCCACCCTGGAAGTGTTCAAGCCCAGGTTGAGTGGGGCTCCAAGAAAACCTGTTTAGTGGAAAGTGTCCCTGCCCATGGCAAGGGGTTTGGAACTAGATGACAATTTAGATTCCTTTTAACTCAAACCGTTCTATGGTTCTAAGATTTTATGACCCTGAAAGATCATCAGGGGAAAATTACAGATGCCTTTTTTATTTTATAACACTGCACATATTTATATTATCTAACTAATAATGCTCTAGACATTGACCTCAGACCTGTAGATGAGTGAAGAGTACTTTTAGGCAACACTTGAAGATCAAATGTTAATGATACAACACTCAATAATAATTAATTTCAGCTGAGCAGAGTGAAGTAATTAACTTTTGCTTGTTGTCTTTCTAAGGAATATGCATGAAAACTTAGTTGGGGGGATACATGAAAATTTCAAATTCATAGCTGCTCAAGTTGAAATAAATGTTTTTATGTTTTCTCACAAAGTTGGAGATAGTCTATTTTGGTTATATAGAATATATTTAGGTAAAGGTATTGAACAATATTACCAAAATTTGGACCCACTAGCTTCAGACTCCATCTATGAACTTTCTAGTTTAAAAAAAAATAGCATTCATTTGCCAGAAACATGAAATGTTTCCATTTAATCATATATCAATGTCTTTTCAGGGTATGAATCATCGAGGAGTATGGGTAATTACTTAGAAAATACCTGTAGATTTATTTCACTGGTTTACCTTATCTCATTATAACTGTTCATAACTTGTAGAACATCAGTTCTAGGAACCTGAGGTTTTTTTGCTTTATAAATAATGGCTTTCTGTCAATCTATTCAGGTAGTTGGACATATACAGCAAAAGGTTTAGGTATGTTATTTTGTCAATGTTGTGATAAGAAAAGTTACTGATAATATATGTAGTATATATAATAAAATTCATGTTTATTAAATTCAGTTATAGAAGTCCATTATATATTTTTAAAGTGAAAGTATACAGTGGCAAATAATTATAAATCCAAGACAAATGAGAAACTGTCTCATAACCAACACCAACGAATAACTTTTAATGTGTGACTGCTGTGACTAAATACTAAGTATGGTAAGTAAGGTCTCTGAGAAAGAGAATAATTTTTATTTGTGTCATCTGCCAAGAGCTTGTGCAAATGGTAAGTAACCAGAAAGAGAAAAGACAGATTTCCAGAGCTCCTGAAGAAGAGCTTGGGCAGCAAAACATAAGAATTTTTTTCAGAATGGGAAAAATTTCTGCTTAAATGCAAGGCTATGTAAATATATGCTCAATGCAAATTAGCCTCTAGCAAAGAAAAAAGTCCCCTGTATGCCTGAAAATTAGGCATTCAAAAATGTATCATGAGAGTAAGAGAGAGAATCAAATTCACAGAGGAATCACAGAGTGAGACATGGGAATTCATCATGTTTCTTTAGATTATTTATTTCCTCTTGCTACCTGAGTATAAAATGAGTTCTTTGGAATCACACAAAAAGCTTGAGCATACCAGGTGCTACATTTCAATTACAATACTTGGTAGGGGAAGAATGGAAGATCCATCAGTAGGCAAGTAGCACATTCCTGTTCACACCTTCCTAATTCTGCAAGTTGACAGAGGCATTGACTGAATCTTGTTTTTACTCCACTAATGACCAAACTTTCACTCACAAATTCCAACACATAGATCAAAATATCGTGACCAGATGAAGAACACCAGAAAGCATTGTTAATGCAGTGGTGGTGCAAGAAACAAGTGTTATCTTTAATAATAAAGTATGACAGCAGCAACAAGAACAAAGAGCAAATCTAAACCCCACCTCCTGCTATTCCTAAAAATTATTTTGCTTTACACCAGCTGCCATTTCTAATTTTAGGATTGGGTCTTTTGTCCCTCTATTTTAACCATGACTTTTCAGTCTCTGAATTTGCATCTTCAATCTTTCTTTCTGGTTTCAACTTACTCTTTCTGCTTCTCTCCTTAGTCATTTTCTGCATACTTGATAAAATCAAGTTTCCCAATAAAGTACAGTTTAGGCTCTAAAATCTCTGGTTTTCTTGCCCTTTTTATTTTCCCTCATTTGTCATTTAAATCTGAGTTAATTCATTAACCATCAAAACAGATACAAAACCAGCTCATTTTTTATTGCACTCTGGCCTGACACAGCTGCCTTTCTATGAATTATTCCCTCTTTAAGTCACCATTTGATTTCTTTTAGTATCTTTATTAACTATAATTCTTGAAAACTCCATTCAGCAGAAAAGTTCATGATGCATAGATTATTATGTAATTCATCCTAGTTTTTTGATTTATGTCCATTAAGATACTGATTCCTGCCTCTACAGGTTCTATAGCCTCAGTCCTTTGCTCCTCTCTCTACAATGTTCATTGTTCTAGTTTACATTTTAAATCAAACTCATATTCTTTTGCTTTAGCAACCCATCAGTTACTGAATAGGCTGGAACAAATTCCATAACCAAGCTGAACACGAAATTCCTTGCCTTCCCCAGTTCTAAACCCCACCCCTCATCACTGTCCCCATCACTCCCATTTTTCTGCATGTTATACAGTCCTGTCACAGTTGTTGCAGTTGCTCTTCTTCTCCATTTCACCTTCTCTTTTCTCCATTTCACCTTCTCTTTTCTTCTTTTCACCAGCAGGCCTGCCCAAAAACCTCCACCTGTTTTTTAAGAGCTTGTTAATGCTATTTCATTAATACATCAGCTTTGTGCTGCCATGAAAGTATATGAACAATTAAATATAATTACCATGTGCTATACAAAGGAGGGGGGGGGGAAATCCCAAAGCATTTTTAAATATATTTAAAACTAATATGAAGAATCTGAGCCATTCACTATATGCATTTACACAGCACCACTACAGAAGAGTGCTTCTTCTAAATAAAATATCCCAGGCATTTATTCCTTTCACTATCCATTTCTTCGGTTTCTAACTCATAATGTTTCATGGCAACAAAGTATCGGATAAAACTTTCGCCTAATGCTTCCTTAATGCACGAATCTTTCTCGAGTGCAACCAGAGCATCTTCTAGTTTCAGAGGGATAGATGAGTGTTTCAGATCACCAGTGTGATTTTCCTCTTCAAGCATATCATCATACCTGAGTCCTCTCTTTACTCCATCTAGACCTGCAGCAATAGTAGCAGCAAGGACCAGGTACGGGTTTGCTGCAGCAGAACTTAATTTATTCTCTATGTAAGTGCCTTTTCCACCATGACATTTGACATTAAAGGCACAGCTGTTATCATTATACGCCCATTTTGCATTTACAGTCTCTTTTGATTCTTTGCTGTATTTAGAATACGACTTGCGGCAGCTGGTGGTAGGAGCCATCAAGCAGCTGATAGCTGCCGTGTGTGCCAAGAGACCTGACAGCCAGTTTTTTCCAACCTCTGAGAGCTCCTCAACTCCATAACCGGCAGAAAACAAATTCTTCTGGCCATTCAGATCCCACAGGCTGTGTGATAGAGCCCCTGAATTGTAGAATCCTGATTCTGAGAAAAAGCTAGCCACGTAATTGTACTTCTTAGCCACCTCTTTAAGGCCTGTTCTAAATGTGAAGGCACTGTCAGCTGCATCTAGGCCAAACGCTGGATGAAAAGTGATCTCCATTTGCCCAGGCCCACTGGAAGAAGAAAAGCTTTCAATGTTGGCACCAGCATAATACATTCCTTCAATGAGCTCCTGAATGAAAGTCTGGTCATGGTTATTTAGTATCGTGGCTGCAGGAAAGGATATTGTCTTTGAATTTACAACCTCAGTAATGCCATAAATACAAAATTCATAAGTGAATGCAGAGTGCAAAGAAAAGCCACTGTCCTGAAGCTGGCTCAGCTGTTTCTTGGCAATGTGCCTTGGGGAGGTCATTAGTGGGGTGCCCAGCACGGTGAAGGAGTCACATATCACTCTTGCAGTCTGCTCAGTCCAGGGTAGTATTCGAAATGTTGATAAATCAGGGTTCAGAATTATGTCACAATTGAAATTGGTTGCATTGATGTAATCTAATTCATTATCTTTAGGATTCAGCGTCAGTTCAAGGTAACTTCTGGGCATGGCAATACCATGAATTGCTTTCTCCTAAACACAGAGCAGAATGACATGTTACCAAACTAGAAAAGAGCTCAATGGTATTTTTATGTATGTAAAAGACATAAAATTCAGGTTCTCAAGTAGAACAATGATATTTTCATAAAAGAACACTAAAATGCAGTGATCACTGACATGAAGGGTAAGAGCCAGTTGCTGTGTCTTTATAAAGCAGAACAACTTTCTGTAAGATTGGCATGAGAACTGTGATGTCAATGATGATTTTTTAAATTTCCATAAAGGACAAAAAAATGTTCAACATTTTTCTTGCATGATGTTTATATAATTATGGGTATCACCAGTTAGGTGCACACTTTGCAAGTCAGACTTTTATCTACAGTTAGTCTATTTAGCTTCCATACCCTCTGACCAATTTTTTGACGTAGGCCCAAGTGACCACACAAGACTCAATTCAATTCAGGTTGTAACTTCCCTTTAAATACTGTTTTTCAGATGCAACATTTAACAGAAAAATTGCACTTTCTAGACTTAAAAAGTTTGGGGCAAAATACAGGGAACCACTTACAGGTGAGAAAACTTCATAATTATACTTTCTTCTCCGTTTGAACAGAAAGTTTCAACTGATGAAAATGAAATTCAGGTAAGACCCCAAGGAAGGATCATCTACCTCCAATCAAGCACCTTTACAACTTCCCTTACGATCAAACATTTTTCTGATGAAAGCTGCAATTAGGCCAAGTTCTATCAAGTGAAATTTGGTTCATATTTACATCTTACCTTCATTATTCTAAGGGAAAAATTTGTTATTTGTGTGAGCAGAGGAGACAAGAACAAACCCAGAGAGGGGAAAGCTCAGAGCTGAAAATAGCCAATTTTGCATTTTCATATGGAAACTGCATGTGGTGGTTTCGCTTAATATGAAGTAATTAATTAATTAATTAAGTCTGTCTTCTTTTAAGCAGGTGACAGTCAACAGTATCAATGTGTGACACCCATAACCAAAACCGCACTACTCTGGTGAACCCTGCTCCAAGATGTTTAAGCTGTCCCTGTGGCACTGAAAAAGGCGTCAAAGGTGACTGCCCCATAGTAGTACCTCTCCCTCCTTGAACACTGCTACCTAATTTATCCTGCTTCCAGTTTGATTTTTATTTCCTGAATCATTACTATGGTAAACATTGCTGTTAAATCGTTGTGCAACTTAGTGATATTTTCCTATCTTATTGATAATTATGACATTTCTCATAACTAAAATTATTTTATTTTCAGTCATTTTATTTCTTTCAGTGTTTACACCTTTCTTTTTTGAAATTTAAAGATGTTCTGCAAACTAAAATTTTTATAATGTGTTGAATCTGAAAAGATATTTCTGAGGGAAGAGATTATTAGAACTTCAAAGAACTGAAATTATTTGCCTTATCTAATTAGATTACTATTTGGAGTAAAAGAGGAATAAATTATTGCAGTGATGAAAGAAGTCTAGATCCTTTGGGAACATGAGCAAGGGGAGGGAACAGATAATTTCTTCTAAGTTGGAGTTATTTCCTTCAGTATGAAAAAAAATATAATTTAAGGATGGGGGCATGAAAACACATAAAGGTACAACTGGAAACCAAAAACTTACTTGAAAAAATCGAGAAGGAACATTCTTTGACCTTGACACACCATGGAGGTCGACTGATTCAAATCTGACAAACTGCACGTTGTCCCTGGCCATCTGCTGCTTAATAAATTCAATATGAGAGAACAGGTAAAGGAGAGTTGGGTTTCTGAGGCCGTTTACGTCAGGGTCTCTGTTGAATGCTGGAAGTGAAGAGGAGTGTTCACGTCAAACAAAATAATGAATGTTGGAATAAGGCTCTCCTAAAAAAGTGCAATAGTAGGAAATTGTGGCACGGGGTGTAAAAACAGAAATAATAAAAGGGTTTGGATCATGACAGAGTTTTGCAAGTAAACACATGTATTTTTCCCTCACATCCTGTATAAAATTCCTTATTTTTTTGGAATGGTCTGTAATTTAAACTCTTTTTTCAAGTTAAGAAAAGAACACATGATAAACCCAGGAATTTATGAGGTTTGTTGAGGGTTTTTAGGAGCAAAAGTGGTAATTGGATAGCTATTTCCCACTGAAAACTGACAGAATACAGGGATTGTTTCTTGAATGACTTTGTAAAGTGTGTTGATACAGAAACATAATAAAAAAGGCTCTTGTCTTCTACTAAACCTTTCTTGAGGTCTCTTGGGGAGGATTGCTTTCTTCTCCAGCACAGGCAGTGACTTTTAGGAGAAGTTCAGGCATTTATACGTTTGCTGTTATGGAGTCATCAACTGTATTGCAGAAGCTGCAGGGCACTGTAAACTTCTTGACCTGAAGGCAATAACATCCGAGTATAACTTCTATAATGGAGCAGAGAGATGGGCACAGTAACTTCCTTTCTCCAACCTCAATCTCTCAGCCTCTTTTCTTTGGAGTATCTATGCATTGTTTTTATTCAAGTTAAACTACATACGGCATTAACTTCCACTTGGTACAATAAACTAAAACCTAAACTAAACCAAGAGTAAAATTTTATATTAACAGGCAAAAAATGGGGAAAAATATATTTCTTTTCACACTTCTGGGGGAAAAGTCCTCCATTCTTCCTGAGGATGTGCACAGATGAATTTTTGCAGACATTTCAAATCCACAGTGAAAGATCACCAACAGCAAGCATTCACTGCCAACCTTCAAGTGGAAGTTTAAAGCTTCATGCTGAGGCACTCTGAAGGTTGCTGGGAGCAATCCTAATCTCTCCAGTAGCAAAGTCCCCAGACTAGAGCAGATGTCCTCTAGCAGCAGCCAGCAGGCACAAACACAGCTTTTTGACCTCTCCTTTGGGGCAAGTAGCACTGCCAGTGGCAATGCTGTAAGAAGGCTCACCAGCTGGCCCAGCACAAGGCTGTCAGATTATTCCCTGAGAAGACCACAAATTCATCAGTAGTCACAGACTTCTCAGAATCTTTGAGGATAACTGGAACATTCTCTAGCTTAGATGGTAAGGAGGTTACTTTAGGTCAGTTAAGTAAGAAAAAGTTAAGTTATAATAGTGCTTCATGAGGAATGGCAGCTGAAAGCACAGAACAAAATTTAAGTAAATAGGAGAACAGAGTAAAAATTGAACAGAAAGAAAATAATTTTGTCACATTTACTTCTCCTCATGACATCTTTCTCTTTGGCTTGTTTCAGCTCTAAATTCTTTATGAAAATTGCTTTTTTATCCTAATGTTTTCTATAAACACTGGGGCAATATGCCCTTTAAAAGATGAGTATTAAATAATGAAGTCCTGTTTAAAAGTTTTGTGCAACACTCACTCTGTTCCAGGTGCTGCCAAAACACAAGAGCAAGCAGGGAGGACTGGCCTTGCCTTGCCTATGCCACCAAGTTATTTGAATACCACTTCAGTCATCCTGTCACGTTGTTTTACAATATATGGGTTTACTGGCATTTATCAGATTTGACTTTTTTATGAACATGACCAATATTTAGAAGTTTATTAAGAGGCATAAACTGTGGCTGTTTAATAGTTTAACTTTAGAAGATTGTGAAAATCTTCCTAAAGTTTATATCAAGATAATTTTTTTTTTATTCCAGGGACAGAAATCTGAGGTTTTTACCTTTAAAGCAGTGCTCAATGCCTTATTTTATACATGTTTAATTTCCTTGGCAAAGATGGTAAACATTTTCTGTCAACCACCTGTCATACTGAGATTTTTATGTCTTCATATTGTTCAAAGAAAGGATTGGCTGACAACCCTTGACATCAGCCTTTACTTTTAATGTAAATTTACATTTACTTTTAATGTAAATTTTGCAAGTATTTCTTAAAATGTCCTGAAATGTTGTCACTTAAATTTTCATCTACTGAACAAATATTTTTCAGGTAAAAATATAGAAATAATGAAAAAAAAAGCAACTTTAATTCTGATCAAATTTATTCTTTAAAACAGTATTTCTGAGAGACATAGATTCTATAAAGCAGCATCTAAGAAAAACACAAGTATGTCATATTGCTGATGCATAAATTCATTTTAAAAGTACAGTGACAAGTATACTTAAACATCTGGCAATGGCAGATGATTTCCCAAATTTTATATATGTGTGTCTTGAAGCCAAAGTTATTTAAATAAATACATAACTCCATATGTGAACAAACATTAACAGAAAATTCATAAGCATACAATTTTTCTAAAGAACATTAAGAAAGAAAAAATTAATAACTAAAGGAGCAAGAATTTGTCTTCTGCAGTTAGACTTTAACAATCAAAGAAATAAATTTTTAAATTATGAGAATAAATTGTATATATTGGTCTAGTATTAGTCTAGAATTAATCTATATACCCATATAGACACCCTGCTAGTCAAAAACACTTATTAATCTACAAGAGCCTTTTTCCAAAATCTTTTAGAATCAACAGAAACGGTCATGCAGCCTTCACACACTTTTTAGAGTTCATCTTTTATATCATTTTCAGATAAGCTTTCTCATTGAAATAATGTTTCTGTAAATTGCAAGATAGATAAAAATGTCACCTCTGATTGATTTTGAAATATGAAAGGGGATATGTTTCTTAAGTAACAATTAGTGAATAACTACTATCTGCTCACTTTTCTACTGCATTGGACCCAAAATATATTTTCTTGGTAGCCACTAAATAAATCTCTGTCAATCTACATCCATGATACCAACAATTGTTAAAGTTTGGAAAAATATACTAGGGAACTGAGTACTCTGTCTTTACTCAGCTCATATAGTCATTATCCAGAGCATTAGTTACTAGAGGTAAAGTAGATAATACATATTTGACAGGCCTAGCTGATTTAGAATCACAGTCTAAAAGTTTTACATTCTTCTAAGGGAGGATTCTGTTCACAAGTGTAACTTTTTATCTAGATTTCTGAGTGCCCAGAAATAAGGTTATCTTCCTTTTCGTTTCAGAAAATCTTGTTAAAGAAACATGTGAGTTCAATGAGATGCTCAAATTTTTGTTCATATTTTCATTTTAAAAATCAAATAAAAAATCCAAACTGGACATCTTTCTTCAAGCAAATCATTAAATATCTACATCCATTTGGCAGGACACAGGAGAGAACCTAATGTTTGTTTGTTCTGTCTGCATTTAAGTTACCATTGAGAAACAATTTGTAATATTACTGTTTCTACTGTAATTAGTCCAAAATATCTACAAATACAAACTATCTTCACATATTTAAAACATATTAATTGCACAAAATTAAAAAATATTACCAATATTATTATTAGTATTATTAGTAGTAGTAGTAGTAGTAGCAGAAGAGGGGTGCCATTCTTAGGTTATTAATATTTAAATCATCCAGATTGCTATGAGCAGCTAGGGCAAATAGTTGACATCAGCTTTCCCTTTTCAGCAACAGAAAAGTGCCAAAACTGAAGAAGGTGCACGTTACAGATCAGTCTCGTTTTCAACTTGTTCAAGGGCATTAAACTACATCACAGCTCAAGTAAACAGTTTCTCAGATCTAGAAGAGGCTACTATGTTAGAAATCTAACACAGGATGCTCTGAAGATGCATATTTGACACCCTTTACAAAAACAGATACCTTGTGTTGATGGTGCTCACTAGAAATGAGTCCCACAGGGTAATCACACAACTACACTCTTCTAAATCCCATGGAAATTACTGTCAGAACCAGTTTAAACATGTCTGTTCTTCCTTACAGTACTCTGGTTTGTATAGTTAAGAACAGCCAGTTTACTTGTTTTACACAGCATGTTATTTACTGTTCTCACTTTTGCCTTCAAATGTTAACCACATTTGTTTCTCAAACCTTATATGACAGCTTTTCCTATAGCTGATGTAATTCTTATTGCTACTTTTCTATTCTCATCTGTTTTTTTGATATGGTAAGTAAACATGAGTTGCACTTGAATGCTCTATTGATGTAAACAGTGATCAGAAGCATCTTAGGCTGAAAAAATACACAATTTCCATTTCTTTCTCACCTAAAAAAAGTTTTGCCAAAATCATTTACTGATTTGATTTCTGCAGTAAAGCACAGAAAAAGTTGTTTCCTACCTTGTATTTTAACTCATCTATGAGACTCTTAACAGGGGAATGAATACATAAGCCTACTAGAAACTCACAAAGGGTGAGAGACAGTAAAAATATTTCCCAGATCTGTTTGACAGTGAAACTTTCAATTCAGTTTTTCCCATTCATTTCTTTGTCTCATGAGAGTCTGCTCTCTTTTTTAAACTTAATTGCAAAGCAGACTTTTTACTGGCATGACCATGGAGAAGCTCAGCTTTTCCTTGAGTTCTATTGCTAATTTAGAGACTGACACAGAGCTTCAATCAGCCATGGATTATTCTTTCTAAACTGTATGACAACAATATGACACACCTTCTCAGAGAAGATACATCTTCAAGAGTGAAATGCAAAGTACATTTTTATCACTCAATAAGTGAAAGATAAAATAAATAACCTATATTTTTGTACATTCCAGGATATTTTATATAATATTTGCAGTGAATGAGAAAATCATCACAGTTGTGTACAAAATTTAGAGGATTTGAAAACAAAATGTGCAGGTGTGTGAAAGAAATTTAAGTTATGTAATACACAATGGAATTACCTAACTGATAATCCTAAATAAGATTCAACTACACTGGCCTATCTTTCTTCAAAATCAAAAATAAAATTTGGATTTATGGAGGAATCACTGAGCAAAGTTGCGTGAACCAAGACATACATTGTTGCAGACTGGGAAGTCCCTACTGGTCTAAAAATATTTGTCCTAATTTAAAAAAACATCAGGAGAATCATAGAACAGTTTGGGTTGAAAGAAACCTTAGAGATCATCTAGTTCCAGTGCCTATGCCAGGGGTAAGGACACCTTCCACTAGGCCAGGTTGTTCAAACCTCCATCCAACCCAGCCTTGAACCCTTCCAGAATGAGAGAGCACTATGCTTAAGGGGAAGCAAGGTTAATTAGGGAAGAGACTTTTTGCAGTGTTGAAGGTAAGGACTACACTTTTCATTAGTATGTTGTAGAAGGAGAGGCAGCCATAACAAGCAAAGAATGCATTTCCCTTACATTAGGTCCAATCTAACAAATTTTGCAACTTTAACTATTACTGTAAAGAAAGCTAGCATCTCCCGTGTGTGGGAAGAATTACTGTCAGAATTTCTTCTTTCTCACACCTCTTTCTCACACAGTCATGCCATGACTAGCTTACAACAAATACCAGAGACAGATGAGTTGAATCTCAGCTGAAAGAGGATAAAATAGATCAGAAAGACTAGATGGAAGTCCTGTCTGAGCATTTTTCTTTTATATGGATTAAGGGGAAAAATGGGAAATCATACAGAGTCACAGAGGAGGAAGATTTCATCTGTTAGTACGGAAGATAAAGGACTAAAGAGTTTTTGGTTGCTTTGGTTTGTTCTTAGAACTTGTTAGATAAAAAAAATAATGGTCAGTGGTAAACAGCCTAGTTCATAAAGAAAAGGAAAGAAAAATACCAAAAATATTCATTTTTTTCAACAGAAAATAAGGGCAACCAAGAGGGTTTAGAAAGAAGCTGAGCTTCAGCTCTGCTATGCCCCAACTCTGCTCAAAACACAGAAAAAGAGAGAAAAATGTTGTTGAACTACAGATAAGACATGAGGGAGAAACATGAAGGAACAGTATATCTTTGATTCTTCGCTTTAGGAGAGCTGCAAGAATAGCACAGATTGTGTAAAATACAAAGCAGAAAAGGGTACCAAGTGAAAAAAAAGACAGTCCTAAGTCCCAAAGTAAGACATTGTTATGCTGCAGGAATTACAGCAGAGGCAGTGACTACGAAGTGGCCACTTATACCCCCTGATTGTCCACCTACAGCTCCCAAAGCCTCTCCATGTCTATTTTCTTGTGACTGACTGGATGTACTGAGCAGAATCAGTGGGGGCAGACACGTCTCCTCCTGGTGAGCACAGAGAACAGTGAAATTTGGTTCGGAGTTTGTGAGCACATCTTTGTATGTCAATGGAGAGAAAAGACTACGCTATTTCTTTGCTGAAGGATTCATAATTCTGACCCTAAATGTTAGGTAGCATCATTTGTTAGTGCCTCATTATTAAAAATAAGAGCTTTGAACAAGTCAAGAGTAAAAATATGAGGTTAATACTGTAGTAGAAAACAAGATTTCTTGTAGGACTGATGACATCCCCTTCTAAATATGAAATACAGCCTGCCAGTATTTTCTTGATATGTTTTCCTTTAAAAAGCCAAGTCAACAAGGGAACTTAGTGTTTGGGGTCAGCATGTGATTCTTGAAGCATTCAGATTTTCTTGCACACTTGAAATTTCAACAGTCTCTAGGTAGCCACTGGTGCCTGCAGACATAGCTGAAACATATTTTCTTTCTTCAGTTTCCTCTCAAGCAGTTCTTGGTCTCATGTTGGTCATATATACATGGCCACACACTTGGCATATGCTCAAGAATATGAGTCCTGTTGAGAGGACCTGCCTTGGGAGCTGTTCTGGATGCCCAGCTCTGCAGTCTGCACTGAGTAGATTTTAAAACATTTTTTATCCTGGCTACTGACCAAGACATGCAAAGCAAATTTGAAGCCTCAGATGAGAGACTTATTCCAGTGCTTTGCTCACTTACAGCTACCTGGGGGTGATGTAGTTTCCTAAGGTCCAGAAGAGCAATTTCTCCTCAGCCTGTGTGATGTCACCAGGCTCAGCTGGTCCTTCTGTCCACACTGTCAAGATATCTTTAGATCCAAGACTTCAGGCACTTTGGTAATTGAAATATTTAACATAATGTTTTAGTCCAAAAAATGAAAATATTTAGGACTTGACCTTATTAATCAAAAAATTACCACTGTGTGCGTGTGGCTGCTGAGGCCACCTGCAGTCCCTGGCTCTGGAAGCCCACATCCCCCTGTGTCAGAGGGGCTGATACACCAAGAGTCTGGGGTATCATGATCCTTGAGTGCTTCATATTGTTTGAATAAAGTTATTTCGTCTGGCCTCCTCTCTAGCTGCTATAGTATTAACATTCTAATTTAGTAGCATACAGAGCAGCACATGATAGGATTTCAGTTCAGAGAGGTCAATACACACCTGCCTGATGTGCTATGTACACTATACCTATAGCACACATCCTGTGTGCATGTACATACCATGAATGGTTATTTAATACTACATGCATCTTTTACTGTTATTCTTGACCTTTACTGTTTGGAATCATCCCTCTCTTTCTCACAAGAATGCAGGCATTGAACAGCTTAAGATGCACCTGGTAATTGATGACTACACACCATCTTACAGAATTCACATCATTATCAGATATAGACACTTGGCAAATAAAATTCCTAAATTCAGGTTAGCACCGACAGTATATTCACCTAATTAGCTGCATGTCTTTCTTTTTCTTTCTCTTTTTCTTTTTCTTTTTCTTTTTCTTTTTCTTTTTCTTTTTCTTTTTCTTTTTTTTTTTTTTTTTCTTTTTCCTTTCTTTCTTTCTTTCTTTCTTTTCTTTTTCTTTCGTTCTTTCTATTGAGTTTTAGCTTTAGCTTCAGTTCCAGTTTCTCTGACATTTTCAAGTAACATTTTTCTTACTAACCCAAGTATCTGACATGTCTGCTTCTTTCTATTATTTCTTCTCATGTCCAAGTACTTCTTTTACAAAAGATATGACAATAAATGGACAAAATGCATATCAGAATTTTGGAAAAATATATGTATTTATCATTTTAGAGAGATGTTAGCCATGTAACTAACATGACTGTATATAATGACATCCTCTGATGTACTCTAAATCACTGATGCTCAGCTACATGTTTTAACCTTTCTACTGCAAATCTCTAGAGATTGTCCCTTAACTGTGTACTTTTATAACAGTAAAGTATATTCCTGTTTTGGCATATCACAACACTGAATGGATCTGAAATATAACCTCTTATAATTTTTCCAAACATTTGGGATGAAGTCTTCTGATTTGAGCAAGTTCAAGTATTTGAAAACTTGCAAATCACTGGAAATTGTATTTCAGATCTACTCAAAGTCAAGATATCTTTAGATCCAAGACTTCAGGCACTTTGGTAATTGAAATATTTAACATAATGTTTTAGTCCAAAAAATGAAAATATTTAGGACTTGACCTTATTAATCAATAAATTACCACAAGGAGCAATGAAATACTATTTATGCAAAGGCTCATTAGACAGTGCAGAAATTTATCTAAAACTTTAGTTTCTTCAGTTAAGTTACTGAATGTATTCAATGAAAATTAAATTTTGAGCACATACAGTTCTTATTAAGCAGAAACTATTTCTGTGCATTCTGTTTACTAGTTGAAATGCACAGTGAGGCCTACAACTTGTTTGGTGAAAGCCAAATGGAATCCAAACCTCATCAGATTCAAAAATGTTTGATGTTGAATACTTTTCTGATGAGATAAAGCTGTTTTCTCCCAGCTTCCCTCATAGTTATTTCTCACCTGTAAGTCTCTTGCAGCCACCACTACCACCAGTCATGCAGGGCAGGATTAATCCCAGGTAGCTTTAGGCATCTCAGAGCTAGACAAATGACCTAAATGAGTCACAGTGGGGCTTCTTCTCCACTGAGTGAAAATATGCACCCACCTTCAGAGATCAATTTTTCATCCACCTCTAATACCTCTTTGAAGAAAAAATGCCTCTCTTTACTGACTAGGTAATAAGCCTGGATTAGCTACTTCGTGTTGAGTGGTGACAACTGGGTTGAAATCTCCCTGTGGGATCTACAACTAAGATCATCAGTTCCCTCTGCCTTGTAAGTGGTGCTATGTTTCAAAATATACTTGCTGGTTTTGCAGACAATGAGAATACAGTAGTGTTAATATTTTAATAATGTATTTTTCTAGCCTTCAACAGTGTGAAAAACAATGTAGTCTGGAAAGAGAAAAGCATCAAGGATAGGCTGAGAAATAATCCTCTAAACTTTTTATTGTATTAGACATGAATAGAGAGTGGTTCAAGTGTGAAGTATCTTTTCAAAGCTTTGTATTTCTCATGCAGTGCCTTGAGTAAACACTGATACTGTTCATGGATTTCTTTTTCTGGCTTGTTCAAACTGGTTAGTACAAAATGTCTACCAAGAAATCCTGTAACAATTGACATGTTCAAATTGTCTGTTTTCAAAATATCTACAGCATGGTTTCTATCCATCTGTCAGGAGACTTGAAAAACAGCAGGATAAATTAATATTATTGTAAATATTTAATTGCTATGATTACATTTTCTTACATAGTTAAATTGGATAAAGTATTTTATCAATGAAGAGATGCATATTTCTTGTATTAGCAAGATAAGTCAAAAGCAAGATATCTGTCTTGGAAAGCTGATAATGTGATCTTGGACTGATGCTCATGGAAATGTATTAATCTCATATTCATACAACTGACAAACTGGTGTTTTTGTTCTTCCTGGAAACAGAACAACAAACTGTTCAAACCCATTACATTATCACAGCTAATAATAGTTTTCAGTTTGTTGATCTAGCTAGCCCAGAAGCTTTTACAAAGAAATCACAGCCTATTAGTAGCAATTAATTGTCTCTAAAAACACTTCCAAAATGGACTTACTGAACAGCATGAAAATAAGTGGAAGTTCTCTCTGCCTCATTTGCTTTTCTTCCCCTATAATTTACAAGAGATGTTTTTGCATTCCAGTCCTCTCACAAGACAAATAATTGAGAACACCATTCCTACATGGGAACAATTTCTACTGCTGGAAATTTTTTTTTAAAAAAAAGAAACTTTAAGAAGTGCAGATGCCATCAGAGCTTTGCAGTATGTAGCAGAATTTTGGGAAATGCTGTCTGCACTCAGTTTAAATGAGGAAATATTTCCATTTTAGTGAAAAAGACATGACTACTTGTGCATGAAAGTTTTTGGCAGGTGGTTGGGCTTTATAAATGCCTTGCTTAAAAAAAAAAAAAATAAATAAAAATAAAAAATAAAAAGCAAGCAGCATAGATGTAGAGAACAATATCCAATCCATCCTGATCACACAGAAACCACAGGTGTCAGTTCTCTCTTGCACTAGCTCTGACTTAAATTTGCAGCTTAGCAAAACACCACAAAACAACAGGAGCATTTTCTTTAAGGGGAGAGCAGGTGATGTTTAAGCATCCTTACCGTCGAGGCCTGTGGAGGAGTCAAACTGCACCTCAGGAGCTGTGCTGTTTGCAGGTGCAGGAGCTGCTGGAAGTCCCAGAATAAGGTGATCCACATCGCTTCTCACTGGTTGCTGCTGATCAGAGCCAGCAGAGCTGAGGACCAGGACAGTTTTGCTCTGCTGCCCCACTCCCTCCTTGGGGAAGCTGAGATATTTTTGCTTTTTGTCTCCAAAATGGGGACTAAAAGTCTCAAAGGGCCGGCCCTGCTTTTCAGCTGCTTTCTCCCAGGGTTTCAGATTTTTCTGAGCAAAAGTGCTGCCTGCCTTGCCACAGAAATTGGGCGCATGAGAAGGCAGATGACCTTCACTCAGCAGGTTTTTCAACTCTTGTAGACTTCGTTTAGAAATGCCAGGTGCCCCCTTGAAGGACTCGCCAGTTCGGCTCCCTGGCATGGATGCAGCACTTCCCAGGGAGCCCATCTTTGTCACATGAAACTTGACAATGTTTTCTTCCATCCCACCCCGTTCTTCTGGCTTCCCCCCTGCCTGCTCACTGTGCTTCTCCCTCCGCGCTGCCTCCGTGCAGCCGCCTTTCTCTGCACTCCTCACAGCCTGCACACCTGTGGGCAGCTTCATCTGAGCTGCTGTATCTGTTTCCTCATGAATTTTTCCCAGTATTCTTTTCCCAGTATCAGCATGTTCCTGGGTTTGTTGTGTTTCTCCACACCTGTCTTCTTTATCATCGCTGCCAGAATTGGAATTGTCGTGATCTCCTCCATCCTTTTGTGCTGCAGGAAAGGCAGTGGGGTTTTGGAGAGACTGCTCTGATGGCAGATCTAAGCAACCAGTGGTTCCTTTAAGAGGACAAGGATCTGGGATTTTTGAGGTGTGGGACAGCTCCATCTTCTCATTTTCTAAAGGAGGAACATACTTTGTAGGACCTTTGATTCCCTTTTTCCTTCTGAAACCACATATATTGTTGCCATCAACTTCATCATTGTCACTTTCAGATGTGTTCTGTAACCAGCAATAAAATATACAACCAAACAACATGCATGAATGACACAGAACATGGCAACAGAGCACTACCACCTGCTGCTTGTACCTTGTGGTACTTCCACTACTTCTTGATGATGGAAATCTCAAAAGTGAACACTTTTTTGATCTTTAAAATATATCACAGAATTGTTTTTCTTATGTTTTAGAACAAAATTGGAGAGAACACCTTCATAATGCTGCTCTTAGGCAGATTTAGTAGATTATAATACAAGACATACTACATTGTGTGACATCATTTACCAAATGTGTCCTTATTGAAAAAATGTATTTTAGTACTTACAATTAAGTATATTCATGGGCATATTAAAAGTATTTGTATTTATTGCTCTGAAACACAGAATACTGGCAATTCTTATGAGTGTGGGGATTGAAACGTGAAAATAAGCACCTTTTAAATCAATTTCAGGACATGATTTGGACAATAACTGAACTTTCAGAACAAAAGGAAAAACTCATATTTGGATGTTTAAACAGGAAATAACCCAATGTTTACCTTTATATATGACACTGATATAACTTATATTGTAGTGGTGGGAGCAGATTTTAAAATGGATATAAACCTGTGGAAAAAGTGGAAAAGGGAGCTACAAAAAGTAATGTGCTTGCATTATCCCCAAAAAGATCAAATGTCTGGATCATCATCTCTCCTAAGTATCCTGATCCTACCTCAAGTGTGATTAGTTTGATTTTAACAGGAAATCAAAGGGAAATAAAAACCAGACACTGACAAATTAAAAAAAAAATAGCACAGATTTCAATATTGTGAGTGATTAACTGTCACGATAGTGATTGAATTCTTCATTTCACAATGCCTTATAAAAGACTCCCTAACTTAGTTTAACCAAAATCACTGCATAGCCAATCACAAACTGTTATATTACTAATGAATACCTACTCAAGTATGTATTTAAGAGATGTGAACACTCTTTGGCTTGCTTGGATTGGGCTGGAATTAGCACCTGTAAAAACACTGGGAAATGAAGGGATATCCTCTGAATGAAACCATTCTTTACCTTTTCCACAAAGGAATAATCTGCACTCTCTCCAATTTCTGGATTTCCAGAAGAAGGGATCTGCACAAAAGCAAAGTGAAAAGTGCAAAGGCAAAAGTGATTTCTGTTGACAGACATGTAGAAGGAAAGGCAGAAATATCCAATGTGCATATGGAATGAAGCAGCTACATGGCCTACATTAAGTTCATTAACAACTCCCCTTTTTTACTGTTTTCTCACTGTACCATTTTCCATCATTTTGTAGTCAAAAGAGGTTCACAGCTTCTCTCCTAAAGAAGAGCTCACAGGAATGTTTCCTCCCTCTCTCCTGCCTGCCCCAAATTTCCAGGCTGTATATACAGCTATTTGGAGCTCCCTGGGGCCCTGCTGTTGGTGTGGCAGGCAGCTGGCCAGCAGCTCTGTGGGGAGGATAAACCCCTGGCTCCCATATCCTGACAGGGACATGCCCACTATGCTCACTTGCAATCAAACGCAGTCACTGGTGCATTCACAACACAAGTCCTTTCCTACCCCAGCTTTAGCACTCCGTGTTTAATGAACCCATTTATTCATCCAAAGGCTTTGGTTTATTCCCATAACACACCCTGTAACACCCCATAAAATAATTCTGGGTGTTTGCTGATACTCCTTCACATTCACCCATGCAGAATAGACCTAATTCTTACAGCTCTGTATCATTATGGAACAGAAACACAATAAAAACCTTTTTTTAAAAGAAAAGTGGACAAAACCAGATTGTAATTCAGAATTATAATTTTAATAATGTCTTTAGTAATACAAAAAGGGAATGAAGCTGGGGGAGAAACAGTGGAGGTGGAGGAACTGGGGGTCTGCCAAATGGAAATACACAGGTCTTAAAATAAAACACTTATCATATTAAATTTCTAAACATGTAACATTATTTTTTGAGAGAAAGTAGAGAAGAGTTCCAGCTATGAAAGCTATTGTCATTTTAAAAAAATTGTATTATCATTAATTTATGATAAATATTTGCATTAATATCTTTTGTAGCAGACCTGTCATCATCAAAATATCTTGATTTACAATTTATGGGGTTTTCAGAATTCTTTTGTTTCCTTTGAGTAACTCAAAACCAGCAACATAATCATAACACCATATGCATTTCTGCTTTATAATGTATGCTGATAGCCATTGAAAATTTTTAAATTAGACAAATTTTTTGCCCGTTATCCATATTGTAGATCTCTGAAAAATATTCAGCAAAATACTTAAGGAAAGTTGAGTTCATCCTATTTCATAACACCTCTACTGAAGTCAGGGAAAGGATTGTATAGATGTCAAAAGCAAAATGTCAGAAAACAGCTTATCCATATAACTAGCCATTCTAAAGGATTTCAAGAACACAAGATACTATTCCCACACTATAATCCTTACCAAAACAAATTCCTTCTGAACAGACATGAGCAGGATAAGGACTGATCACTTGCAAGTTCCTAAATGGAAATGTTCTTTTGCAACAGACCTCTAATAACTGGTGTGTATATAGTAGTTTGCAAAGGGTTTATTTTCCATGAAGAACTAGGATATGGTGCTGCAGTTTGATTTTAGATCCAAAAGAAATATTGTACTCATTACTCTTAAACAAAAATGTAATCATTTTTACTTTCAAATAAAGAAAACTCTTACAATTATACAGGGAACAGCCTATAAATTACTTTAGGTCCTCAGCACATCGTGAATTTTTGCAGGGAAATTACTTAATTTCTAAATAAACTCAGACATTATGGACTTTCATTTAGAAAAGTTAATTTTTCATTTTCATTTCATTTCATTCACAGAATTTTCTGCACTGAAATAAACATTTCTATATTTGTTGCAAGGTACCACTACAGCATCTCTTCATATTAAAGACAGTCAAATGCATGAGATATAACACAGACTTAGACTTATTTATCTAGTAGTTTATGTGGTGTCTACCATCAGGAAAGGCTTAGTACATGGGTACAGAGGGGAGACCACCCAGGAATAGGACTTATGAATTATCTGTTTAACTTTTTATTTCATGAAAGGATTTTTTTTCTACAGAATACAGGGATGGTTAAGTGAAATAGTGCCTTGAAAGAGATACAATGAGCTAGCTATAAGTCATCTCTTAATTTAATTGAACCATGTATCATGCTGTGCTGAGAGGAGAGCAAAACAGTCATGGCATTAATATAGCAAAAATTCTGACTACTTTTAATTTCCTTCCTGAAAGTTCCTACAGCTTTTGTTGCTCTGCATCAACAGTACTAGGAAATAAGCTACTCTAAAATTCTTTTACCCAACATTTGTTTCAGCACCAATTAATTTTTGTTTGCTGATATTCAAATATTTATTTGTGCCTTAAGTCAGAGGTCTTAGCAGTTCTGAAATTTGCTTTTTTATCTTAGCAAGTGAATGTTTGGGAAGCTATTCAAATATTCCTGCCTGAAGAATCAGCTCCAAAATACAAACAGTGTGGGCCACATTATGCAACAGATCTGAGATTTAGGTTCTTTCTAAATTTTTATCTGACGTTATTTTTCATTGATATTTATTGGTACTTCCCCAGGTTCTGGTTTCTGTTAGGTTTACTTGCGCCAGTGCTGCAATTTGTGCTGATACATTGATCCCATCTGCACTAGAGGTTGCTCCTGGTAAGGCTTCAGGGTAGAGGTGGACCAGTGCAAGGAAGAGTAGGCTGGATCACACTTAATTTCCCTTTATGGACAATCTCAACTCATAAATAACAGCTTTACTCATCTTCACTTTGTGCTGGCTGTGTTGCTCTGAGTACACAAGAGTCTGGATGTCTCTGACTATCAACAGATAAGGGCTGCACTTAAGCTTCACAGCAGCATGTTAAGGCACCATGCAGGTAGGAAGAGAACAGAGGACAGTAACAGCAGGCAACTAATTCAGCAGATTAAATTTCTTGCTCTACTTAACCAGATTAAGTGCCACTTCTGGCATGCGACTGGGATTCTACATCTGAGGGACATTTTATATCTTGTGGTAACAGAGAAAATATAAATTTAAAGCAATTTTTCTTAATCAGTTTGTGTTCAGTTTTGGGCTTTGTACAGCTCTGAAGTGAAGCATTAACTATATCATGAAATACAGCACTGCCAAAAGGCAGTTCAACTGTAAACCTGCTGAGCTGAGAGCCTGGGAGATGTAAAGTGTTGCCTTTGGGAGGAATAGCAAATACTGAGTTTTGTGGTGCATGAAACAGGTGAAAATCCAGAGCATTTCTTGAACTTTTGCCCTAAAATGTTATTATAGGTGACTGAAAACATATCTATAGTGTTCTATGTGGCAAATTCAGAAGCTTCCATTTTTCTCCTACTTTTTGTATGTGTAAGCATCAGTGTCATGACTTCAGGCAAGACTGCAAGCACTATTGTATTTTATAAACCTCTCAAAAACATATTGACAAAAAGATACATGGAAATGAGAAAAATAAACTCTCAATAAAGCATTTGAAAGGAGGCAAAAAGAGAGAAATGGAGTTAGTAAAAGGAGCTCTGAGTATCTCTAGATGAAGAGCTGCAGAAGGATTTCTATCAAAGGAAAAGATGAAAGAGGCAAGGTGCAACTCTAGCAGGAGCTTTAGTATGACTCATCAACAAAATAACTCAAAGTTCCTGCTACTGACTACCTCAAAAAGTGATGCAAGCATTCAACAAAAGACAATAGGGACTAAGTCACATTCTAATTTCTTTATTTTGTATCATTAACTGATTGTTAAGAGGTCAAATTGTGATGATCTTTTGACTTGCTGATATAGATTTTTCAAGAATGAAAGATTATTTTTGCAAAAAACGTCTAAATGTCAAAATCTGGTAAACCTAAGAAGTAGAAAAACATGGGAAAATAAACAAAATGTCAAAAAATGTATAGGGTTTGGTTGGATGAATTTTTTAGATATGAAAAGTTAATTGTTCCACTTAGGTTAAATTTTTTTTAATCATATAAAACACTGTTGAAAAACTGAAATTAAATGTTTCCAGTCTAAAAAAACATAAAAATATTGTTTAGGTCATGGTGACATGGGACATTATTCTTATTGTTTGAGCTTTTTTCCGGATCTAATTAAAAAGCCAGTTTTTCAGTGTTTTCAAATACTGCCATATTCCAAAGGCTGAGGTGTAGGAGTGTGCCCCCTAATGACAGAGTGGCAAAACTAATCTTTGTCCCTCAAAAAAGGAAAGAAGCCCAGAAGTTTCTCTTAAAGATTAGGTGAAAAGCCACTTCATGGGACTTCATGGACTTCACTAAACACTAGAGAACATCTAATTGGATAGAAGCCAAAAAAGTCCCGCCTGACCCATCAGGTAGAAAAGACGAGAACAAAAGAGCTAAAGTGCTTTTGTGAAGTGTTTTTACCAGGAGCAGACCTCTGCACCTGGCTCTAGTTTTTCTGTTTGTTATTTTGCCGTTTATTAAACCTTTTTTGTTTCTAACACTGCAGCAGAAGTCATCCTGCTTATTTTATGCCCCCAAAGTAATAGCTAAGCTATCCTTGGGTGTATTATGTTTCTTTTTGAGGGCTTATGAGACCTGGCCCAAGAAGAAGAAACTTAATACTGAGGAACTTTTTCTGTCCCACTCTGGCTGTTATGAGGTTACCCTTTACAGTTCTCCCAGGTTGGTACATCAACTTTATTTAATCTTTTTTGTGTAGTAATGAATTTCAAATACTTGAAGCCAAGTCAGCAGGAGGTGCTGCTTAAGACCTCACAAAACAGTACCCATAAAGCAAGTAGTTTTGTGTCCAAGTGATTTCCCTGCCCCTTTCCCTGGCAGGAGGAAAGCATTGCCCTGCTGCTTCCCCAGCAACCAGGCAGCGAAGGAGCAGAGGATGCGAGAACAAATTATCTACTGCTGGGAATTAATGAAGCTTCACTGGAGTCACTGGAGCTACAAAGATTTGAACCAGGACAGGATCTGGGCACGGATTTGTACCAAGGACAACACAGATATTTCCAGGGAGTATCTCCAAGCACAGAGAGGGGGTTTGGCTCTTGGGTGCAGTGATAAAACAAGGTGTGCATGCGACAGTAAAAGACACTGATTGTTTGTAAGCAAGAAACATGAGGATCACATACTTTGTCAAGATATTGCTGTGACTAATTTCTCCCTCAGTGACCTTGTTTGATAAAGTGGCTCTTTGAGACTGATTTACTGCTACAAAAACCTTGTTGTGAAGGATGTGAAAGTGGTATAAATGTTAAGTCCTTCTCATTATTTTGCAGTTGGAGAAGTTGAAGCACAAACTTGCCATAGGTCAAGGGAGATGTGTGGCAATGTGAGGAGCAGAAGTCTCCTTCCTTCTTTGAAACTTTTAAATATTCTCAAGAATATTAACATCCTTCATGAGAAAATGAATGGAATGAGGTTAGCTCACAATATTGTGCTACTTGTTTTCACATCTAACATCTGCCATTGTCTGTTACACCTGTTCAAAGCCTTCATACTACATACACAATTACCAGACAAGCTTCTCAAGGTCGTTGATTATCTTGCTGCTTCAAAGCAACAGAGTTGTCCTTGTAACAAGATTATTTGCAATTACTTTCCCTTGACTATATTACCTGCACTGTGTTAAAAAAAAATCCCTAAATAAGGTAGTCTCAAAATGAATAAGCTCAAAATGAATAATGATCTTTCCTACACAGTGGTTTGGGACCACAGAAGTATGAATTCAGGACCAGAATCTGCTTTAAAATGCAATTATATAGAAACTAAGCATTTCCATTTGGGTCAGTAGCCTGACTCAAGAGTGTCACTTTCTAAAATCCAGGTCAGATCCTGATCCACAGATTGTAGTGCTTTCATTTAGGTTAATGAAGTCAAAGCCAATATGTTTCTCCAATAATATTAATAGGATCAGATTTAAGACATCTATTTCTGTAACTTTTGATAAAGTTATAAATGAAATTAATAGGAAGTCAAAATCTCTTGGACTTGCTTCCTAAAGCAAATAGAGTGTTTTCAGCTCAAACAAGAAGCCTGTCTTTGACCTCCATTTCCTTCAGAATCAGACCATGCTCAACATACACGCATGAAGAGCCTTGCACATCATTCACAAGGAACAGCACACTCAATTGAAACCTTGAGGTAGATGCAAGAAGTATTTTATATCCGTATATCTGCTTGGAAATCATTTATGATCAATCCCTTACCTGCTGACTGAGATCTTCTTTTTTGTTCATGTCCACTTCATTCTAGTTCAGGTCACCATTAGAAATGGCCTAGTAAAAGTCTAGTAGAAAGATATCCCATATTTATAGGCACAGGCACAATGAAGGTTAGTTCAAACAGAATTGCTGTACAGTTCTTTTCCCAGAAGGCCACGCAGATGATGAACCATGGAGAGCAACCCCAACGAGTCATGTCCAAGAGCACTGCTCTCTGGAACAGCACAGAAGTAGTAAACTGACAAACACACATTATTAAGCTGCCTGCCTGGAAACAAAGACAACTGAGCATAAAGCTGGTTTGCTCAACTTTTCTCCTCACAAAAGGCTTTTGTCCTGTAACAAGCCATTTGTGTTCTGGAATAGAAGCTATTGTTAGGCTCCTTAGAGGTAAAACCTATACTGGGCATTACAACAGCGGTATGTTTTTGAGGCACATGAACAGGGATTTGAAAGGCACAGAACACTGCAAGAGCAACATGCAGCACCAGCCAGTTATTCTGGCTTGCATGTTATAAATTAATAGTGATGCATATGGTTGTATTAGAACTGGAGAGGGGTTTTGTTTGCATTAGATATCTAAAAATATTTCAAATATTGGATAGTTAAGCTTGTCTTTCTTATTTTTCTTTTTATTTTTCACGTTTAGTATGTATTCAAAGGACTGTTTTTAACTGACATTTCATTCATTCAGATTCCTTTGGATGACACAAAATTAAAGGATGGCCATATTGTTGTGCTTATAGGAGCCCTACCTGACAACCCATCACTCAATAAATTCGGGTAAACATGATGTTCAGGTTGGTATTTAATTATGTCAAAACCCAGGTTTGGCATTCTTTTAATACTCAAAAAAAAAAAAAAAAAAAAAAAAAAAGAAAAAGGTTGTTACCCAAAATAATGGCTATGCATTAGGAGCTATAATTTACAAAAATCTTGGGCATCACCAGTCCACTGCATAAATATAAGTGCCCACGTCCCAAACTGAGATTCTGAAAATCCTTCCTTTTCTTATAGACCAGAGATCCTACATTTGTGACTCCATCTATGCAATTTCTGAAACTGCCCCATTCTGAACTCCCCACTTGTCACAGACTAGAGCAGGCAACAACTGAAAGTTCACTACTATTCAGGAAATTGACTTATTTATAAGTCTTGACATTTTGTCAGCTGGACATTTCAATAGGAGCAGCCTCCTACAAGGCAGATAGCATGGAAGTAAGCATTTTGCTTTCAGTATAGTTCTTTCAAAAATGTTTGCCTCAGACTGTCATCATACAACAGTAGGCACAATTGCACAGTTCCTTTTCTAAGCAATATACAGGTGTCATAGACCTACAGTCTGCCATGGCAGAGTTGCTTGTGAGCCTGTTAGGATGAGCTATGTCAAAAGGACACTTCTGAGCAGGACCATGCACACCAAATTGTCTGAGAGGCAGAGGTCAAACAGCAAAAATTCTTCTGGCTCCCCATTTTTACCATTTACCATTTTGAATGCAAGCAGGAACAACCTCAGTTCTTAATTTAAAAAAGGCACTTGAAGTTAAAAATCTCATTTTTCAGAGCAATAAAATATTCCTCACAACAGCAGTGGTCAAACACTGGCACAGGTTACCCAGACAGGCTGTGGGATATCCATCCATGGAGGTATTCAGAATTTGAGTGTAAAACACCCTGAATAAACTGAGACAAGTTCAGAGTTGGCTCTGATTTAAGTGACAGATCAAGCCTGATAACTATCACAGAGGCTATCCAGAACAAATTATTATATGATTGTACATCTGATTAATTTATACATATTTTAATTAACTTCATTACATTCTTGGAAGTACAAAACATCTCTGGCACATTTCACATTCTGTTCTACTCTGTTCTGCTAAACAGATCCTAAAGACAAGAAAGAGAAACCTCTGCTTTAAACGCTGTAGTTGAGGCACCAATCTTGTGAACATCATTAGTAAGAAATAATCTTTTAATTAATGTTGAAAGAATACTATTTCCATCTCAAGTATTTATTAAGTCCCCTTAAAAGAAGTGTTGTTTTGTTTTGCTTTGTGGATAGAGTGAAAGAGGAGAGGGAGGGGGCTCTCTGCCAAGATCTGCCTGCAAGATGCTGCTTGTTTCAGAAAGACTGTGCTGACTGGAGAATCTGAGAATCAGATCCAGAAACTGATGGAATCTTATTTCAGATCTAGCACAACACAGACGTTATTGCAAAGAGATTGTTTGGTCAGTAACACTCATCATCTTCCCATCTTTGGGAAATAAGATAAATCAAGACAAATCACTGTATCTCATGAGAAAAATCCAGGGGTTTATTAAAAAATGGCTTTTATATATACATTCAGAAAGGCAATTTCTGTAACTAAACCTTTGTACAAACCTGCTTTCAAATAGATATGGGAGTATTCTTCTTAAAACAAACTTCTCTACAGTCTTTCCAAAAACAGAAAAAAAAACCCACACCAAAAAAATAACCAAAAACCCAACCACAAAAAAAAAAAAAAAAAAAAAAAAAAAAAAAAAAAAAATCCAAAAAAACTACAGAGGAAGGCATCCTCAGAGGGAGAAGTATTCTGACAATAGAGAAGAGGGAAAATAAAGAATATTTATTGGAATAATAATATTCCAATATGGAATAATGGAATATGGAATAATGTTTATTTTACATTTATCGTTGAATTCTGCATAAGAGACATTATAAGTAGTGAATTCCAAATTCCTGAAAACCCAGTTTTCATTTTGTTTTCATTTCATATTGGCCACAATAAGAAAGAGTGAAAAATTAAGGATCAGTATTTACTGCTTGATCAGGAGCACAGCTGTGAGAAACAGCCATGCCATGCTCATCCACCCCTTGTTTCCTGGGAGACAGATGAGATGGGTTGGAGCAGACCTGCCTCTTAGGCTTGTCCTAAAATGCTTGTCCTATCTTTCACCTCCTCCTTCTTCCCAATTCATTAGAGAAGATACCTTGTTCAGTCCTCAAACCCTGTCAGGTTGGTGTGAGAGGCCTTGAGATGGTTTCAATTTGGCATTAGCATAAGTGTGCTAAAAATGTTTTTTTCCAGCTATACTGGCTACAAAATGGTTTTAAACATCATTAAAAGTAAACCAAATTTCTCAAGGGCATGCATGGTGCAGATTAATGTTTTCATATTCTTATATATGCTTTGTGGCATCACTGGAAAGGGAGTCTGAGAAGAGCAGCTCAAAAAGGTGTTTTCTGGAGCAGAAACAAAGATTTACACAAAATAATCCCTTTATTTTAGAACGAAAACTGATACTGTGAGTTTGCATAATTGTTTAATTTAAATATACAGGGCTTTAACCACAGTTTATCAAATACCAATATAAAAATCTAGACACTTCAGAAATATAATGCAGAACAAATGTCACAAAAGTGGTTGCTTAATACTTTAACTACAGATACTTTTTATGCACTGTCTATGATGAATAAGTGCTAATGAGAAAGTGCAAACTGCTCATTATCCCATTAGTAGCTCTTCAGCAGCTAAAAAAAGAGAACCAGCTTCTCTGGTGACAGCTACTGCCAACACAGGGGAACGATCTGCTGGTGAGTTGATGGGAGCCTTCAAACAGGCTTCACCACCATTGTGGCTTCAAACTACTTCTGATTACAGCTACTTGCAAAAGGGTGGATTTTTTAATGTATTTTCAAAAAAAAAAACCTTAAAATTATCACTTCTTGTACTCTCCACCCATTTAATTTGGTTCTCCAAGAGGAAAAAATTCTATATGCTCTGAATTAACATAATTTTAAACAGCAAAGAATCAGGCTTTGTAGCATCCGTGAGGAAAATGTTTTTAATCCTAACTAGTGCAGGTTACATTCAGTTGCTAAAAAATATTTTCTCCCGTTTCAGAAACCTTCAAAATAAAAAGCCTTTTAAAGTTGTTTAGCATTCCTATAATGTGGACATTTCCAGACTGGTGCCAACAACACAGTACTGTATGGATACACAGGTTACAATGTGTTTTGGTAGACCTATTGCAGGAGTTTTTTATAAAAAAGACTCTTGAACTCTCCAGTTCCAAGGCTGGCAAAAGGAGGTGTTCACTAAGTCTCTTCTGCATCATCATAAACTTATTAAATTCTGTGCAAATACCTAAAGGCTAGTATTACAAAGCCAAATGCAGAATTCAAACATGGAAATCCCCTCAAGTAAATCTAACCTTATGTGTTCCTTCACCATCAGGATACATTTCTTTTACCTCTAACCCTGTGTCTTGCCATCATTACTAAAGAACACTGCAGCTTCTATTCACAGGACTTTTTCACTGCATTTTTTTACATCTGATATATTATTCAGCATCACAATTTACAACATATTTCAGCTAATTAAATTCCAAATTGCCATCTAGTAAAACAGATTGTTAGGGCTTAGATTTGCATTGCAATCTCAATTACTGTAGCTACGTTTCTCCTAGGTCCTCTTAAATTTTCCTCATATGGTTTTCTCTTCCTTCATTCTCAAAAGGTAGACACAAATGGTGCTCACGTTGAATTGGAGCCAAAACAAGACCATGACTAGAAGAAGAATTTCTGCGCGCCGAGTTCTGTGCAATACACCTTCCTTCTCCGCCTTCACCTCTCTGCTGGCAATGTACCCTCACTTCCCTGGCAATCATGCTTTGCCAAAGTGCAGCTGCTGGACCAGGTGAGCAGCCATAGAGCCATGCAGCAGTTAGAGAATTGTGTCCTATTTCCTCTACATGCCTCTTCCAGCACAGTACCACATGGGAAGGCTGCCTTGCAGTGTGGCTCTACTCAGAGCTCATCACCCCGTGGGGAAGCATGACCTGTGAGGAGGTCTGGAGAGGTGCTCCAGCACACAGGGCACAAGACACTCCTTCCAGTGAGCCTTGAGGCTGAACCTGGCCCTGCAGACTGTAATTAGCAATTAATATGGATTAAAGTAAATCCAGGTAGTGCTTGATATTCTAATCCTGCAAAATACATCATGTGAGCGTTAGTACCATTGTTGCAGTTTTACAGCTACCCCTGTAATTCTGTCGCACTATGACATGCTCCCTGAGGTGAACCACAAGGAGGTGCACAGCAGAAACTGCATAACAGAAGCCCTGACACCATCTGTGGCAGCTGGGATTTTCTGTCTTAATATACCATGCAAATTCCTGGCAGATGTAACAGACCTTACTTGACACAGCAACACAGCAGTATCACTGGCTGAGGTTCTGTAACCATAGATCTTTGCACTCTGTGTAAAACCTTCATGATTTAATCTGGAACCACACTAGGGAGGCCATGAATCCATGCTGGAAGAAGGTTTGATGGTTACCATTAGTTGTCAGTATGGACCGTGACCAGTGCGTCATCATTTGACTCTTGTTGCCTCTTGTTACTTGCCACCACCTTCCACAGATTTCCTTTTCCATATACTGTCAGTCTTCAAGAGCCTTTTGACATTATACCTACCAACACCACTTTAGCAGAAGGCTGGAGAAAATTCATGAATCTTATGGAATCTTATGTCCCTCCAGGTAAGCACAGCAAGATGTCCATCATGCCTCAATCACTTCAATTTTTCCTCTGCTTGCTGGAAAAAGAGGAAGAAATTGACTGTTAATAGACTTGGCCTTTTACTTAGACTTAAGATGGGAGTTCAGATGTGCCTCCACACAGCTTCCAAATTGTGCCAGTTTAAAGAGATGGCCAGCTGCCGTTAAAGTGCACTAACACTACAGTGAGAGGTGCTCCACAGCAGGGCATGGACTTAAGCACGGATATCCAGTGTATCTAGGTGGAGTCCCAAAACAAATGGAAATAAGAATGTTTACTGTCTCTTAAGGGAAATGAAAACTAAAAACTTACTGCTCATATATTCTTAAACACATTTCTGCTGAATGTTTTCTCTTTGATGTATTTCAACCCTTTGTAACAGTGTTCCAGATGGCTGTAGTCCTGTTTCCATGCTGTTAACTTGCCATCACAGTTGAAAATCTCATTAGAAAGAAAAGGTAAAGGGAGAAACATCCCTCAAGTACAACAGGATCAGACTGATTCAATCTCTCTGCAGTGAGCAAACATGCCCTGTGTGGTAGATGATTTGTCAAGTATTTTTCCTGAGGAACCATCAATGTTTTCTTAGTACACAATTATGCAAATCACTGAAAGTACTATATGAAAATGATTATATTTAGTATAATTGCACTAACAATATTCAATGCCATTCATTCCACAATCGTTAATTTTCTAATTATATGTCCAAAATTACATATTTATATATATGAGATAAATAATGATAAAATAATAGTGTCTTCTACTTTAATTTGCACTTATAAATTGGCAAAATCAAAGAAATCAAGCAAAAAAAATGTATATTTTCCCACATAATTTACCTGCTTGCAAAAAACTCTTTATATCTACTAACTTTAGGGTCTTTCTCAGGTAACATCTGGAATCTTAAGTCTAGAGGAAATTTTCTTTAAGGTTTTCTTTGCAAAAATTTTTAGCATTCTATAGCTGAAGAGGAATTCTGCACTGGGTGTTATGCTTACTTTAAACTTTGGCGCATCTGATGATTAAAACTTAACAGACTTATTAGCCTAATTACCTAGATATTTTAATGTATTTGTGCTATGACACCATAGTTCCAGTACCCTTTATTTTGATTTCCTTGGTAAATCTGTCCACTCTGAAAGTAAATTCTCCTTTATGCCATCTGCATGCATAGAACATTCTGGCTTACTTGTATTCATATTCCTTTTTTCCTTAGTAGATTATTTGTGTTCACACGTAGAGCATATACTCCTTCTTCATTCAATAAAGTATAGTTATCTAGGGAACAATAGATATGGTTTGAAATCAACTTATAGATATGGTTTGAAATCAACTTATGCCTGAATGGATTTAGATATGTAATTATGCCCCGTTTACTGACACCCTTAATAACTATGTTCATATCTGTATTTGGTCTATATTCAAATATGTGAGGTACAAACTCAAAAGTAGGAAGCATTTCTTTGCCAAGACAGAATCAAGCACTAAACAGGCTTCCTAGAGAAGTGTTTCATGTCCCTAGACTGTCAGTGTTTAAGAGGCATTTGGGCAACGGCCTTGATAATATACTGCAACTTTTGGTCAGTCCTGAAGTAGTCAGACTGTTGGACCAGTTGGATTATACATCACTCCAGCTAGAACCATTCTCTTCTATTCTATTCTATTCTATTCTATTCTATTCTATTCTATTCTATTCACAACTTCTGTTGCTAAATGAATAGATGACAAAGATGCTTAGTCCTCCTTGTTAAAATTGCTCTGCTTGATGTAAGCTGACTAAAAAAATCATTGGGTCAGACAAAGAGAAATAGTATAAGCTTAAATCTCTATGCCTAGTGAAAGATTCTTCCACATGGAGAAACAGCTTTAATCTCTGTCCTGGTAAAAATGATATACCTTATGTTGAGGCTGTTTTCTATTCACCTTTTCTGCCAGTCAGGTTTTAAATTCTGTTAGCATAGAATAGATGCAGAAGGATAAAATTAAGAATCTCTGCTTTCATTTAAGATATGCATTTCTACCATGTTTTCAAGGAAGCCTTGAAAGCAAGCTAGTGTGAGAGGAAACAGAAGGGATAAAGGAGTACTAAATTTCTAATCTTTCAATCCTTGCTGGTAATTTAACAGCATCAAACAAAAAGTAGCTGCCATGTTCTCTACTTACATTAGGTGGCACCATCCTCACAGAGTTATTGTTTATGTAAAAAAGCTTAAAAACATTAATTCTGAAGTTATGTCAATTCGAGTACAAAATACCTTGGTAAAGTTGATGCTTGAATTGAAACTCAGAGGAACATCTGACATTATTTAGACAAGAAAGAGTACTCTGTTTTTTTGTAAAAGAAATCTCCTTTGCCGAAGAAAAGGTGCAAGGAATAGCTAGCAGCAAAGCAGGAATGCTGATGGATTTACCCATAAACCTTGCTCTGTAATAGGCTTATTAAGAAGCCCACAATTCACTCTTCATCTCTAAACAGGCTTTGTTCACAGAAAAATAATAGTGAAACCTCTTTAAGATTCAACTTATTTAGCTGGGTTATGATAGTTTGCCAGGACCTATCCATTCTTACTTATCAGTGGAGGAATTTCTACAAAAAGTTGAGAATATCCAATTCCACTTTGCAGTATTCAACACTATTTCGTAGTGTAGTTCTCCTTGCATTAAAATGAAGTTAGTACTATTAGAAATGGAATGAAGGAGAAGGTAAGTGATAAGAGTAACCAACATCAAATTCAATTAAGATCAGCCTCTCCTCAAATCATCTCTGTGTCAGGCTAGGCATGGACTTAGGCATGGATATCCAGTCTCTTTAGGTGGAATCTCAAAACAAATGGAATCAAGTAAGAATATTTACTCTGTCTTAAGGGAAATAAATAAAAAACAAACCCTTTTTATATTCTTAAACATATTTCTGCTGAATGTTTTCTCTTTGATGTATTTCAACCATTTGTAACAGTGTTCCATATGGCTGTAGTCCTATTTTCATGCTGTTAACTTGCCAGCACAGTTGAAAATCTCATTAGAAAGAAATTCTTACAAGACTCATGACACTAGGGCTCCTGATCTTGAGGAGAATTCCTGTAAGAGCTTAGCTTTAAAACTCAGTGTTTAGTTTTACCAAATTTGGAAAATTACATACAGTCCATCAGACAGAAACAGGTGGTATGAACTGCCTAAATATTTTAGGATCTCAAAAGAGAAGCGACTTTCTGTTTCCTTGTTCCATCTCCAGGTTAACATACTAGGAACTCATTAAATCAGTTTAAGTAACCTCTTTGTCATGGCCTGAATAGCTAGAATAAAATTTATAAAGGCAAATAGATGCTATTTGAAATTTTCATCCACATACCTCACTGCTCTTATTGCTGATGATCCTCTGATACCAAATTTCACCCAGTGTGAACTCATGCCATTTACCAAGGCTCACAGAGACAGGTGACCCAAACAGCCTGTGATGAATGTCCCTCCACTCTGTTTATGTCAACTCAAAAAACCAATGACAATTCAAAGTTATGACTTTGGGTAGGTGATTAAGGTAAAAAGAATGCTAAAGTACAGAAGGCCCTAGATACCTAGCCATGAAATTATTATTAAATCTATTATATATTACTGTACATGTATAATTATCATATTTTATTATTATTAAATCTATGTATAGTACACTATGTACGTAAGCCTGGACTGATTACAAGATGCACACAATCTGTTTTCTTACCCATATTACTGCTTCAGAGCTGAATCAAGGATGACTGATCTATTTATTAAAAACAAAACCAAGAACTTGTCTCAAATAACAGTGATAAAAGTTAGAAAATATTGCAAAGTAATTGAGTATGCATTTTCTATTGCTCTAAAAGAATACATTGGTGTCACTGTTAATGTGTTTTCAAAGATGTGCAGCAAAATGTTGCTGAAAACTGCTTTTAGAAGTTCCTTTCTAAGTTCCTATTGTTTGTAAGATTGTTTACAGAGCAGGTATAACGGGTCACTTGGAGAATGGTAATGCACAGCTGACTAATGCATGGCATTTATACAAGTTACAAGTAATCTGGATATGTTTTCAATAGAGCAGGGTAGTCCTAGAAAATGGATTTGCTCCCACAAACCAGTGTATTTCTTACACACTTATTGGGGTAATAATACATACCTAGAAGGCAGAGGAAAGAATCAGAGGCTTGTTCCAAAGGATATGTTACTGGGACTGTATCTGCAGCTGGAAAAATGAGGCTTGGCTATAAAAAACCAACCATGTCAGCCAAAAGCAGTCAATACATGCAGCAGCACATACTGCTGCAATATATATATAGTGAGTGTTCCTTCTTGCTGCAATTTTGCATATTTCCTGGAGCCAGGTAATAGAAGTAGACTTCACAAATATAATTTATCATTTGTCCTAGTGCTTCAAGCAAACATCCTTAAGGCTGAGCTACTGAATGAAATACTCATTACCTACTGGAAGTAGGAACTGGACAAAGTAAAGCTGTGTGCTGCCTCTGATGCCTCCTAACACACACATTTAGTGTTTCTACCCTAACCACTGAAAGACCACTAGGTCAAGGCTATACAAATAGATTTCTATATTGTCATTACTGTTCCTTTAATCTTTTAAATAAGGATGATTTAAACTGTAACAGGTGTTCCAACAATGGTATGGAAACTTCCATGTACACAACAGATGAATGGATTGAAGGCACACCCAAATCAGTTTGGGAGGCCCTCTAGTAGTGCATTCATGGTCCATCATTCTTCCTTGCCCATAATGGACTTTGTTTTGTACATGGTCATGTGCCAGGTGGCATTCAGGACTCAGAACATGCCAGGGATCATTTCTAATAAGTGGTATAAATATATCAAACCCATTTTGGAAGGCACAAGCTATTAGACATAAGAGCATGAAGAAAGCAGTTCCAATCAGCCTGAGGATTCAAGAGCTGTTCTTGGCAATATTTATGTGCTGATTTACATTTAATCCAACAGTCCAGTGTGGGTGGAGGAGGAGATGGTGTTGCACATAAAAGGCTATAAAATGTGTGGCTCCTATGAGCTCTGCCATGGCTCTTTGAAAGAATTTGGTTGCCAGATCATTTCCTGATACTCTGATAAGAGCAGTGAGGGACTTGCCCTTCTGTGTCATAGTCCAGAGGTCATCACTTAGTGCATTTTGAATCTCTGTAAGCTTTTTGTAATAAGCTAAACAAAATTGGCATAGATTGTTAAATAAAGACATAGCATAGATGTAGTTTCTGACTGATTTTCCCTCGCTGCCTTATCAGGCCAGACCTAACATGTCTTCTCTAAGCAAATTACTTGCAGTGCCATGGGCAACTTTTCTTTCCTGTATCCAGTCCAATGGTTCAAATTTCCACTCATAAATAACTCCCTTTACCCTGTAGATATTTCTAATGACAAATTAATACTTTTCGTAGATAAAACGACTTGATCTTCAACAATTTCCTGACCTTTCAAATACAATCCAGAGAAGTAATGAGGAAAGACTCCCTATCTGCTTAGATAAGGAGGTGCCAAATCCCCACTTCTTTACTACTTATTCAGTGTAATTTAGAAGACAATTTTTTTCCAGTGATCCATATAGCAGGTTGATCTAGTCTAGCATATAAACTCTAGATGTAGGAGCCTGAGGCTAAAGTCATTACAAAAACAGCAAAGAGGAGCCTGACCTGCATTGCAGTGAAGATTCCAAGGCAAACTTCATGGACAGAAATGCTCTGCAATTCATTCTTTTACTCAGATAAGCACCATTCTGTGTTGGTTCCCCTTCTAGGCACAGAAAGCCAATATAGGGTTAAAAGTGTTCCAAGACATGGAAAGATTTTCTGAGTTCCCCCAAAGTCAGTGACAGAAGCATATTTACTCTGTGAGAAAAGTACATGTGTTACACCTGATCAGCCAAGAGTAAAGCAAAGGCTTAAAATAACAATGAAGCTTGAGAAGTTTTTTGCAGAAGATATCTAAAAAGTTTAAAGCTACAACTTGCTCACAACTTTCCTGAACCTGTATGAATTGTAATTGACATAATCATTACGACCTCAAAACAACTGGGAGGATTTTCACAGGCAGGAAGGAAGGTGTTGTGGTAGTGAACAACATAGGGACCGCAGGCAGGTACAAAGGTGTGCTCTTTATTGCCAAAAACCTGTCCCTTTTAAGCAGTTATCTGGTTATCAGTTTGCATAATTTTAAAGCACAACAAGCCCACGTCAACCAACGACCATACACCACAGTGTGGACATGTGGCTGTCACACAGCATGTCTCTCACATCTCTCATGTCTCTCTATCCCTGTTCCATCTCAGTCACTCTCCCATAGTTCCCTTCTGCTTAGCCTAAGTAACAGGCCAGAGCCATGTTACAAGGCCTTCCTTTTATAAAGCCTTACTTATCAGTAACAATTCCCCCTTCTTAGTTTATGTGTTGCACAGATAAAACTGTCTGTGTCAGTAAAGCCATTATCTTATAAAGATTACTAATGATCATTCACTGCACACAGGATATAATCCATGGGATACATATCACAATCATTAAGAACATACCAAGGGTAACTATGCTATACATTACAAAGTGTTTAAGCCATGCATCAAAGCTGAGGTTGTCGAGCCATGAAGACACCCCCCACAAATCACCTTCATCGTGTTGTAGTAGCAGTTTAGTGAGCTGCTTAAGATTACTGATACTCATGGTGGACTTTGAATGGTCACTTAAGCTCATGCAGCACATGCTGTCAAAATCTTCGCACCCATGGCCATGAGCCAGCAGTAAGAAATCAATGGCTGCCTTGTTTTGCAGTGTTGCACGTTGCACCAATTTAATGTCAACCAGCATTGCTGAAAGAGTGGCACTAGTGGTGTTAGCTTCCTTTGCAAGCCAGCAGCTGAGCTTGTTTAAAGAAGACAAAGCATGAGCAGTACCAGTTGCTGGTATTAAGCTGCCAGAGATGCGTTCTGCAGTGTTCCAGAAAGTCACCGTCAGGTCGCACTTCTCTCTGAGAACCCGTGTGCTGCGCCTGACCCACTGCTGTGCTGCAACTCTTAGAGCTGTCTGATTTGGATGAAACAAGGTTAGTTGGCCAATAGTGCAACAGCTTTGCCTGGTATACCTTTTTACTCCCTACACATTAAGAACAAGTCTGAGAGGAGAACAATAGCACTGATGCCAGATAGCAGCTGACTTTCTAAGGTTCAATTATACCACAAGGAAGTATTGCTGAAAATGCCGTTAGGAGAGACATCAAAGTTAACACTGTTCATATGAATATCAAATGTATCATCAACGTAAAAGCCTAGCAAGGCCTGCAAAGTCCCTAGCTTATCTAGTTCTTGTGGCTGCAAGAGCAAAGCTGAAAAGTCATGCATTCTTCTCAGATTATTGTACCATGTCTCATCCCACCCTGTGTTTTTCCACCAGGTGTCCTGGCACCACCACCTGGGCTGCCATATACTTGGGGCCATGCAGTTTTGCTGCACGATTTCATTGTACAGCTTACCAAAACGCTCCTTGCCAATGGGTACCCCTGCCAAGCACGTGTGAAAGGGATCCCCAGGGGTTGCCGCAGAGATGCACCTGGTATCAGCATGTGTAGTATTTGCAAGGGCGATCCATATATTTGTGCTGTCCAGTGTAAGGGGGTAAGACACTCACAGTGCCTTCGCCAGTCAGGATGATGCTAACAAATTTCATGTGGTGACCTGTGGAGACACAAGCATAACCCCTTCCCCACATTAACAAGTCTAACTGCTCTGTTTCTAGGTCCTTTACCATCACTGGAGGCCTGGGATGAGCCTTTGTATCAAAATAAAATTGCATTTCACATGCTCTTTGGCCAGCTCCATCCCAGTTCAGGAAATTGAGAACATACTGGGCTTTTGCTAACCTATCATGTGGGCACTCCAGTTAGGCTTATTTTTGACATGAGAGCTATCTCTCTGCCAAATGTACAATACCTGCAGGGTGGTGCTGGAGAACTTTACAGAATAGAGCTCAAAGTATCAACACAAGAAAAGTGGCACTTTTTTCTTAGGCTCATTTATTGAAGGAGCTGAATTATTTGACTGAAATATTCTGGAATTCAGCCAGAGGCACAGGAAAGATATGAAACATATTGGCTTAAACTTAGTGCTTCAGAAAGGTATAAACAATTAAAATCTGTATGGTATAATGGGAATGGAGGCTGTTTTCAGTGGTGTCTTCAGTGGTGCATAGTGAGCGGTGCTGCTCACACCATGTGTAACAGACAGACAGAGCTCTCACCCTGCTGCACCTCTTTCCACTATTGCAGCAGGGAAAATGATATTTTGGTAGAAATGCCAAACTAGTGTAAAAGGTCTTAATGACCCATTCTATATAATATTGACTTATGCTCCACTTAGCATTTCATTTTTATTAGTAGCTCAAGAACCAAAGAGGAAATAAGCATCATCTGAGGGCGCTCCTAACATTATTCTCTGGGACATCTCCGAAGTAGACCACAATCCTCCCAACAGGCTGAGAGACAAGAAAATATCTGAGAAGTAAGTGGTGTATATCAGTCTTTCCTGTATGCCAGCTGAAGCTATCAAGATGTACATGCCACTATGACTCAGCAACAGCAAACCTGCAATTTCCTCAGGCTTTGGGCATTTCACATTAGAATGACTCATTGTCCATATGGAGAGCTGAGGAGTCATTTGTATTACTGCACCACAGCACCTTTGAAAGAACTTAGGGAAATAACTGTAGTTCCAAGGTGTTCTTTTTCTGATAAATTTTCTTAGTTATTTCAGTTACCTCTCTGTGATTGTTTCATCAGTGAGATACAGCTGCTGATTGTGGCTCCACAAATCTTACAAAACAGTATTACATATCTTCTTAGAAGTTCTTATGGCAGTATCTTTCCACCAAATATTTGATATTTGGCAATATTAAAACAAGTAATACACAAATATGTTAATGTAGGTCATCACTGAATTGTGGGGAAAGGGAGCTGAGCCATACCCTACAGACTGTGGCATTTTACATGCCTAGGAATGAGAAGATCCCACTGCACCCAAAGAACAGCCTGCTTTCAGCACCAGAGCAGCACCAACTTTCCTGGCACAGCCATGCAGCAGACTCAAGGACCTCCATGAGGAGTTGAAATTAAAAACGTGCTAAAATTAGCAAATCTCTCCACCCATGGTTTGGATGGTGGCCACAGCTAGCCATCCTCAATCAAGATGTGCCACACAGAGCACAAATATATTCCATAGAGGAACCACTCTTTGTTACTCTTTCTCCTTCATCAGGGCATCTAAGCATTAGCACCTGGACTAATATTCCCACCAAAATAACATATCCCTATTGTCCAAAGGTCACCTGCATCAGGCTTTGATATCAGTGATCAGACGAGCAAGAGGGCTCTAATCTGACCGAGGTTCTTAAATTGTCACATAACAAAATATTTCAGTCACCTTTTCAAATCAATAAAGTAACTAACTACAAAACTAAAATGTTAACATAATGTCACTTAGGTTGGAAGTTCTTTTGCTGTCATTTATTATTGCAGCCATACAACTATGGCACTACAGCTGGTATGTGACCATCCATGGGGAATGCAGGCTGAAGAACTGAGGTCTGACACTGGAAGATAGGAAATATCAGATAAATTATTTCCTGTCAACCTTTATTCTGTTCCTTGTGCAATTGTATTTCAATTCAGTCTTTAATTAAGTAATCATATTCTATTCTTTCCCTTTTTTTTGCCTCTAACATTTATGCAGAAAATGAATTCACATGGTAGGTAGATGAAGGTCTCAGGGGCAACTCTGGTTTGTGGTGCTCCCTAGCTTCTGGGCAGCTTGATCTTTCATCCTCAACTATATTTTTTGCAGGTTTGATTTTTATTACATGTGAGCTATTATGAACAGATAATATCAAAATTAGGTGAATTTTGAGTGCCTTTTACCACAGCTGTGCAGGTGGCTAGCAGAGGCACTTTTTGCTTTTTGTGTATCTCAGGCTTGAACAATATATTATGACATGAGAAAAGTTTCAATATCTTAGTTGGTCTGTTTCCAGACAAAAGCTATTTCTACTAAACAATTAAATATGATCGTTTTTCATGTGGGATGTTGCATTTGCACTGAAAATTGTAAAAAAAAAAAAAAGTAATACAAGCAGCTGAGCTGCAGTTCTCACAAGACATAAAAGTAACATTCAACATAAAGTCCCCATAATTTTAAACATAAAAGTTTGAGGTTGAAAATTGATGAGGTAGAGCTCACACCTGAAGCATTCAGTATTTCACTGTAAAGCAAATATATTCTTCAAGGGAACAAAATCAATCCTCCTACTAATTCTGCTTCCAAGTGTCTGCCTGCATTGTGTGAAAATGTTACCAGGCAATGGCAAGTCAGCAGAGAACAAATGAAACAAAATTCTCTTCTCAGTATACTCTAACTTCAACATGAATTTTAAGAGAAGAAACTGTAGTTTTCCTTATTTAGCCTGTATCAGGTCATTTCTTTGCAGTTAAAATGAACATTTAGAGGTGGAATGACCTCCCTGAAGAATACTATGTTTCTGTCCCTGACAGTCCATGTCTCCAAGTACGGGAAATACAACCATTTTTTCTTGGCAAAGGAAGAAAATATGATATTTGCTGTTTATGTTTAATGCCTGCTTAAAAGCATCTTTTCCAACACATCACTGATCAAAAAACCTGTAATCTTTTTTGATTGTCCTGAGGAAGTTAATCATTCTGCTCTAGTCTATGGATGATACAATCCAGACTGCAGGTTTGCACTTCATAGAACTGTGTGATTCAGCTGTCATGGCTACTTCTATTTTTGTGTGTCCATAACTTCAGCCTGTGCTTCTGGGTTTGCTGCAGAGAGAGAGATGCGTTCAGAGAGATATTCTTCATTTTAGCCTCTCTTTTCAGTCTCATAGCTAAGCCTAAAGTGAGAATATAAAAGAAACCAAATGCTCCAGGACTGTGATGAAAAACAAAGCTTTCTTAGATGTCATTAACGTATTCAATCAATCAAGGAGATTCAATGCTACTATACAGAACATAGGAAATATTTGAGGCTTACGAAGTGTTATTATGTTACAAACTTTTGGCTGATGGGCTTTTGTATAAAATTCTTTTACAAATATTTAGGAAATCAAATTTTTCAATGTACAGCCCTAAGATTTTGTTATGGCTCACACCAGATAGCCTGTGCCTGGAGCTAATATATAGCTGCGATTGCAAAATTTGAAAGGCAATACTGTAGATTCTTATGGCAGTCTTCCTTTCCAAAAGCTACTGAAATAGCTTTTTCTCCACTAAAATCAGATATTTTATCAGAAGTGGTTTGATATGGATTGTCTATATTATCTACTTGCTGTATTAGTTTGTAGGACAGGGAACCCACTGCACACAACAGGCACCTCTAACTAATCTGCTCAAGAAATGGCAATTAATAATTGCTTTTTCTCGTCTTTATCAAATCCACTACTGTGCACTGACTATGACTCTTTCAGACAATCTCTGTTGCTTTATGGCAATATTTCTTGAGAAAAACATTCTCTCTTTATGGTGTAGTTACAGGGTTATTTTCTTTTTATTATGGCTCTCATTTTTATTATTATGAAAATAGACACATGCATGGAAGCAGGTTTTTTATTATTTGAGAATTGATCAAAATGCCGCCAGTTTTTTTGCATTAATGTAATTATGTTTATGTTTGAAGAGCAATAAAATATCTGTTAACTATCTATCATAATACTATGCCACAAATTAATTCTTTTTCCACGAACATCATAAAGGTATATGTGATATTCAGTAGATTGTCATGAAAAATACTATTGTAACGCACATGCTTATGATAATTTTACCTGGGAAATAACTGTGCCAGGAGGTGAACTTCAACTCTTTCTAATAAACTGAGGAAAAACCAGCAGAGCACAAAAAATTACTGACCTTTGCTGCCTTCAGACAATTGCTGCTTCCTGCAGTCCTGCTTTGGAGTTTTAATGACATGTGTAAGTGAACCTAGGGTTCAGGAATGGGATCCTGCTTGCAGAAGATACCAAAGGGGAAAAAAAAATTATTTTACTAACATACTTGTCCTCATTTTGTTGCACAAGTTGTTGCAGCTATTGCAAAATTACCATAAAGAAAGAAGCATTTTTAGAGATTAATTATCTATCAGAATAAATCACATTGTTAGCTTTTAGTGAACAAAACAACTAAACAAAAATGCTTCCATCATTTTTGTGCCTAATGAAGCTTCAGACAACTATTAATTTACAGAGGCCTAGCACTGCAATCAAAACTACTTTCCCTTTAATCTTCATTTTCTCATAATCAAGGCCTTGAATCCATTTTTTCAATTTTCTAGTACAGTCTAGTTTTTATAAATACAAACTGACTTCTGTCAATGATGTAAGGGGAAGTACAGACCACATCATGTATCCTCATTATGACATTTCTTATTCCTCAATATGGGCATATCTTAATCACCTTAAAAAAGCCCCAATTATTTCTGCTTGAAATCCCCATGAAAACTGGACCATATGTCACAAAATAGTGTTTTCTTTACATTGATCAGTACATCCTCTTACCTACAAAGCAAACATTTCATCATTCATGCTCTTTTCTGTAAAGCAGGATTTCCATGTAAAGAATTTCCACATGATTTAAAGTATATTTTAGACTTTTCAAAAAATTCCTCAAAACCTTGCCTAACTCCATGCCCCCAAGCCAAGTTTCATGGGTATCAAAGAGGATTTTCTAGTTAGTTCTTTCTTCCCCACAGGAATTCATAAAAGCACTTTGCTTCTATGTGCTTGAAAAACTGAAATAACTAAAATAATTTTTGAAAAAACCTACAACTTCTTCTTTGGCTTTCTGAAATTCACCTGCCTAACAATTTTGCCTGTCAATTTTGAAGATAGAAGATAAAATTAGTACAGAAAAATAGTTATTTTTTATGGAAACACCCCTCCCCCATCCCCAATTGTTTAGTTCTATGAGAAGATAAAAATTTTTTAGCACCAAAATATATGTTTTTAAATGTTTTTATTGTCATGTAAATTAGTCTTCTTGGCCTATCTCAGGTCAATGTACCTTCTTTAGGAAATTTGCTGCTGCTGGTGGTTTGCAAAGGTAATTTGCCTACCAAGTTTGCAGGTGATGGCCGAGTCACCAAGTGGTGCTTTCCAACTGATTAAGCTGTGGGACACGTTCCAGTGAGCAGAAAGCACATGCTGACCCTATCTAAATCTTTATCCAGATGAAACCTGGGAACACCTCAGCTCTCCCCCGCCTCCCCCTGAAGGCAACCTGGGCACCTGGTCCAGAATGTGGTGCTTCTGCACACCAGCAGCACCCCAGCCTGTGCTGTGGGTCCTCACAGGAAATGCTTCTTCCCCCTTCATCAGACATAACTGAAGCCTCTGCACACAGATAAAGGAAGAATTTTGTTTAAACAGCTTTTCATTACAAACACAAATTCTGCAAAATCTGGAAGGTCAATTAATTTTTTTTTTTAATGAAAAACAATGAAACATGACAATTCCCTTTATCATGAACATAAAGGTTTGCTACATAATGAATTCTAACTATATCTTCAGGAGCCTTGTGATCTAGAAGCTGTTATAATCCATTGTCTCCTAGGAAGCTTCCTGGACAAATAACATTTTCCATGATTTACTTTACTTTCCTATAGTAAATAATGGTATTTTTTTGTAAGAACACAGATTTCATCTGATAAGGTTTTAATTCTATTCTTCTCTTTCCCCTTATTAGACCATATTTCTGAGGTGGAGGACTGGGGCATCCCAGTCTGAAATTCATTCACACATCACAAAGTCTGCAGGCACAGTTGGGCCTTTAAGAGATGTGAGTTGCAAAATGATGCACCTTCCCTATGGTAAATTCACAGCATCAGTTGAGCACCCTGTCATCTTTACAGCACCCAAAATTGTGCCTTACCCTAAAGACTGGCTATAAAGTAGAAAGCATACAACACATTTTCTATGACTGCAGATTTCTGCACACCACGCATTGGAAAGTCCTGGATCCATCAGCCCAGGCACCCACTTGGAAGTCCTGGATTACTTACAGATAATGGCCACACAATACCCTCCCGTTCAAAGAATCCAGGACCCAGGAGCCAAAGAAAGCCAGCAGAGTATTTTGACTTGAAGCTGAGGTCCAGAGATTAAGAATAGTGATGATGGGCAGAGACCACTTGCTGGTTTTACTGCTTGGGAGGATTAACACAGAGGACGTTAAAATCTGTTAAAATGTGTTAAAATCTGGGCAAACTGGATAGATGGGCTGAGGGCAATGGTATGAGGTTCAATAAGACCAAGTGCCAGATCCTACACTTTGGCTAGAACAACCCCAGGCAGCACTACAGACTGGGGACAAAGTGGCTGGAAAGGGGCCCAGTGGGAAAGGACCTGGCAGTGCTGGTCAGCAGCAGCTGAACACGAGCCAGTGTGTGCCCAGGTGGCCAGGAAGGCCAATGACACCCTGCCCTGTACCAGCAAAAGTGTGGCCAATAGGACCAGGGCACTGATTGTCCCTCTGAACTCAGCACTGATGAGGCCACACCTCAAAATCCTGTGTGCAGCTCTGGGCCCCTCACTGCAAGAAAGAAATTGAGGGGCTGGAGGGTGTCCAGAGGAGGGCAACAGAGCTGGTGAAGCATCTAAAGAGTGAGTCCCATGAGAGGCAGCTGAAGGAGCTGGGAGTGTTTAACCTGGAGAAGAGGAGGCTCGGGGTGACCATATGGCTCTGTATCACTCCCTGAAAGGAGGCTGCAGCCAGGTGGGAGTTGGCCTTTTCTCTCAGGCAGCCAGTGACAGGATAAGAGGAAATCGCCTCAAGTTCCACCAGGGAAGGTTCAGACTGGACATCAGGAGGAATTGTTTCACAGAAGGGGTTGTTAATGGAACGGGCTGCTCAGGGAGGTGGTGGAGTCACCATCCCTGGAGTTGTTCACAAAATGACTGGACGTGGTACATAGTGCCACAGCCTAGTTGACAATGTGGTGTTTGGTCAACGATTGGACACCATGATCTTGGAGGTCTTTTCCAACCTAATTCTGTGAAATCACAGAATCACTAGGTTGGAAGAGACCTTCAAGCTCATCAAGTAAAACCCATGCCATAACATCCCAATTAAACCACGGCACCGGTCTTTTTATAAACACATCTAGGGACAGTGACTCCACCACCTCACTGGACAGACAATTCCAGTACTTTATCTCTCTTTTGCTAAAAAACTTTTTCCTAATATCCAGCCTATATTTCCCTTGGTGCAGCTTAAGACTGTGTCCTCTCATTCTGTCATTTGCTGCCTGGACAGACAGACACCAACCCCTGCCTGACTACAACCACCTTTCAGGAAGTTGTATAGAGCTCCTTTCTCTCTTTAGTCAAACTACTGTTAGTTCAGTAATGTCCACTAATCCTTCTAATGGATGACTTGCATCCAAGCCTGAATTTCCACATATTTCAGTCTGACTCATCACTGTTTAAGTTGGAATTGTTCTGTCTCACAGTTTTTGCAAATACACTGTCAGGCTTTGCTTACTCATGTTAATAGTTTTGCCATGGCCTCATGTCTCTCCTCTCAGTACCTTTCCAGCATCTGTGGGCAAAACCCAATGTTTTCTGTCTGAGACACACTGGAAGATTTATTGCCTCTTCCATGAAAGAGGAATCTTTGCTCCTCAGAAAAACCAGTCACAGTTTTATCACTACTTGCTGCTGAACGTACACTACAGTTGATCTAAAAAAGCCTTGGAAGGTGCTTGAGAATTAGAGCTGCTGGCAAGGCAAAGAAGTGGCAGTCACTCCCCGCCGCCTCCAAGAATTCACATTCTGCAAGGGGGATTTTCCTCTCATTTAAGCCTGAAAACATTCCTGAGAGGAACAGTTTGTCCTCAAGTTAGCATAATGTTGCATTAAACATTTGCCACTTACTGTTCTGCAAGCTGTTAAGCTTCCTGTGAAAGCAGTAAGATACCACAGAAGCACTCTTTTGTAAACAGAGTCCTACATCATTTTATTAAAGAACTGTGGCAATACTTATCTGGGAACAAAACAAGGGGAAGTTGCATCACTATGTGGGCTGCAAATAAGGCAAGGGGAATTATTAGCCTAAATTAACACAGAAGAACAAATTATATTCAGCTGAGAAGTGTTTTACAAGGAAGAAGATGAAAGAGGAAGTTGTAGCTTTCTTTACAAGGAAAGATACAACTTTAATGATAAGCATAAGATAGGATATACAGATTAAAAGAAAGGAAGGGTGTAATTTGATCTTAGTCCTGCATTGTAATTACAATGCGAAATAAAAAGAATACCGATGAAAATTTCAATACACTCTAAAAAAGGCTTAGAAATAAAGGAGAAATGCACTTATTGCAAAGCTTCTGGAGAATTTTCCAAGCGAGCAAAAAGTCCCTTCTTTTATAATTGTACAGGGATACCAGCATCATACTTGGCAACATCAGTCCCTTGCTTTGCTAAGGCCATTTCTATCCTTACCCAATAAACCTTAGATCTTATTAGGAGTCTTGAATGATAACCCTAATTGCTATGTGCTTCATAAGCCCCCTCCTGCTAACAATCCAATTACAACACAAGAATTGACAGATAAACACAGAAGAACATCATTCAGTGAATCCATGTGGTACCTTCTAGCCTTAAATATCCATCAAAATGGGAAAACTTGCTGAAACATTATCATTCCCCACAACAGACATTGGTTGAAAAACACCTGCATCCTAACCACTACCATCTGCACTATAAATGCATTTCTTGCAGGTTTCTGTTTTTCTGAGTGGATCTCAGTAAATGTAGCACAGTGAGAATCCTGTACTTGTCTACATCTCTGCAAATGTGATCAGGCTGAACCTGCTCGAGGTGGCAAGTAAACAGTGAAATAAACCAGTTAAAGCACTGCACTACTTTACAGAAGATTAAATGTGCCCAGAACATTTTTATACCCCAAAACTGGCTAGACCAAAATATCCAGAATGTCAGCACTAGTGACCACTCTGTCTCCAAAGCACTGTAGATTGCTTTCAAACTGCCTGGAGGGAATAGTGACTGTTCTGTACTAACTCCCAAGTAGTGCCCAAGTGGGTGCTGGGAGGAGCTGAGCTGATCCAGCCCAAACCAGGGACAAGGTTAATGATCTAGCACTACAGATGACTGAGTTTATTACTCTGGAAGATTTAGCGTAAGAGACACCTCCCATGGCACTAACCTCAAGGAAGTCATGAGCAAGAATTAATCAGAAAACAATAGTGCTTTCAAGGATTTACTGCAAAAGCACATTCATTAGACTGCACCCCTGAATGTACCAGAGGCAAAAAACAGATCAATAGTCCAGAAAGCAACCTCCTAAAGGAGCTCTTGTTCAGCAGAACACTGCTTGGAAGGGCAAACTCAGGACTGTAAGCTCAGAAAATATCTTCTTTGGTAAGTTTCGACAGCAAGGCTGAGTGCTGCAGCAGGGGAGGCTGAGGAGGAAGACAAGGGCATCCCTATTTACAGACAAGACTGCACCAGAAGTGCCTGACTTACATAAGCAATTTGTTCTCTTGTTTGTGTAAGCAATTCAGCTACACCACAAATACCGTCCTGAGTACTCAGGTGAAAAGTACTTGCAAATCATTGTTCTGAGAAAATGCTCTGAAAAGCAGAGCCCAAGGCTGTGACATCAGCTGCAGACCTCTGTATACCATGACTGGATGCTGGTGAGTCATGGCATGCATAAAACAGCAGCATTTGGGAAGACCTTCATAACCAGGTCCAGTAAAATTTATTGTTCTAAATTTGTAATTAAGTCCGTTTAAATTGACATAATTAGGAGAACCTGACTCATAGCCTCTTTATAAGTGTATTTTTAAATCTCATTTATAAGATAAATGCCTCTTCCATTTCTGAAATGACATAAATATTACTTTTTTTTTTTTTTATTTTTTTATGAAGCTATGCTTCATTTCACCCAGTAAAGAAGCCAAATCCTAGTTTATTAGTTCTTGGTCTATGTCTGGCTGAGAAATGAATCAATACCCTTAAATCCTGCCCTAAATGAACTTTTGTGCAAAGTTGTGTCTTACAGCACAACTGAGAATTTACATCAACACACTGACTCAGATCCTGCCTGGAGCCACAACTGGATTTTTATTGCTGTAAGAGAGACCAGAGCCTTTCATTGGTCCCCTCCCTCTTTCTTTTTTTCATATGAAACCACCAACTCTAACTCTAACCTGGACTGCACAGCAACTTCTGTAGTGTCAGGGGAGCTGGCCCGGGGTGGCAGCTGGATGGGGCTGCACCGAGCCAGGGCTCGCTCAGCAGCGTAAGGAGGTGTCGCCAGGCAACGAAGGTAACCATGGATACCTGCATCCCCGGCGGCCCGCGGGCTTCTGAGATTAGTCATTCATCTGGAAAAACACTTTAAAAAAATAAATAATAATTAATGTGTTACAATGCAACACTGTGTCTGCATAAATGTTGTTGTAATGACGAGGTTCAATTTAATAGAACTTACTTTACTGGGACCTGGTGTTTGCTCCACCTGAAGACTCAGAACTCTAGGTCATAAAATCATGGAATCACAGAATAGTTTGGATAAGAAGAGAGCCTAAGGGTCATGTAGTTTCATGTCCCCTGCCATGGGCATGGACAACTTCCAATGGACCAGATTACTCAAAGCTTCATTCAGCCTGGCTTTGAACACTACCAGTGATGGGGCATGGTCACTCACTTTCAAACATTGTGAGCTGCAGCATTAGTGACAGAACCAGATCTCTGGCCAAGGGTCACATGTTTTTAAGTCCTTCATTAGAGAAATACCCTTAAGCTTAAAATGCTGCAAGAAAAGTAGTAGAGTCTCAGAGTCTCTGTGGTGGAGACGACCCTGAGGTATTAGAAACTCTCTTTTTCCCAGCCCAGCGATCGAAGAAGGAGTCGGGATTCCTTGGCTCTGGTTTTCAAGGTTGTTTATTTTTCCTTATCGATAACATTCTTTTTCTGACCTACTGAGGTCTGTCTGGCAGGTCGGTTCATGGCACACTGACTGCCCTTGGGGCAGTATTAACATTTTATACTAAAAACTATGTGTACTTTATTCACAATAATTTTCCAATACCTATCACCTATGTTAGACAGTCTGTCTCTACTCTAAACCAATCCAAAAGTGCCACCATCACAGCAGAAGATGGAGGCAGAGAAGAAGGACAGAACATGCCCAGATTCCTCCATCTTGCCTCTTGAACCCTCATTCTAAAACCTCCAAAATTCTACTTTTTTCACCCTGTGACAAATTAACTATCATTCTACTTAAACTCTTGTGGCTTGTACATCTTCCTACAAAGTTAGTAATTTTTTTCATGAGTTGAAATCAAAGGCACAGGTGCCTTTGGTGTCTTTAACTCCATGCCAAGGTCTCTGAGCCCCTTGTCACGTTCTCGAGTCCTCCAAGGCAGCCAGAGGGACGTCCTGGGTTCCGACAGTAGAGTTCCTTTGCATAGAAATTGCCCAGTGAGACTGACTGTCCCTTCCCCAGCAGTCTGGCATTGGTGTTTTCTTGGAAGGTATGAATGCCGGCTGATTAATGTCAAAGCTGCCCGTAATCATGTGCCCACAACTAATGCTCTCCCATCTTTCACGTGTTGGAAGTTTCCAATCAGCAAAGGCGGCTCAGAAAGAGCAGGGTCCTAGAGGCCACAGCAGCAGGACAAAGAGCAGCTGAGGTCACCAAGCACCTTCCTTTCAGCTCTTGCAGGAATGTGATTGTGTAAATACATGTGCACGTTTTTAGCAAAGCCAGAAAACCTTCAAAATCCTTTGCAGTCTGTGGCCACTACACCCTGAGCAAAATTCCCTCCCAGCTCCAAGCCTGGGAACCTGTTCAACCCTGTGCTTATGTGCCTCATTGCACACATCACCTGTGACACTGGTAATACCAGTCTCTTTCTTACCACTTCTTTCCCCTAATGCTGAATACTTGAGTCAATAAAATCAATCTGTAGTTAGCATAGGTATTTACAGGAGCATGGATTTGTCCTTGCACAAGTGGTGTACTCACAGTGATTATCTCAGTCATTCCTGATAGGGTCTTGTAAACAAATTATTAATTCCTGGGTGTTTGAGGGATGTTGATTAGAATTAGAGTTTACAGCAACAGCTCGTCTTACTTCATCAGAAGAAATTGTAAAAAATATGTCAAGGAGATGAGCTGCTTGATAAAAAATAATCTTTCTTATCTGTGATACACTAGCTATTTAAAATATTACTGTAAAGGAATGAGCCAACCAAACAATGATAATATATAGGTAATATATATATTACCTATCTTGCTTTAATTAAAGTAGTTTGCTTTGTTTACTATTGGAATGAGGGAGGCCCTGTGACTTACTTTAATCTGCTTATTCAACTTCTTTATTAAAATCATGCTTTTCAGCTGTGATCACTAAACCAAATAATACACACTGTGAGCAAAAAGCTTATGAAAATCTGTACAAACTATTTTGATCAGTCTTAACAAAAAGTCGAATTTGGCTTCAAACAATGAACCTTTTTTTCTATGAAGCCTTTTAGGAAATCCCACTGCAAAAATTCTCAAGCTGAAATGGTAGCTACTGAGGATACAATCTGCTTGCTGGAAACATTTAGAAAATTTGATTTACTGTGCATTGTAGAAAAACACAGAAAGTAGGAAAAATTTTCTGGATTCAGTTGTACATTTGCAGTACTGACACAGACATAAACTGCACTTTGATCAATCTTGTGGTTCAGCTTCACTGATGTCGACGTCCTTGGACAAAAGCACTTGAAGTAGCTCCATAGTTTAATAGATTTTGCTTCATGAAGCCTAAATTTATATGCACATCTACGCAGTGTCCTTGCAATCTCACACATACTTGCACAGTTAGCAGAGATTCTGATTTAGCAATCAGGAAAAGGCTTTTCCTCAATCAGAGTTGTTAAGAAGTTGAAGCCTGAGCAATGGGGCCTTTCATTGTAAATGATGCATTGTGGAGAGCGAAAAGTTTTAGACTAGATAATTAGGATTCATATATTTTATGTTTAGATAACAGCCATCTAAAAACAAGCCAAAGAAAGTCTGGAACAAGAGACACTATAATGGATGCATATTATCAAAACCTATTTGATTTAGTTGCTGGACTATAAATCACACGACAAACTTATTTTCACATGACTGCCCAGACTTTCTGCTTTAGACTGGCTCAGAAATACCTTGGCCTTTCTCATAGTGTTACTGAATTTCTTCTCCCCATCCCATTCAAAAGCAGAGTCACATCAGGAATAAATTATTTACTAAGTAAAAAAATTATATTCCTGAACATTGAAACTGATAAAGCCTGCTTTCATTATAAATCTGTGCCTTGAACTTGTTTGACTTTGGCCAGACAAGGCGCAGGAAACACTGCTTTTCACAAACCATGCTGCCCAAATGAAGTTTTTTGTTCCAGGCTTCAGGCTCCCTTTTCATGCACATTCTAATAGAGTATACATTCCTGTTGCAGACTTTAATTAACAGACTTCCTCTCCTCTAACTCTTAATTTATTTGCATAAATCTTGGGGCTTAATTGTTTTTGAAATGTTTGCCACTTTGTCAGAGTAGTAGAAGTGAGACAGAACTTTCCAGTTATTAGGGAGGATTCAAAAAAATCACCATATATGCAGAATTATCTCACCAGATGCAGTTGCACAAAGCTCATTTATTTTTGACAAACAAAAAACCCAAACCTAAAAAAAAATAATTATAATTGTGGATTCCAAGATTGTTTTATTTTTATTATAATCTGGCTTTGGCTTATTTGTGTCATTATCACCTGGGAAGGCTTTGAAGACTGATTCCTGGTTCAGATTCCAAAGTGACAGCTATTAATCTCTTCATATCTAAACTATCTCTTAAAGGAGGGAAAAGCTTATTTCCCACATCTTCTCTTCATTATTACCTATTCACAGAAGTGTTGGAGTTGGTTCTGAATGCTAAGCAGAAGCACCTCATCTTGCTAATGACGACAAACATGACATCAGTACAACAGTGACTAGATTTAGAGGAATTTTCTAAGGTAATAAAACTGGTTCTTTACAAAAAAAAGTGCTGAATATTCCCACAGAAGAAAAGCTAGTTTGTGCGTTTCTTGTACATCTCTGCAATATTTATTTTTGAACACAGTGTTGGAACATACAGTTCATACAATGTGATCAAGTGAGTGTTTTACATTTTAAACTGTGTTAAATGGATCCTATTTCACCCCTACTGATGTTGTGGCTGAGAAAAAAATTAGATTTCTCCCCAAGAAAATGCCTGGAATTGTCTGTTTTTCTTAATAATTTATTTCACTACTTAATGTCCTTCAATTTAATAAGCCAGTATCTGTAATCAACTGCATTATTAACATCTGTTTTTACAACATTTTCCCTATGGGGTTCCATGAAGCCCAGCACTGTGGCACATAGTTTGTGAAATACAACAGTTCACAGAAAAATTCAAGCATATTAGAGTCAGGGTGGCCAAAATTGATCCTATAATCTGGATTTTGGGGCTGAATGTACCTGGACCAGAAGTGACTTCTCATGCGGCTTAGATTCCCTCACCTGCAAGCAATATTAGAGCTGCTGGACACAAACACGACTCTCAGGTCTTATATACGCCAAGTTTGTCCACATTTGGAGCCTTACAGTGTGCAGTAGCCTGGGAAGGCAAACACAAGGACCCATGTGTCTGCAGCAGTGCTTTCCCAGCTCCTGATCTGAGTTCTACATCACCCATTTAAGGCACATGGGATAAAAAGCACAAACAGTATGGGAATACACACTTCCTCATTTTACATGAGGTTTTGTCTTCCTGGGTCCATGATTTTTTTGCAGTCTTTTTGGCATAGTGATCCAACTTCATCTGCACTGTTAATCATCTGCCAGCCTGGTGCTTCCCCAAACTCTGACACAAGGAAGATGTAGGTTCATCATCTCCGAGAACAAGGGTGATGGCCAAGGTCTTGCATTTCTTGGGCAAATGTTCTAATTCCCTAGCTGCTGAACAATGGCAAATATTTCTTCAAATGCAACTCAGGGCTGGGAAATTCCAAGGTGATGTTCCTGCCTGCAATGAGTCCCTCCATAACAAAGTTTCAGCCTCTAAACAGAGTGTAGTGTAGATGACCAAGGTGTGCCTAGTGTCCATCCTGTTGAAAAGAGTTTTTAGATCTTAGGAAAACTCAAACTTTTATTTAGAGGTAAAAAGCAACTCAGACTCACATAACAAGCACGATGTAAAATTGCCAGAGCTTAACTCCTCAGTGATGGGTCCACTATAGAGTGGCAAAGTAACAACCTACCATCTCAGATATTTAGCAACAGTATGATGAGGCAACAAATCAAGAGTGGCCTTTTCTGTCCATTGTAACACTGATACAGGTTAGGATGCCACTGGCCTTTTTGGCCACCTGGGCACACACTGGATCATGTTCAGCTGCTGTTGACCAGCACCCCAGGGCTTTTCTGCTGGGCAGCTTTCCAGCTGCTTTGTCCCCAGCCTGTAGTGCTGCCTGGGGTTGTTCTGACACAAGTGCAGGAACCAGTACTTGGTCTGATTGTACCTCATACTGTTTGCCGTGGTACATTGACCCAGTCTAACCAAATCCTTCTGCAGGTGATAAATCAGATTAAATTTTCATTGGGGAAACGTATGGAAGATTTGATATTTGTTCTGATATTTTATTCTTTATAAACACAAGTGGAACACAATAAAGACAAGCAAATATTCTAGTTTTGTATGTAAAAGCATCTGATATGTATTTATACATATCAAGTATTTATATACACACAAGGAAAAAGGAGGTAAAAATATTCATTCCCCATCTAGCCATCTTAAATTAGGAGTCAGGTTCATACATTTCACCAGAAATGTGATGCTGAGAAATCTGGAGGATGAGAAATTGGCAGTTAAAATTTACTTAAATCAAATTGCAAGCTAACTGTTGTTTAATATTCTACTTCTATGTAGCTCATTTTCTGCTTGACACAACTCTTAAGCTGTAAATTCAGAACTCTTCTTAGTGAGAGTCTGAAAGCACAGATTTCTCATCACCACCTAATTTGCTAGGGATCACAGGAAAGTACATTTGTATTCCACTATTTTACACCACATCTCAGACATACATATTGTAGTTTAGATCACAAAGTACATGACAGTGAAAAGGTAGCATTACCAATTTAACAAATTAGACAGTAGTGATCTTTTGTTAGATGATTGAAAACATTGTCAGTCCCAGGCTGGTCATCTGTCTGTCTGTCAGTCAGTCTGTAGGAGGCTTTTGATGCAACCTGTGAGCAATCCCCAGTTGACTTCAGGTAAAAGTGTTTGGACTGGTATCACCTCTGTCATGAACTATTTTGTCAGTCTTGTCTGAAAGTAGATTAGAAATTGAATGCACAAGTGTTTTGGCAGTCAAGTCACAGAGAACTAAATAGCACATTTGGGGCCATTAATGGCTTCAGCTGAGACAGGTTCAGAAGAGACATTCTGAACAGCCTGATTGATGTCTTTCATGTAATTTAACTTTCTCATCCAAAGAGTCTGAGCTTTCTGCAGGCAAAAGATTTGTGTTTTGAGTACCTTTCTGCATCTCCCATACCCGAAAGTTTTCTAATTATTTTTTTCTTGGTTTATTAAAGCAAATGGGACCACGTGTGGTCACATTTGTGGGCTGTGACAGTATATGGTACAAGGATCTTTCCTTCCAGGAATTAAACAGTGGTGCAAAGTTGGAGTATCACTTTCTAAATCACCTGCACACACATGATCCCATCAGGCATGGTGTACTCCAGGGTTTATGGCAGAACAAAGCAGCCAGAGTTACTGATGCAGAAACGGATTAGAGAAAAGCAAAACAGTGCTGAAGAAATAGAACTGTTCCTGCTGGTCAAAGAAATTACTTTAGAGCAGCTTTCCTTGTCATCCAGACCTGAATGTTGAACTGCTTTTATAAAAGCTTCTGCCATAGCCACATCCCTGGACAGCATATACTGTGCTCTGCAGAACACTGCTTGACGCATTTTATTACACTTTTTTATTACTTTTTTTCCTTTCAGGTGGAAATATATTTTTTTTTAATCTATTGTTTCAACATGATAGTATTAGATCATGCAGAGCAAAGAATTAGTCAATAAAAACTGGCATTTAAGCATTCTGTGAATAAAATATGCCCACTGATGTTTGGTTTGTTTTGGTTTTTTTTAACTATGAAAGACTATAATCTCTGCAGGGCTGCCTTTTTTTTTTTTTTTTTTTTTTTTTTTTTTTTTTTTTTTCAATTATGGCAAAAATTTCCCTTGCAATTACCAATTCCAGCTACCAACAGACCTGAAACCTGTAGTCAGATGCATTGGGACACAGCCAATGCAGAGAAGTCACCTGGGAGCCGGGGGTGGCCCCAGCACAGGGAGCACCCCATGAGTAGGACACAGCCCCGCGGAGCAGGGACCCTCAACAGCCACAGCATGAGATGTACCAGCCCAGGGGCCACCCAGGGTGCCCAGCCAGGAGCACCGGGGTCCATCCAGGACACCAGCCACCTACAGCAGAGGTCAAAGTTCCATCCAGGAGACAGGAACACCACAGCCCAGGCTCAGGAGAAATAAAGGGCAGTGTGGGGGGATAGAATATAAGAAAATAAAGGTAGTGCAGAGTCATCTCACCCCTAAGGAGTTGCAGCTAGGCCAATTATCAAAGATTAGGAGCAGGCCTGACTTTAACAGGCCACAGCTGTGACCTGTGAGAAGAAGAGTGCTGTAAAAGAGTGGGTTGGCTGCTTCAAAAGAAACTGGAGTCAGCTGGCTACTTGGTGAGGAAGAGAGTCAGTGCTCTGAAGAGCTGCCCATGGGAAGACACCAAGAAGGTATGAAACTTTTGTGATAAGGAGACAACAATATGGCACTTTTGCAATACTGTGACAACAGGGCAGGGGTCCCTGGGGGAAAGATGAGGGTCCCAGGGAAGGCTCATTGGAGCCATTAACGTCAACTCATGCTCTCAGGGCCCTGACACCTCTCACCAAGCAGCAGCAACACTTGTAACAAGTCTTTTTTATTGCAGTTTTCCTACAAGTAAAAAAAAACTCAGTTCCAGGGCTATACCAGTATCAGTGTTATCAAAAACATCTTACAAGTATGATAGTAGAATGTTTTATCTGATATTGCATTTCAATGATCTTGAAAACATTCTAAATATTATTCTATGTCTTAGTACTTGATGTATCAACACTGGACATAATTTCTTACCTTGCCATGTATTAACTATTATTATTTATCCCTTATAGATATTTCAGTTAAGGTCTATGCTGCTGGTGCTGTGCAAGTATAAAATAGAAAGCCATTTTTTACCTCAGCAGAAGTTTTTAAACATAGCACAAGACATTATAATAAATACAGAACATTAAATACAACAGGACAACAGTAAGTTGTGGGGGGAAAAGACAAAGGAAGTCAAATTGTATGTTAACAAAAGGCAGCAAAATGAACCTGCATCATTTTGGTTTAATTATTCAGTTGAGAATCATACCTAGTTGTCAGAAACCCCCTTTGGATGTTATTTTCTGTGATATTTCTGGAACACTGTTTCAGCTCAGTATAAAATTCAACTTGCATGATTACTGTTTTATTTCTTTTCCATCAAAAATTTTCTAGTAATAAGAATTCCTGGCACTGCATTTAAAACAAAAATATTTTCTTGATTGCCCTAGGATCTGACCTGGCATTACTGAATGTTCCCACTGCTGACTGGCTAAGGTAGTGTCTTGCAATAATGGAAAATGTATACAGGTCTGCTGTTTCTCAAGAGAAGCAGCCAAGGAATGTGAGTTTTACAGCAGCTACTCTGCTCTTCTGAGATGAACTGGCAACACAGATATCTCTGAGATACTCTCAAATTCTACAGATCTGCAAGTTTGGGGGAGGAAGTATATAACAGTCACAAACCTTTAACATTTACTGAAGATACTATAAAAATATATATATTTTATATATTATATATATTTTTATATACCACATATATAAATATCTGGTCTGCTAGATACCCTTAATTTGTAAATAGCCTATAGAAAAAGGTAGAAGTAGAGAAAATGGAATCACCCCCAACACCAATGAATGCTAAAAAGAAGTTTTCTAAAGTCAGCCAAAAGGAACCATTTTTTTTTTTTTTTTTTTTGGAAAAAAAAAAAAAAAAGGCAGTCTGGCCTCTTTTTGGAGATTTGATTCCTTTCTTAAACCAATAGTTAAGTTCATCTATCCCCAGAGATCAAAAGCTAAGACTTACCCATGGATGGCTTGTTTTTAAAGCCACATTTTTAAAAGCTAGGTAGTAAGGCTTACATCCAAAACAAATGAAAACTGAGGACACAAATCTATCCTTTAAATTTTATGCACGGACATCAGTTTGATGCCACATTTCTTTTAGCAAGGTGGAGGTGCAACCTCAGCACTATCCACTGCTTGAGGAAATTCAAGCCCAAATATTTTTGGATTGTACCTTGAGCACCAAACAATGGACTAACTTGATAAAAAGGGTACTTGCCATCATCTTGCTCTAGTTGCCATTGTACACAGAAGAATATCGTGACTTGGCCACAAAATACAAATGTATAAGGGAATATGATGAAGTAGGCATAAACACTGTTCTGGGAAAACAAGAGAGCAGCACCTCTGATACTTTTCCAGAGCTGTTTTACATATATTACATATGATGCTCTAGTATCAACATTAATCACAGAAGCACTTCAAATATTCTCCCAGTGCACAAATATTCTCCTAATTATTACTCTGTGGGATAAAGATCTCTATTGTCTTCAGACTTCACGGCTGGTGAAATGGTCTTCATTCTCCAAATGCTTTATTTCCAGAAAAGCAATGAGCAGAATAATTTGTTGCTCATACCACTGTCCATAGTAGGCTGAAAGCAGACTGCAGCAGAGCAGATAGAAATTATCCTTTACTGGGATTTGCACATCTTTTGGACATAGTGTAGCATCAGCCCTACAATAACTGAAAAGATTATTATAAAGAATATGAATAAAATATTTAATAATGATAAATTCCCTGAAATCTGAAATGGAAAAATTCTGACTATTTTTTGTTGGGACCTTTACTTACTTTCTGTTCTTGTGCTCCTATATGTGTTGGCCTTATTCTCACAAATCTTCCACAGGCTAAGTGGGTCTCATCTATCCATCTGTACCTGACTGAAGGGCAGGGAGCTTACAGCACTGCTTCTCACAGCAGGAGGAAAATTCCAGGCAAATTAAGGCTTTTGGACTGTTTAATACCTTAGGCTCTATTATAGTTGTTTTTGGCAGGAGGAGGATAAATTGTAGTTTAAACCTTGGGATTTACTGAAATAAATATAAGGAGGTCAAAGGCGTAGCTCTACGGAGTCCAGGCCAGCACAGTCATGGGTGTCAGATGATATTTAAGAAACCAGGTATCCCTAAAGTCAGCTTGTATACTCCAAAAATATCAGTAACAAGTACAAGGGCAAATGTTACTCAGTTTTAGATGCAAACTATTGCAGACTGACTGCTGAGATGCTTGTGCATGTAACTGGGTTAGAAAATATTCCGCTGTCAAAACTTCTGGAATTCTGGATACTTTTCTAAGAGAACAATATACATGAATACTTACAGGTCTCCAAAACTTTTTCCTGGTGTGAATCAAGCATGCTGTTTTTCCACAGTGACTCCAAGACACACTTGGTACCTATTTCCTGCAGTTAATGTGCAGAAAACATACATTCACATTTTGTGTCATTTCTTCTTGTCTGTTATCCCATGATCCCAAATGGGATACTTTTACCAATGTGCACCAGTATGTCTACTCCATAAAGTAAAGAGCAATAAAAGAAATCAAGAGAGGCCTACAGGAGAAAAAGTATCTCTGTTGGGTAAAAACAGTGTCTTGTGGAGCCAAGAATATAAAATACACAAACTGTAGTGCTGGTGCCCAAGAAAATGGGAAGAGGTTAATCAGATTCTCAATCAGACTAACTTTCCATAAGTTTGAAAGGGTAGCTTTCTATGAAGCTATCAATCTTAGGAAACTTCTGTTAATAATCAAGACATATTAGTTGTAGTGATGCACATATTGATATTTATCTCTGGTTACAGTGATATCAAAGTTCTCTAATTTGTAGTTACTGTAAATATCTAGACACTTCCTATCTATATAATGATTTTAAAAAATACATTTCCCATCTTTCATCCTCCTATGTTAATCACATACAGGGTTGCTCAGCCCACTGAACCATGGACAGGCAGTCAGCTGAATATATTGCTTAGAGATATTCAAAAAACCAGTTTTCTGCTACTTCCTTAAATTTCTCTCCATGACAGATTAGAGTCTTGCTGGTTTCAAGTCAGGACTTTTCAGAAGTGTAAGTATGGCTGAATTCTAACCCCAATCTAGAAGTATAAATTATTTCTATTATAATGAACAATAATTATCTCAATGAATCAGTATTTAATCTCCTCAATGAATTTAGATTTTCCAAGAAGCTTTTCAAAAGATTCTGTCACAAAGGCTCTTTTAAAAAACTTCAGTGTCAAGAGAGGAAGAAGGAAATTCCTCTTATGGTAACTAGTCAAAGAACAATCAGCTAATACTAGAAAGAAATGGCAGGTCTTTCATAAAGAAGGAAGGTGCCAGAAGAGCCCCTCTGTGTTTAGACATATGATATTAAATATATTCTTAAATGATCTGGTTAAGAAATAAAAAGTGAGGAAAAAAAAAATCTCCAAATGGAACAAAATTAATTACAAGAATCAGCACTGGAAATGACAACGACAGATTTCACAATGCCCCTCTATGCTCCTACATATGCGTGATAGAGGGGCAAATAAAATTCATCATTCATGAAAGCAAATCCATACCTACCATTATGAAGGGGAACAAAACATAAGGTCACAAACTTAAACTTCTAAATACTAGACTTCAAATGATAATGAGGAAGGTGATCCTGGAAGTAGATCTTATGTAAAGTTCTCTGAAAACGTATTTTCAATGTTAAGAAATGATCAAAGCCAAAAAGAGAATATCAAGAACTACTATGAAACCAGTAAAGCATCAAATAGAAACAAGGTACTGTGATCCTACCCCAAAGAGACACAGTAAAATCAGAAAATAAGTACAATTGTAGATTTGGAATTAAATAAACTAAGATTTATGGGAAAAAATAGGGAAATTGGAGATAATTATGAAGAAAAAAATATGAAATTAGAGAGAAGTATACAGAAATGGTTAAAGGAATAGAGAAGGTGAATAGGGAATAACTATTTCTTGTTTCCCATAATATAAAGACAAGGTGGAATACAATGAAATTACCAGACAACTGGTTCAGAACAAAAGGAAGTATCTTTTCTTGTGACACACAATAAAACTGTAATACTCATTGCTATAGAAGGTTGTGGATGCCAGAAATATAAATAGGCTCAAAAAGCAATTAGACAAAATTAATGGATGAATTAATGTAAGATCTCCATTCTGAAAGTCCCAAAGCTTCAGACTGGTCAATCTTATAACCAGGGGAAAAATTAATTATGCCCTTGTCTTTCTCAAAATATCTAATAGTAGCCACTGTCAGTGACAGATCAGTAAGACAGATCTAACAAAGTTGTTATCCTTCAACACAAGAATTCAACTCTTTTTTTGTTGGATGTATGAACTTCATTCATATTCTAAAATAGTTTTGTTTTTTTTAAAACTCATGGTTAGACTTTTTATTAGTGGCTAGATGGAGATTGGATAGTAGTTGCAAGCTAGTGGTGAAATTACTGGTTTGATGTTATCTCAACTCTGGAACTGAGTAGAAGCTTTTGTCATTTCGTGGCTGATTTGTATGATGGGGTCAGTCTGATTCCCAGAAATGAGATGATTCCATCCAAAAACCATACTCACAAATAAAACTCCAAGTGAAAAGCCCATTAGTTCAGTACACTTCAGCCCTCTTTCTTAGCAGGACACGTGGGTTGGGGTACATCACAAGGCTGCACTCACAACCTTGTGTGTAAGGTTGGCACTGGCAGTCTTGTATGCAAGATCTTAGGAGGAGCTTCTGTAAACTCTCAGTAATGTAACAGAAGAGTAATTTTCCAAAAATTATTGATATTATTCAGGATTATTCCCTGCACCTAATCAGTTTTCAGGCCTGGGGCCCTTGTCTAATTTTAAGTAGTGTAGGGAATGGAAATTTCAGACCATTTCTCCTTTCCATGGAAGAGCTCCAATCTAGAGCATAGCAAGTGACAAGATAGGTGCTCGTGGAGGGAATATGAATGGAGCCCATTACTTTGAGTGATGAGGCTGAACTGGAGTTTTGCCTATTCTTTTAGTATGTGATTTCCTAATAAATAAGAAGGCATTGTGCTGTTGAATAGCTAAGGGAAGGCAGGAAAAGGAAAAAGAAGCAGAGATTCTTTCACAGCTTTATTACTATTGCTTAGTTTATTGAATGCCTTGTAAACATAGTGAAGGGCTTAGAAACGATTGAAAACCAATCATAGAATCACAGAATATGAGATAGAAGACACCCACAAGGATCACTGAGTCCAGCTCCTGGCCCTGCAGAGCACCATCCCCAAGACTCTTGCGCCTCAGGGCATTGTCCAAACAGTTCCTGAGCTCTGTCAGGCTGGTGCTGTGACCACTGCCCTGGGGAGCTGTTCCAGTGCTCAACCACCCCCTGGGTGAAGAACCTTTCTCTAGTATCTGACTTAATTTTTTCCTGACACAACTTCAGGCCATTCCCTCGGGTCCTGTCAGTGGTCACCACCTTCGGATGCTATCTAATAGTTTAACAACTTTCTTATACTGCAGCAACCAAAACTGCACACAGCATTCAAGTGAGGCCACATAACTAGCTCAGAAAAGACAGTACTCAGAAAGACTTCTTGCTAATAATCAACATTGTTTTTCCATGCTGTGTAACTCCTTTTTATTTTTCTACATTGTTTTCATTAGAGTGTGCTTTCTCCTTGACTACTTTGAGAAATTTAAGTGTGGCAGTAATTGTTTTTCATCAATGTTGTTAAATAGTCTTGCTTGGAAGACAGGCAGATTGCAGGACATGTGGATTCTGAAGTGATTTTTGCTCTGTAGAAACCATCACTAGCTATTCAGATACCACAGATGATAAACCAGATACAGACACAGAAGCGAGGTTAGATAGTTCAAGTTTAGATGGTTTCAACACTGACAAATCCATACCTACAAGATTCCAAGAGAATAGAACAAATAAGGCTGTTTAATAGTAGTTTAGCAAATTTTTGTTGCTAAATATATTGGGAGGAGATAATCTCTTGATTCTTGTTCAATTCCAGATAGTCTGAGACGTGACTAGGATCCTTTCTGCCAGTTTGTGCTTATGGCACAGCATCGTTGTAATTCAGGCACCAGATCGCTGCAAGTTTGGCATCAATGTCAAATTTTTACTTACTGTTGAAATGGGGCTATGAAATCTGAGGTCCAGAAGAATAGACAGCAGTGGGAGGATGGCAGGAACTGCTTGCACAGACATGGCATGGGGGTTGGATTTCATGGTGATCAGCATTTGAAAGACAGCAGCAAGCAGCTAATTGTCGATGAATGACTGTATTCATCAGTTCCACAGGGCAAATTCTAAGCTAATGATACTTAAATTCAATAGCCTGCTACACAATCAGACAGACTACAAATTAAATCTTTTAAAATTACAGCTTTCTTAGAACAAAAGCAAACAAATAAATGAGAGAAAATGTTTTCATTTGTAATGTTTGCACATTGATAGATTTCTGAGGTTTAGATTGACTCAAATGCCACTTAACACTTCTGCACTCAAAGAAATGGATTGATTTAGCTGAAATATTGTAAAGAGGTTTTCACTCCAGCTATCCATTTCTGCCCTCTCAGGAGATAACTGCTTACTTTGCACAAAGTTGCAAGATCAGCATACCACTAAATATCTTGAACATATTTTCTTAATTCACTTGTTTTACTAGTTTTGCTATTACTTGTTACTTAGAACTGAAGTGCATCGGCACAAGGCGTTAATTTTGTTATGCAAATTTTTGGTAGGCTGATTAATCTATAAAATAGGAAATAACCTATTTCAATCCTATTTCTTATTCTAAGAATATGAACACATCACTTTCCATTATACTTTTGTCTTGAACCTTCCCCATTGGTCTGAAATAAGCTTGTTCATCAGTTCTATATTTCTATCCTGCTGTGTCTTCTATGCCTTGAGAGGCACAGAAATAAATCATTTAATCTTGTATATACCCATAGAGGTGTGTTTCTGCTTGTACTTTGGCTACGCTTTATCTTTGCCTTGTAATAATTGCTCGTGCAAACTCTTTGAAACCATTTTTCCCAGTCCCTAAGCAAAGGAGTAAGGCAAGCATCCTGCCTCTCATTTTTTTCCTGTTAGGTTTTTAACACTGAGTTTTTTGCAATCACAACCTGTTGGAAATGTCAGAGCTTATTAGGCATGAAATACTTCATTGGCAAAGCAGGTCTACACCAAATATTTTGATAAACTGTTAATAAATGCATTCTGATAAATGTAACCTTACATCCTGAGTAGATAGTAAACACAGCAAGAGATAACTGCACATTGGTGTCTTTCAGATGCTGATACCTCACTTGAAACATCTTCCTCTAAACAAGTTCTTTGCCTAGGTACTACTGGATCAGGCACAACAGCTGCCTGAGAGCTGAATAGCACAAGCTCTGAGATACAGGGCCAGTCTAATGGAATGACACACTTCTGCTGATGCCTTTTATTTGCATCCCCTGTGAGATATTAAAGCTGTATTCAGGCTACTAACTCAGTGCTCTTAAGTCTGACACCCTGAGTGCAGAGAAGGATTAAATGAATGTTTGAAGCTGTTACTGACTTAAACTGTTTGACTCACACTTTCTTTGAAGGACCACCATGGACACCTCATGATGTCAGGACAGAAAGGGCATTTTAAAGGTTTGCAGCAAATCCAATCAAATCTTCCAGATTATATGAAAATGCCTTCATCCTTTCTGGGGATGGTGACCTTGTTTCTGGGTTTTTTAATGGCTTTTCTGAAGAGCAAACAACCATCCTCTAATGTGTAAGGCTGTTTACTACAGCTGAAACCAAGGAAAATTAACTTCAGTGTCAATAGGGAATGCTACAGCTAGCCCAGGTGAGTAGTATTGTTTTTTCTCCTCCATGTGTATGCACTTCTAACTTTTTTCCAATTTATGGGCACAGAACGGGGCTCTGGGTGTTCTGCAAACAGGGACATCTTATGGGTTGGATTTAAAATCCATGCTGCCTCAAGAGATATAATTATAAAGCGATCACTATGAAGTCCTGCCCAGAATTCTACCCCAGGTCCCATTTTGTCTCTGGAACTGTGGCCTGTCTGCACAAAGACCACATATATCACATATATCAATGTCCCTGTCACATTACAGCCACTCAGTGACTGATTTCACAGATTGAACATAGTCTTTCCTTCATGTGCAGGCACCAAGCTTGTTCAAACAAACTGTCACTTGACCTATCCTATCATCTCTGCAAATTTTCCTCCCCAGCAGAATCAGTTAATCTCCAGGGAATAATAACCCCCTCCTTGCAGAAGGACATCTAATTGAAAGAAACCTATTATCAATCATAGTAATACACTTTGCAAAACTTTGCTTTTCCAGTGACAACATATTCCAGATGATACTATTTCTTGTCTGTCCTTGTAGTATGTTTTGATACACTATTAGACAAATTAATCTAGTCTTGTCTTGGATTAAGCAAATGAGTGTTTTCATACTCTTACCAGACCACTTATCTCCCTTGCTGTGCTAGGGTTCACCATGGCCTTAAGGTACTCCAGGATATCAAGGAGAAAGACATTGCTAAACTCACAGCAGAGCATGGCAGGAAATTAAATCAATTTTCCAATACCTAACAGAGGCTCAGGTAAAAAATTTCAAGCAGTCACTCTTTCTTCCTTAGCATGTGATACATGGGAATGTCACTATCCTCATTTAAAACTTCTGCATCAACTCACAGTCATTACAGCATAACTAACACCCATTTTTCTCTTTAGAAACTCAGAAATTGAGTCAATGAGAACGGGACCAACACAGATGGTGATGAATGCCTCAGCCAGACAGTAGGTCTGGACTGCACAATTTCTATTCTCTAAGTGTCCCACTGAGCTCAGAAGAGATTCAGAGGCTGGTACTTACCTGCAAAAGTCCTTCCAGTGCAATGTTTATGCTCTCACTCCAGCCCAGGTGGGAAGTCAGACAGAAGCAGTCACTACATCTGGTAGACTCAGCTTCCAGGGCAGCTGCCTCTTGGGGCAGCAGCTGAGCTCTGAAGCAAAAACCATGTAAGAGACGTGCTGGATATCACAGATTTGTGGAAAGTGAACAAAAGGTTAGTGTGTTGGTTTTGACTGGGACAGAGTTAGATATACAAGACAAGAACGATCACATGAAATACACAAGATAAACTAGCACAAAATCATAATACATGATTTTTCCAATGCAAGCAGTGAGCATTCATGACCTGACCTTGCAAGCGCATATTGAAATGGGTCCTAATCTGCTCTACCAGATAATCTGGTTATGCACAATAAAGTATAACTGTTCTTATCATTAAACTTCATATCTATGTCTAAAATCAAATAAACCCTACGTTCTCAAACCTGTTTTATAAATTCATATTCAAATTCCACCTGATAGAAAACACAGACTGCTTTGTGTTAATAGAACACAAGATTAATTTTTATTACCACTTCCTGAAAAGTATAATCTGAGAAAGAGCTTTTGCTTTTATATCTATTTTAATACACCAACTTGAGAGTTTTTCTGTAACAAACTGTGTTGACTAACAAACTCTGCTGCCCAGAGAGGTGGGCAACACAGTGTTCAGAGCCCCATCCAGTCTGCTCTTGAATACTTACTTCTCCATCCCTGGAAGTGTTCAAGGGCAGATTGGATGAGGCTCTGAGCAACCTGACCTAGCTGAAAATATCTCTTCAGGGGGTGAGACTAGATGGCCTTGAAAGGCCCCTTCAAACTCAAACTATTCTATGGTTCCATAAGAAACAATAAAGCAAGAGCTAAAAGAATGTCTCATGTTGATGGCAAAGGACAAAACTGACAGCAACCAAACTAAGAATGACTGAGGAATGCGGTTTTGCCAAGATCAGAAGGTCTGTGGTTGATAACAGAAGAATGGCAATAAAGATAACATCTTGTTGTGTATATCATTCCTGTTATTCTAAAAGCAAGGCAGTCTGTAAGCTTAAGATAGCTAAAATGAGGAAACATACAATGGGCAACCCATTGTCTAAGAATTATGAAAAGAGAAATTCTGAAACAGAAGAATCACCCTGAAATAATGTTTTGTTTTGAAATGGTATTGAGAAGCAGTCAAAAAAAACCATTTGATATCACCAGTAAGTAAGAAAGCAAGAGAAGTAGTGAGGAAACAACAACCGTATCCTTTCCCATTGCAGTAAACCACAGATGATCCTTGCCAGGTCATTTAGACAAACACATTTGTGCTTTTATGTGGGTATGAGTACTCACGCATAAAAAATCTAGAGTTGACTGAAATCAGGGGGTTTAAATAATTTTCTCTAAGTTCTCACAAACAGTTTTCTCCATAAATTTCCCACAAAGCTGAGGAGAAAAAGGACATGACCGTACTATGACATCAAACACCTAAATTTAACTATTACAGGTATCTATGCTGTGGAACTGTTTTATTTGCTAGTAAGGCCATAGCCTTAATGTCCACTCTGAGGTGAACTAAATTGCTCTTTTGACTCCAACTGTGTTGATTAGACTTCCATTGACAATAATGGGGCCATAGGCATGTCTATCTGCATCTAAATATGAAAAATATAAGTTGAAGGATCTTAATATCTAGCCCAGTATCGCTGTTTTGTTCTAGATGTCATCTTTCTTTGCATGTGTCTCTAAATCACAATTTAACAATGTTTTTTTTTTTATTAATGTCCCTCTATTTTACAGTGTAAACAATATTTTAATGGTATTTTTATTACTTTGTTGAAGTAACGGCATGAAATATCCTTAATTTATGCTAAAATGATGTATTTCTTGAATTCATGTTTCATTTTGTGCAGTTGATTTTTTTCACACATTTAAAAATGGACATATTCATAACTGCCCTAGTTCTTTGATGTAATATATGCTTAGTACAAAAGGGTTAATGTTGTCTGGGTTAATACTTCTTGAAAGATTAACAATGTACAGATTATGTAAGGTGAAATTCAGCATATCTGGAGCAATTATTTGCTGTTTAGCTCACATAAATTTTCCATTTTTCAGAGATAACATGCCATGGAAAAATGTTCAGGTATTTCCAATGAAATAGAACAGATTGCATTTTACTTTTTATAGTGAGAGTAAACTCCTGTTCTTCAAAGTCTTGACAACAATGATATCTGAAATCTTTTGTTTAGGCACATAGCAACATTCATATTTAATGATAAAGTAAATTCATCTGTATTTGGCTGCCAATAGTTTAAGTGCTGAATTAAATACTCCCATTTTCACAAGAATGTGATTAAATCTTTTCTTTCTTTCATGCCATTCTTGCTTGTAAGCTCACTATGACTATACAGTTGTGAGAGTACACGTATAAATCAAGATATTGGGGTTTTATTAGCCAGTCTTTGCTGTACCTAATCTGTACCTTAACTTACATTTCTATGTTTCTTTGTGTGTGGTGTTTATTGTACAGTCCAAAATCTCATATAATTCAGTATGCAGATAAATTCTAACAAGTCTTGTAGTTTGCAAAATATTGCTTTTAAAATCTTATTTACCCATCTTAAACAACAGTTGATTTTAGAATAAATCCAAAATCACAGAATGGGCCAGGTCAGAAGGGACCACAGTGGATCATCAGGTCCAGCCTCCTTGCTCTAGAAGTGTCATCCTAGAACACATGGCAAAAAATTGCATCCAAATAAACCCTGTGCCACTTGGGGACCTGCTATTCCACCAGTTCTCAAGTTCTGATTATTCTTCTTGCTGTTACACACAAGGACCCTTCAAAACTTCATTTTGATTGTATTTATGTTTGCCTTGATCTAGGTCACTACAGACAGCTTTAGGAAGAACTATCTGCTTTGCTCCCTCACAGTGGCTGTGGTATGAAGCCAAGGAATGCTGCACTGGCAGAGCAGGAGGAATGGGAGTGCTTCCTCCTGAAGAGGCACCCCCTTTCATCCCTTTAACTGAAGCTGGAGCCTGTGGAGTTTTCCAAAAAGCTTGGCATCCTTCCATCCACACATCTTTGACAAAGCTGAACATGGATGCAGCTCTGAGCAACCTAATCTGGTTAAAGATGTCCCTGCTCACTGAAGAAGAGCTGGAACTAGATGACTTTTCAAGGTCCCCTCTAACCATTCTATATTTCTACACCTTCTTTGCTGATTATAGTGCTATAGTGTTGGGTATTTCTGCACACTTTTAGTAAAGATTTATATCTTTTCATTTACCGCCATGAAACAGATGTCTAAGTACAAGGGAAATGCACGCTAGAGGTGATACAGAAAGAGTTCTCCTAGTCCACATATATTCTGCCCACGGTGTAATGCACACATGAATTTTGATAATAATTGTTTTTTCATGTTTGTCAGGAGAAATATGATGTAAAAAACATCTATGGAAAAAGAAAGATGAGTGGCAGAACACAAAACTCTTTTCTTGATTGCAGTAAAAGATTTAGCTTATCCCGTCACCATTTAATTTTGCCAAAAATGCCAAAAGTCACTATGTAAATTATCCTCAAGAAGAATTGTCCTAAGCCTAAAGTTTGAAGTGATTCTTTTTCTGTTTTGATACATCATTATCTATTAATATTTAGTATCTGCCTACTGTGATTTTGAAATAGATTATTTTTTTCATAGGTAGCTTTTATCCATAAACTGATTTTACTGGTTTACCAGTATTTTGCAAGCTCAAAGTCTTATTTTTCAAATTTAAAAATATAAAATATATACTAAAACTAAAATCTAAGCCTAACTCCCTTATAACCCACTTTAAAACTGCTCTGTTGTCTTTTCTTTTTCAACAAATAAATAATTATTTGATAACCTGAAACTGTTCCAGTGTGTCTTTTTCTCTCCTAACCCTAACCTGTATTCTGTTGATTAAGGTGGTCTCACAGAAAAGGGGAAAACTGTCTCAGATCCTGATATATTAAAATGATTTTTTTTTGCCTCCCACAAGTGGGGAAAAACCCCAACATTGCTTTTGTGAGGGAATTAAAATATCCACTACCACATATTGTAAAAGTCTTTCTGTCATTCATTGGAAATGGTATAAAAGCATCCTCTAAATTGGTCCCCTAAGAAAAGACAGCTGAAAAGATGCCTGGTTTGGCAATCCTGCAGGAGATAGTTTTCAGTGTAGGTGAAAGCTATGCAGTGTTATCCAGCCATCCAGTCCCTGCAGGGTGGCAGAAGCAGGTCAGTGGCAGAAGTTCACATGGTACATGAATTGCAAGATTATGTCTCTGCAAAGCTGAAGAAGTTGCTTTTACCTGAGTGGAAGATTTTTACATTAAGCACCTTTTGGTATTAGACATTACTGCCTCAGATAATGGAGAGAGACATTATCTGCCCACCTTGCAGGGACTGTGGGGAAAATCCATGCCTTAAAAATTGCGAGGTTCTGAGTCCAACACATAAACAGTTGCTTGCCTCACTTTCTAGGACAACACACTGTGTTCAGGACCTATGAGAAGATGCTTAGTCTAAACAGATGGACAATGCAAAATAAGAGGCTGGAAAATTTACAGATGACACAGAAATATTCTGAGGAATGAAGCCAACATTTTCAAGTGTAAATTTTCAGAAAGCATGCACACAGTGAGAGAAGCACCTTTGAAGGAAGCTGCTCAGAAGTGTTAATTCCACCAGTGCAGACTGCCCTTGATTATTTATTTCAGATTTAATTTTATTTTTAGGACTTAAGTGAGCATTCAAGCTTGAAAATGTTTGCCTGTTGCTCAATTTAATGTTCCAAACTAGGAGTAAGGTAGGTCAAGCAAGTCATGCCATGATTATGAGTCAGTCAGCCTGACTCCCAGTTATCAAGACAATTTTCATTATCTAAAGAAGAATTAGAGCATCCAGCACTTGTTACTCATGGGCATCAACTCATCATTTTGGACAAAAGTTTGTTCCAGCAGAACAGCAAACATAACAGTCTGTTGATGAAGAAAACACTTTACCGCAAGATTCTCTTTCCCTTCATTTAGTGTTCTTATTTTGCTCTATTTAGTTTATCTTTTCCATTATTCTCATTCTATTTTTTATCTCATTTAACCTCCTCCTAAAATTGTATTTCCAAATAAGTCTCCTATTTCTCTAATCCTCACTCAGTAACTCCTACAATCTGTAAATAAGGCTTTGGAATCAGTGTACTGAAATTCTTCTGTGATTGACAAGTGAATGGATAAAGTGCATTCAGATTTCTGAAGGTGGTATTTCCTACCTATGACTGACAGAATGAGTTCAGGCCAGATGACTTTACCTTCCTCTCATTTTTTTTTCTTCTTTTAACCTAGCCCAGATCTTTATTTTTACTCAATGCCTTACAGGACTAAAATTTCTCGTTTCTCTTCTCTTCCTCCTCCTGTTCTCTTTCCCAGTGATGTATTCACAACCTTATCTTTCAGCTTTCCTTTTTTCCCTCTTTAAGAAAAATATCAATTTAACTTACACTATTTCTTTATGGTTTTTATGCATATTTAAGAAACAAAGCACTCTGATGGTGCAAGGAAGGACTTTTTAAAATTGAATACAGTCATACAATTTCAAAAATTGATGGCAAAGAATCATACAGTATTTCACTTAGTTTATGTAGTTCACAAAATAATGTTACGCATTTCAGAACATGTATCAAAGCATCTGGTTATATATGTACACAGTGAATAGATATATACCCATATGGAAGGATGGGCAGGTATGTGTGTCTGTCAAAAACAAGATTATGAATATAAAATAGGAGTCTGTCATAGATAAAGGCCACAAATGACTGAACTTTTGTTTTCCAAAAAGCAGCTGGTTTATGATTAATTTCTGCATTTATTCCAGTAAAATAGAGTGGTTATTAATTTCTACCCATAAATTAATGCCTTTGAGCCCTCTTTTTCTGCACAGGTCATATGGCAGTGCATTATTTTTTTTGAAAAGAAGATAAAGGTATAAAAAACAAGAAGATGTCAATATTTTACCAAATTTGGAACAGTTTTGCTATTGCTAAGGGTAAATTCCATGTACTTTCAGCAGAATTTGTCCTGCAGAGTTATGGATTCAGTCCCAGTATTTCCAGTGTTTCACCATGAGAGAGGACAGTGCACTTGTAAATAATGCCATCTAATTAAACCCAAGACATTTCTTAAATCATAGCATATTTGAAGAGCACTTAATTTTCTATGCAAAGTATTATGAACACATGATCTTTGAAATTTATTCCCAAAGTAAATTTGGAGACAGACAATCATATCTTTTTGTGGAAAGAACAAATTTTTTCTAAATGCTATATCTTCTATTTTAAAGCCTTGACAGTATGTTTAGAATAACTACATGTCAGACAGTTATTTAAAGGAGAATGAGAAATTAGCAGTGTGTAATTCAGGAAGGAACCAGAATACCACTGAGTTTGGAAATCCAGAGAAGAAAGCCCCGCTTCCCAGCCAAGCTTTGTCTCATTCATGATTGCTACACAGCAGCAGTACTCCTTCTCCTGAGCAGTAGAACAGACTTTTATGGAACAGTTGGTTGAAGAGGCATTTTCACCTTGCCCTAGCTTACGACGAAGAAAGAAGAGTTTATTTGAAACTACTTGTGGAGCAGTTTGAAAAACTTCCCGTGTTGTTTTTCTCAATCCTCTGTGGATCTTGGGCAAGCAAATTGGAGGATGGCTTTAGAAAATGCCAGTATAGCACAGACAGAACATGCATTCTCTTGGTGGAAGAATCCCAAGAGGAGCAGCAGAGCTGACATCTGAAACACATTGGTTATTAAACAACACTTCAAGGAGTGTAACAGAAGTGGATTTCCCAGCCATGCCTCAGCTAACAAAGATGAAGTGCAGTACCTACTGTACTTAGTAACTCTGCTGGAAAGTTAATTATTGAGATCATATGGAAAACAATCCCATTTGCTGATAGCTTTTCAGATCACTGAGTTTTTTTTCCCCAATTAAATTCTGTTGAAACAACCCTTTAAATTTCAAGAACTAAAGTGTGATCACTAGTAATAATTAGAGAGCCCTGCCAGAGATTCATCATACTATTAAATTCTGCTGAAGATTTCTGAAAATCTACACATCTGAGAAGTATTTCAGCCATAGTAAACTGGATATTTGAAAATCTTTTCATTTTAATGAAATTAGTTCTTGTTATAATGTAGAAAAATAATGTAAATGCTACCACTCCTCTCCAGCAACAGTGCAACCACTTCAGTAACATGGATCCTGTGTTGCAACTTCTCTAAGAAATTAAGGAATAGGAGTTAAAAGGAATAGGAGACAAACACAAGGGAGAACAGAGATATTTTGTGATTCTCATTCTTCATGGGTTAATTCAGATCTCTTTCTTTAAGAAATTATAAATTTTTTTATTTAACATTATTTTTATTATTTTCTATCACTTTTGCACTGATGCTCTTTTGCAGAAATGAAAATATTTTGGACTTGTACTGATGTAATTTGAGGCAGAATGAAGCCCTAGAATTAGAGGGAGGGCAAGTAGCTGAGAAAGCCATAGCCAATACTTTCTAGCAGAAGTTGGATCAGATAATTTTAACTTGCCAGTTAAAATGTGTTTAAACAAAACCAGTTGTTTAGGATGACCAGATATTTAGTTTCCATACTAAAAATCTGGCTGAATCTGAAAGCCTTTAGAAAAAATTAGCAATAATACTTTGGTTATTTGCAAGAAGGAAATAAGGAAATCCAGATTGTTTTATACATAATAATAAAAAAAAAATCTGAGGTCTTTTCTTGACAATATTTTAGCCCAATCTCACACTTCCTCTCTTCCTTTATGACATGGTTTTGAACTTGAGCAAGATATGGACATTTAAAGACTGAACTCGTCCTTGTGAAATACCATCTTAAATGGCCATATTATAAACTTTAAAGTCCCACTGACACATACCCAGAGAGACTTGTGAAAGAGAAGTCAAAATCCTTAGAAATTCCGTACTCACTGAATACATTTGAACTATACAAGACTTGTAGTGATGAGTAACCTGTTCCTATACTATATTCACAATGTGAATGATTTAACACACACACATTTAGATTTTTTTTTCATTTTCCTGGCTGTCTCAGCTGTTCTGCCTGGGACAAGAAGTGAAAACTGCAACCATAGAACCTGAGGTTTTTTTAAGTATTAAGCACTCACACTGTAACACTTGTTAGAGGAACCTCTGCTCTAGACATATGGCTTACTAAAAATACTACCTTATTTGAAAAATGAGGCCTCTGTCTTCTTGGTTAGATACATGAAATTAATGGATCCCTTTGACCTTAACCTCTCCATACTTCAGCTTCCTTCACATCAGATAAGGGTAAAATATTCCATCATTTCACATGGCATAAAGTAATAAATCAATGCATTTTGTGGTGCTTCCAGATGCAAGTGATACATCTCATAGAAAAATCTGTGAGAAAGGCAATGATTCAGAGAAGAATTTCAATAGTATGCACTGTCAGCTGTAATGAATTAGGTAATATTTTAAATATGTGCTTCTGTGTCATAATACATAAGCATTGCTATGCCAAATAAAGACTGTAGATGCATTTTTCATTTTGGCACTTACAAACTTTTCAGTGCTTGGTTTCTCAACCTTACTCACATTTTTATATTTGTGCATATGCCTGTAGTTTTTAGAACAGTGGATTTTGCTTCTGCAGCACTATAAGTCTGTAGTTAATGTCAAGTTCTACAGACTCCGGATAGAAAAGGACTTACTTCTGAGTGCCAGAATTGTTTTTCCTTGTAATTATTATTAATCACTACTGAGAGTATTTTGCATTTACAGTTTTTCTCACTGTATGACCTGCCTTGCATGTTTGTAACTCCTGTGTGAGCTAAAGAGACATTGAAGAGATAAAGTCCCTTACTGTTCTGCAACCTAATCTTTCAGCTGCTGACCATCAGGAAAAATGAATTATCAACACACTAATGGAGAAAGGGTTCACTCTCACTACAGCCTATGAAATCACATAAATGAACAGCAGAACACATAACAATTTATCATTTCTTGCCATTTCACCTCTAAAGGACATTTTTACTGCCCAATTTGTTTTAGCATCACTTGACTTTGAAGGTTAGAAATTTTTGTCTGTGCTACATGGCCTCAGACTTCATAGCATTTTTAACTGTTGCCAGCTAAAATCAGCCATATACGTATGTCCTTGATGGTAAATCCAGAGACATGAATGGAGTTAGCAGGAATGTGAATGGAAATAGCAGGAATGTATTTTCAACTTAGTTTTGCCAATGGCTTACTTGTACGAGGGCTTTCAATTAATAAAGGAATAGATTCACCTCATCAGAAAGTGCCATATTTACAAAAACAGTGTCCAAAGTCACAGCTTGATGCTTCAACTAGAATTGGAATGCACTAGAAACTGCAGTATTCAATATCTTAGAGTTGATAGAAAATTATATATTCACTTCAATACCAGAGCTAAAGCCAACACAGAAAAACACCAAAAGTAACAGATGCTGTGGCAAATTTTGCATGGAAGAAGAACTGTTGTTTTATTTGTATGCTGTTCAAGGAAGCAGATTTCTAGAAACAGCCTTTTAAAAAGTGCATAGCCAAAAAGACTGAGTCTCAACAAAATGACAGCAAGTAGGTCACCAAGAAAACAACAACACAACAAAAATAAAACAGAAATAATCCTGAAGAGGAAACCTACATACAAAAAAACCCCAACAAACAAACAAAATAAAAAACCTCACTCAGGGATCTAGCTGAAACAATCATTTAAATCCTAATGAAAAAGAAAAAAAACAGGTTAGACAAAATAATTTCTCTAAGAGAGGTCAGTATAAATCCAGATCAACAAAGATTAAAATAGAAACAGGAGAAGTTCACCATAGCAAATCACTTTTACAAAGCAAAAATCCTTTACCTCAGTGTTAAATGAGAGATAAAATAAATGCATGCAGAGAAAATCATATAAAAGGATAACTGCAACCTTTGGCGCAATATATGAAAGTTAAGCCTGGAATACTATCCATATTTTAGAAAATGTAAAGATCAAACACATGAAGAGAAGATAAAACTTTTGATGAATCCCATATGTTAGAAATATCCCAAAATCCTAGACAGAAACAGAGTCCTGTGTGCAGAGAAACTATTCTAAGCAATGCAGTAAGAGCAAGATACAGATTGAACTTGTTTTATTCATTGGAGCTTTCCACAATAAAAATTATGGGGTTTTTCAATAGATTTACTTTCCTGCTTCAAATTTATCCATAGTAAAGGTCACACAAATTATGGGTGTTATGATAGCATGCAAATACATGTGTAGTAGGCATTAATTAGACATAGTAAGCTTCTCAGGAACAAATAAAACACCACAACAAAAGAACAGCTTTTAAACATTACATCCTAAACTTGCAAGAAGTCCAAATTCATTTGACTGTGCGCTGCATTGTGGTCCCATATTATATCAGTAATGGCAATGTTTTAAACTTTACTACAAAATGCATAGAAACCAATCGCGCTACAGCTAGAAGAGAGTTTGCATCACACATTTCAAACATCAAACCAAAAATGTTCTATTTTGTCTCCTTCTAAATGCTTAATCAGAATTCCCAAAAGACAAAAGGAGCTTTAAAAATACATGGAAAGATAACAGGACCATGCCATCAGCATTGTTCTCCATAAATTCCCTATAAATACCAACCAGACAAATGTGCTGTTGCAGACCTGACGTGATCACATTTCTAATCTGCCTGAACTTTTCCAAACCTTCCTCCAGAGATACAAATTGTTTCATTTTGTCAGAATATTATACAAAAACTGTTTCTCCTTTAATTTTTTCTATTTAATATCTAAATAAGATAATGATCATGATTCCATCAAGTAAGCATAAAAATGTTTGCAACTCTAAATAGCTGCCATCTTGACTTCAGTTAATGAGAAGGCCCCTTAATATGGTACAGAATTAACAGAAGGCATGTAAGTGATAACGAATGTAAACAGCACTGGACCAGCTCAGCTCATGGCATAACAAATACTTGTAGGACCTACCTCTAACATGAACTTCAGAAACAGACTTCCTAACAGGTTTCTGCCCCATTCTTCTCCTTTTTTAAATAATAATTTTCTATTTACATCCTACTGACTTAAATTCCAAGGCTCTGTCTCACTAAGCTCTGACCACAGGACAAAACCTCCACTGCACAAAATTTCCCTTGAGTCTTCAAAATTAATTCAGGGACATAGCATGGATAGTCTACTCTTTCAGTTACTCAGTGATTTATTAAAAGTATGCTGGTCTTAAAATATATCAGTATTTTCTTCTCCCTCAGCATACAAATGATTCAGCCTTATCTAGGGGCATGGAGACCTTACTTAGGAGTAAGGAAGAGGAATACAAGACATATACAAGCACTGGTATGTGAAAGAGAACTTTAAGCTAACTTGGGCAAGTTCACCAGCTGTCAATACTTCACTTCACTGTCCCAAAGGCCAGTACTAAGAATTTAATTTGATTATGGACATTGGGTTGAAAGAGCAGTTATAGCTGGATTCTAGGCTTTTCCAGCCACTAACAAAGGTTTAGGAGGTCTTTGCTACAGATTGCTCACCTACATTAGCATTTAAGCAGGTAGAGAATATAAATACATGGAAAAAATTGCTGAGCTTTTAGAATACTCTCTGCTTTTGTAGTTTTAGAATGTTAAATAAGTGATTTGATTTCCTTTCACCAAAGAAGAAAGAAGGTTAGCTTCAACATGGCATTTTTACACACATTAACAGTTGTTTCTTCTAGTAAAATCTCATGGATTTAAAAAATTCTCAATAAGGAAGTTTCTAACTTTCTTGTTAATTTAGCCTATTCCTCTATTAATAAAATATTAGCAATGTTAAAATATTTCTTTAAATATGTATTGGAACAAAACCAGCTCTCTGTGAATATCAATATTTGTTAATTTCTATCATTTACTTGCAATTAGCAGATAGCAAAATCATTGGGTTGTTTTGTAATCATATGAGAGTACAAATTTACTTAATCCTCATGGATATCAAAAAGGAAATTTACCCACTTTTTTTTTAAACTTCATGTTTTTATCCTAATTTTCCATTATTTCTCTTGACAATCTGCACAGCTGAATTGAATCTCTCTTTGCCTTTCTCATCTCAGGTCTCCAAATCACTAGACAGTGGCAAAAGGTGCTTGTCAATTATTAACAGGGAGTTGTCTGTACTTGTTTTACATTTTACATGTGCTGCATAAGTTGCATTAATGGCATCTTAAATGGCATTTTGCAGAAATTAAGAAGCTATCATTTTCTTAACTATATTTTCCCAGTCATAACCATGGAAGAGTTAAAACCAGTAATTAGTCTGGTGCTGACTCACTCCTCATTGCCTCTGAAGACACTTGTGTTAAATCAGTATAAACATACGTTTAAAAGGTATTTTAATAATGAACTGAGCAGTAATGCATTGATTTTAATTTCAGTTCAAAAGGTTTGCAAATCAAAACTGCAAACAACTTTTTCCATAATTTTAAGAGGGGAATAAAACAGGTTGTAATGTAATTTTGTTGCTATGTTCAAATGAGAGAAAGTATCTTGCCAAATATGAAGAGTTTTCACTGAATCAAAAAGCTTTTTCTGTAGAAAACATAAAATTATATCTTTTAAATACTGTTCTGCAATGTCTCTTTAGCAAAGGTGGGTTGCAGCTGTCTGTTCTAGTAACAGAATCTACTAGTTTGGTAGGAGCTCAAACTGGTTCTAAGTCAATCTGCTTCTGTCAACTATTTCTACAGCATTTTACCCCAGTTCATCCAAAATACATGAAAAAATACTTTTCTTTTTTTTCCTACTTCTTCTTCTTCCAAGTCAGTATTTGCCAGGAAATAATTCCAGGCCAAATTGCTCCAAGCCAAACACCATAGCTCTTAGTGGCAAATAGGCTAGAGAAGATTTTTCTAAGAATTTTCTTCTATTAAGTTTTGGAATGGTATCTCCCTTTGCAAAGAGCAAATAACACTGGAAAATTTAGGTTCTCCACTCCTTTGTGCAGTGTCTTTTTTAACCTACAACAAAACAAAGGAGAAACAGAAAAATAATATCTGAGATGGTCATTTGCAAGCAAAATGCAGACATGCTAGAAGTGCACTGAATTTTCTACTAGTGCAATTTTTTTGGAAGACCTGGTTTTTTTGGTTTGTTTTTGGTTTTTTTTTTTTGTTTTTTTTTTTCTCTTAATGAATCTAACCAACTCACTATGTCTCTACCCTCTTCTAAAAATAACTCAGTATTGTAACAACCACCTTCTGGCTCTCTCTGGTAAATGGCCTATCAGCTAATTTTGTAGAGTTAAAATTAGAGGCCAAAAAGCTTTACTCATTGTGGCAAAAAAAATTAAAAAAAAAAAAAAGGCAAAAACAGAAAAGAAAAGAAGAAAAAAAAAGAGCACAGCTTCACAGGTTTTCAACATAACTTTGTTTATTTTTATATGTAAGAAGACATAAATTACATGAAGCCAAGCCTGTGTCTGCGAGTCTTCAGTCCCCAAAATACCAGGAGCATTACAATCATAGAAACAGGAGTCTGTAGAGGCCATCCCAATTTAGCTGAAGTATTGCTCTCCTGACACTGTCATCCCATAAACACAAAGCTCTTCCTATTCTCAGCTCCCACTCGCAGTTTATAAATAGCTGTGGTGCGTTGTGCAAAAACAAGTTGCAAACAACATGAAAGAAGCCAGCAGTTGGGAACAACCTACTTTTTTCCTGGGGTCTAATTGCTGTTTGTACTGCTGCAATGACCAGAGTCAAAGCACTTCAGTGTCCTGTGTGCTTTATAAATTAACTATGTCCTTTCCCTCTTTTACAGGATTTTGCGTCATTAAATTGTGGCCATTAATATAAGTTGATCATAGAGCAGTTGAAATTAAAAACAATTTTCCTTATTTTTTTCTCCATACTACCACTCCATGATTCTCCAGGCAACATTTCTGACTGCCACAGAGACAGGAAGCGAACGTTTGGCGGGATGAAAGCAAAGGAGTACATATTGTCACTACAGCAATTAGGAGGTACCCTATGGCCCCTGTGGCAGCAGGAGCACAAAGAGGACCTACCAGTCACAGGCACTGGCACACAGCCCATGTCGTCCGGGCTGCCCCAGGAAGGGCGTTATCAAATTGGACTTTGTCTGGCCAAGACTTGTGGGACAAAGAGCAATTTGTATAGGAAGCAATGATATTGAAAATCCCAGTAGAGAAATGCTGGACTTGTGCCAGTCAGTGTATTCAGAGCATTGGGAACTTTCATAGTAGTAAGTTTCCCCTCGCAAGGGAATTGCCCTACACATGTACTCCTCTGCTTTTATTTTTTCACAGAGACGCTATTAACCTTGCAAAAATCCAGTAAGGCTCTAGTCAGACATTTCTTCCCCCAGAAGTTCAACCAGGTCTGCTCTTAAGACTGAACAGCACCTGTTTTTCCACTAGTTTGCTCCTGTGCCCTCCCTGTTCCTGGTATTTTCAAGTGGACACCCTTAGCCTAAAACCTCATTGCATCCTCTATTTAAAGAAGATCTGAAAAGAGACCCAATAAAAATATTCAAACAGCTGGTCCCAGGAGCAGCTTTCAAAACTGAGGGTTTGGCAACCACATGACATATATAGCACATAGCAGTATGTAAGTGACTAAGAATGACAACACAACGTGATACCCGGCTGCCCAGACCATAAAAAATCCTAGGATAGTGACATGTCTGAAATCCATCCTGTCCAGAAATGTTGTGTGTCATGCCAGACAACATGCCAGACAGGCACTCCTGCCCCTTCACAATCCACAGCCATCAATCCTAGCTTGAGATACAGCTGGAGCTGTATTTATTCCTTTCCTTCTACACTGCAATGATGCGGGTCCTGCATAACTGCCTTGATGTTAATATTCTGCTAAAGGAGGGAATGTCTTAGGTATATATCTGCCTTCAGACTTATATATATATTTTTTTTTCTATTTTCTTGAGAATTTCCTAATTGACAAGCTAACTGTAGATGGTAAAAAAGGTTCCAGAAAGAATTTTAAGAATTCTAATAAGGTTTCAGAAAGAATATCTAAATATTAAAAAGGAGGAATAGAGGTAATGAGGAATTCACAAACCAGTCAGCCAGCTGCAATTCTTAGAAAAAGCATTGCAATAAACAAGTAAACAACATGAATGCCTTTAAGAGACAGCATAAAAGTTTTTTAGAGGATCTCTAGCTTTAATCCAATTTAATCTCCCCCAAACCAGGCTGAAATCACACATATTAATTTACAAAAAGTTTTTTGATACTTCCATATGACTTTATTAAAAGCAAACACGTAAAAATATCTTCATGAAACTAAAGGAAAATAGGTGCAAAAACATTTGGGAAACTACTTCAACTATTTATTTTTAAATTAAAATTAATAGTTCATTGTCCAAAAGGAGAGATGATTGAGTATAGAAGCACAGAAATTTTCTTTATACCAGATTCTACTCAATAATGCGAATAAGTAAATTATCAAATAAAAAAGTAATTTATTAAAGTTATACTTTATATTAGGCTTTAGAGAGTGCACAAGCAGATTGAAAGGCAGAATCAGAATTTGGATGCTTCAATAAATTGGAGGATAGGTCAAGGAAAAAAAAAAGAAAAATAAGAAGACAAATGCAAAGTATTACTCTGTTTAGAGTTCACTAAAAGTGCAACTGCAAGATGACTTGGCAAAATTTCCTTAAAAAAAGAACCTGCAGTTCACTGAGGTTCATCAACCAAAGTGAATCAACACTGTCTTACCACTGTGAAAAAATAAGCCATACTGACATGCATAAACAACAGTACTGCAGATACTATATGAGTAATATTTAACTAAATTAGTAAATATATATTAAAAGATCAATTTTGACCTTTATAAGTTAGGGAAATATTTACTGAAAACCAAGGCATTTATGCTGCATGCCTCCGTTTTTTAACCAGATGACTAACTGCTACCAACAGGAAGCAGGGCATTAGCAAAGTCTTCCTTTACACTCTTTAGTTCAGAAGAAAAACTTAGACAAAAAGTAAATAAAAACAATTATTTAACTATTAATAGTCAATTTAGACTTTTTAAAAATTGTACTTCCAATTTACAAAGGCCTTAATACAAAGATCCGAAATGTTCACATACTTAGTCCAGTGAGCAGAAAAACGGTGTACTTACATAAAGTAAACTTAATTTTGGATTATAGGACTTCCCTCCCAAATTACAGGGAGATTGCAGACTTTGATAATCAACAAACATAATTTATTACAGGCATCAAAATGTGTAGAAAATGGTGCTTCCTAAGGTCTGTATTTCACGTTAAAAGGCCTGACAAATGTAAACTCTTTGTCCAAAATTATACCTGAATTCTTTCATTTCAACACTGTGTATGGTTGAAATCATATTTTTAAAAGCATGTTTAAGGACTGTGCTATTGAACCTTTTAGATAAGTAGAGGGAAAAAAAGATTCAATCTGGCTGAACGCCCCCAACAGAAGGCAGTAAACAGAATCCAAATTCCTTTTTGTTTCACACTAACTAACATTATGTCTGTAGTTCAAGTCAAGTAAATTCACAGCACAGAGCTTCATTAACCTTACAGTTGAGGGTTTTGTCCCTTCTAAATTGATATTCATTTGATTGCTAGCCTTTTAGAGTTCAGTCTTATAATATGCCAGATTGTTTAAAATATGTTTGAAATATATTAGACCTCCTTGCCTTTTTAAATCCAGATATTAGAAATAAATTACTAGTTATTAATGCACTTTTCCTGGAATGTTTGAGACTTCTGTTTAAATCATTACCCATAAACAAACTGATATAACTTCCTCCTCAGGAGAAGAAGACTGGCTACTAGAATTCAGAGCAGAATTCGTGATGGGGCAGTTGGTGTACTGGACCATTGATGACACTGCTCCTTTGCGATTATAAAACACAAATAATCATTGAACCAAAGACCAAAAGAGTAGAAAGGCAGACAATTCACTTGCAGGTTGGCATGTGTATTTCAGCAAAGGTTTTTACATCTTGTTAGAGAAGCTCTAACTCATTATGTACTGAAGACATGGTGCAGTCTGAGAATTAAGGGAGTCTTCTGAGAGATGCAGACTCAAACCCCAGAAGAAGGATGAGAGGATTAAATTTAAGGTCTTGCACTCCTATCAAGTGTGCTGACCCTTCAGTTTTAGGCCAATACAGGGACCTAGTTGTATTTGGAAACCATGTGAGGCCATTTGTGGTTTTTGTTTTTCTTTTCTTTTCTTTTCTTTTCTTTTCTTTTCTTTTCTTTTCTTTTCTTTTTCTTTTTTCTTTCCTTAAGTACCTAAATTATTTTAGGTCAAAAAAACCTTTTAATGCTGCAAAAAATGAAATGAAAGTATGGTGGATTCTCTTCTTTGTGGTTTCTAAGTCTTCTCAAGGAAAGGATAACAAAAAAATTCACCTACTACATAGTACAACTCAAAACATCAGTCAAGAGTATGGGAACAGGTACTGTTCAGAACTGAGCTGGACACACAGCATGGTTTTAGACACTGATGGGGTACTTTTCTTGGATAGGTGATATATTACAGCCATTGGTAAGGAGAATTCATGCCACTCTAGACTGGTAAGATTCAGGTTACCTCATGTGACCAGTTTGAAATATTGGTGCTTACTCTAATTGTTCATTCTTTTTCTACAGTCGTGATGAATACTGCTGAAAAGCAATTTATCCCATCTTTAAGACTTGTGCCAGAACAGGATTTATCAGCCTCTAGAAGGACTTCTCTTGCTCTCTGAATTATAGAAAAAGCCTGGACTACTCTCTCACATTTGACACCTAACTCATGGTAGGAAAAGGAAGCCGGATGTCTCCTACTACGGTAGGTTTCTACGAGGTGCAGTCCAACATTAGTTAGTCTGTTTTTCCACTTGAAGGGAAATTATTTTGATGCAGCTTTAGTTAAATATTTGAATTTGTGTAAATACCAATTAATAGATTTACTTCTGATTAGGGTATTTTATAATTTGGTTTCCTGTTTTGTGTTATAACTTACATTATGCAGATTAATGAGTTTCCCTGTAAGTCACTCTCTTAAGGCAATGACAGTTACTTTGAAGACAACACTTTAAATAATTTTTTCCTAATAATAATATGACAGAAGGGAGACCATAACGATACAAATATGTAAACTGGAAAGGACAGGTCAGGTCAGGTGAATTTTGTAAAAACAGTACAGGAGAAATATAGAGCATGAGGGAGAAGACCAACTGACCCCTAAGACTAAACGTAAAACTGTAGTCCTGATAATTCAGCAGGGGGAAATAGAGAAATAAATTTTCTGAGGCTGTAATCATTGAAGAGTGTTCTAAAGAAGACTGAGGAATCTGGGTGCACAAGACACAGGCTTGAGATGACAGAAATAAATACAAAATAAATATGCAGTCTTGGGGCAAAGAAGGTAAATAAAACAATATTGCTGGTACCTATAATGCCAGCAGACAAAAAGCAGAAGGAAGGGTTACCAAACAAAAAGAAAGCGAAAGTCCTTAAAAATACAGAACTTGTGCTGCAAGTAGAGAAAGCAGTACACAAAAGCAGTTAAGATAATTCATAATTGTATCAGTGAAGAATGCATGCTGCTTTAGTTTCTAGAGAATTAATGGATTTGAGTGAAGCAGCATGTGAACAAGAAAATTGTAAGCCGGAACATTTAGGACCCTTTTTTCCATGACCATGATGGATGAATAGATAACTTTTAAAATTAATTTTGTTAAAGCACTGTTATCCTCATAGTGTTAGGCTGAAAAGTGTTTATCAATTGACAGGAGCAGTGGTTTACTTTGCTGATAATTTCATTTTTTTACCTGTAGACTGTATTGATATCTCTCCCTTTTTGAGTAACTATTCAGTATTTGTAAAAATATTTTTTTAGAAACCATAGTATCTTTTAGAAATGTCTTTTTCTTTAAAAATATTAATTTTGTGGTTATTGTCAAGAATTTTATCCCCATGTTTGCCTATTTTTTCCCTCCTTTTGACTGCAGCCTGGCTAAAGAAAGTCAGCTTCATCCTCTAAGAGTTGGCCAAGCTAATTCAAGTTTTATTTCTCTCCACTATGGTTTTTGTCTGCTGCATTTTTCAGTGAGAGCCATGCTGACTCCTACTGATTCCATTTTTAGTCTCCTAGTCCTTCTCATGTTTTGAACAGGAATCTGTAATGTGTAATTAAGGGTGTGAATTCCCTTATGGTGGGACTGTCTAAAGTTGAGTATCCCCAAGCAACTATTCCCTCGGAAAACAGGACTTATTCTCTAAAATAATATAGATAATTTTGAAAAGTAATCTTTTAAACTAAAGGACCACTTCCAAAGGCAAAATAAACTTTTTGTTTGATCAGAGATGAAGTCAGATATTTGTTTCCAAAATTAGTATCATATGCTACATCGTGCCTGAATAAAGCAGAGTAAAATCTGACTAAATACTTCAGGCTATTTACTGAAAGAAGACTAAACAGGATATTGTTCTTCCTTAAATATGGACAGTGAAATTACATAGAAATTGGGAAATAGTATAGGAAAAAAGACCCAAAATACGAGCAGTGAAAAAGTATTTATGATCAGTTTTATTCATAATGGTACCTTTAAGAAAAAAAAAGTCAAGGTTCCTGCATTACCTTGCAATGTATTTTATTCAATTTGGAGAGAAATTGGTAGCCCTCATCTTGTACAAGCAGTGCTTGGTTCTGAAAGCTTCTGTTCAATTCGAGGCTTACTGGATCACTAACAGGATGAGAGGTTTCAGAGAATGTATGGATGAGAGCCGCCTTCTGAGCCTTACAACAAAGGCAGCAGAGCATCCACTGAGCAGCATAATGAGCTTGTTTCCAGAGGTTGTCTCCAAGTTTGTAGTGTTAATCCTTAGGAATAGTGTCTGTAATGCTCATTGCTTAGACATTTGAAAATGTCTCCAGACTGCTTCTTGCTTGCTTGAAAATGATCAAGTAAAATTAGATCTTAAATTGTATACTGAAATTTTATTATGTTTTCAGCAATGGAGTTTATTTAAATACTGGCATTTCTAATAATATTACAAGCTACAAGAAAGATGTCAGTAAATTTTGGGGTCTGTTTTCTTTTAAATTATATTTTATGTAGTGAAAATGTGAATCTGCTTCTACGCATCCTTAGTTATCCTAAAGTACTGCAGAAAAAATTATCAGTTTTACATTAATCTTGTTTGCATCCTAAGAATTTTTTCTAATAACTAGGAGGCCTCTGCATCAAGGTTCTTTTGGTATTTGAAATGTTTCTATATGTGACAAAGAATGTGCAGAAAATAGTTGCTCTACTGGCAGCTTGAAGCTTCTTCACTTTTTTCCTATGATTGCAAATATTGTTTATCTGAAATACTTGTTAAGGCCTGTTTAGTGAGACTAAGCACTTAGCTCCATATCTGTCTACTCCTTTTTCCTCCCTTCCAAAGGCCAGCTTCAAGGACACGAGTTTCACTACATACAATTATCCACAGTGGGGTGTGTCACACGACAGAGTATTTTCACATCTACTCAGGCAACCTTAAACCAAACTATCACCGATTATCTACACTTCCATAAACCAAGTACCTCCTGAACACACAATGGTGCACTTGCTTACTCCAATAGTTATGATAATATTTTCCAGTTTACATAGTGCTCTTCTGAGTGGTGTGTCTCTAGGAACAAAGCAATCAGATTATTTTTTCCTAAGGACAGTGGTTATTTTAGCTTGCCACCACATACACCTGAGGTACTTCTGGCCCCTATAGCTCTGACTATTCCCCACTTGCATCACAGACACATTAAACATGATGCCCCAATTCTAACTGTTTATATTATGATGCAGACATCCATGTGACGTTCCATGTCTTTTGGACAGAACTGAAATGTGAAATTACCACCGTAATATTTTCACAACAAAATGGGAGTTCACGGAAACTGCTGGAATTGTTACTGTATCCCCAAGTATACACTGGTGTTTCAAGCAGGAATTGTGCAATTCTACAATGAGAACATTTAAACACAGATAGGGAAGAGTTGCAGAGGCTCCAGAATTTTGTATCTAAGCAGATGTAGAAACAAATGTGACCCACTTTTCTTGGTGTGGAGATGCTAACTCTCATTATTAAAAAAACAATTATCCATGTGGCATCAGAAATATGTTGAAGTAATAGTTTCAGAGAACAGGATTATTGCTGAAATGCATATGCCTACAGCTGGTAGTTCTGAGAGCATGTATGTGAACTGCAGGAATATTATACAGGAACATACAGTTTTGGGCTTGATGGCAGGTTTAAGAACACTACTTTGAAAAATTTAAAAAAGTGAGTAGCACTAGGGGCATAAAAGAGGCAGTTCTGCATAAAGAAATTTACACAAGCAAACTACAGTGTATTCAGTTATATTTTCAGTGAGGTAGAGCTCCCTACCATCAGTTTGGTATGTATTATTTTGACCAACAGTCTGCTGACCAAAGTAATATTCTGACTGTGCGAGCCCTGGGAAAAAAACCAACATAATCACACACATAGCAAAGGCTGGTGCAGAGTTCATCTGGCAGATGGGAAGCAAAATAGCCTAAGACCACAAGTACCATTGGCATGTCATCTATATCACAAAAAGTACATGTTTATTGATAGCCTGACACAGTGTACCTGCTCTAAGACAAAACAAAAGTCTTTTTTTATGACAAAGACTTAGCATATTTTTGATCTGCTGAACCAGTTTACTCAAGCAAAAGGCAAAAGAAATTAGGAATCCAAAAGAATTCCAGCACTAGATCATGGAGGCTGACGGTCCTCAGATGCTTGCTTGTTTAAATCCAAATACAAAAGCCACTACATTTTTTTAGGATATTTGAAGAATTACTTAACTTTTCCTTACAGCTTACAGCTTCCATCTTGATTTTTAAGCACATGTAATTTTATTTGTTTAGATTAACACTAGTTAATTTCCCTTGTTTGTGATCTTTAGATCATAAGATTACACATATTTTGGTTTCCAAGTGATTTGCTTTTCCTGTTAAATTGAACACAGGTATATCTCTCTTATGATATAAGACAATTATAATACTATACAAAATAGAAATGTTCTATAATGGGAACATTTAAACACTGATAGGGAATAGCTGCAGAGGCTACTACTAATCAAAGAAACAACAAAAGGACATGTATAGATATCAAGAAAATATATTTTATATTTTCTATGACATGTTCTAAATTTCTTCTTGTATAATAATTTTGTCATTTAATGGTATAAGGCCATATTTGAGCATGGAATAGAATTGCAATAGAGCTTCCATTACCAACTTTAGCTTCTATTTTTTTAATTCTCATAAATAAAATGAAAGGCAATGATTTTTAACAATAACAGGATTCCAACAGTAAATGACAAGATAAACTTGGAGTCCAGTGACAGTACAGCATATCAGCTGACAAAAGAATATAGTGAGTTATACAAGTGGATGTGCAAAATTTTCCTGTCTCAATAAATTGTTATTTTGCTGCACAAAACAACAACAAAACTCACAGAAAAATCAATGAGCATTCCTCCCTAGCAACAGAGGGGAAAAAATCAGGAGGTGTGAAGAGGATGCTGAACAGGCAGTAAGTGACTGATAGCTGTAGTAATCTGAACAGACTGAGCAAAGAGATTGCAGTTTATTTCTGGCTGCAGCACTAATAATGCAAGGCAATAAAATATGTGGTTTACATTTTAGAAACAAAAACATAAATGAATTTTCACACTTACCCAAAGAAACTTTTTAACAATGAAAAATTTCCAGTCCTTATAATTGCTGTATGCTCTTGTAATTGCCATGAACATATTTTATATTACTATTAAGAGTACCGGTTTAGCAGTTTTCATTGCGTTGTTGAAAAACTGTAACACACAAAAATGAAGTATTTTAACAGCAGCTGTATAGGATCCTTACACCAAAATTTCCTAAAAAGTAATAGTAAATACGGAAAGCACTATTAGCACCTAAGGCCCTGTTTGTCATCCCTGTGGCAGGGCTATGATTTGCCACTAACATACTTGAGAAAATATTTCCAGGCTGTCAGCTCAAACAGCTTCCTGAGATAAATGCTGTGATATATCCAGAATGTCAAACCATTGGACTGTTCCAAAAAGGAGAAAACCTAATTAAATAAAAAATGTCCAGTTTTCCTAGTGTAGAGGCTTTTACTTCAAGAGGAATAAACTAGCAGATATGTTGTAGAAGAGCCTAACAACAGAAAACTTAGCTGTAAGCAATATTGTGCAAATATTTTCTGAAATTATTCATCTTTATAATTACTCCTGTAATACTTAAGTACCATCTTCTCAGATTACATGTTGCCTAAGGTCCTATAATGAATGTTAAACTTGCCAAGTGACTATTACAGCACGTGCCTATAAAAGATCATAATTTCTTCAGTCATGAAAAATCCTTCTTTACCACATCTTCACAGTTTTAATACTGACTGGGTATTATGGAGACAATTCTTTTATTGAGCAGACAGAAGCAATATGAGAAATTCAACAAATGTTTCCAAAAAACAACTGAAAAAGGGCTTCACATTGGTTGCATTTATGAAGTCTCAGTAGTAGTGTTATAATCTCTCTGACCAGTCCAGGGCTAATGCATATAACCAGGGTTCCAGAAAGAAACTAAAATTACCTTCTCTTCAAAATACAGAAACCAGTTTTGGAGCTGAAAATGGAAAATAATTGTTATTATCACAAAAGCATATAGACAAGATCTATCCCAAGATCATGAAACCAGAAACCTTGAGCATACCCCACTTTGTGTATGAAGCGCTCACTTCCATGAACGGTGAAAAGGTCTGTGTTAAATCCCCATAATGAATTCAGAGTATTTTTTTATAAATACAAAAAGCCAAGGATGCCAAACAAATATGAAGAATCCACTGCAAAGTCTTTCAGTTTTGACAGTGTGCTAGAGCATCACAAATAGATTTCCTAGTAAAAATCCTGCATCCCTCTTCTAGCTCATCAGCACAGAAATGTCCACAGCAGAAAGGCTCCCCTCCAGCACAGGTCAGTGCCCCCAGTCTCGCAGCAGAGCAGCGCTCCTTAGGTGCTGTTTGCCAGCCGTACAGGGCTCCATGTGTGCTCGAGACCATGGAAATGGAACCACGTCCTGAAGATGCAACTGACCGAAACTTGGGACACAGAAGAGAAATTACCTAATGTTTAACAGTCATGAGACTTTTTAAAGAACCAAATAAAGGAAAGAAGCTTGAAAAAAGATTTTGACTGAAGACGTCCATCAAAAAATAAAGAGGAAAACATGCTAGAGGGGAGAATAAATAAGACCAAACTGCAGAAATGAAGCTGACATTGTAAGAACAGACAAGACAAGAAACTCAGGATTTGCGGGGTTTTATACATACAACAGAATTATAATCAGTGGGAAATTAAAAAGAAGCATTCAGTTAAATTATGAATGTTATTAAACTTCAGAAATATTAAGAACAGAATTTCCAGTTAAGATACAATATAAGAAATTCTACAGCTCCATTGAGATAAAAATACCATAAAGAGTTTGAACTAGCTTAAAAAAACTGAAGTAAAGCATTTTACTACAATTTTTTTGCTGCTAAATTTGCACTTCAAGATGTAAAAATCTTTATTTTACAGTTTATGACCTCCTGTGCATCACAGCATATAATTTTTCACCCAGTAACTCCTGTACTGAAGCCAGTAACTTGTATGTTCACACCAAGTGAATTTGTCATACATTTACAAACCAATCCACCTTACTCTTCAAATTAAGAAACCTTTAGAGGCCTATATTTTCACCTTGTGAGATATCACTGCATTTACATTTTGAATTAAACAGGAAGAGTCCTCTATGTGCCTCACTGTTTCCAGTCTTTGAACATTTTCTGCAGATTTGCATTCTCAAAAACCTATTACTTTCTCTTCTATGACATGGCTATGGACCTACCACTCTCAAACACATCTTGACACTGCCCTGCAGTCCCTTCCACTCCATTATCCTGCTCACCAGAAGATCACAGAATCTCCACTGTACTGAACCCAATCTGAAGAGGGAGGCAAAAAAAGGGCTAAGAGGTGGGGCAGTAAGTATAAACAAAGGAGTAGGTAACAGGGCACACAAGAAATGCCATACACAGGCTCCAGACGAATTGGTTGGGATTTTATGTATATCAGAAAACCAAGTAAGGTCTGTGGTCAACAGATTTGCACATGGTAATTCATTAGTATTGATGCTATTAAAAAAAAAATCATCTACTCTTCACAATTTAACATTAGATATCCAAGGATCACAGAATGATCATTCTTATTGTTACCAAAACACTACCCTGGGAGTAAATATTGACTCGTCCATTATCATCCCTATACTCCTTTAAGAGTATTCTTGAAAACTTATAAATCTTGCTTGTGTTCCTTGTTCTAAGTGTATGACTTTGCAAATGTCAGTACTAAGCTGCATTTTTGAGTGCATAAAAGTTACTAAACAGCGTAGATTACTCTGAAGAACTACACTGGCATCGTTGTTACTTGCTATTCATCAGTCTTTGCATCAGTCACACTTGTTTTTGAGACTGATCTTTGATTACACTCCTTTGATAAAACTGTTTGAAAACACAAACATTTAGTGCTACAGCTATGCAGTTACTTTTATGCTAATCTTGTAATCTTATCAAAGCATTAAGTCAGCTTTCTTGGCACTAGCTGTTTTCCCTACAATGTAGAACTACATTGATTTGCATTACTTATGTTCTTTTCCTTTAATTATTTTTTGTTTTAATCTGCTTAGTCATGTATGAGTTTTCTATTAGATGACAGCCTAACCCAGTGAGTCAACTCACTGCACATTTTTACACGTTGGCATGACATAGGCATTACCACTACCTTCACAAACCTCTACACAAAAGGCTACAGTAAATATCAGCAGATCAAAGATCTAATCAGTAGAAGCTTAAGTGTATACATTAATTCTATGCATATAGACTAGTAATACACATGCCATCAAGACCTATATAAAATCCCCAATTCTACTAAAATTTAAAATAGGATTAGTCCATATAGACACAATGAAACTATGTCCAACTGAACAAACTCAGACTCTCACATTTCTTTCCAGTATAAAATTGTGGGTTTTCACCCTAATGTTGTGTTACAGAAGACCCAGACAAGCATTAGGAACAACTGACTGATTTTTAGAGGGACTGAAGAAGCTAAGCGGCTGCAAAAGACAATAATATTAATAACCAGTACTATTATTTAGTTTTTGAGTAATATTTTTATAAGTTGTTATATAAAGATATGTATTTAAAACATAAAAGTAATATCTTGAAGTTTAACTTCCATAAATGCCATTGAAGGAGCATTCTCAAAAAAGAACATATATAGTGACAATGAATTAAAACCACTTCAAAGCGATACATGGTCTTGGTGTGACTACAAGTTGAAAACTACTTCCTGTTCTGGTCCCTCTGACTAAAAAATAATATAATGGAACTTTTATAAGTATAGAAACGTTGACAAAGATGACCAGAAGTAAAAAACTTTTCCCTAATTATATTAAGATTCCCCTTCTTTACAAAAATGGCTAGCAAAGCATATAAAATATTTACACTTTTACATAAAGAGTATGAATAGGGATTTTTTTTTTTACTATTTATTTTCACTATTCTTAGGAGAAAATAAAGCACTCATAAGGTATAACTCACTATTTGAATTTCTGATACTTTGGTATACTTTAAATTGACTGTTTTACTGCACAACTGCCTATTAAAACTTTCAAAAACTCTCAAGAATAGTCGACTAGGCAAGGACATTCAGTCCATCCCACATTTTGTTTTTCATTCCCACTGCCTCAAAATTTATTCAAGCTTTTTCCTATTACAGCCTCTTATCATAAAACTTGTATTAATCTTCTTAATTGCACAAGATGGTCACGATCACATCTTTGCTTCTCGTACTGGGAGTATCAGTCTCTTCTGATTATACCCCACAGATTTCTCTTTTCAAGCATTTCTTTCTTTCTTATATTTAAAGCTCCTTAGGAGTGTCATCTCTTATTTCCTCAACCCGCTTTGTTTCATCAGTTCATTAACTGGCACCTTGTAACTATCCACTTGTCTTTCTCTCTCCTACACATACCTCTGATTCTGCCCTGTATTACATGAAATAGGAGACTATTGTAGTCTCTAAGTATCTCTTGCCACCTCAGATCATAAAATACAGGAACTACATAGTAAGTGACAATGAGTATGAAGTAATTAACCACAACTAGGGGGACCAAATAGGGTCAATCTAATAAAAATTATTAATATATTGTTAAAATTATTCAGGCATTCTTCACTCAGGAAGAAAAAATCCTTTTAGACCAGAAGTTTTCAGAGCTAAATCCTTTCTTCTTCGGGTATATAATTTCAGAGAAACTGCCAGACTTATTTTCAGTGTAAACTACTATGCTAGAGCACTCAAAGGATGTTGCAGCAGAAAGCAATTTGATTTTAAAATCCTGATCTGTTTATTGTGTGATGAAGCAGTAAACAAACCCTTGCATTGCTGGAGGAAAAAAACAAACAACATGGATTAAAGCAGGTGAAGAGCTGTTTAATCACAGACTGTGATTCAGAGCAAATTCCTGAAACTTTACTAATGGTAGAAGTTATGTTGACTTTATTTCTTTATTCCCAAAACCTTCCTGTCATTGCAACCACCGAAAAGTAAACAATATTCCAAGCACCCATTCACCTTGGGCATCTTATTTTACAGGACTCTGATCATGTTTTCAAGAAGTTTTATATGGAGAAGTGGAAACAGCTGTGGGTTCACCAGACACGTGCCCTAAGTCAGTAAATACTAACACAATGTAAATAAATACAGCCCATATCTATTTATAGCCCGGAGAAGCTAAGTACATTATCCTAGCAGAGACACGGCTCCTGTTAGAGATTAGCTCACGGCCTCCCGAAGCCAGGTGGAGTGAAAGACAGACATAGACCATGTCAGATATCATGAAAACCTGCTCTGGACAAGCCACAGCTTACGCAGGTTCTACAAACCCAGGACATTTGAGCAGAATCACAAACCAGCCATGCCTTTGTACAGCGCAGTAGTAACTTGAGGAGACTCAGAATGGGGCTGTTCATTTTTTATATAAAAAAACAACTACTGCAAGCTCTTGTAATCTGTAAAGCAGCAATAAAGTGTGCAGAAGAAAGACTTAACTAGTTAAATACAACCAGAACAGCTTCAGAGGAAGCCAAGCTAAAAATAGGCGGTTATTTCACAAAGCTGGCAGTGACCCACATGGAGGTGTTTCCCGGGCTGGCAGCGTCCAGCCGGGGACTGCCGGCCATGCCGCTATCCCTGAGGCGCGGCAGCGATACCAGCGGTGCTTCCCACCGCCGGCTGCACCTCCGCAAGTCTGCCTTTTGGGAAGCCCCGTGCCCCGGGAGAGCTTTCCCAGGAGCGAGAGGGAGCGCGAGCGAGCCCCGTTGTTCCTCACACCGCTGCTGGCCTACTGGGCTGAGCTCCCACCTGCAGCACCAGCATCGCTATTTTCATCTCGACTTAAAAGACACGGGGTAATCTGCGAGCAGGAAGCTCTAAGAGCTTCCCGTCGGTATTAAACTCGCCAGAGCGGTTTTGCAGCCCGCGGGCGAAGAGGCCGACGGATTAACCTCATGCGGGGCCGGCGCCACCCCGCGTCCTACGACCCGCGTGGGAGCGGCTCTCCCGCCTCGCCCCGCCACGGCGGGCACGGGGCTGCGGAGCGCCAGCCGGCCGGCCCGCACGGGCGGCGCGGGGAACGCTCTGGAACTCTCCGTCCCGCGGGAGCGGGGGCTCGCGCCAGGCGCCCCCCGGCGAAGCCACCGGCGCGAGCGAGCGGGCGGGGCGCGCGCGGCGCCCCCGCGGCCTCGCGCCCGCCCCAGACGCGCCGATGGCGCCGTTGATTGGCTGGGGGCGACGCTCGTCAGTGACGCGCGCGAGGGGCGGGGTCCAGGGCGCTCGTGCGGGAGGCGGCGCCGAGTGTCGCTCCTGGTGCAGCCGCGTCCGCCCGGCGCCGCCCGCAGAGCCGCCCGCCCGCCGCAGCCGCTGTATGGTCCTTCCCCGCGCCGCCGCCGAACCCCCGCCGGCAGCTCCGCGGCCTCCAGCGCCTCCTCCTCTTCCTCCTCCTGGTTCTGCTCCTCCTGCCCCCGGCGGTGGCGCCCGCACCCCGGCTGTATGATCAGGCTACAGTCTTCAATGAGTAACCATATTCCTGTGAGTGCCGCTCGCCCGCGCCCCCCGCCCCGGCCCCTCGCCCCGCTGGCCTCCCGGCTACCGCGCCTCTCCCCTATCTCCTCCATGTTGTCTCTTTGTTCTGTCTCCCGGGCCGCGCCGGCTGCGGGCGGCTTCTCGAAGCGCTAGGCTGCGGCTCCCATCGGGCGGGCCGCTGGGGAGCCGAGCCCGCCCGGCTGCGGCACGCCTCGGCCTCTCTCCCCGTCGGCGCCCCTCTCCTGCCCCTGCCTGCTGGCGCCCCTCTTCCGTCCTCCACCGAGAAAGGAGGAGGTGGCGATCTTTCCGCGGCTCCTGGGCGGCCCGGCCCGGGCACAAAGCCGCTTTGTGAGCTCGGCTGCCGCTTGCCCCGCCCGCCGGTCCGGTGTGGCGGAGTCCGCCGGTCCAGGCCGGGCCGTCCGCCGGGAAGGGCAGCGCCTCCGCGCCCTGGGCCGCGCCGGGAGCCCCCTGCCGGGGGGAAGCCGAGCCGGGCGGCGGCTCCGGGGGACAAGATGGCTCCGCGTCGGGAGCCTGATCGAGGCGTGATGCGAACCCGTGACCGCCGCAGTCGGGGCGACGGCTCGGCCTGGCCCGTGGGGCGCTGTCACGGCGGGGACAGTGTCTCCGCACCGAGGAGACATTGGGACAGACCGGCCGGGAGCCCGGCACCCCGCGGCTGCAGGGCGGCCGTAGCCCGGGGCCGTCCGGACAAGCCGGGGCTTGCCCGTGGGCGGCTGGCTGCCAGGCTGGTTGTCAGGCTTGGCTGGCGCTCGTCCCCTGCCGCGGCCCCACGTGCGCGGCTGCGGCCGGGGCGAAGGCGGCTGAGCGGCTGCTTTGTCTCAGCCGTGCTCGGGCGGGGAGTCAGTGCCGGCTGCGAACGAGGACGTGAGTCCTTTCCAAAATGAGCTCTATGCAGTAGAGGTGGGGTATGCCCGAACTCGGGTGTGCAGCCGGCATTGTTCGGCAGGAAAAGTCCGCAGCCGAGTCATTAAGTACGTGTGGGAGCGAATGTTTCTGTAACAATCTGCCTGAAGCCTCAAAAGCTCACGAATACGGTCAAGTACCTTAATTTTGACCGAAACTGCTTTCAAGACCTTGCCACCTGTCTTTTCAAGGAGGGCATTTCCTTCTGGAGGTGGATCGCAGTTCAGCTTTGGAAGATTTCGCTTGCTGCTTTTTGGTTTGCTTTCCTTTTAACTCACCTGGTAATCTCGGTGCCTGTGCTGTGTAACATCTGTGACTGCAGGGCACAGTGTGTACCTAAGCAGAAAAAAATCAAACAAGGCACGGCTTGCTGGTGGTACTATGCCCTGCAAAAGTAGGGAAGGAAGAAGGACAAAGAATTAACAAAATCAAGTCGTCTACGACAATACAAGCAGGATTGTTTGCTCACTGTTAGCCAGCTATGCACGTTGCAAGTATTATGAGCTGACAATTGCACAGTTTGGGTGGCGTGAAGGTCCTGTAATCTGGTGTTTGTTTTTTCTCCTGGAGACAGCTTTCCAATATGTCTACCTGCATCTGCTGAGTCTTTCGAAAGCAGTGACTCAGAAGTATGAACCCTGTCTCTTTGTAATCTCATAAAACTGCCAAATCAGTGAAGATTACACCTAAATGTCAGCTCATATTATTCCACTGATGGAACAGCAAAGAATTTTGAAATTGTCTTAACAGAACAGAGTCGTTTCAGGGGGAAATTGTGGTAATAAAGTAAAGAGGTAATACAGAAATTGCACAGCCGTGAGAGGAAATATGAGAATGAGAAATAAAAAGTGTGTGATGGATATAACAAGAGCCAAGGCAACAGGATGTCATTGTCTTATTGAAAGTAAATGTGTCAGTAAGACAGTAAATAAATAGAGGTTAGTCTTATCTAATAACTTCTATTAAGTGAAACTTTCCTGTTCTGACAAAATACATGCCACATAAGAATGCTGGATCTGTCCCAGCGTATAGGCTGACTGTAAGCAATCACTTGTTTTAAACATTAACCAGAAGACCCAGATAAGGGTATTACTGAACTGTAAACAGCAGATTGTCACCTTCTTCAAAAAATTAAAACTCACTCTATTGGATCAATACAAGAAAGAATTTTGTGTTAAATGGAAGTCCTTACTACTTTCTTCTCAGTTGCAACTTTTTGCTAGGCATTCATTACTTAATTAAACCTGATGAAATATATGCAGACATTTATTGCTGTATGTGCTACATTTCTCATGCTATTGCTTAAAACATAATGAAATAGTTTTTTGACAGGATTTGTGTAGTTTGCTATTGAAATGATAGTGTTAACTCATTTGGAGATTCCTTGCTTTTAGAAACTCAGGAGGAAGTGCTAGACAAGGGGATGGATTAGTTTCTGTGATGTCTAATTTTTTCCAATATCTGTTAAGACTTCTTTGCGTGTTGTTTTTGTGGTCCAAGTAGAAGAACTTTGAACCACATCACATGGCCTTGGTTTCATCATCTCTAAAAGTTGCATTGACTTGTTATGCAGGAAGTTTTGAGATAATTTTTTCTTCCCCCTTCTTGAACCACAAGAATATCCTTCTGGCACAGAGCATGTCACAGCAAATTTATGATAAACCTTTGGATTCTCCCTTCCCATTGGTGAGTTATGAATGTATTTTCATAGGCAGTGGGTCACTTTCCATGGTCTAAAATGGACAGTGTTATCACTGGACATTATAAGGGCAGGCATTTATGTGCCCAGTAGATGGGAGGTGCATCTTGTCAAGAGTACCTTACAAAGGTGTGCTTCTACCTTGTGTAATGGCTTTGCAGTTTGTACCCCTTAGCCTCCCATTCTTCCCTGTCTGCTTTGGCAGTTGCTACTGAGGCTTTGAATAGTAAGAAGAAGTTGGAGGTATTTGTCATTCAGTATCTTTTTGTTGGGTAGTAAGTTAGAACAATGAACTTCCTTGCAGGTGTTCTCAAATTGTTGTGAAACTTAGTTTATTTTAGTTTTCTGGTGTTAGTTCTGTGGTTTCAGTAGGTGAGTGTGTGTAAGGTCTTGACTTAAGAGATTTTGAGACCATGTAGGTAGTTGGTTCTGGGTATAAATGTTTTCAGTCTGTTAGCAGGTGGATTGAGTAACCATGAACAATCTTGCACATCTTCTGAAGGTAAAGTGTCATATAACTATGTTAAGAAGTGCTTTCATTTGCATGCTTTTCAAGACGCAACCAAGTTGTGAACCAGAGTGTCAACAGCGTGGGATAACCTTGCATCTCTCTGCTTTCCCCATATCAGTAATGAATTAATAGATTACTTTTGTAAACCATTTTTGTCAGACATGAGTGATTGTTTCAAACCCCGGATAAACAGCCATGTGAATCTGCTTGTCAGTGATGACAGATCTGTCCCAGAGAAGGGCATGAATTAAAACCTTCCTTTTCAAGATGCCTTCCTCCTTTTTGAACAGACTATTCTCTAACTTCTATCTTGAGTTGTAGTAGATCATACAGTCATAATTAATGCAGCTATAATGGACAGGTTACCTTCTCTCAATACGGGGTCCTGGCATATTAACCGTAGTTTTGTTTTCCAAGTTTATTTTGGTGGCTCTAACAGTCTAAATGTTCGGCTTTCTATTGGGATGGAAACTGCTACTTTTTCCAAAATCCTTCAGTGTTAAATTTCCTCAAGGAAAATTTATATGTAAATTGAAAAGAACATGCTGGTTTAACATACCCAGCTTGATGGTACAAACGATGTTAAAGAGCCTTTTACTCTGTTAAAGAGCCTTCTGCCTTCAATACTACATGTCTGAATTTCACTTATGCAACTTTTTGCTTTCATGCACTGTCTTGACTGTTTTGATAGCTTACTACCAAAACTGTATGAGATGATCTAGTAATTTTAAAGCTGTATTTCCAGGCCTTTTGAAAGCTCATGACATCATTTGAGTTTCCTCAAAGCCCCAGGACATCATAATTACTGCAACACTATTTTTGTAGAGGATTTCTTATCTTTTAGGTCTTTTTGCTGAAGCTGGGTGTGAAGCCTTGTACTGTGGCTTAACTGCATAACAGAAACAGTATGTCCATGTACTACTCATCTTTAATTTTCATTTGACTCCCAGAACAGAATGAAACTAGGTTGGCAAAGCTGTCTTGGGATAGTACAATGTGTTTCTGCCTAAAGATTGCTCTGTCTGTGAAACTTTGCTACCAGATTGGTGAGAAGTGATGGCATTCACATCAAAGGAAATTCTGAGCTTTGGTCCTCTGTAGTGTGGCAGCAGTGGTTGCCAAGGCAAACAGTGAGGCTTAAGTACATGCTTGGTTAGGTCCTTAGATGTGTGAATTACTAAGGTTCTGATGTGTCTAATACTGACTGTTGAGTCAGTAATTAACAAAATGAATTCCTTTGTAAGGGTTAATAACACATGGAACTGAAATGTAACATTGCATAATCTACTTGCTTCTGCTTTGTATAAGAATTTGAACTGTGCCCTTAGTTTCTAAAATGTCATTAGCAATCTGCATTAAAAAGAAGGATTTTTTGCTTAACTAACTGTTTACTGCCTGCCCTTTTCTGTGTTTACTGGTTTGCCTGGTATCTTGAGTACTCCTAGTTACAGACTAAGGACAGCCTGTCTAGAAGAGTGGATGAAACCTGGTTACTCCTTTCTTCCTACCTGCTGTGGCATGGCGATACGTTAAATGTTCTTTTCTCCCCAAAAGCTCCTTTTTGCCAGTTGAAAGGTTTTCACCCTAATGACTCCATTCTGTGTCCTCAAGCTCACTTGCATGTGCTTCTGTTTCTGACAGCCTTCACTCCCTCATCCTTTAGCAGAGCAAGTGTCTGTCTATGATTCTTCTTAGCAGTCTTAAGAAGAGATCGACAAGAGATCTGCCAGTGCAGTGCAAAAAGCAGCACAAGACCTTGTGCAGCAATATCTTCTTAAAGCTGCCCTGTCCTTTCCTGCTGTTCTGCTTCTTAAACTAATTGAAAGTGACTTTAAATCAGTTACCTTAAGTTCTTTTTTACAGTTGCTATTTTAGCTGTTCTCTAGATCTGGTCCTAGGAGGCTTTTAAATGCACTCCTGCCACCTTGCTAGGGCATAGCTGGTGAGTCAGATGATGATTCTTGGAGTTCTTCCGAATCTGAATTCTTCTGGTTCCTGTTACTCTGTTGACCTTTGACTTAAGAGGATCCTTCTTACTCCTTTTCCATGCCTATTATAATTAGAGTTCTTGCTCTTTCTCAAGTTGTTAAAGGTAAATACTGAAGTAGCTTTTTTTTACCAGAAGCTGGCAAACTTAATCGTGTAGTCTGCGTCACTGCCAGGTGATGGTAGTATTTCTGGAGTGGCAGCAAAGTGGATGTGAAATTGTCATCTTAGTTTCTTTCTGTTAACTTCATTCTCATGTTTGTTAGCAGGTTGGGTTTTTTTGTGTGTTTCTTTGTTTTGTTTGTGTTTTACAAGTCATGCCTGTGACTTACCACACATGTTAAAACTCTTACCAGGTGTAAGCTGTCTGAAAACATGAAAATAGGTTGACTGATCAACATAAATAACTTCTTCTGCTAAATATTTGTAGAATTGATTGCGTTTCTCTCTAATACCTGAGTATATTTAGTGGACATGTGGTTCAACTTGTACCTCTCTTTTGGAAAACAGAACTCCCCTCTTCTTCCCTCCTGTGCCGTAGACAGGTATAAGCAGTAATACTGGTAGAGTTGCTGGGCACAAAACCTAATGCATCTATCTGCTGTAAGGGTTTTATGGGTGTAAAAAGCACATATGGGTGGTTTGTTTGCAACATCTGCTAATAAACACACACCTTGGAGCAGGTTTAGTCTTAATTCCTGTTTGCTTCTTCCAGTAATTATATATATAAATTCAACCATAGCTAAGCAGCATACCAGTGGACAGGAATGACCTGTTCAAGAAACTTGCCTGTGTATGTTTTTAGCTAGAGCATTACTGTTTTCTGTGTGTATTAATGAAGTCATGGTGTAAAAATACTGTTAAAGCATGTGAAGGTTGCCATTGGTTTTTAGCCTTTAGTATGTGAAATGTTCCTTTGTTAGAATGTGTGTGCCTCAAAAGCCTCTGTTCAAAAGCCCACATTGTATTGTTAGGCCACAAAGACTGCGTTTGCTTTCAAGGCCTACTGCTTGAGTCAGGTGGATTTACATGCATTTTTTTCTGTAACTTTAGGTACTGTAACTATAGTAGATGTTGTGATGTCTCTCAGTTCAAAGTGGAGAAGGCAGTTGTATGGGTATCCTGGAAGAACTATTATTTTATAAATAATGGGGTTCTTAAAACTTGTTGCTGTGTTTAGCACATCTGAAATTGGTATTTTAATCCATTACAGGATTTGGTGTTGCAAAAACCCTACATGGAAACTTTGTAATAGGTAAATGTATTTGTTTTCTAGTAATCCATGCTAAAAAAGGTAACAAGATTCTTGCACAAACGTAATTCTTGGAATAAAAAATAAACCTTGTGAAACTGCTTAGTTGCTGTGTTTTTATTTTTTTATTTTATAAAGCTTGAGGTCTTAAAACTTTGTTTCACCTGTACTCATTATGCTTTTCCCCCCTCCCTCTCTTTACAGCAGTTCTGTGGTGTTCTTGGTCACACATTTATGGAGTTTCTGAAGGGCAGTGGAGACTACTGCCAGGCACAGCACGACCTCTATGCAGACAAGTGAACTGTAGAAATCCATTACTACTCCACCAAGAAGCCCCCCTAAGAGTGGTTGACCAGGATAAGAAGTGTTGAATTGAAATCGGCAGAGCATTTACCAACGGAATTCAGACCTGGATGGGGTAAACCTCAGTGCACTGCCTTTCTTTTGCCTCAGTATTACTGGATTGAAGAATTGCTGCTTCTTGTTAGGAGGTTCATTTCATTTCCCATTGCTCCCAACATCATACTTCCAAGCACTGAGAATTTCACGTGGAGTATAGTGAAGTAGACTTCAGTTTCTCTACATCACTTCTGTATTAGAATTTTTTTTTAATCCTTTCATAATCTTGTTGCATGTTTAACTAAATCAATATGGCCCGAATGAACCGCCCAGCTCCTGTGGAAATCACCTACAAGAACATGAGATTCCTGATCACACATAATCCAACCAATGCAACCTTAAACAAATTTATAGAGGTAAGGCCAGTACAGAATTCTTACTAATGTATTTTTTTAATCCCTGAACATCATGCTATATATATAAATAAATATATATTTACTAGCTGATAACTGCTGTAAAAGCCATATGAGGAGGTACTGAGACTGTATATTGATTTTTCTTTTCAAATACTGATGCTGTGCTTTGAAGATCTGTAGACAAATCTGCAGATATCTGCAAATCTGTCGACAAATCACATATACTTTGGCCGTCACAAATGTAATTCTGAGAGTGAAGTAATAATTATACTGTCTAGTACATGGTACGTTAAGTACATTGTTTAGGTCTGAAAACAGGAATTATCTAGCAGAGTTATGTGCAGAACAATACAAACATCTCATCGTGGTAGGAGCGCACATTCAGATTGGGCTGAGGTGGTGTGACATTTCATTGCACTTCCTGCATAGTGATACATAGTGTGGGTCAGAACCTTAGGAGCTAGTAACAGGATTGCAATAGGCTTTCACTGCCTAGCTCCCTTCACTATTAGCAGATCGTGGTTTTAGTGTAGTTTAAGAGGACCCTCTGTGTCATAGCCTCTACGTGAGTGAAATTTGTGGCAATAGGCTTAGTCTGCACTTGGAGCTGCTGAAGCTACTTCAAGTGCTTTGGTACATGCTACTGACTAAAGCCAGTGGCTTGGCATATATTGCTAGTACTGAATTTATCATCTAAACTACGTATTTAGCATGGAACTATGAAGTGCATGGTTGTATAAACTGTGTGTGTGTGCTAATAAGTTCCTTATAGAGCTACTTCATGGGAAGGTCCAAGTTTGCTAAGTCCCTCCTTAGCAAAATTTTAGGTGTACTACACCTCAGTTCTGTATTTGGTACAGGATTATTTACAGGAAACAGAGTGAGATAATATTTGCTTGTCTTTGTATTCTCACAAGTAGATCATGTCTGCTTAGGCTATGCTTCAGTCATTATCCTGACAGTTGCAGTGTGAATGATATTTGTTGCAGGAAAATGAAGAGGGATTGCTTTTTTTTTTTTTTTTTGATGTAATGTCCATTTTTAATAGCAAAATGAAAAGATAAATTTTGTCATAACAGCTCAGGAACTGGAATAATTTATTGTCCTGTGTTTATAACTCTTAAGAGTAAGTGGTCTAACAAACCTGTTGTTTTAAGCAGAGAGAGAGGGGGGAGATTTGAACTTGCTCAGACTGCTTTTAGTGAAGTATGTAGCTTTGCAAAGGAAGCTTCATGTTCCTTTAAGATGAATGATCATTTGGAGATAGACTACTTGATTAATCAATATTTATCAGGATCTGATTTTAAAAGAAAAAAGTCTGATCCAACATAACAAAACTTAGTCCGCACATAAGACTATGTTTGCAGAAAAGCCTAAAATATCTGGCATTAGCACACAAGTTTTTAGTCATTTGAGCTTTCTGTGTCTTTGCAGGATGGCAAGCATTTGTATGAGTTTTGCTACTGAGAATTTTGGAATGAGTTACTAAGTTAGCTTATCCAGAAAATTAAATGGTTAAGTGAAACTAGTTGACTTTTACAGCATTTTTTTTCCACTCCTTAGGAACTTAAGAAATACGGTGTTACCACAGTGGTAAGAGTGTGTGAAGCTACTTATGACACTGCTCCGGTGGAAAAAGAAGGCATTCAGGTTTTGGTAAGTAGTGTAGAAGCAGAGTTCGAAACCAATGCATTTTGCTGTTCACTCTAACCCCTTCCCCCAAAAAAAGATTATTTGACACCTCTTTATTAACTTTGAGAATGTATTCCAGCAACTGATGGAGGAAAAACATGTGGAGACATCTTTTTTTGTCAGAAAAAAAAGTTCAGTTGTGAGCTAAATCATGTGATCAATGAAAACTGATTGAGAGGAATCTATTTGTAATATTGCTTATAGTTAGACTGCTAGAAAATTGTAGGTTTGAGTGGTTTCCTCAGCTGTCAGCTCTTTGTCCATTGTGCCCCCTCCTTTTTTTTACCTGTGCATACAGCTTACAAGAATTCTGTCTTTATGTGTTTGTGACCCTGTGTTCTAGGACTGGCCCTTTGATGACGGTGCTCCACCATCCAACCAGATTGTTGATGATTGGCTAAACCTCCTTAAAGTTAAATTTCGTGAAGAACCTGGTTGTTGTATTGCTGTACACTGTGTTGCTGGTCTTGGAAGGTGGGTGATGTTTTGAAGATTTGTTGAATTGTCATCCCTTGCCAGACACGTTAAGAAGCAGTGCAAAAGTTTACTTGAGCCAAATGTAAAATAGTCACATATCCAGTATTGGAATGACCTCATGCTTGTAAGTAGTTAAGATGGCACAAGTATTTATTAAAGATCTTTAGGTCAAGAGATGATGCTTCTGTCAAAGCTCTCACAAAGTCTACAGAATTAAGTTAACAAGAATATTCTTGTACCGAGTATGTTGATGAGTGCCCCATTGAGATTTTTCGTCTGTTTTTCCCTAATGGATTTGGGTTTTTGTGTCTTGTCTGCTTTCTCTTCATCTCCATTTCAGCAGTATTGCCAGTTTCCTTGAACCAAGGGCATTGTAACCGTTAACCACAAACAAGTGGGTGGTTCTGGCACATCAAGACCAGCTTTTGTCCACAACCTATCTGGGGGATGAAAAGTGTTTTCCAAAGTCCCAAAGCTGTTGTCTCATTTCTAAATGATACTAAATTTTTTAGGGATATTGCTAAATATTCTCTTCTTAGTCCTGTTCCTGCTGTCTGCTGCCCCTATCTTGAATAGAGCTCCAACAATTGTGAGAAAATAAGGGTTTTTCTGCTGTTCTAAACTACTTGGGAACTAGATCTACTCAAAAAGGAGTGCTATATTCTAGCCATGAATTTCAGCATGTCCAGTATAAAAGGTTTCTTGGCTTATCCACTGCATTATGGCATCACACATAACAAAGTTCACTGTAGTGAACTTTGTAGATGAATGCTACCAAAACAAGTCCTCTTCTGCTGCTTAGAATGATACTGGTTGGTTTTTCCTCAAAACGGGACAGTTAATTAGGTGATGACAGTTAGAGCTTTCTATCATGTAAGTTTCCTTTTAAATCATTGAACATATGAAACGACTTAAAGTTACTACTGTATGCACGAGTCTGTTGCTAGTGTGTGCTGTGAGGTTTTGTCTTGTGGTTTTTGGGGTTTGTTTTTATTTTTTTGAATCATAAATTGTTAATGTATTTGAGTTTGATTTAAGTCAAGCTTTTGTAACTGAAAATTTACTCTGTTAGAGGAGGAACACCATGGCAAACAAGGAAATCCTCAGGGGAGTGTAGCAACCTGTGGATTGCTTCTGTTCCCAAAATTTGTGACACTAGTTGTAGGGTTGGTCAGTTCTTACTGAACTCGACCTCTCTTCTGACCTTTGTTTTGACATCCTAACTGCTTCTAATGATGATTTATTTTGGAGAATAAAAACCCATATGCAACTCTTCCTCAGAATCAATTGATTTGAAACAAATGGTTAAAGACTGCTTGCATTTTATTTCTATCGTCCTCTCATGTACCTAAAGTAAGGTGAACGAAGCTAAGGTTGACCAGAGTTAATTTAAACCCCTATTTATTGAGAATGACTAACTCAAAACCAGGTAATATTATGTCTCAGTGAATGTAGGAATGGCTTCTGCCTTTTCTGCTTTCCCACTGAAGAAACATCATATATGTAAGAAACAAAGTAAATTGTTTTTCTGAGTATGATTTGACAAAAGCTAAACTGAATATTTTTTTTTTAACCAGAGCTCCAGTCTTAGTTGCTCTTGCACTGATAGAATGTGGAATGAAGTATGAAGATGCAGTGCAGTTCATAAGACAGTAAGTGTGATGCTAACTTGTAGCTGTTCCCAAGATTTAGTATGTTGATACATCCTTGGGCACTGAAGGAAATTCTGAATTGTCTTTGATGCCTTTTTTTTTTTTTTTTGGTAAGGTATTTAATTTAGTACATCTGAAATTGTAGTGCATACAGTCAGTGTTGTAGGATTTGGATCTGTGGAATGGGTATTTTTCTGTTGAAACCAGAATCTATGCATAATTACCTGAGGAGGTTTTAAAAAACCCAGAACAACCACTAACAAACCCCCTAACTTGCAGTTAAATTTGCAGAGTTCTCTTTGTTTATTTTACATATGAAAGGCAGAATACCTTTGTCTTTTCTGGTGGTCTACTGAATGCAAATATTTCCTTGGACATTTTAATCAATGTATGTAAGTTGGAGGAGAGCAGTTTTAGTTTCAATGTTTTAATTTCTCAGGTTTCAGCTATATTTAAAAGAAGCTGCATCCATTATAAACAATAACAAAACACTTCTTGCATAATTGCCAGGCCTTAGAAGAATTGAATTCAGCTTGTACTGGTTGTATATGAAATGAGGAATAGGTAGCCAGGTACATGCTCCAGTCAGCCAACATGTACCTTTTTTTCACATACATACAGTTTGAGAAAACAAAGGAAGCTCAATTTCTGTTCAGTATCTTTGTTATGGGGACTTTAAATGTTTATGTACTTTCTTACTATTGTCATATTCTTCATAATTGTTTTGAGAGAATGAATAACTTCAGCTCTCAAGAAGAACATCTTGCATCTGCTCTATAATTTCCTTTTGAAGTTTCTTCTAAATATCTTAATGTAAAATCTCTGGCTTTTGCTTATCATAGGCTAGAACACTGTCTAAAATGTATGTACCCCTTTGAGGATGTAGCCCAGCGAGGTATTTGTGAAAGGAAGCTACCACCCTCTTTCCTGGCACTTAACTTCCAATTATCCTTACTTTGGTTACAGCCTTGACTTAAAGGTGGCTTTTTTAAGTGACCTAAAAATATTTTTCTCTGGTTGGTGATATTATTTCACGGGGCAGTAGATTAATGTTCTGTTTCAAATCTGTTTTTTTCCATCTAGGAAGCGGCGTGGAGCTTTCAACAGCAAGCAACTTCTGTACTTGGAGAAATACCGCCCCAAGATGCGTCTGCGCTTTAAAGACTCCAATGGTCACCGAAATAATTGTTGTATTCAGTAAAGCTCAACAGCCTGTAGTACTTCTTTGGAAATAAAGGATGGAAACTAGAATTAAGCAGACTGCTTGCCAAAGACATCAGTCTGGTATTTTTTAGTAGTAAAGGAAGCTTCCTTAGGAGTATTTATTAGGCTAAAGGCTCAGTAGAAATGCAACTTCTATGTTTAGATAAATATCTGTCTATTTGGAGACCCAGTAAATGTTTTTGCTGTACCCTGTTTCTGAGCTGTCTCCTTGTTCATTAATTATCAGATCAAATATCCTTTAATCATGCCATTGAGTCTTACTGACCTAGTTTCAATTACTAAAAATTGGGGTACTAAAATAAATCAATCTGTAGAGAGATTAGGTGCCAAAATACCCAGCATATCAGCTACATGTTTTTCCTTAAAATGGGCATAGTTCTGATGATGTGAGAACTACCAGCTTATCTGGACCTTACTATCTTTTTTTTTACAGTCATTTCAATATTGAAGAATATGGCCTCTAAAAGTAGTCTTGCCTGCTCACGGTATGTTTTGTCTCCCACAATCGCACTAGAATTATCAAGATTTGCACAGTCTGTCTTTTTAATACTATGAATTACAGCAACTTTTTATCCCTGCATCTGTACTTTTCTGTTACCTGAACCTCTCCATATTACAAGTCATTACTCTGGTTATTCATGTAGAAGATCTTTTAAATTGTACAGAAGCACACAAGTCTTTAATGTCTCCAGACAAAAAGCCTTACAGTAAAATTAATGTTGGCACTTCATGTGCAACTTAACAGAGGGCCTGAAAAGGTTGGGAGGGGCTATTTAATATTTCTAGTAAAATGTTGCCTTTGTCTTGTGCAGGAAGTATAGAATATGCCCTTTACTTTAGTAAATATTTTTTTAAAACGTAGAAATGCTTTGTTATTGTAGCTAAAAATTCTTAATCAGAAAATTTCTGAAAAATCTTGTAGTTTTCTTTTACTGTACCTATTGAGAGTTGTTTACCAACTATTGCTTTGTTGAAAGTGTGATCTTTTTCTTTTCTTTTCATTTTTCCTCCTTGAGTTTCTGCTATGACTTGGGCAGACCTCTGTAATATTTTGTATGCCTTTCAAGCTGCGTAACTTAATATTTGGATACTTGATAATTTGTTTTATTATGTAATTGATAAAATGGTGATGTGTATTAATGTTAGTTCAACCATATATTTATACTGTCTTGGGAATGTGTGGTAATAGTTCTGTGGGAGAAATACTTTTGCCAGTGTTCACCAGCTTGTAAAATCTAGTGCGAGAGCTTAAAACATCTAAATAAAGACTGAAATGCACTTACGAAGTTTGCTGCAATGCTCCTCACTTTCACTTATTTTTGTGTACTATGTCAGCAATCTTGAGGTGCCTAAATTCAGAATCTAGTCAGGCATCTGGTTTTTTTTTTTGGTTTTTTTTTTTTTTTTTTTTTTTTTTTAATCTGGGCCTGAATGTCCCTTTGCTGTAATGTTTGCTGGTTTTTTTACTCATAAATAAATGTGGACAAAAATTAATAGTAGAAATTACAGTATTTTTTCTGTAGCTTACTTGTGACTTGCTGTCCCCAGTATTAAAACAGCTTACTTAGTGTTCTTGAAGCTGTTTTTGCAGTAAAGCAGAAGAGGATGTGCATCAGTAAAGCTTAGAGAACACTTGAATCAGTACCTTTAGAATTCAGGTAAAAATAGTGTGATAGAGTGCTTCATTGTCAAGACTGAAGCTATGTACAAGCAAGATGTTCCAAAAAATGCGTGAGATTGGAGTTTCCAGAGTGGTGACTAAACTTCCTGCTAAGAACTAGAAGGTGCTCTTAGTAGCCAGCTGAGTTGATTGATTGATGTGCATATCTGCTTAGGGTTAAACTTTGGTTAATACATCTCTTCCTTTCTAAACAGTGAGGTGGGATCATAGTCAGTGAGATTTCTGAAGGATTGCTTTTTGGAGAAGTTACAGTCTTATTATAAAGAGCACTGTATGATTTTAAAATGCCTAAAATAATATAATATAGCACAATCTTTAAAGCAGTAAAATAAACTTTGGATCATTTTTGCTGTGGAAGCTGAATGTGGTTTAAAAGGTATTTTTTTAATGGAATACAGCTTCATTTGACTGAAGAAATGAAATGTTATGGAATGACCTCCAAAGTCATCAATGTTTCTGTTGTCAAGATGGACTTGACATTCTGTTGTCAAGATTATAGGAACAATGACAAAGACAAAATCTTCATATTATTCTGTAACTCATTTTGCTAGACTGATTGATGTAAATACTGGTTTAACGCAGATTAGTATCCAATTCAAGTTAAGAATTCTGATTTGGTCGCCCATGAAAATAGGAGAAGTCTAAAACAACTACAAGTAAAATGCTGGATTTTTTGTACTTAAAATTATTGATGCAATTTCTGTACATAGATCAGATTTTGCTCTGTCTTTACAGAATTCATCATGGGTAAGGAGAGTTGTGTTTCAGTTACGAGCTCTAACATGTTAGTGATGGAAGTTTGGTTCATTGAACTCTAAACTTGAGACTGGCTTGACTTCATTTGATTTCAGTAAACAAGATGAAAAATTTGCATGAGCGTGTTTCTGTTGAAAGTCAACTTCTGAACTCCTTCCCTGTTTAGACAAGACTCTTAGGAACAGAACATCTTTCCCTCTTTTGTAACAATTCTGGTAGTTTTCAACAGTACTTCAGTTGTGAAGATAGGATAGCAGATGGAGCTACATAACACAAGTTGAATGAAATTCCATGTAAAGGGTGTGTATGTATATATATACATATTTACAAATTCAAGTGAATAAATGCTTAAGCAGAATTACTGTAACTTAAGGCTAAAGCCTGGCGTGGAAAACAGGCTTTAATGTAACATTTAATTTTGGATGCTTTCAATGCGTAACTGCTTAGCCCCCTCAAGAGGTATGTTGTAGTACATTCCTGTCACCTGCTAGACTGGTTTGTGCTGTGGACTTAATGGCTTATGTAATGTGGCATGTAAATGGTGGCAGTGTTTACAGCATTCCTTAGCATGTAGCAGAAATGTTCATGGGAAATGGGGTGAGAGTTTGCAATTAGTGCAGCAGAAAACTGATGAATTCCCTATATTGTTTTGTCATATGGTCCCTTAAAAATTTGGAGGAAAGGTAGTCAAACAAGGTACTTTGTTACTGATTATCCAAAATAGGTATAAAATTGAATGTGATTTTCTTGAATCTAATTCTTAAAAGTGTTGAGCAGTCAGTTTCAACTTAAGTCTGTAAACACTGTACTTAAATATTTATGAAATTGTGTAGAACTCTGTTTATGACCAGTCCTGAGCCACTTCGGACTGTACTCAAAACTAATTAATACTTCTAATCTCCCTGTCTTCAGTTATCTGTGTATAAAAATCCATTCTAGTCCTTAAATTAGTGGGGCGGTTATTGAGATAAGCAGTAATTTCTCAAGTAATCAGACCCATCTGCTTTATTGCAGAAGAAACAATGAGAAAATGTGTAATTTGGTTTTGAGACTGAATCCAAGGGAAGACTTAAGGTCTTTGGCAGTAAGAAAAGTAGTAAAGCTCTGCTCATTTCTGTGAGCATTGTTTATCCTTACAAATGAGATGGGGAAAGAAATCTGTAATTAAATAAATGTATTTGAGAGGGCCAGACTAGGGGTCCACACATGACATTACCTTAATTGTTTTTAAGCTTCTGAGTGCTTGACTGTTTTTCCTTTTTTTAATATGTGCAACATGATTTAAATAATTACTGAGATATAGTACTCAAAACAGTATCTTAGATTTGCTGGGATTTTGCTGTGTCATTAATAAGCAAGTATTTTCTGTCAGTACTGGGAAAGTTATCAAACCAGAGATGGTGTTGTTCCAAGAAGATTACTATTATCTTCTTGTATGTATTTGTGTAATTCCACTGTAAAAAAAATAAAATAGCAATACTTTACAAGTTGAATTCAGCTCTTAAAATTAGGCTGAAATTTGGTGGGGCTTATTAATAGCTAGGAGGGACTTAACTGAAGAAATACAGATTTCTTAAGTGAAAGGAATTTTGCACTTAGGCATGTCTCAGATCTCTTATGCTAAGACATACCTAAAATAGGTTAGATGAAGAGCTCTAAGGATGAGAGCATATTCTGTAAAGGCAACATTGGATGGCAAATTCAGCTTGCAGTATGGGTATCTACAGGTAGATTAAATAAATTTCACCTAACTTTAAGTGCAGTAGTTCAAAGTGTCAGGTAATGTATTTCTCTCCACATACTCTGTTCTTAATGTGTAATAATCATTGACAATTATAACCCAATTTTATCTTATTAATATGGGTTTGTGCTACATGTAGCCACAGCAAGTGGCATTATTTTTGCCTGCATGACTGCTGTTAATTTTGATACATACTGTCCTAATGCATTGATAATTACCTCAATAACAGCACAAGTTCCTTATCGGTTTAAAGCCTCTTTGTGAGGTAATAGTGTTTAAATAGTGATCCAACAAGAAACGATAGGGACAGTGCCAGAAGATCAAATTGCCTGCTTCAGTGTCTGATTCAAATGAGAACTCTTAGAAGTGTACCTGAAGAAAATCAGATACCAGTGTTTAGATACATAGGAATGCTCAAGACGGAAATACATAGTAGAAGACATTCAGTCTCAATACTACATGTAATCTGTGTCTGTAAAAACACCTAGATGTATAGAATGGGTATTTTCTAGTGGGCTGGTAGAGTAACAGCAGGAGCTGGTTCTTATCCTTTTATAAATTTGCACATGCTTTATCATCAAGTTCCACTGATGCTTGTTCTGAAGAGGACAGAACTTTAATTACATTTGGGCTTTATAGGAGAGAGAGTTGCAAGTGATGAACTCTTCCCCATTCATAGGAACATAGTTATGATATGATCTGAACAGGACAGTGCTGCTCAGCATTGTTACGCACTTCCACAGTGCTAGTAGGAAACTACACACATCTTAGTTTGCCTTCTTCAATTCTCCAGTAAATCTGTGTGTCTTTAGGTAGCGCATGCAAACCCTGAACTTGCCTCTAAAATTTCAACTCTGACAACTTTCAGTTCTTCATAGTAAAAGCACATAAAGACAAGAGGGCCACAGCAGATGTGCAAACCAATGGAGTTCCCTCATACTGCAAGTACATTCATCCCTTTACACTTGATTTACAAGGTTTTCCACAGTAACACGTCCCCTCTCTGTCCCAGGGGTGGGCTACCCTACTCTTCTCTCCCTGGTTTTGTACAGCAGGATTCTTACTTCTCCCTGCCTTCCTGCTGGGAGTTCCTTGTAGGATGCTATGGAGGATGGGTATCTGGCTGGAGCTATATACCCCTGATGCTCGCAGATGATAGCTCAGGCCACCCTACATGGAGTGTTTCTGCACTATGTCTTTATTCAATGGACAGCATTTTGCTAATGGGCAGACTTTTTTCCACGTAGACACTTGCTGGCTGTTTCCTATATTAATCTACTCAGTGAGGCAATTTTAAAATATCCATTTGCTTTGTGTTGTTAAGGTTATCCTTCTGATGGAGAGCATGTAAACTTTGCCATATTTGTGTTAAATCACCTTTTTACTTCTCCTATTCTCATACTTCATTCAGTTGCCTGATCTTGAGTTAGCCCTTTGCTGCATAAGGTTTATTTCATACATTGAGAGTCTTTACCTCCCAAGTTCTTGACCTTATTTTGTTCCTGTTTTCCCTGTCTAGAAATTCTTGGTCATTTCTATTTCACTTGTCTACTTCTCATCGAAACTCCCTTCTGGACTTCCTTAATTCTTACCTGGTTTTCTTCACTGCAAAAAAAAAAGTACTGTTCAGCATCACTTGATGTTTACACTCTTGTCTCAATTGTCTTTCAGCACTATCAGAGCATTTTTGCTACTTTGAAGTTGGGTCTCAATAAGTTCTATTCCAAGCCCTTTGCCTTGGAAGAGGTTCTGAGCCGAGTCCAGGAAGGGAATTTGAGAGAATCATCATATGTTATTGGGTTGAAGCATTAGGACATTTTTGAAGGAAATCCTCTAATTGTGCCATTAAGAATATAGAGTAATTTAGACTGGACAAAACATTAGAAGGTGATCTAGTCCAACCCCATGCTCAAAGCAGGGATAACTTCACAATTAGATCAGGTTATTTAGGAGCCTATCGAATCAAGTTTTTAATACATTCAAGGATAGAGATAACAGCTCTTTCCCAATATCTGTCCCTCAGCTGAAAACTCTTCCCTTGGGAACTATTCGGAATCTTCCCAGATGCAATTTCCCTGTTTCTCACATTTTTTCACTGTGACATCCAAGACACTCTGTCTCTTCCTCTCTACATTCATCTGCCAGGTAACTGACAGAGGAAATTTGCCTCCTCAGTCTCATCATGAGGGTGAAGAAGCACAATACACTCTATGCTCCAAGCCTCTAATAATCTCAGTGATCCTCTACCAGGGTTCCTTCCAGTTTGTCAATATTTTCATGTACTGGGGAACTGGACACAGGCTACCATATGATTGCCTTCATAGAAGCTAAAAATTAAGGTAAATAGTATTGGAGTGAAATCTCAGGTATTCAGAGAATTCGTAACCAGCAGCACTTCCATAGACAACCACCTGCAACTCTGTCTGATCTTCTGGGATAAAATGTCTTTTTTTCAGTCTTGAATCTGTGTATTGCATTGAATAATGCTTAATAGCTTGTAGCTTCTACACCTTTTACCTCCCTACAAAAATCTACCCTTAGTCATAAAATCAATGGCTAAACATCCTTTGTCTTCAGAACCTTGCCTTTATCCACCCAGCTCTATAGGTAATTTCAAAAGCCTCAGTCCCTTTCATGGGTGGAACTGCATGTTTTTCTGCTGCTTTCTAGAGTTGGACACATAACTTCTGTTTGATCCAACAACTGGCAGCTGCTAATGAGTCTTTTTGTGGGGAAAGAGAATGATCATGTCATAAATTTGGTGAAAAGTGGGTAAGGGGGCACATGTTACTGTTCCTGTACTAACTAAAGCAAGAAGGAGGTAGGAAATTAAAGGGAAAATAGTGTCAAATCGGATATTCTTAACCAAAATATGTGGGTTTCCATTATGGGATTAGAAAATTTTAGATTATTGGTTGTTATTGTTCTGCATTTGAACAAATCAGTTCTTATTACACAAGAAATAGAAAAGATTTGAGGAAAGAACATTTTTAAATTTTGCTAAAGATATATTTCATAATAACTTAAAATCTACTTTAAACAAGCCTCCTGTACTAGTGATATTGGCAAATCCCAGGTATTGTGAGCAGAGTGTCTGCTGTTCATCCTGGAAAAAATCATAGCAGTGAGCTATGAAAAACAGTTATCTAATTATTAAGGGGTGCCAATGTAGTATTTCAGACTTTCAGAAAACAGTATTCAGAAAAAAAAAAAAAAAGAGCTTGTTCAGTATTGTAAATTCAGCAGATAAATGTAACTAGTGCTGTAGTACCTATCAATTTATTTCAAAAGTCTAACTCTGCTTTGTATAACATTTTAAATTACGCAATTTACAAAATGAATGCAGCACTTGAGTTTTAAAATCATTTAAATCAAGTATCTTGCAGACAAAAGAAAGATGTTCCCGTGAGACATTGTTTGAATAGTTAATGGCCTACTGCTGTAACATACCTCAGCTTTTTGAAAGTAGCAAATACTGCCCTACGGCAGGGCACCACCATACCCAATACATTCTTTATCCAGATAAGCACGTGGAGCAATCTAACTCCTTTCCACACTTTGACAACCAAAGCGTAATTAATAGTCAAAAGCAAGCCATGTTTAAGACCAGTGTGATCATAATCTGACTGCATAGAGCATATTTTCAAAAATTCCATTTAGACCAAAAAACATGGAGACTATAAGGAATATAATTCACAAACCTCTTGGGAAGAGTTGTGGATAAATAGACTTGGAACTACAGGCAAAGAAACTGCCTTCTGCTGCTTTTTCTTGTGTTCAGGGCACTAGGAGACTTAAAATAAATAGATTGCTTTTCAATGGAAACAACTTGCAAGATCTGGACTATTACCAAGTAGCTCACATATAAAGGGATCATGTGATAAAAATATTGCTAGGGAAGATAGCAGAGGGTGCAGTTGTAGTTGTGTACACGTGGTGTGTCACTGTACACAAAAGCCTCTGCAATACCTATCAAATTTGCTATTGGGGTGCTCTTTTTTTTTTTATGCTGAACCGCCACACAGGTGCTTCAGATGGTCAAGGTGATTATATAAACAGAGTGGCACAGTATGGCCATGGCAAAAGAAAAGTGCACATTCTCTGATAAACTGAGATGAGATGGGTCACTGGAGTTATGTGACTTTTGACAGTGTAAAGAAAAACCTGAATAGAACAGTGAACAATGATGAGATTACCAGCAATGCTTTGCCTGCTGCTTGTGTCAAAAGAAATGAAATCAAAAGGGCTGCATGCTGGAAAATTTGTGCAATGCAAATTCTGCTTCTGACTTTTGCTTCAGAAAGTAATTTCATTTCTTTGTGTAATATCAACAGTATTTTAGAGGGTTAGCACCTTGTAGAAAGTTCTGTGCCTAAAAAGCCTTTGAAGAAATTAGTGCAACCAACCCAGTAGCTCAGTTCTGCACCATCATAAGAATTCAGGGTTTTTTTTTTTAAAGATGCTTGCTTTGGAAAGGAGACAGACCTTCTGAAACACGGAAAGTACAGGAAGAAAACTGGAGAAAACCAACTTGTGGTAATGTGCATAACTAACTTTGGAAGGACAGGGAGAAAAAAAAATGCTGCATAGGTTAAAAACTGCTCCACTTCAGAACTGTTCTGTTGCAAATACCTTTTGTATTGCCTGTAAATACTGCTGTGTTACCATGCCTTCAATTTAATGCTTCCTTTCTAAGTGTGATGGCAGTAAGTGAAGCATTCAGTGTATTTCAGCCTTCACGGCACCACAGAAAGCCCTAGAGAATACAATCTCAAAGACTCAAAACAGAACTGAAAAAAGGGAAACTACAGGAAACAATCTGTTTTTTTGTGCTTACATCATGTTTGCATTTCATTACAAAATATTAGGAATATGTAAAGGCAGCATTAATACAGTAATACATGAGGAAATTCCAAATTCGATTTTTAGAAATATTAAAAATCAGTTTCTCTTTTGGAGGTGCTGACATTTGGTATATGCTAGAACCAGCCTGCACTGCACCTCATGCCAGCCATCACAGCTGAAAGCAGTGTAACGACTGCTGCATTCAGCTAATGCTGTAACACAAACTGGGAAAGACAGTCCTGCTCTTTGGTAACATTATGTGGAGACCAAATTACTCCAGGTTCTGATGTCCCGACAAACGCACACCGCGACACCCCCATAGGTGTCGATCCGCGGGAATGCGCGCCACAGGTCCTGCAAGGCACGTACACAAACTGTTACCAGGAAAAGGCCAAAACGCGCCTGCACCAACAGGCAGCATGAGACATGTCTGCCCAGGACCGACCGATTGCGGACACTTTTCTGTCCAACACCTAGGAACCGAAGAGCCTGGCACACCGGGAGCTGCAGGAATCTGCCGGGGGCCGACGGCGCACAGGACAGATTAACAAGCAGGTTGTATAATACGGGCTGCACCGAGCCGGGGGGGTGGCAGCTGCTCTCCGAAGACAAAAGGCCACATCATTACACACGCACTAGTCACACCATGTGTGTCCTCAGCCAGGGTCTTACGGGAAACCCTCCGAGCCTGCCCGCCGCCCTCCATCCGCCCTCCCCTGGGCCCAGGCAGGCCCGTCAGGCGCACGGCCGGGCCCGCGGCTGTCTCCGGGCGCCTTGGGTATTGCGGCCCCCGACTCCAGCGAGGGTATCCAGGACACCCCCGGCTCCGCCGGGACAGCTGGTTCCGCTAAGGGAACCTTTCCGGAGCCTGTCCAGGCCGGGGTCACCGGCGCAGCTCAGTCCCGGCCCGGCCCGGCCACACCGGGCCGGGCAGGGCGCGACCACCTGGGCGGGGGCAGCCCGCGCGCGCGCCTCCGCGGAGCTGCGCGCGCTGCCCTCCCTCCCTTTGGCGCGGCCGTCGCGTCCCTTTCCCCGCGGCCGCGGGGCAGCGCTGGGCGGCGGAGCGGGTGAGTTCTTGCGGGCTGCGGCAGCGACGGGGCAGGCAGGGAGGGCAGGAGCGGGGGTGAAGGACCCCGCTGTGCTGCGCGGCCTCCTCCAGCCTTATCCGGGCCGGGCAGGGCCGGGCCTGGCCTGCGGTGGCAGAGCCGCGGCCTATGCTGGCCAGGCCTTGGCCGGGTGGCGAGGGGCGGCCCGGCGGGACGCGGCTGCTTCCACCGCGGGGCCGCGGCACGGGCTGTGCGCGGAGGCGGCGCCGCCGCTGGCGCTTGTACGCAGGCGGCCTGCGGTCTGGCCGCGGATCCCGGAGGCGCTCCCCGGAGGAGTCCCCGGCCGCCTCGCTCTGCCCGGTGCGGCCCCGCGGCCCCGGCGCGGTTGTTGCGGAGGCTGCCACCCGCGGGCCCCGGGCCGGCCGGGCCCGGCCACCTGACATGGCGCTCTGGCCCCGGCCTCGCTGCCTGCGGCGGCCGCTCCCGCCCCGTGTCCGTGCGGGACCCTGCCGCAGGCTCCTGGCCCGGAGTCGTGTTGCTGCTGAGAGTTCTCCCACAGCGCCTTCCCTGCCCTGCTGTTGCTACGTTTCGATCCTTCTACGTTTGTCTCTTGTCACCCCTTGAGCCGCCGATGCCTTGTTGTCCCATACCAACGAGAGAAGCAATCACCAATTTAGACCCTGCTCTTCTTGCTCTTGGTCTGACCTGTTCCGGGTGCCTCCTCCCGTCTTTTAAACTTAGCATCACCAACAATTGGTGTGTGTAGTACCCATTGCAGGAAGTGCGGGAGAAAATGTGGCCATCAGCAGTGCTGTGGGATTCAGTGGCCTGGTGGTATTTCCAGATCCTAATCTGGGATGAGGTGCTGTTTCTGGGACAGTGCGTTTATTGTTGCTACTGGGATGCACGTAATAACTCTTAGGCTTTAGAAGAGGCATCGTTCATGTTATTGCGAGTGTTCCTTCTGTATGGTGTGCGCAAGGGAGACCTGTTAGAGACCGTGCGGGCAGCGTTTGGATGAGGAGCACTCTGCGGCATAGTTTAAATTAGGAAAAATAGCGTATGGAGTGAAGCATAAAAACCAGTAAGGAAAGACAGGAATGAGGGGTGACAGGAGCTTTACCATGCGAATTGTAGTTGTGATTTCTTTTTTGTAGTTGTTAATTCATCATGCAATTTTTATGCATTTGCTGTTATCAAAATTAATATTAGCATCACTAAACAGTAGAAATATTTTAGGATTAAATGTAAGGATGGTAAACATATGGCATTTCTTTAGCACCACTAATTCATGGTTTGTTTTGCTTAATAAATTAATCTGTTGTGGTTTGGGACACAATGTAAGGGAGCCTTGAAAACGTGGGTTTTTATATTTCCTGGAGTAATTCTACTTCTATTTACACTTAATACATGTCCTGCAATGAAACTCTTGTTTTTTCTGTAACAAGCAGCTTCTACTTTTAATTTCTATAATTGGCTTTAAAGATTATGTATATAAATATGGAGTTCTGAACACATATATTTTTTTTCAGCTATTGTTGCCTGTTACTCAGTCATTCAGTTTTTATGTGCCTTTTACATTTCCAAACTGAAAGGGCACCTAACTACAAACCATGTTGGCTAGATTTAATTTAACATAGTTGGCTGAGGTAATTCAACACAGTGGTGAGGTGCTTTATGGAAAACAGAAACTCTAAAAATTCTAATCTACTGTATTTCTGCAACCTCTCTTAAAAAGAGGCTTACCTCTACCACTTGTGTTGTGCTCAGAGTTGAGCTGATGAATATCTTTAGTTGTTATTTTAATGTTTTTTCCATTAATTTTTCCTAGTCAACCTAAATATTGTTAAATACAAGCTTTAAGGGGAGAGCCATTATATTAGAAGCTTTTTTTTATGGTAAGGGCATATTTTTGAAAGGTAATGCTATAAAGTAGCAATGATAAAGTTCATTTTATAGAAGCAGAAAGTGAAAAATACAGACAGTTTCTCCTGAGTGGTGTCAATATAGCTACGTGATGGATGGCATATTTCTGTGAAAAACTTCACAAGGCTTAGCCATTAAGCTTTTAACTATTGCTAATGAAAATCCTATCAAACAAACCCTAATTCTAATAGGTGTTTCCAACACTGACAAATTCAAAAGGTATTACAAATGAAAATATTCTCTCTGGTGCCTGACAAATAATCAGTGTAACCTGCTGCACAGTTTAGCATTTTTTACTATGTTCCAGCTGAAAGTACTTGAAACAAGTATTGAGAAACCTGAGGGTGGAAGACTTCAAGAGAATAGCAGTAGTGGTGGAAATACAATCTCTCCTCATCTTTTTCTTTTCAGTGAAATGTCTCTTGGTAGTGAACTTACAAATTCCCAAGGTATATATAGCAATGGAGAGACTCATAAAATTATGTATGGTCTTTGATTATGCCTAATTTTTGTGGTATTCAGGAGTATTCATTGGTGGGACAGTCCAGCAAATGAAAACAGAGTACTTTATGTTTCACAGTGTAAAAACTTTGCATTTTACATTTACGTACTCCACATTTCACACTGTGAAGGTATTTTTTGACATAACACAAGTTTTAGTACAGCACTGTTTGCCTCTTTGAGCTATAAAGTGAGGGTGAGAGAGCTATTTTTTTTGAGGAGAGGTTATACTCTTCAAAACATAACGGTTAAGATTATTTTCAATGATACAATTTGATATTTTATGATTTAAGAAAATGTTTCTCTATTCTTTTTGCATTTCTTTGTCTTCTAATTAAATAATTTTTTTGGAAATTTCCTTTCTGTGCACTGAGATACGCAGTGACGTACAGTTATGGCTGGTGAGTGAGTTACGAACAGGGAAGGTTTAACGAAGCAAGTATCTTGAGCTGTCTGCTCTCTTAAATACCATGACAGCAAGTAGTAAGATATCTACTCTGTCGTTGAGGGGAGCAGCCCATAACTTTAGATTCTAAGTAGATTTTGGGAGGTGATTATTATTATTATGTCTGTTGAGATTTTAGTAGCAAGGGGTTTGTGTCAGTTGGTGTCTGAAGACTTCAGAGTGAGGTAAACAGAAAGATAGTATAGAAGAGCTTCTTAACAATTAACAAAATGCTCAGATTTACATTTCTTGTTTTTTAGTCTTTAGCAAGGCTTTGTTTTGATGCCACTAAAAGCTAGATCTTAAATTTTAAATGAGGGATTACATTAATAAATAATAAGTAGGGTGTTTACATAAGGGAACAGGTGGTGTATGGCTACCTAATGGGTTGATGTTTCTGTGTATAAGTTTGTCAGTGAAGTGTACCTGGCCATCCTTTACTCTAGTACTGATGATTCAAATACACCTATTTGCATACATGTTCCTGTTAGGCAGGTTTTTGCCAGTGTCCTGGTTTTTGGGAGATAAGTGAATGAGGAAGGTCAAACTTGATGATGCTTAAAGATTAGAGCTCAGTAAACCATATTCTATACAAGTGTTATGTCTGCCTTTTTTTTTTTTTTTTGACAAAGGATGCTGAAATCTTCTTTTAACCCTTCCAAACATGTTTTTTATGGCTAGATGGCCGTTCATATGCTCATAGATCACATTGTTTGTTCTGACAAAAATATTTTGTTAGCTAATTTAATTCTTGAGGACTGCCCCAGATGATGGGATTTGAGCCAGAATGAACCAGAGCAGAAAGCACATTGATGTGAGAGTTGTAAACTCACCAAAAAGTTGTCAAGTTGATATCTTCTTACTGATGCTGTCTCTGATGCAGTCTGATATTGATTTTTCTCTTTAATCCCATGATGTGTTTGGACTGTGAACGCTATTGGGTAAAATCTCTTGATACAGAAGACGTGGTTCTCTGCTCTGGCTTTTGATGCTGTAATATCCATGAACATAATGCATGCAGCTTCTGGTGCTTAAAGCATGGCAACATGGATACATGGCAACTTAGTCTTAATTTCCAATTAGATACTTGGGAGCTTAAACTTTATAGTTTGTGTAGGAGGAAGGAGGAGGATGGTAGTAAAATGTGCATCAGGGCTTTGAAGTAACATTGGTAGGTGGTTTTTATGTGTCAAGGTATCAGTGAGCCTATGGAGTGGTCTGACATCACAGCTCTAGTGAACAAAGGTAGACATTTCATACCTTGAGTGTCTGTTTTGGGTTTAGTAGTTGCCACACAGCATAAGCAAAGGTTTGTTTTGTTTTGTTTTTTTTTTAAAGCTGCTTGTGTTATTACCTAATTGCATGCCAGTTCAGATGCAGTTCCCCTCTTTTGATGAACAGTTTTTGTCAGTTATTGTTACTTATTCTTCTGTAACAGTGCTGAGTCAGCTTTTCCCTTTTTTTTTTTTTTTTTGATATCTAAGGTGATAGTTGTCCAAATAGCTTGTTCCTTTCGTTTAGTCTCCTTCCAGAGTTTACTGCCTGAAGAAGTGCATATTATATGGATCTTTTTAATAGAATCTGTTAGAGTTGTTACAACTAGTGCTTGCTGTTGGTCATTTGGTGTGCATAAGCGCAAGGTCCAGAGACCAAGTGTTGCATTTTGAACGTTGCAATGTCTCCCACATGGTTCAGTTAATAACTAGATGTGCAAAAGCTTTTAAAAGCGCTAGGCAGATTCAGCGAATGGGAAGTGACAGACACATTCAGAAAGGTACTTCGGTGAAGTGGAAGGAATTGTAGTATTGCTATGCTATCTTCAGCAGTTTCAGACTCACTTATTCAGGGAGGGCAATAAAGTAGATAAGCTATTCAACATCTAGGATTCTGAATATCCAAAATAAGCAGTATGAGGTTGTTTTTTTTTTTCCCTTCATTAGGTTCCCTCAGGTTTTTGCCTGTCCTTGTTCCAAATTCAGGCAATTCTTTTTTGGTAAAATTTCTTTGTAGAAATGTTGGGTTTTTAAGTCCAACTTCTGAGGACTTTCATTAACCAGATTTATTTTTAAATTGACAATTACTAAACATACAGAAGCTTCTATTTTATATTACTATAAGCTAAAATATGAAAGTCAAGTTTAAAAGGTAAACTGGTATATTAAATTCACCCCCTGGCCAGAAAGGGAAGGAAAGAGAGTAATTACGTTGAAGCCTAACATTTCCTTTGTAAAATAAATGATGCATGAGTACTGTAAAAAAATGAAAAAAAAAAGAATATAAAGGAAAATAAAGAAAAAAAAATATCAAGAAAAATGTGTCTAACATATATCCAAATATGTAGTTGAAAAATTAAACTTCAGCATGCTGCTGTTTAAGGGAGACTTAGTTTAAAATGCAGTCAAGAGTATGCTTGGCCTGTCCATCAGCTGAAAAGCACAAGGAATTGTTAGTGATAAATACAAATTATGATCACCCCTGCCTGAGGTGGATTTTAGATAAGATGACAGAAACATGCAGATGCAGTTGGAGATCTGCACTAAATTATTTTTCTCTGTTATGATTAAGAAAATAATGTAACAGGAACTGAAGTAGTTCTTTGCCTCTTTCATAGCAAACTAAGCAATGAAAAAGCTTAAAGATGTACAACATCTCTTGTCCCGTTTCTAGTCTTCCTTCCCTTCTAAGATTAGTTTGGAAGGATATGCTGGTTTGAGATCTCAGTTTCTTTGCTTAGCAAGTGATCATTCTGACTATTTAACTTTTAATTTTAAAAAGTCATGTAGAACTGTTAAAGATGTAATGAAAATATGGTCAAGGGGGAGAAGATAAAAATGCACTGTGGCAGATCCTACAGCGTGTTTATTTCATACCAGATTTGTTGGGATTTGAGACAATGTTATGGCTTACCTGGCTTAATAAATTAATTCAACAGTGGAAGAAATTCTTTCTGTTAAACTGAAAGACTCAGACTGTAAAAGGAAACAATGTTGAGAGCATGAAGAAATTTTATGGTAAACATAATGTAGGGGAAATTCTAGAAGTCATATTTGACTGTAGCGCTTTCTAACAGGGTTGTTTATAGTATTGGATCACTTAATGACAGATATTGGTTGGTGTGTTACTTTGTAATTGTTGCAATGTTACTTCTGTAATTGTTGCTTCTGTTTTTGCAGTGGAGAGGCTGATAGAAGCAAATAATTTTCGAAGGTGTAAGAGAAATGTATTTAGTGAACTGAGGAGAATGCTCTCTATTCTTCAAGCTTTTCTTGATGGTGAGCTCTTCTTTTACCCAGACTCCTCCTGTATGTTGCTGTGCTGTAACCGTCTCAGTACGTGCTCTGATGCTCCAGGAGCCAGTGGGTGGGAGAAGTTTAACTGAGCCTGACTGGGACTTGTTCCTTTGCCTCGTTTATCAACACTCCTCACTGGTTCTGCATGCATAATACTTTTCATATTCTGTTGCTTCTGGTTAGCTACCCAGCGGGAAAGCGCTTGTGAATTGCTGTGCGGTGGGAGTACGCTTGGAATGTGCGCATCTGCTGGGAGCCTTGCTGAGGCACTGGCCACTAGGGTTCAAGGGGAGGACACAGCTGTGTTCCAGTGGAGTAATGCATTCTTCCTTTGAGGGGTTAGGATTATCCTTGGAAATAAGTGAGCATGAAAATCTTAACTGTGATTTTACTTGTACCTATGGCTATTTTTCCTGATGCTCAAAGCATTTCAAATGCAAAATAAACCATTCAAAATTCATACACCGAAGGCATTGTGCAGGGGAAGAATTTTTTTTTTTTTTCTTGCAGCAACTGTTTTTAACAGTTGTCTAGCTAAAGATGTTTATCTTCCATCCTCAGTCCCACAGATTCTACACTTCTTATGATAGGTAATCTAGTAATGTTAGAAATAACTTCTTAAAATAGCTTGGTAGTGTACCAGTTATGAAAAGAATCACAGAGTGGTTTTTTGAACTAGGTAAAGCAAAACTTTGATTTTATATATTTTGCTGGCATAAACTTTGTATTTTAAAAATGGTAGAACAAGTTCTTTAGGATTTGATTTTGTGGTAGTTTTATTTTTTGCAAGCCCCCTGGCTTTTTGATGCAAAATTTGGGTAGAACTTATGCTTGATCATAGGCTCATGCTCCAGGAATAAAGCTTTCAGTAAAATTCCTCTTGAATTTTCTCTGCTAGCTACTTAGGTCTCTTTGTCTCTTTAAAGGTGTCTGTGGCCACTGCATGTATAGTTGCTTTGACAGTTCCTTCTCAGTGCTTTCAGTGTTCTGAATGGCAGCATGGTAGTCTTAAAAAACTGTATGTAATCTTCATCACATCACTGAAGTCAGGTTAATTTCTGTTAGGAATTTTTGTTGCAAGAGCTAATATTCTTAAGCTTTGCTTCTTAACATTGCTTTTTATGAAGTGGTCATCACTGCTTTGGGAACAACAATGTTTAAGTAGCAAATATATAAATGTTCTCCTATCCAGAAAAAAAAGCTTGGGATATGTTACTGTGTCTTCAAAGCCTCTGCAGCTTTTTAATATTGGGTACAAAAGGTTTTTTGCATTCTCACAATATGTAGGTGTTGTATTGCAGTGTCACTGGCACTTGTTAGTGTCAGAGTTCACCATAATTTTATCCTGTGGCTCTTACTCTTGTGCTCATGTAATGCTAATATGAAAAAACCCATCATTACAGGAAGGTGCTTTAAAGTACTGTATTGGGGCATTTGTAATTATTTTCTTACTTGGAGCCACTGCATCTCTTGTAGGTTATCCTGTGTGGAATCAGACTGTTGTAACTTGGTATAAAAATAAAAACAGATTGTACAGTGCAGCATAGTACTTACTCCATTAGTTTGCTTCTTCATTTGTTGCCAGATTTGGAACTTCAGAAACCATGGTGGCTGTTATAGGTGCTAGTTGGTGTGGTGTATATGTAGATGCACTGCATTGCTTAGTAAAAGCAGTCAATTTTTTTGATGAGGGTGCTTTCAAATTATGACTTGCTGCTGAAGTCTGTTATCTCTTTACTAAATGCACATGATTTGGCCAAACTTTCCTTCTTTCTGGCTGCTTGGTCAGTAGGACCTTGTGTATTAGACAGCTTTGTTGTGGTTAGTGTGTAGAAACTGGAATGATACCATGCTTTGCAGAGACACAGTTCTATACCTGATCATTGCTTTCTTCTGACCTGACCTATTGGAGAAGGAAGAAAGACTGTCATGTTTGAAAATAAACCCCAACAACCCAAAACCCCACAAACAAACAAAAAACCCTAAGAAACCCCATCCAAACAAAATGAGACCCTGTTCATATTAAACCTGTAGTTTTTGTAAATTTGTGAAATAAAATGCACAAATAAGGTTGAAGTTGTAGCAGAGCCCTTGTATGTATCTGGCTAGGATATTCCCAGTTGATTGCTAAAACAGAATTGCCCCATTTGTGTGTCCAAGGAAGCATACTTAATATTCTATTAAGCATAAGTAAGTACTGGATTTATTTAGTGGCAGGTTGCTGGAATAACCATCAAGAAAATAATTCAAGCACTGCAAACTCCAATTCTCACTTGTCATTTTCCTTTAATTAGTGAGTTCATTCTAAAAAAATAATAATTGTCTCATGTGGGAGGAGGATGATGAAATCACGTGCCTTGTGTGCCAAAAACTGGCCTTTGACACTAGCCTGTATGCCAAATTAAGCCAACAGTACTGCACTGCTCCTTACCTGTCTGATCATATTTATTATACCTTTCTCTACTTTGAGTATAAGCGGAAGCAAAACTTCCGAAGAAGTGTTTTGCTGACTTTTTTTTCCATTCTGTTGTTTAGTTATACATACTTATTAGTTAAGTCTTTGCTTCAATAGTTGCACTTCTGCTGCATTGCAAAGATCTAGAAAGTAAGGAATTCCTTGTAAAATGCGATTGCTATCTTTGTATACAGTTCCTTAGGTAGACTTCTAGAAGTTCACCTAAACTTCTTCAAAATTGAAGTTTCAAAAGGCTCCTCCTTTTGATGCCAGCTCAGAATTTTTATGTACTTGATTGAGATCAGATTTTTGTATAAAATTTATGTAATTTTATTGACTGTATTTTATCGATGAAAAATAATAGCAATAAAACCTTGCTGTTTAAAAATACTAACTTGCTATGAAGTACGTGGTAGCTGCTCTTTGAACAGAAATACAGTTCTTCTCAGTAGTACACCATATTAGTAGTATGGCAGGCTCTTGAACCTTCTCAGCTCCGTTGATGTTAGTGGAAGCTGGCCTCACATTTTTACATTTAAAAAGAGGACAGTCATGGTCACAGTGCTGCTATCTCCAGGTTTGCTTGTTCTTGATATCCTCCTCCTCTGGTGTCCTACCTGCTTAGCCTAATTAAGATTTAAACAAATTTTAGAAAAGAGTTGTTTAGTTACCTTTGTTATTCACACTCTGTAGAAGTGTTACCACTTGGATGCTGATAGAGGAGATTAGCATGGAATTTCTGTTAAAAATAATTAGGGAATTGATTTTTAGTTATGCAGTGAGCCATACTAAGCCATAAGCAGTTTTTAATTGGTTTTTATAATTCTGAAATACTTTAAGCATTCTTTATAAAACACAAGAGCCAAAAAAATTTCTGGTGTCTTAGGTGTTTTACAATTTGAAGCTTATTTTCTTATGGTATTTTTCTTGTCTTTCTATAGGGTTGAAAGACACACAGGAGTCTTCATGGATATAGTTGATACATTTAACCATTTAATTCCTACTGAACAATTAGATGATGCCCTATTTCTAGAATCCAACCTGGAGAATGAAGTCTGTGAGGATTTTAGTACAAGTCAAAATGTCTTAGAGGATTCGCTGAAGAACATGCTCAGCGATAAGGATCCTATGCTAGGATCTGCAAGTGCCCAGTTCTGTTTGCCTGTTTTGGATAGCAATGACCCCAATTTCCAGATGCCTTGTTCTACAGGTAAATCTTACAATTTTTTAAGATTGCAATTTAAAATACAGTTTCACTCTAGTACCAACCCTTTTTCATAACGTAGAAATAATAAGTTGGGATTTCTGTCACCTTGCTGCCCTTTTTCAATGTGCTTCATACATGCCTGGCATGTAAACTATGTGCAGGTCTTCCTAATTTTGTAGTGTAACAATCAAGGAAAGCGCCTCATGTGGATCAGAAATGGCCTAGGCTTTGTCTGTCAGTTACTCCCAATGAGAGTCAGGATTTGTTTAGTGTAGGTACTGTGCCTGATCACTGAAGTCACTGGTTGGCTTAAAAAAATACCATAAATACCATACTTCATATTAGCAGTAGGAGCAGGAGAGTTGTACAAACTACCACTCTGACCTCAGGGTTACTCTGTTAGTGCTAGGCCTTCTGGTACTGAGCTGGTTCTGGATTCTGGGTGTTTTGCTTTGGGTGGCTTCAAGACCCTGGAATGATAATAAAATTTTTTTTTTACTGTTTGGAATACCTGATTTGGGAACAATTTCGACCAAAGTTTTAAATAAAAATAATCTCAGAATTTTTTGAGTAATTTTAGAAGATGAAAGAAAAAGTGATGATCCAATCCCTAAAATTATTAATACTTATGAGGAGTTGGAATAATTACACTGAATTTGATACTAGAGATAAAAATATACTCTGTTCTTAGTAGTGTTCTTTATTTGACTGGAAGTTTAAAAAAACATAATTTTTTAGCTTCATTACTAGGAGTGTTGTAGATTACTGCAGTTACATGATTATCACAATATTTAATTTTTTTGAGTAAGTTTTATAACTGTTTCTGAAAATCTTTATAATTTCCTTATATAATATATATTTTACTGTTACTAACAGACTAAATTTTCACCTACACTAAATTAGGTGGTATTACATAATGGAAAACTGTAAATCAAAGATTATACTGTTTAAGGTGATGAAAAAGTGAGCTATCAAGCCAAAACAAGATATATGGCATTTTTTTTCCTACTTCAGAAGAACATTTTTGAGGCCATCTTTAATGCTTTTGCGTACTCTTGCAATAGTCCGTATTCCTATACATTTTTCTCTGTAACCAGCCAAATAAAAATCATATCACTCTTAATATGCATAAGACTGTATAATGTACACAACTAAACCAAATTCCCCCTCACTTGCAAATTCTTCGGTTGTATTGCATCTTGTGCATCCTGCAGTAAACCTGTTCTGCATTTAAAATTCTTGAATTAACTCATAGGGTACAGCTGGATATTTTGGAAGGTATGGAGAAACTTTAACGTGCTTCCTGGCATGTATTTGTCCTGAAAGTGATCAGTAGTGCAATAATTAATACTATTAATACTTAAATAATCACAGTTCAGTTTAAGGTCCTTAAAAATAATTGAGCATTTTACTTGGGGGCTACTATTTCAGGCTGTCAGAAGACAAAGGGATTCAAAGCTGATTTGATTTATGCTGAGTTTATGAATTTAATGTTTTGTTTTTAAATCTGAAAGCACCAGTAGAGCCACGTTTCAGTAAAGAAATTAAAATGTGTAATTTGGAATTAATGTAGGTATCCGAAAGAACATGAAATGTTCTTGTTGTTGCTTGTTCTTTGTTGGTCTTGATAAAAACTGTCCTTATTCTGACATGGTAGCACTGCTTAAAATTTTTTAGTTAAGAATAATGAGTATCAGTTTAAAGTATGGTTTCTTTGCTTGTCTTTTTTCCTTGAAAGTTCATGTAGTTGTGATTTATTTGGTTTGCCTGATACTGTTGGTGATCTAATACTGTTGATGTAGTCGGCTAGTAAGAATGTGTTTATTCAAGGTGGTAGCACCCTTTGAACGAATAAAGCCATGCAAAAGCTATTTTTCCCAGTTTAGGTGGAAGCTCATGGGTACACCAAGTTCAATTCATCTAGAAAGTAAAAAAGCATAACTCTCCTGACAGAACTTGCTTCAATATATTCTATATTTTGCATCACCCATGCCTAGACTATTAAACAGTTTAAGAAAGGGAGCAGAGTGCTCATGGAAATTAATTCACAGGACCAGCAAAGGACAGATTTATCATATTTGATGCTTCTTGAATAACTGGAATGCATTCTGTTTTGTAGAACTTTAAAAGTGGTGCAGATTTCATACTGCAGCTTATTTGATTGCTGTAAGCAAGCTGAAGAGATAAATGTAGTAATAGTTAAACTGAGCACAGGTGTTATGGCTAAAATGGTAATCAGATCTTCTAGATAAAACAGAGGAGCAGAAGGCATGGCTCCCTAATACTTCTTTGAAAGCAGATTTGAGCTGAGTTCAGGAGTAGAAAACCTATGCACAAACAAAGGCGTATCTTTATATGCCTTTAACCTGTGTAAGTGTGAAATTTCTTATGTGGACATGAGTACATGAGAAGAGCTTGATTCAGGCCTGCTTCTTACCCACATGCCTACTTTCTCAAGATTGTGACATTTTCTCTGCTTTATCTTGGAGATCATGTATTTTTTTTTTTCAAAACAAAAAACTCTTTCTCTCTTGCTGTTAAGTTGTTTTTGAGTGTGGGTTTGCTTCCTGCTCTTTTTCTTACTGCTGCATGGACATTAGTTTTTGTTGGGAGTTTTCACTGGCCCGATCCAAAATTTTTACTTATCAACATGTTTTGCTCAGCTTCAGGGTTTATACTGCACATCATTCATCAAGAACTAAGCTTTTTGTTAATACTAAGCTCTTTTTGTGATGAGTTACCTATTACCTGACTGTATGTGATGGATACTGGTAGCAATTGATTACCTGTGCTTTAAACAGTTCAAGTGCATGCCTATAAGAAATACAGAGATATCTATCCAGAAAACACAGGTTTTGTAAATTGAATAACTACATCTCCTCTCAGGGAGAATAGCAGCATAGAAATCATAAATTATGTGGTTTGCAAGGGGCCTCTAAAGGTCATCTAGTCCAGCCCCTTTGCAATGGACATGTTCAACTAAATCAGGCTGCTCAGAGCCCTGTTCAACCTGACCTTGAGGGTTCTCAGATGGGGCATCTACTGTGTCTCTAGGCAGCCTCTTCCAGTGTTTCACCACCCTCATAATAAAAAGGTTCTCCCTTATATCCAGTCTGAAGCTACCCTCTTTTACTTTAAAACTATTACCCTTGTCCAGTCACTATAGGCCTTACTAAAAGGTCTGTTCTTATCAGCCCCTTTCAAGTATTGAAAGGCTGCAATAAGGTGTCTGCCTGTTCTCCAGGCCAAACAGCCCCTACTCTGCCAGCCTTTCTTCAAAGGACAGGTGCTGCAGCCTTCCAGTCATTTTTGTGGTCTCTGGTCTCAATTAACGAGGTCCATGCCGTTTTTGTATGGAGCATCTCAGTCAGCAGTACTGGTATATGACAAATAGGACGGTGACAATGGATGTTTGTTGCCTATCTGTTGATAGGCAGAGCTATATCGGTACCAATAAAACAATCTCATGTTTATCTCTTGGCCTGAATCCAGATTGTGCTGAATTGAGATAGTTTCTTTAGTTAGATGACACTGTTGGTCAGATGAAGACCAGCAGAAACCAAAGACAGAACAGACCAAACTTGCTGAGCTTGCTCTATAATTGCCACTGAGTAACAGAACGGGGTTAGAGTAATAAAATGGGGTTATCTTTTTAGCTTTGATTGAATAATTACGTATTTAGAGAAGAGAACAAGATTCTTTGTGGGTGACCCTGGTTATGACTTTGAGCAGAGGTAGACATAACTCTGACTCTCACAAGCTGAATAGGGTAGAGGTCAAATTATGCTGAAATCCTTTTAGAATGTGTTACTGAAGGGTGACTGCTAAACTATAAAGATGTAGTTAGGTTGCTGGTTTATGGAGCTAGACTGAGGAGAATGCTGGTTTTACAGCACAGGTAAGAAGTTCTATTGCCTCTGTGAATCAAGGTACAAACTATGTGCGTCTTATTCACTGCAGCTCATCGGAGCTTAGAAATTATGGATGGGCTCTTCCTGTCCTGAAGTAGGTATCAGCAGAAAGACATTGTGTCGATAGTAGAAATTGATATAACTGCTCTCCTTGCTAGTTAAAGAACAGAATTGGAGAAAATGAAACTTTTGAGAAATAAATGAAATCCAAATTCTTGAAGTAATCAGAAGTGTCCCAAATCGTGTTTTAGGTGACTCTCTGCTTCTTGGTTTGCTTGGGTGGTTGTTCCTGCAAGCTGTGCATGACCAATGTAGAAAATTGTATTGTGTAGAACAGCTCTTGGCCATCTTAAGTGTTTGAGTGGTGTGAGTGGGTGTGGAAGTATGCTTTTGGGGTTGTATTGATTCTTTTTAACCTTATTGAGCAATTCATTGATAAGAAGTGGAAACTCTGAAGTTTAGAATATGACAGAACACTTTTAAGAGCAACACACTTCTTTCAGCTTTGAATGGTACCCTGGTGATAGGTTTTCTGGTTTTGTTCTGGTTTTGCTGGAAGACATGCTGGAAGCTTATCCACCTGTGAGCTTAGCAGGTCATACTGGTTGCATGCCAGTGAGCTAAATAACTTAGCATTCATACTAAATTGGTAATTCTTGGTAAATTAAATTGGTAATCACTAACAGTGTAGCTTTTCAGAATGTCATTTACTGGCGTAGTTTGATTTTTATAATACAGGGAATGGAATTTTAATTGCATATCATCTGGAGACATTTCTAGATTTTGTATTAAAATCAAGCTTTTAACTAATTTAGTTTATTGGTATGTTTATCAAATCAGGTACTTACCATAAATGATAAAGAAGACTGATGCTGTAAGAATTATAAAATGTGTTAGGGACATCTTTTTAATTGCCCTTTTTTTTCTGTCCCTCTGGATTGCTGCTGGGAAAGTGTTTCCCTCAAGTGCAGTCGGCTTTTTCTAGTTTTAGCCTGCGTTTTCATGAGTATTGTTAAAAGCAGCATTACTCTGCTAAAATCATTGTTACCTACTGAATCTTTGAAGCCAAACCAATTTTTCTGACTACAAATACTATTTTTTCTTTAGCTGGTGTGATGTCTGGCAGTGTTAGGCATTTTGGGCTCTTTTCACTAAAGCCAAATGTACATGTATTTTTCCTCCTACATTTGAAGTAATTTTGAATGTAACTTTGAGATTCCAAAATTTGGTCTATAGTTGTTTCTCTCAGTTTTCTTACCTGTTTATGCCTTCTTTCTTCCAAGCTGTCCATATGAACAACTACACAGTGTTTTATGACCAGGATAGTAACTTTTCTGTATAAAATTTAAATTTACTGTATTGGTATTGAGAATCTGGAGAATATTTATTTTGTGCCTTTTTCTGTTTGTGGGTGGCAAACTACCTATATTCCCCAGCATAGGTCCTTCTGAAGTATTTAGTTATGCCATTGGATCAGTTTCATGGGTGGAGAGAGGTTGGATCTGTACTGAGATTTGCAAAGCAATTTAGGTTAGCTCTGTGATTTGTAAATACATGAAGACTCCCTTCTTAATAAAATTAATTAATTTACATTAAAGTGCTTGGTTTGATGTGGTGTTTTTACTTTGTTGTTGAAATTTGTTTTTCTGCTCCTTATTTCCAATGTAACAGGCTTGTGTCACTAAAGAACCACTATTCAGTAGGCTTGTGATGTAGCTCCATCTTTTCAGTAAAATGAGCATGCAGTTCTGTGTCAAGATATATGCTGTATTAAGTTTATTTATCCTAGTTTATTTTCATATATCTTTATTCTAAAAACTGTAAAATTGCCTCTTAACAATGCAGACATTAATGGAGAATGGGAGCAAGTGTTTAGTTAATATTTCATGTTACTTGCTGTGATTCATTTCTTGCACTGGACAGTCAGCTCAAGGTACTTGCAGGGAAATTCTCAGTTCAATGGATTACAGGCAAACTTTTGTAAAATAGTTGGAGTTTGATGTTTCCTTATGTAAGTTATGTCATCAGTCACATAATTTCTCTTGAAAATATATCTTCTTTTAACAGAATATATTTTTAATCTTACTTCTTGAACATATGCATCACAAATGTCAGTAGGAAAAAGGTTTCTCATAGAAAGTATACCATCCTCGTTTATGTTCTTGAGACTTGCTGACAAAATATCACTATCTTTTTATGTTTCGTTGTTTCACTGGAGTTTATTAGCTGTTCTGAAGGCTTACCTAGATGTGTTAGTTACTGCTTTAGACTGTAACTGTTCTTTTCTTTGAAGAATTATGTTACATCTCTGTGTTATTCCCATATAATGCAAAACTTTTACAATGTTCAACCACTTCCATATAATCTGTGATGCTTATATGGAATCTGCTGTGGATTTGCACATTCCTGCCATTAGTGTGATTCAGCTGGACATAATGTTGTACAACAGTGCAAAGCAGAAACAGCAGTGATGTTCTGTTTGGTGTGGTTACCTAAGCAAAAGAAATGTTAGCAGGGCTAATATCTACAGAGAAGAAATTTATTTCTACACTTGATATTTACCTTGGTCAGTGTGTCAAAAACCTGAGTATTTCTATCTTAGTTGTGGCTGAAAATAATGGAGGAAAGTCTTATGTTAATAAAAATAAAGATTTATAAATGTCATAGTTTTTGATGGTGTAGTTAGGAGTGTTTCCTTTTCCTTAGCTCCTCTTTCACTTGTTTTCTTAAGTTTTACATAGCTAAAGAATTAAAAAATTGTCATGGTTTTGTTTTAGCATAGGGAAAACATTGCTTTAAATTCGCAAGTAGACTGTTTTTACTGAATGTTGTTCTATTATGGTCTAGCATATATAAAAATGAGTCAGTAGTACAGCCCAGCAGTTTGGAAGTTTAGACACTTTGCAAATAATGGAGAAACTCATAATAGTAAGGTGAAGGTCAGTGGTGCCTTTTCCAGTGTAAATATGTTGAATGTGACTTGTAATTTTCTTATTTGCAATCTGTTCAGTTGTACACTGGTGTACAACTCTTCTATTCAGATAAGTTTTTTCTTTATTCCTTTTTTATTTTTTCATATTTTATTTTTTAAATTTCTATACTTGATGCTGAGATAATATTTAGATATTTGTTACTAAGGTCATCTCTGCTTTTTTTGTTCTTTATGATTTTGCTTTTGTTGATTTACCTTTCCTAGGGTTGTTTCTTTACCCCCACTTCACCTTCATAATTTGCTTTCCTAGTCCTCTTTGTATCTATTGCTGTTCTCTGTCATTTTTCTCTTCCCAGCAGGGCCTGTGTGGAATGCTCCTCATCAGGGGCCTCATGAGACTGTCTTTACTAGCTGAGTTATAGCTCAGGTGGTTTGAAATTAGCAAGATTCTGTGCTTCAGTTCCTCTGTAAAATTAAAGCTACAGCACAGAGTCTTGTAAGTACGAAAACACTTTAATTCTAATATTCCACACTGTCTGTCAATAATGGACTGAATGTGTCTCTTGTATTAATAAAGAGGAGGGTGTAGAAATTCCATAACTTGAGCAAGAATGTTGTAAAGCCCAAGACTAATGTCAGCCCTTTAATATGCTCCAGAGTTGTTTCAGAAGCTGTCGTAGTAGTTTTTATTATTTGTGCTGTCTTCAACAGTTTAGTAGTTTAGTTCTCACAGAAAGAACAGAAGTGGATGTGAAAGGAGTCTCTTGTCACAGTCTGTTCCCAAAAGCCAGTTTTGTGTTTTGCAGGAACACTGTGAAAACACAAATACTAAAGTGCAGAGCTGCTGGAAGGATATAATCCTTGAGAACACGAGAATGGGCAGCTGGAGTTAGAGTGAGGGTCCTTCTCATTCAAGTTTCCATCTTAGACAATGTCCAGTATTAGATACTTACTGGGAAAATAATGTCTAATGGTGCAGTTGCAATGTAATTTTTTTGCCAGTGTGTCCAGTATGTAACTTATAGCAAATAAGTGATAAAGGAACACCCTTGAGTGGAGTAAGACCAGATTTATCAGCCTCATGCACCTTGCACGTGATATCTGTATGTTTGTAAACACACACAGATATAAAGGTGGCTCTGTGGATTGGAGAGTGGAAGTGGTCAGTAATTTCCACAAACACTTTTCCTTGTAACTGATGTGTACAATGCAGTAACTACAAATAATGGTTAAAATAAAATACACGACCACAAATTGTAAGCTTCAGAAAATCCTAGCTTTCAGCTCCTGGCACCCATATGATTACAGAGGTTCAGAATGTTGATTGCCTGGTGCCATGATCAGCCTTCATTAAGAGGCTGATAAAAAGCTTTCTAATATTTGAAATTCTAACATGTTGCTAGGTTACTTTATTTTTCATTGTTTTTTTAAAATTGCAATAATTTCAGACTTGAGAAAGACCAGTAGTTGACAGATTTTCTGAGCTGGTCTAAAAATTCTAATAATTTTTAAATTAACTTCTTGCTTTTTTACTTTTCTGATTGATGTGTTAATTTATATAATTTTTAAGTAAGCAATTTTTATAAATTTTGAGATATCTTTAATGTATCATGTGAGTTTATCTTAAAAATGCTTCAAGGTTTGTGTCTTAGTAGTGAAAAACAGGCATACGTGATTGTTTGGAGTCTCTGTTATATTTGTTAGACCTTCCTACTTGTTTTGTAAAGTCACTTTGGTATTTGGCTTGATTTCACAAATTTTGCATCCCATGGGGATCAGAATTAATTAATCACACATAGGATCTTTAAATAGGAGAGGCTACCACTGCAAGAACCAAATTTAGAGCAAGTGAGGAGAATGGCTGGTGTAGTGACCTGACTGCCTCTTAGGAAACCTGTTTTCAGGAGCCACCTCTGGGACCTTTCTCAGGTTAGTGGAGGATAGGAGTTCACCAATGGCAATGTTCCCTGTCTCTCCTGGGGGGTTAAGTGCTTGCTGTACTTAAAGCTCTTCCAAAAAGACATTACAGGCACACATATGTGATATGGGTGGGGCTGAGAGTTTTAAAATGGTATCCTGCCAGAAAACTGTGATTTTTACACTCTGCACTTCTGGATCAGCTCTTTCTGCTGTTTACCTTTCTTCACTTTTTCTTAGGTGGGAAGGGACAGTGAGGGGCAGCTGATCCTCTAAGACTGGGGACCTTCCTGTGGCAAAAAAACCCAATAAAAATGTGAGTCCACAAAAAAGCTATGAGGACTATCTACAGAAGTTTTAAACTGTGGGTGATAGCTTCTTCTACACTGAAACTACCTCACATGGGAGTTTTCTGTCCTTTATTTCTTCATTTATTTTCTCTTTTGTTTCATTTTAGGTGGCCAATTTATTTGTTTTTTAATATCTCTTCCCCTGTCTTGCTCAGCATTATAGCTGCAACACTTTTTGATCATTTTAAGTTTTAGGCTCTTTCTTGTTTGTTTGTTTTTTCCAGTTATTGGTCTTGATGATACTATGGATGAAGAAGGAGTTAAAGAGAGTGGTAATGACACCATTGATGACGATGAGCTTGCTTTACCTAATAGGAATTTGAGAAGCCGTGCTGAAGAAGCATCAGTCACATCACCGAGGAAATCACCACGTTTAATGGCACAAGGTGATTATAGATTGTGTTTGCATATTTGAAGTAAATCAAATGTGCAAACACATCTTCAAAATCCCACCCCCAGCATTTATAAATTTAACTTGGTTGTGTGAATTCCAATATAGAACATATAGAATATATACACTGCAGCTAGAAGCTGGCATCCATAGGGTATGAGTCAATTAGAATTCCTCTTTAATAACTATTTAGTGTCTTGCTTATGGTCATTAAACTAATTTTTGAGATTTTGATCCTTTTACCTACATAAGATTAGTAATGTGGTTCTTCACCAACAAAAGCATGATGGAGTTGCAAAACAGCATTGGAATATTAGGTTAGCATGTCTCTATTTCCAATTTAAGTTTTGATTCTGTTTTTATTTGCATATTCTCCTTTTACTTTAAATTAGGTTATAGTAATTGCAGTCAAAAAGTCTTTAATCAAAATATCTCAAGATATTTAATATTTTATTAAAATACTTTAATTCTTTCTGTTGGCTAATTTATTATAGTTATGAGTTTTCTAACTTGTTGAACTGGAGTTATTTACTGCCCTGCTTTTGTCTGCTATAGAGCAGGTGGAGTTAAAAAGATAAAATTATTTAATATGGTGATCAGAATTTAAATAAGAGCCTGTGGTACAAAGCTGGTAATTATGCTGTTTAGAAAGCCACTGGAATGGTTACTTGCTTAGAAAATATAAGTTGTCATCAGGTGAGAATGTGACTGGGTCTCAGATTTGTAGACTATTCTCTAAAAGATTTTTAAGCTTCAGTTGTATTTCTAATCACAATATAGTTTGTGCAATTTTTGTTTGGGGTAGAAAAGACTGAGAGGTAGAAAAGTAGAGTTAGTTTGATTGTCTTTCTATCATCGCTTGTGTTTTGTATGTACTACTTAGAAATTCCATAGCTTTTAGAGCAATGGGATTTTACATCCAAGCTATGTCAGTGTAAATTTGAAATGCAAGTAATTTTGTTTTGGGGAGGTTTTTAAGTTTAGTAAATAAAGGAGTTTTAAGTCCTCTTTGTATCCAGTAAGCTAAATAGGGGTAAGTCACTTTTGTTCTAGGCAAATCTTGTATTTGCAAAAAGAAGTAAGCAGAATAGCTAAGAGATTTTCTTTTTCCCTTCCTAGAACCAGTACGGAGTCTGCGGCAGAGCACGCTAGCCAAGCGTTCAAATGTTGCTCCTCCTCTTAATACCAAGAAATCATCTGTAAAAAGTGGATCTGCTCCAAAAAATGGACAGAAACAAGAGAGAAGTCCAGTTAAAGAGACAGATGTTGCTGCACGCTTGAAAATGGAGCAGCCTAGGGAGGTTAGGCGTAGTACAAGACGATCAGGACAGCTGGAAGGAACAGCAGCAGCAGTAACAGCATCCCAAAGTAATACAAAATGTCTGCCTGGTCCTGAAGATGTGAAAGAAATAAAGTCTGAAACCTCTGAGCAGGCAAAAGTTGAAGAAACATCCCAAGAGTTAAGCTGTGCTAATTTAACAGACCCCTGTTCTCCTTCTCCTGGGGGAACAAAGGAAATAGTAGAGGTTGCAATGAACACTGCCTCTGGGAGTTCTGAGTCAGTTTGTTCAGTATCTGCAGATACTGAAACGATTCCAGTTAAAAACGAAACAAGTGATGTGATTGATTCAATGGGCTTGGAAAATTCTTCAGAAGAAAAGACTGATAATAAAGCAGAGGAATCAGAGAAGAAAGCAGAAGAACATAATCAAATTGAAGTAACTGGAAAAGATAATGATTCATCTAGTGCTTGTGTGAATACAGATGGAATTTGTGAGACCTTTTCAAATTTGTCCAGCTCTGTGGAAGAGGGGGTTGATTGCAGTTCAGGTTCCCACAGTGTGGAAGTTCTTGATGAAAATACGTTGTCAGTAAAGGGATGTGTAACAGAAGCTGGAGGTGATGACGAGGGAATGCAAAAAACTGAAACTCCATCTGAGAAACTATTGGACGGTCCAGACTCTGGTAATAAAGACTTGAAAAGCAAAGAGTTTACTTCTGCTGACCCAGGAAATAGCATTTTAGAAAGCACTGTTGTTGACCAGTCAAGCCAAAATGTACAGCAGATTTGCAGTACTAAAGTAGAAGGTACAGAGACATCAAAATTTCAGGATGATGAGAAACAAATTGGTATTTCAACAAAATGTGAAAAGAACATTAGGCCCCGGCATACTAAATCTGTAGTACAGAATAAACAAAATCTGACTGCAGGTACTCGGCAGAAATCCGGTTCAGTGCAACAAGAATTGACACGGTCAAGAACGAGAGCTGGTGTTGCTGTTTCGGGTGCTCACAGTCCCTCTTCAGCAAGTCTGAAGCGAAATGCAGATGAGCAAGAGAGTCATCAGCATCCAAATAACCCAGTTAAAATTAGAAAGAAACAATCTGATCTGGGTTTGAAAGCAAAGAGTAGCATTTCAGGGGTGACTGTAAAAAAACAGACCAACATGAAGCTAAAGAAAATACCCCGAGTCCAGGCTCCTGGGCAAGCCCAGAAATCATCAGTTCAAAAAACCAGTGAGAAATCTCCTACTCATCAAAGCTGTTCTAAAGATACCCACCACTCTGTGCATTCATTGTCAGGTCATGTTTCACATCCTGGTCAGAAGCAAGCCAGCAAACACCAGCTTGCAACTGGGCTAAAAGCAAATAACTCTACAAAGGAAGAGGCAGAGGCTAAAGATCCCTCTGTTGTAGAACATCTGAGGGAGGATGATAAGGAAAAAAACAAGTCAAAAAGAAATGATAGGAACCTCCAACCTCGCCAGAGAAGAAGTAGCAAAAGTCTTTCACTTGATGAACCTCCGTTGTTCATTCCAGATAACATTTCAACTGTTAAAAGGGAAGGCTTGGAACATACCTCTGCTAGTGAAAGCAAACATATTTGGGTGCCCAGCAAGCAGTGTGGCTTTTGCAAAAAGCCACATGGCAACAGGTGTGTGTGGCAGTGTGTTTTAGGAATTTATTACTGGTCTTGGAAGGTAATTTTTTTCCTTCCGCCAAATGTTTGATGCTGCTCATGTCAAAACAAAGTCCTAGTCTTGCAATACGAGTCTGTACATCATACGACTGTTAATTTCCTTTGCACTCATACTTTTTTTTTATCATTTAAATAGAGTATTAGAAATTAGTTTGGACCAAAATTCTGAATACAAATGTTTTATTATTTGAGTACATACTTTGATGAATATATATATTTTCTGTGCTGTTCAATTATGCACTTTAAACTTGACTTTCTTCATAGAAAAGAAATTAGATATCTGTATTCCAGGTTGTCATTTCCTTCTTTCTAGAGACCTCTTAAGTGGAAGGATCACCGTCAACCAAAAAAATCAAATAGTTGTTTGCATGTGACTTTTACCTGGTACAGGTCCAATTCTAATAGTAGAGATACAGAGATTTTTTTCACTTTGTGTAATCATTGCCATGAGGTTTCATGTAACTGTAATTAAGTAATTTCTGGGGAGGAGAGAAAGAAGAACATGAAAAAAACCCACAAACCTTCCATGTGGGCATATCTGAAATTGCCTTTAAACACAGTAATGAAGTTGCATCTGAAGTTGATAATACCCGTCTGTGGCAAAACTTTTTCTATACAGTAAGTGAGCTGAAAAAGACCATTGGGTTTCACTAATGATCTGTTAATCCAAGAATAAGAATTCCTTTATTACACATACTGTTTTAATATTGAAGTATTTTTTGTTGTGGTTCTACTACTAGCCTAGTTTGTGGTTTTTTAATGTCAAATTGAAGATATTTGTGATTAGCTTATGTGAGAGAAAGTTTTAATAGTAATTTTTAGTGTTTGTGCTTTAGAACTCCATACATCAGAGAGAAATATGGAACAATTACCTTTGGCACCTGAGGGGTTTTTTTGGCCTTTTGTTTGTATCTAAGAAGCCCTTCTGAGCTTTATTGACTCATTGTATCATATTTGAAAAACAAATACGTGAAAATTAATTTACTGTACAGTAACTGCATCATTGTGGCCTACTAAAATAATTAATAAGAGGTTTGCTCTGCCTGGTTGCTGAGGATTACCTGATTGAAGGGGTGCTCATATTTAGTTCCCTGTGGTTTTATTTAAAAAAAAAATCCTTTTATTTTTAAGACTCTCATCATCTGTGTCTTTGTAAGAGTGTTTAATTTTAAGCAGGTTGCATTTCCTTAGTTTTTGTCATCTTAGGCATTTCCATGACAGTAAAACTGTATGAGTAGCCTGTATTTCAGTGAATTTTTTACATCCTAAAAAGGCTGCTTTCTGGATAAAAAAAAATGCTTCTGTAGATATTTTTAAAACAAAATATGATATTTGTAATTTAAACTACTTGATAGCTCTTAAAAATGCAGCTTTGATTTGAACTTGTGATATATTCTTTCTGTTTTTGCTAATATTTTTAGTATTCTGTGGTTTGGGGTTTTTTTTCTATGTCTTGTTAGAGTTCAGAAAGTCTTGATTTTTATTACTAAATGGATCTAACCAGTGTGGGAAGATGTGGCAGTGACTCAGTTAGATCTACTTATTTTAGTTTATAAAGTCAAAGTGGCATTACAGAAGATACAGGGATACACAGCAATATAGGATTAAGTTCAGCAAACCCAATTTTGCATTGCCAGTTCTTACTGCTGCCAGAAGAATAATATAGTGTATGAATCACAGCCGAGGTTGGATTGAGACAGCCCAGGAGTTGCCACAGATGGTAATTACAGGTATCATCAGTTTTGTAATGCCAGTCTTCAGTGTTTTAGGGCATTTGTGTTGGAATTATGTTACTTTTTTATGTCTGCCTAGCAAAACTGTTGATACAAACCAGTGCTTTCAGCAGAAGATAATCAGATTTGCTAAATGTAGAAAGATTTTTTACATAAACACAGAATTTTTGTATATAAAACAGAGAGAGAGACACAGTAGTGGAATAAGGAAACTTGCACTATTGAGCTTCATGCCTAATAACAGAAGACTTGAGACTGTCAGTGCATGACTTTTTGTCATTACTAGTGTAAGTAATAAAATTTTAATTTTTTCAGATTACTTTGTAGTTTTGTGCTACAAATAACTTAAACCTTACAGATTCACTTGCTGTCATTAAGATACAAGAGGAAGCAAAACTTGTATCTCCTGTGCCTTGGCATTTTGTCCTAATTTAATTATTAGTGCGAGAAAAAGAAAATACTTATAGTACAGGGCAGTGGAGAAGAAGTCTTGGAAACCCATCAAAACGATCAACATTTACTGTAATGAAAAGGGGATTTTAATTTGCTGTTTGGATTACTTTTCTAGAAATTTTTGTTTCCCTTTTGAAACCACCTAGCTGGTCACTTTTACCCTTTTTTCTCATTGTATAAAAGAAAATGAGAAAGTGTAAATCACAAATGCTGTCAAATGGTTGTATGTTCAAGAAATGTTAAAGGCAGAGCTAAGATCTGAAACAACATTTTTGTTTATAGCTCCATGGTTATTTCAATTTTGGAAATTTTATTCAATGCCGTGGTACAAATTGCTTATAGGAAAAGAAGTTAAACTGAAGTTGCAGCCCCAAACTGGGAAGTAATTTGCCAAGAGCTTTGCAGGATGTCATGGTAAAGTAATATATTTAAAATTCAGGATGCAGAGTAGTAGTCACTTGAATCTTTGTGTATTCCTCTAATAAATGTAAATCCACTAACTTGTTATTGTAATACCAAGCTTGGAGAATTAGTTCAGGTTGAAGGTAATGTGTGGAAATCATGGTATCAGCTTTCTTTGTGACAGAATTCCTAAAGGTCAGTGCTTGCTTAGGCCTTACACAGACCCAGAGTAATTTTACTCTGCCTGTTGTACCAGAAGTAGAAGGATGGTACTTTACTGTTGTTGTATTTCAGAGCAGCACGTGGCAAATGGAGTAAATTTATATCTTTAGAAATACATGCAGTAATTTGCTGGCCACATGCAAAGTCAAAGTATGCTTACCTTGTACTGCACATACAGTGGGTTTTTAGGAAAGCAGGAATTCTGTTTTATGAACATGAGTTTTGCATGATCAAAAAAGTTTACAGGTTATAACTTCTTGCTTTGTAAGAGACACTGCTTTCTTGCTTTCTGTTAATAGATCATTGTGGTTTGGCACCTGAGCTTTGAACAATGACTTCATGCTCTCTTTTCCATTTGTCTTGAAGTTTATAAGCTGTAACCATCATAGCTGTTTTATATATATATACTTTCATTACTCAGAGAATGGGTTGTCAGTGTTTGGATTTAGGATTCTCTCAGCTTGTTTGCTTGATGTATTGTGATGTATCTTTCCTACATAACTAAAAAGAATTGCTCTTTCATATGAGAACTAAACCTTGTGTTTCTGCACAAGTCAGTTTTGGAATTTTCAGCACATCTGAAAGGGTATTTTTTCAGTTCAAGGTTTGAGTTGTTACTCATAGTATTGTTTTCAACATGTTTGATGTTGCCAGCGTGTTCCCATATTGCTGTCAGATGTTTTCTAATCAGCTAATAACATAAATCATATGCAAAATGTTTCATTTATCTATCTATAGATGAAAAGTGTGTATGGATATACATATCACATTGAAAAAGTTTAGATTGAAGTTACTACTCAAATTCCTAATGAATCCAATTGATGCTGAAAATACTAAGCTTTGCCACAAACAATACTTAACTTTTCCAGAAGACAGATTAAAGGTTGTTCAGGTTAGTTGAATTTTAAAAATAATTTGTAATTTCTTGGCATAGTGCAAAATGAAGATAGTAGCTCTGCAGACATTGAGAAAACTGCTAATGTAAGATTTCTCTGGTTTTCACTGTAGATGTTCAGATTCTCTGCAGCTGGAGGGCTGAACTTGTTCCTTACTTGTGCAAATGGACAAAATCTAACAGGCATTTTTCAGAGTGTCTCCCTTGTCTGTAGTCTGTCTTTAACGAGAAGTTTGATCAATTTTGGTTGAATAATTCATTGTATACAACTCGAGATACTCTAAGTAAATGTCTTGGAAAACATTATTACAGAGCAAGTTTGTAACTTTATTTGGTGACTTTCTCTTGGTTTCAACAGTTCCAAGTAAGATTTTTTTAATAGGCTGTGGAAGTTTGAGGATTCTCTTCTGGTGTTGTTTTGTGGGTTTTTTTTTTTCTGGTTTTGTTTTGTTGTTGCTTGGGCTTTGATAATCCAGTTTGAGAGGTCAGGCACAAACTGACCTCAGACCTCACAGAAAAATGAAGTGATACAGGAATATATTTTACTTAGGGTATTTCTTGCCCCCCACATTTCAACTATATTAAAGCAATATCGAGGAAAAGTTAGTATGTTGTAAAAAGGTAGTTAATTGGAAAGTGCTGAAGTTAATTTAGCAAAGATGTGCAGTATCCCTGATTTCTTGCTTATATTAGGAATATAATTCCTAAGAAGTTCCTTTGGAACTGTAGTACAGAAAAGTACTTTGGCTGATGGATGCAAACTGCAAACCATTTTTATCCATATTAAAGATTATTAGGCGAGTTGTATTTTAAAAATAGTGCTAAATGTGAGTAAATTATAGTGGATCCGGGTTATCAAGCGTTTTGCGCAGGCAAAAGAGAGTGGTTGAGAAAGGAGCTTCAGACTCCAAACTTATAGCCATCTGTGAATTACACATGCATACTTTTTTTAGGGTGCTGATGCCTGGCATCAGTGGATAGTATACAACAAACAATTTGTTGTGAGAACATTCTTCACAAGGAACAGTAATTAGAATAATAATGGTGCCTGAGTTCTAATAAACATCCATTAGATATTATGAGTGTGTTAAGCAGCAGATTATGCAAGATGTCATCAATTTATAGTAATGGATGATGCTTTTAAATTTTCTACCTCTGCTACTGCTTTCTTCTGTGAAAAGCCTTGCAACATTAAAAGCTATCATGCTTTTCCACCCACGGCTGTAGAAAAACTGAATGACAGTATAAACAAAACATTGTAATGTATAATTAACAAAGGGAAGGACTCCACTGTGATTTTTATTTACGGTTACGTAATTGTACTTGTAGATTTTTTGTGGATTATGTTACTATGCTGCAGTATTGGCAGGATTATTATTAATACCTGTGGCATTAAGGGATCAAGCAAATGGATACCATAAGTTGTCTAAAATAGTTTTATAAAAGATAAGCATAAATACAAAGTGCTTATAAATGCAGTTTATAAAGCATATGATGCTTATCCTACAACGTGCAACATGCGTAGAATCCACTGGTAATGGAGCTTGCCTTAATGATTATATATAATATGTATATATGTGTGTACATATATGCATAATTTTTACTGCAGGTTGGTAATTAATATTAGGAAACGTATTCTTATTTTCAGGGTTTTGGGGAAATTCTGTGGTTTTGGCTTTGCTGTTTGGGATGTTTCATTAATTCATCTTTAATTCAAAAAGCATAGGGTTGTTTGTCTTCCTGCTGCTTCCGTTTTGGAGGGGGTTCCTGTAATCTAAATAGCAAAGAAAATTATGCCTTTAAGAAAGAAGAAACTTCTGGCGTAAAATGTGGGTTATTGAAATTTAGTACTTAGGCAGTAAGTTTGCAGTATCTTTTTCATATGCTGCAAATTCCATGTAAAGAGATCTGCTGCTAGTGATTGAGATAGGTTTGTGGGTTTTTTCTAGAAGATCAGAACTTGAAGAATCATTTCACTTGTATTAGACTTTGTCAAAAAGGAAGCAAGTGGAATTGCTCATGTCTCTGTGAAGTGCAGATTTTTTTTGACAGACCGTATTTCATTTGAGCTTTGTATCAAGCCATGCTGCTTCACTGATGTGGAACATACACTCTGCTAAAGCTGAATATCTCTGCCATGCCATGAATATCTTGTCCCTGCTTTAACACTGGCTGGACTGTAGCATCAGTGCAGCAGAGAAACAGTTGAAATGTTAATGCAAGTTTACAACAGATTTGTAGAAGATTGGTGAATAGTGCCGTTAAGGGAGGAAGTGCAGATGGGAGACTTGCTTTGAATACTGAAGTCTTTAAAAAGTGAGCAGTGGGTTTACTCCTGTTAGGTGAGTTTGTGACTAGGGTGTTACTTTAAATAGCTTGGTTTGGATTATTTGGTTTTTTGAGGTTTTTTGGGTTAAGATTTGAGTCCTATTGTGGTATTTTTCCCAATTGCTATGTACCACAAACATAGAGGATTAAAGAGAAGCAATTGTTTTGAAACTAAATGATTTTCTGTGGCAATGCATTATTAATTAATCTTAAAATGCTGATTACTGCCCCACACTGATGAATAACTCTTGACAGCTCCTGATTTTTATTTTGCTTTACTCAAGTATAGCTTTACAATGAAAAGCTGTTTCATGAGTAAGGTGGCTTCTGCCCATTTTACACTAATGCTTTTCTCTGGAAACTTGCTGCTGTTACATAACTTGAATATATGAGGGTAATTTTAAGATGTGGTCCATATATTTAGAAAATAAATTGTCCTGGGTTTTTCATCTAACATATGAGTTTAATTTATTACAAATAACACACCAAAAGAGGTATTCCAATCATAAGAGAGATTGTGGCAGGTTTGTATTAATTATTCTGTCTCTTTTTATGTTTCATCTGTTACTTTCTGATTTTAAGGTGTCTCTTTTTATGCTGACATGTGGACTACCAAGGGGATTCTTTAAAGGAATGAAACTGTAGCATACTCTATGCAGAAGTCCCAATGTGCTATAGTACTGTGTGCTGTCACCTGTCTGGTTTTTTTAAATTTTTCTTCCAAAAAATATTTTTATGTTAAAGTCCAATGAAAGCAAGTCTTTCATTGAATGTGGCATGATTTAATATTTTAAAATATACTTTTCTTTCTCTTTCAGCTTTACATCTTCCAATCCAGCCTTACAACATGGGTAAAAGTCCAGCACTTCAGATTTGAAGCAATCTGCAGTCAGAAACTTTGATGTTTTACTAGTCCAAGATACCAGAACTGCTTCAGTCAAAAATAACAGCTGTGCAAAAGGACATCCTTGAGCTTTCAAACCAGGCTTCAGTTTTTCTTGACTCCTCTATTTAGTTTGAACATTGCCCATTACCTAATCATAATTGCTGCAAATAATAGTTATTTTGTGTGCAGATGTGGGAAACAGGCAGAGATGTAAAAGTGGCCTTATGGTCAAAGGGATTATCTAAATTACTGATATCAAAATCAGTGTGTTCTCTCCCAGCCTCAAAAGTTGCAGAATTGCATTTGACTAGTGTGGAAAAAAGTCCCAATTAGTAGAAATAGTGAAATTTTTTTTAGGTAGGCAACACCAGTATTTTTATTACCATTTTGTATAACTAGGTTTAAGCAAAACAATTGTAAACAATACATTGTATTGCATAGGACAGGTGATGTGAACATTTCCTGATTCTTTTTGTAGTCTTGGTTTCTGAATCCTGAATTTTGAAGTTTTGTTGTGTGTGTTAAAATACAGTGTAACTGAAACCTTGTTGTGAAGACTGGAATGAAGTCAAATGAATCTTCCATCTTCAGTAGTATGCTTGAATGACCTCTCTCTCGGTGTGTAGTCTTAGCAAAAATTATCTTTTCTGAGCTGAATTCATTGTAGGGTTTTTTGACTTTTAAAATTTTTATTATTTATTTGATACACCTGAAAATAAAGATTTAATACTGGATACCTATCCTGGTGCCTTACTTACACACCATCTCTATTACCCACCTTAAAATGTGTGAGCTAAGCTGAAAAATCCCATGTGCTGTCAATTTAAAGTTGAAGGTGTGCAGCATCTTGTGTATTTTAGTTTAATCTCTTCAGCAAATACCCATTTTTCTAAATATGAGTCAAAAGTTTGTTTTGGTTACTAAATGCTACAATCCATCTTCCTCGTATAGCAAGTTAGTCTCCAATGCATGAATTTACAAACTGAGGAAAAAAATACGTATATTTTAATAAAAATTCAATTAATAGCAGTTGTGGCTTCATGATGGTGTATTCTTGGTTTCCTTTTATTTTTGAACCACAGGCATTAATTCCTTAAGACACCAAAACGCCCTTTAAGCATGATACTTTGGCTGTGTGGTTTGACTTTATTTCAGCTTTTGCAGAAAATCTCACATGGGGAATTGTTGTGACCAGTTGCATTGTTCCCAAAGCTTTACTAGTATTTTTTTGCAGTGGTACAAGACGTGTTCTGTGTAAAGCACCCACTGTGGACCCTTGCAGTTACGAAATAGGCACTCACCTTATATTTTCTGCCCATGCATGTTTGGCTCCAGGCTCTCAGAAAGGAGCAGTGAGCTTTGTCTAGCAGTCCTGTCACTTCTTTCTTGTTTTTCTGTTGTGTTTATAAATGCTGTGGTATTACTCTGCTGAGACCATCAGAAGTAACTGTGCCCTAACATTACCTATCTTGTTTTTGCAATTTGCTGGAACATGAATCTGAAAAGATTGAGGTACTGACAAAAAATGAAGGAACCTCTGCCTTTCTAATTAAAATTATGAAGTAGATGGGCAGATACTGTTTGCTAGTGACAAGTAATACTATTAATGTACTTGCAGCTCAAAAAAGAAAATTCAAAATAAGAAAATATTTTTCTTCCCGAACGAGTTTAAAAACCAGTTTCTTCAAATCTAGCAAACATGATCGTCATAGGCTTTTTCTCAATCTGATGGACCTCTAAAACTTCTCAGACTCATTTTGCATCAAAATATTTTCTTCAGCAGAATCTAATCCTGGCATATTTTTAATAGAGAAGGACAGAACATAAAGACACGGGTTTTTTCTGCTTTTGTTTCAAATGTCTGCTGTTAATAAGAGCTTTCATCTCTGAGGTAACAGTAGTTTGAATACAATACCTATATCAAGCCACCTGGGACATTCATTTACAGTTCTGGAGAATGAGAGTTGCTCTAAGCACATCCTGTAATGTTTATATGGTTCCACGAAGTAGGTAAGTCAGCAGATAGCAGATCCTAGCCCGAGTGGGGACATACCTAAGTTAGGTATCATTTTGCTTAGAATCACCTTATGGAAGAGATCTATAAGATATTAGGTTAAAAAAATAGGGTTTGCAGGTCAGCGTGTTTAGCTCTTAAATATATTGCTGAAACAACCAAGTTGTTGTGAATTACTTTTTAAGTCAGGTCTGTCTTCTATGAAATTCAAAACCTAGGAATTTAGTAAATAATTTTTTAGTGTTACCAAAGAACTTCTGCTTTGTTTAATACACTTACAGTATTTTTGGATTTTCTTCATCTGGACTATATGTTAAAGTGCATATCTTGAATATAGTTTATGTAAGTATAAAACAAAATGAAAAGAAGAAATAAAAATTAAACAAAAAAACCCCAACAAACAAACGAAACCACACACAAAAACCAATGAGCAATCCCCCCCGCTCCCCACCACATCAAAAATTTGAAAGGGGAAAGAGATTGTAAATGGATATCGCAAGAAATCTTCCTACATAATTTGAAAGCTGTTCCCTGGTGCTAGGTTCATTATTTGTAAAAAATAATTCCTACCACATAAGTCTTCTGAAGTAGTTGGGTTTTAGCCTGAGAAACTTTGAAATTCTACATCATTCCCAAATACTTGAACTGGAAATTGTACCTATCAGTGCAATTAGGTGTTCGTGATACCTGATGAAGTTTTCAAAATGCTTCCACAAAACAGTCAGAAATTATGCTTTTATTTTAGACCAGGTGATTTTCACAATGCTTTGAAAGTACTATCTGTATCTAAAGTTGATTCTCCTTTTAAAATAATGCAGTTAAGTGAGTTGTGAATTGAAGGGTGTCCTTTAAAAGATAGTCATTTTAGTGTTTGAAGCATTCTTTAAATAACTTAGCTCTGAATAAAATGGCTGAGTAGCACAGAAGCATGTACCATGTTTAAAAGAAAACAATCACTGCAAGCTGGACAGGTGGTTTTGGAAGCCAAACTCCTGGCCCCATATTCGCCAGTAAAGAGAATGAAAAGCAACTTTCTAGAAGTAATTTAGTAGTGGTGGTCTAAGGAATGAGATGTAAAAAACCAGCTAATTTAGAATGGGTTGATATGCCCATTATGTTTGTCAAAACACCTCATACTGCTGTGGAAGATTGCAGCTGCTGATGGGTTTCTGATGAATGATGACAATCATATCTGTAGGCAAGCAAGGATATTTTGCAAGAAAAATTTTCAAGTATTTTCAAACAAATTTACTGTTTCTGAGACTTGCTGTATTTTTGGTTTTGTTTTTTAACATTCATAAGAACTTTTATACTAATCTGAAAAGTGTGGTAGGATTTGGAAGCAAGTTACACAAACACAGTGAGGTTTGTCTCTTGGACTACTGTAAAAAGGAAAAAGGCAAAAAAAACACCTCTTGGGAAGATCATACCATGTTGTAAGGCTGGAGATGGATGTAAAGCATCAAAGAAAATCACTTACTGGGTAAGAACAAATAATTGAGATGCACAAATCAAAACAGTTACGATATATCCTGCTGAAGGTGCAGTATCTTCTTTCATAGTCTTCTTTCACAGTTTCCACTGACTTATATCTTACTTTGTTTTCAGGTTTATGGTAGGTTGTGGTAGATGTGATGATTGGTTTCATGGTGATTGTGTTGGACTGAGCCTTTCTCAAGCACAGCAGATGGGTGAAGAAGATAAAGAGTATGTGTGTGTGAAATGCTGTGCTGAAGAAGACAAAAAAATGGAATGTTTTGATCAAAATGTACCAGATACTCAAGTGAAACTTGAGCATAAAGAAGAAAAAGCAATTGAGTGTGAAAAAGTGGGGGTGTCAAAGCAAACGCCTATTTGTAATCTAAATACAACGACTGAAAAAACGAAGCAAACGGAGGACACTGGGAAGCACAAAGTCAAAATCTTCAGACGGGTGAGTCTTATTTAATGTTTGAAGTTCTCTCAATTACTGGGGTTATAAGGATTCTGCCTGTGCCATTGCCAATTAATAGACCATGTTTCAGACATCTTTCTGAATCTAAATTATTTCCAAAGTTACTTTATTTTCTAAGTGGCTTGACTCTTTCAAGAGGGTATTGCTAAACTCTTCCTATATTGAGCAGGGATATGTTCACATCATATGCATACAGAACATCCTGAGTTGGAAGTGACACATAAATATCACTGAAGTCCTATTCCTGTATGTGTATATAAACCTATATGTAGGTTTATATACAGAGGTACAAAGAAATGGTGAAGAATCTAATGTATATTTCTTTCAGATTTCTAAATGTATTATAGGACATCTGTCAATTTGCTGTGTTATAAGCTGCAGATAAACAGTAGGAAACAAAACAATAGTATTTGAGTTTTGATTGCTTTTATTTCAGATTGTATATAGAAAGGAATGGCTAGTGCTTTATTGGGGTTTTTCTACTTTTTGTGTCTAATTTTAACCAAAGGATCATTTCCAAAGACTATTGAGACAATTCTTCAGTTTGTTAGTATATAATGTCATACTCATGATAATGTAATCATCAGTAAGCCTGTCTTATTTCTGAGTGGTAGTGTTGAAATTCTGGAATGTGAACTGTTCTTTTTAATTTTAATGTACATATGCTTTCAAAACATCAGTGACCTATGTAGCTAAATCTGGTTAAGGGATGTTCATCAGTATCCCTGACTTTTTAAAATAACTGCAAACTTAGTGGTTGTCAACACGGAGCTTAAATGCAAATTGTCTGTGCTGTATCTTGAGCCAATATTTAAAAGAGATTGTTAAGCAATGCTTGGCAGTAATTTGGGATATTGTTCAGTAATTCTTTAGAAAATTATATGGTGACACATACATCCAGGGGATACATTGTACAGTGTAAAAAGGAAAAAAATGGTGAAAATATGTGATAATTATGTAGAGGTTGATTATAGCATTCAGTAGCATGCTAACATGTGTAAATGTTTCTTTCAGGAATCTGGGGATGGGAAGAATTTACCAGAGTCCAGAGACTCAGATACTAAGAAAGGGCAGCATGTTCCTGCTCGGAAAGGATCACAAACTACTGCAATTCCTCGGCGGTCCCCTGAAGATAAAAATGAAAAAATAACTAAAGAATCCCTTAGTACAATGGAAAGGTCCACAAAATCAGGTACCAAGGTTTGGGGTTGTCTTCCAGGCTGCAGTTCACATCTGTGTACAGTGAAGGATGATACCTTTCTTTATAACATCAGTTTTTTAAATCATGTTCCATACTGGACGTGATGATGATCTGAAGAGTTGTTCCGTAACATTTATGATCTTTATTTCTTATTTCTTTTTCAGTTTTATTTAGTAGGTAGATGTGTCCTAGGTAGATGTATGTTTCCTGTTTCAATAGTAGAGGATGCTCACATGATCAAAAGTGGGAGAAAAAGTACACAGCCATCTCTGTATTAAACTTTATTTTACATTCTATGAGACTTTGAAATACACTTTTGTGAAACACTATGTAATGCTTTGTATTCATAAAACTGGTTTAATTGCTATATAAATTATATTTTGACTTACTGATGTCTTTTGATAATGATTAATAAATTGACAATTTTGTCAGCTCATTTCAGAGGAATTATATTACTTGCTGTGTCATCAGATTTTCATCTAAACTTCATTTGAAAGGTTGAAGGGACATATTTACCCTCCTAGCAAAATTTGTCCTCTCCCCAGCTCCCTTCCAGGAAGTATTTTTCTTCTAAGGTCATTATAATGTGAAGTTGTTGTTATTTGGGACTGAAATCTCAGCAGCAAAGCTAGTGAGATTTTGTGTGAGAACTGTGTCTTTTACTCTGAAACTCAGGCTTTGAATTTTTGTTAAAAAATCCATAACTTAGCTCTTCTGGTCTTTTGCCAGTGCTGATGCATTCTAGAAATCTTTATCAGTCTTCAATTTGTTCGGTTTTTTCTGACTATAAACTGAAAAAATTAATATTGCTTAGTTCCCATTTCTTCCTTGAATTGAAGGGTGCTGCTCAAAATTAGTGACATGTTCACATGCTGACACAAATGAGCTTTCAGTTGACTCTGAAAATTAGTAATTTTTCTTTAATGATTTTAGTTTGATTAGACTTATCCATTATTTGAATTATTTGTGACAGAAACCTTATAATGACCTTGAGTGTTACCTGAATCAGAAGATGTGATTATTATAATTGAAATAATTTTGATGACTAACAGATGCAGAAATGCCAAGTTTAATGTAAAATGGTATTTTAAAGTAAAGCTTAGTGTGCTTATATGTGCTTCATACTATATTATTTCTTAGTTTATTCATTGAAAAATGAATCTATGCTGTTACAAAATTTAGAGTCAAAAACCATACTTAAGATCAAGCTAATGAGCACTGGTCATCTTAATTTGGTGTAAATGAAAATAATGCAAATCAAAGGGCAAACCCCCTGTTTCTGCTAAGGAAGTTTTTGTTCTGGATTAATCTAAGTAACATAAAATCCAAACCATAGAAGAAAAAAACCGCAACCAAGCACAAACCATCCATCCTAGGGGTCCAGTCCTTTTTCTTGAGGATCAATTCTTAGCAGTTTAAAAATAAAATTTCATTAAAATAATTCCATCACCAGCAAAAGTTTCTAAACAAACCTACTTGAGTATTTTACAGTTTTTAACTGTGTTTTGATAGGTGTGCATGAGAAACAAGAAATCAAGAAAAAGAAAAACGAGAAAGGATCCATTAGTGCAACACACCTGCCAGCTGTGTCAGCTTCCAAGCCTTCTGCTGATCAGATAAGACAAAGCGTTAAGCAGTCTCTTAAGGAAATTCTTATGAAAAGGTAAAGATATATTAAGAAATTCAATTATTATTTTGTATTTATAAATAGTTTCCTTTGGAAGGCAAAGGAAATTGTTAATTATTTGGATGCATTTTGTAATTTTTGCTATTGTGTTCTCTTATAGATTGACAGACTCCAGTTTAAAGATTCCTGAGGAGAGAGCAGCAAAAGTTGCCACAAGGATTGAAAGAGAGCTATTTTCTTTTTTTCGAGACACTGATGCGAAGTATAAGAACAAATACAGGAGTTTAATGTTCAATCTCAAAGATCCTAAAAATAATGTATGTGTGATTTGTCTGTTGTTCTTTGCAGAAATCCTTGATTTGTTGTAGATTAAAGGAACAGTCTTCAGTCTAGGAACATTATCAATCCTCCTGCAGTTTAACCAGTTTGGGTTTTTTTAGGTTTCCATAGTTTCTTGATGTTGTTTGTTCTTTGGGCACTGAATGTCCTCTGTGTTCTTCCCCATCATTAATTCTCCAACTACTTGCTCCCCGCATACAGTTTTTTTGTTTGGTTTCAAACTGTAGTAGATGTAGCTTGCCTAGTTTTTTGTTTCTCTTTACCACTGATACGTTATTTAGATATTCCTGTCTCCCGCATAATTCTTTGCTGTTTACTACACATACTGTTTTTCTGTCCAGGATCTCCTGACTCTGCTTTTTAACACCCAGATTTCTCAAGCTTGGTCTTCACTCTCTGTTCTGCTTTCTATGAGCCCATTATTTATCATCATACCTCCTCAGCTTCTGCCTTTTGTCCTTTATCAGTTATTCAGATCAAGTTACTTTGTTTATAGTATTTTGCCATTACAGTTAGCCAATTGTGAGAACCTCTATCTTAACTTTTATCTTACAGTTAACTTCTGTTTTCTCTTTGCTCATACTGCTAATGTAGTTGGTTGTCTTTTTTTTACCCTAGGATTTCATTTAGTCAAGAAGCATAGATACCTCTTTGATGGCTTCTTCTCTTTGTTGTTTAATGCAGAGGATTTGCACCTTTAAAAACAAAAACAGTGAACTGAGTTACTGCTGCAGTGGGCATAAACTCTTACTCCTTTGAAGCAGCATTTAATTATACATTTAATCATTAAGAGTATATGTGGATACATTGTTATGTAGAATAAATGGAGCTCTGGAATTAAGCTTTTTATGTATTAAGTTTAGTACTGCTTCCTGGAGATAATTACAAACCCACACACTCAATTTAGCTGTACAGAGCATGTTGTATGTAACTTCTCTGATTTATTTCCTGCTGCGAGCTATTTTTGTCTTGATAGCAAGAGTTGCTTTTCTTCTTTCTTCTAGATACTATTTAAGAAAGTATTGAAAGGAGAGGTTACTCCAGATCATCTAATAAAAATGAGCCCAGAAGAACTGGCTTCCAAAGAGCTGGCTGCTTGGAGACAGAGAGAAAACAGACATGTGAGATTTGTCAATTTACGTTGTTTATTTGACAGCCTAAGCATGTGTAACTTCCGTTTGCAGGTTAAGTTATGCAAAAAGAGCAGAATGGATGTTGCAACCAAGCAGGAGGATCTCTGTAATTAATTTAGTACTCAAAGCCCAAAGATGTTGGTAGGACAGAAGTGAAAGGAGTGTAGTCAGTTTCTGAGGGGAGGAAACCATATACTTTCCTTTGCCTTGCAATTTTGTTGCTGCTGGCTCTTTCTTCTTTCTTTGTCCTTATTTTCCACAAGATTTTAAAGCTGTTGCTGGAGCTTTAGAAACATCAGTTTCTTAAAGAGGGAGAAACAGATATTGGACAAACCAAAGCGAACTGGTGTTGTTTCTAAGTTACTGCTGAAGTGTTACAAATCACTCCCCAAGAAGTAAATCCAGAGCTGAAGACCTGATCTGCCAGTTGGAAAAGCAGCCTAAAGGGACAACGAACAAAAAAAACAGGCAGCAAAAGAAACCCAAGAAAGTGTAGGAAGTTTACTAGGTTAGTTTAGGCATGACTTCTCAAAGCAGAAAGTCACTCTATGTTCTGTGCTGAGAGTTTAGAAGGACAAACAGGAATAAGAGGACCTGTATTATTTTGATAGAAAATTCCTTTTTGTTAGACATTGCTCGATTTATTTGTTGGGCATTTAGTCTGACGATAAATGCAGCTGCTTAGAAATGGCCACTAAAAATTTTCTAGTTTACAAAATCTGGATTTAATGTTGACAAGATCTTTGGTATTTATATTCCACATCATAAAACCTAAAAGCACAATGTTTGGGTATTGTAAGTTCATCTGTGTGCTCAGAATAAATGTTTGGTAATAACTAATTTAGTAGAGTGGGATGCTGTTTTAGAAACTGCAGTGTGCTTTGCAATAGTAGTTATTCCTCCGTTTTTACCTTGTCATTGCACATTGTGGCTAGACCTGTTAATGAATCATAACTTCTTGCTACTTTCTGTGGAAAAAACACTTGTTGATTATCTTGTTTCAAAGGCCTAGAAAGAATGAAAAGTTTGTTTATTCTGTATCTATCCAAAGCCCATCTTTTGTAGTGGAACTTTTTTATATTTATTTTTATAAACATCAGTGAAATTCTGAAAAGAGAACATGCAAAATAAAATTCCACTGCTATGAGAAATATCTTCCCAAAAAAGTGTATGCTGCTCAAAAAATTGCTGAAGGGTCCTAATTTTTTCCGAGAAATGCTTCAAAATTTCTAGAAACATGTAAAACAAATAGCGATCACTTGACTGTATTTTTCATGTTACTATTTAAGCAAGGTATTGAGACTGCTACTTAATAATTTTTTTTTTATTTCCACAGGATTTTCAGAAGTATGTTGGTATTTTTCAGACAGATAAAGCAATCATAGAATTCTTGTTTCCTTAGTAAATTAGGCTTGAGATATTTGGCACAGCCAACACAACCCCTTCCTGGTGTAAGAAATGGAAATGTTCTTTAAGAGGCAATATTAGAAATAATGGATTATATTTTATTTTATTGCAAGAAGGCAAAGCAGCAGTGCTATTGGAATTAGTATCTCCATTACTTTTAAAACTACCTTTATGTTTTTTTCTTGAGGTGAAGCATTAGGTTTATGTACTAAAAACCAAAATATTGAAAAATTATACAAATTTGCACATATTTGTATCCTATTATTATGGGAAAACAATGGATGCATTGTTTTTCTTTAGCTCTTGGGAAATCAGAATTACCCGTATTTTAATTCAGTGTTGAAGGTTTGCTTTATAACTTATTTAAATGCATGCCTGGTAAGTACTTGCTGCTATGCTGTAGGAGAAGTTAGGCTGCTTCCATGTTTGCTTTATGAAACTACTTGATACTTGCAAAATAAGAATGTATTACTTTTCTTCCTAGACGGTTTCCTAATTACAATACTGTTCTCTCTTATATTTCTGGATTTTCAAATTTTACTGTATGGGAATAATTACACATAGCTGCTTGTTTTCACAGACAATTGAAATGATTGAGAAAGAGCAGAGGGAGGTTGAAAGAAGACCTATCACAAAAATTACTCACAAAGGAGAAATAGAAATTGAAAGTGAGACGCCAATGAAAGAACAAGAGGAAGTAATGGAAATTCAGGTAGAAAAGAAACCATGGCACTACAGTGTGTACCATAGGCAATATGGTTGTGAGGTGTTTTGTTTATGATTCTGTTGTTCAAGTCTATAATTATCTGATAGTTTTTCTTTTATCTTTACTAACTTCTTGGCCTGGTGATTTTGTTGGTTTCTTCTATGTTGTGTCTGTGACTGTATGAATTCTGGCAGTAGCAGAAATTAGAAGATATTCCAAATGGTACCTGAATATATTTGAGAGTACCAATTTAGTTATTGTAATGAATTTGAAGATTTTTTGGTAGCATTTTAGGCTATGTAGCTGAAGGAAGAGCTTTATGTCTGAAGGGAGGAAAACACCTTAAAACTTTAGAACAATGTTAGGAATATTAACAGAGGGATTAAAAAAGCCTAACTGAATATGTGTTTGACTTTTCTTAGGAACCTAATACAAAGTTGTTTGAGAAGTCAGAAGAAGCTGAAAAGGATAAAGAAATAAATGAATCTGCATCTCCAGACACCACAAGTCAACATAAAAATCATCTCTTCGATCTAAACTGCAAAATCTGCATAGGTAATTTGGGAAAGCACATGAAAATAAATAGATGGTACTTCTATAATTTTCAGTCATAAATCTCAATATACCTCAAGAATTTAAATAAATATGGGTTTTTACTTAGCTTGCTGATGAAGTTGTGGAAGGAATGTTTTGCTTCATAATTTACAAAAGAGACTATTAAAAGGATAGTCTATTGGCATAAACTTGTCTTCTTTTAAAAAAACATCTTCAGAGCGTGCAATCCCTATGGTGGATTGAGTTACTACTGTTGATTCCTCATTTGTTTATCCTATACCATTGCAGTGGCAAAATTTTGTTTAGTACTGTATAAACATACACAATATAATAATTTATACAGGATGTAAATGTGTAAAATATGTATCTTATCCCACTTCAGTGGCAATATGTAGTACTTTTGGTGTATCTTCCTTGTGTTCAGAGAAGTTCAGAGGAAGTCCTCTTTTTGTTTCTTTAACAAAAAATGAAACCTCTTGTGCTTCCTTTTCTGCAGGCCGAATGGCACCACCTACTGATGATCTGTCAGGGAAGAAGGTGAAGGTGTCTGTTGGGGTTGCACGGAAGCAGTCTGACAATGAAGCAGAGAGCATTGCGGACGCACTCTCCTCCACGTCAAGTATTTTAGCTTCAGAATTACTGGAAGATGATAAGCAAGACTCATCAAAGTCATTCACACCTCTCCCAAAGTAATATAAGCTGTAGAAGCATTATTTTTAAATGAAAGACCTTATTAATCTTGTTTAGCTATTATGTCTAAAGCTACTTTTTTAGTCACGTTTCATTAATCCATTTGGGTACTTGAAGTCGTACACCTTTTTAGAATGGAGTTCTCTGCTGAAGTAAATGCTGTTCATTTATATACATAACACTACGTATATTGCTGTGATTGCAAACTTCTAATTACCACATAGTTTACTTTTCCCAAAAAGCCAATATTTTCTGGTGCAGCAAGGTTTAAAAAGAGTTACAAAAAATCAATATATAAATTTCATATTGTATTTTGCTGTTAAGGCACGTAGTGTATATATAGTGCTGCATTTAAATAAGTGTGTCTTTGTATATGCGTATATATAAATTCAAGGAACTTGATATTGCTCTAAACAGAGCATTTACACTGATAAATCAGGCTAGTTTCAAATTCCAAAGTAATGCTTTTCTAGAAATGGCAGGTAACAGCATAACAGCAGCTTGTTTGATGTTTTGCTGTATTTGCTGTCAGCTCTCTCTTCATTT